>NC_090236.1:16513629-17256129 GCF_024489055.1 Chanodichthys erythropterus | reverse complement strand
AATTCGACATAAAAATATCAAAATGTAAAGACAAAAAAAAAAAATGCACCTCAAAAACAATTTAAAGGGGCAAGTATTGTCCAGTCTAAGTGGAAGAGAGAGGATACGAAGAATGATATTAAATGCCTCAGGGTGGACAAAACTCTAAAAAGTTTGAGAACCAATGGTCTAGAGGGGGCGCATCTGCAAAAACTTACAGCAGAAATAAATATTTTTAAATAGATTTTTTTCTTTGAAAAGCACATTTTGACTATTTAATTTATGGCAATAATGAAAAAATATGGCCTTCAGCCAAGTGTTTCATTTTGTTTCGGCCAAGATTTTTAATTTGGCTGCATCCCTAATGTTAATTTATGGAGTTTACCTCAGGAGGTTTGCCCAAATGCTGTGTCAACACAATGAGGTTGATGAGTGTCTCCGGGTGGCTGCTGTCCTATAGAAGATAAAGGACAAATCATGACATTTTACCACAGTTAAACCTGGACCACTGACTAATCAGTATACAGTGTCTCTTCATGAATTCTGTTTTAGATTTTAATAGTGATTCTAGTAATCCAGAAATGCTAATTTTCCCTGCAGTATTGTCCCCAATCAGAATAAGAGTGCATTAGCGATAGAACTGCTAGTATGGTCTGTGTCGTGAATTCAGTAAAACTTTATTTCGATGGTCTACTTTAGATATTCTTCTAACTATATGTAACTTTGCAACTACATGTCAACTATCTCTCATTAGAGTATTAGTAGACTGTCTGCTTAATATCTACTAACACTTTATTTTGATGCTCCCCAACATACCTCCTACTGACTAGAATAACTTTGTAACTACATCAACTTATTCTATTAACCCTAACCTTACAGTCTACTAATGCTCTGAATTAGTTAAAATGCAGTTTCAAAATTATCAGTCAATACATGTAAAATATATATGCTATGCAGACTCTCAGGACCAAAGTTAAATTTTTGTTTGCAGTGGGAGATGAAACTTCCTTGCAATTGCTGTACTGAAATCCAGGCTCTTACTTTGTCCAGAGCATCCTGTAGTACTGACTCAGCCTCATCCCACTTATTCTGAGCCATGTGACTGGCAGCCTGACCGTTCAGCAGCAGCAGTGTGGGCGAGTACTTGTCTGACATTTCCTGGAAGATGTAGAACGCATCCTGCAATTTCTCTCCCCCCTGTTGGTAGAAGATTGAGAAAGACTTTTAATTCCCAGTTGATAAGGAAGTACCATAATTCAGAAAAACCAGCAAACACTGAACGGGCAATAGGCTTTAGAGATTTTAATAGAGATTTTAAAGAAAACAAAATCATCTCAAATGTTTCAGCTCACTACAACAATGCACAAAAAATGTACAGTAAATGGATGTAGTATTTGGGTAGCATAAATGTATGTATTTGTTAATGATTAAGAATGAATGAATAAGTGTATTTTTTAAATTAATTTAATGTACTATATTTTTAATAATATTTGCTTTAATATTTTGAGGCATGACTATGTCTAGACACACATTATGTTATTTATGTGTATGTGTGTGTGTATATATATATATATATATATATATATATATATATATATATATATATATATATATATATATATATACACACACACATATATATATATATTTATTTATTTATAGCAAAGGTATTAAAATCCAATACACGCAAGACCATCTGGTGGGAGAAATAAAGAAATTCATATTTAATGTGTAACCACTAGATTTTTGTGTGTGAGTGAGTGTGTGTATAAAATATTTAGTGGTCTTTCAATGGCCTTAACCATTTTAATTACAGGTCAGGAAATTAACAACAATTGCACAAATACTGTAGATCAAATAACGTAAGATGAACATAGCCTTTCCCCAACTTGCAGACAGCTTTTTACAGGAAGAATAGTCAGTGTTGTTTCAGTTCCAGTCAATATTAATAGCTTCAGACAGTTCATGAGTACTTGAAAAATGTCTCCCAGTTTAATGTGGGAATAAAACATTCACTGTAGGGTTCAAATCTGGACTCTGGCCAGGCCAAAACATAAGCCTGATGGACATGTTCTCAAGCCACTTCTTGGTTTGTCTTTGCAATTTGGGCAGGAGCATTGTCTTGTTGAAAAATAACATCTGATAATTTCTCTTTAGATAACAACTTATTTATCATTTGTGGGAAGCAAGCCACTCTGCAATACTCTCCTGTACTCCAAAGCATTAAATGACTTCACAGAGAAGTAGCTCACTAATATTATCACAAATTCTGTCCTTGATGAGACAGAAAAGGCTTTAAAAAAAAAGAAGAAAAAAAGGCTTGCTTACATTTTCTAAATAATAATTTGTGGTTAATAATTTAAGCTTAGAGTTTAGCCATTTTGTTTTTGTTTTGACCAGGTGTGTGTGTGTGTGTGTGTGTAATATAATATAATATATTATATTATATATATTATATTATATATATATTATATATATATTATATTATATTATATATATATATATATATATATATATATATATATATATATATATATATATATATATATATATATATTATTATTATTATTTTTTTTTTTAACATTTCCTATAATCCGTATAAAAACATGAAGTACATGCTGAGACTGGAGTAGATAAGAGGAAGCTATTTAGATTTTTTTAAAGCCAGACTGAATTAAATTTTGCTAAAAAAATGCTTAAATATCTATTTGGTGATTTTTTGACATTGTCCAACAGCCTGCAAAGTTATTTCAGAGGAAAGTTATTGTATTTTGATGAAAGATAATGAAGACAAAACCTTTTTTTCTTTAGGATGAAATTAACCAAATAATCAGTCACAGGAACACAAGGAATGCCCATTAAAAAAAGCAAATTACTTTAATTTCACATTTGAATACTCACGATGGCAAGGTTGACCCAGGCTGTAGCAAGCTGAGTCAAAGTGGCATCTTCATCTTGGTCTTGCATCTTCTTTAGCTCCTTTCTGTGAACACAACAGATCCATGAAAATAACATATTTAAAAAGGTATTAACTAAAGGCAGGTAGAATTTCTCATTTGTAGTTAAAAGTCAGAAGTTAGGCTACATTGGTTAAAAGATATTTTTAATATAACATACAAACAGCTTTAACAAAAAGCACACATAAACCAAAAAATAAATAATTAGCCAATACACAAACAAACAAACAAACAAAAAATACCTTGCCATATCAACTCTGTCCAACTTGAGAAGTATCTGGACAGTCATGGCCATGCTATGAGAGAAATACAAAATGACAGTGAGCAACTTATACATTAGTAATCCAACTCATAAACCATTTATGAAAACTCCAGACTCACCACTCCAGACTTTCTCCCTGGTGCAGGGTACGTAACGCAGCATCTGTGTTCATCTCATGCAGATAGATGGAAGCCGCCATCAGCAGGAAGGTGGTGTTGGAAACATCAACACTCTTAGCCATCTTTTTGTCCAGTTCTGCCACTATTGCATCTCTGAGAAAAGCATTGTGCCACCAGATGTACGGTTTAGTTCACTTTGAACGTAATCGTTTAACTGACAGACCAAATGGCTAACCTGCATGTATCTAGGTTTAGTTATATAAGGTTTAAAACAATGAATAAAAAATGAGACAGTTTGACTGCACAAACCTCTTGCCTTCATTTGACAGGTACTCAGCAAACATCCTAACAGCCTGCAGCTCCTCAGTGGAGCTGGGCTTTATTTCATCCAGAACCACAGCATACTTCCTCTGAGAAGACAACAGAAATCATCACTGTTAATTATAACTCAAAATAACAAAACTAACGCAAAAGCACACCCATATATATATATATATATATATATACACACACACACACACACACACACTCAAAAGTTTGGAAACATTACTATTTTTAATGTTTTTGAACAAAGTCTGTTATGCTCATTATGGCTGCATTTATTTCATAATAAATACAGAAAAAAACAATAATATTGTGTAATATTATTACAATTTAAAATTATGGTTTTCTATTTTAATATACTTTAAAATATAATTTAATTCTGTGATGCAAAGCTGAATTTTCAGCATCATTACTCCAGTCTTCAGTGTCACACAGTGTCCTTCAGCAATCATTCTAATATGATGATTTGATACTCAGTTATTATCAATGTTGAAAACGGTTTTGTTGCTTAATATTTTTTTGGAACCTATGATACTTTTTTCAGGATTCATTGATCAATAAAAAGGTTAAAAAGAACAGCATTTATTCAAAATATAAATCTTTTATAACAATATAAATCTTTACTATCACTTATTTTTATCAATTTAACACATCCATGCTGAAAAAAAAATATTAATTTCTTTCAAAAAAAAGAAAAGAAAAAAAAAATACTGATCACAAACTTTTGAACGGTAGTGTATATTGTTACAAAAATAAATGCTGATTTTTTTTTTTTTTACTTTTTATACATCAAAAGATTCCTGAAAAAGTATCACAGGTTATAAAATAATATTAATCAGCACAACTGTTTCCAACATTGATAATAAATCAGCATATTACAATGATTTCTGAAGGATCATGTGACACTGAAGACAGGAGTAATGATGCTGAAAATTCAGCTTTGCATCACAGAAAATTATATTTTAAAGTATATTAAAATAGAAAACCGTAATTTTAAATTGCAATATTTCACAATATTATTGTTTTTTTCTGTGTTTATTATTAAATAAATTCCGCCTTAAAGAGCATAAGAGACTTCATTCAAAAACATAAAAAAATTTTAATGTTTCCAAACTTTTGACTGGTAGTGTATATATGTTATATAATATATGTGTGTGTGTGTGTGTGTGTGTGTGTGTGTGTGTGCTTTCAGCTGTGTATGCTTTCTGACAGAGAGGGAAAAAAGACATTGCAGCTTGACATTTACATCGACATACATCTAATGTAGTATGAATTTCATATAATTTAGTATGAATTTATTCTGAACAACATCAAACCAACCCAGCACCACAACAGACTGATGCTAAACAGAACTTACCTGAGCAATGTATGCTCTGTATAGAAAAATGTTCTTCTCTGCATCCTTTTCTGGCCCTGATGTCTAAAAGAAATATGACACGTACACGTGGTTGTTTATCATTTGTACAGTATTGTTACAATATTAAGGTACTGAATATAGAGAAGGTAATGAATTAGCCGCAGGCTAACAGACCTACTCTAGAATCTATAAGCCTTTCAGTCGGAAATGTTTTCGTGTCATGGAGATATTTTCAGGACACTCACCTTTACTTTTTGGGCTTCGTTAATGCAGTGTTGATAACTGCCAATGTAAAAAGCGTTTTTCACATCGAATAGCTCATCCACTTCACTCTGCTGCGACGCCATGTTTGTGAAACGTCAACTTTGCCGACGTCACTACGGCCACGTAGCCAGAACAGCTTGCTTCGTTTCGCTGATGAATTCAAACTGGTTTGTGTATGGTGTCCTCTTGTGGCATTGTCAGGAATAGGCGAACTGCTGTTATTTCGTCCAAGTAGTCTAAAACTACAGTATATTCTTGCAATACCGGAGGCTGCAGTTTGAGTACCACATTTCTAGCACCCTAGTTTTTTTTGTGTGTGTGTGTGTGTGTGTGTGTGTGTGTGTTTTTTTTTTTTTTTTTTACCGCAAATCTAACTTACTCCACAAGATGAGAACTGGGGCCTGTACCATGAAGCAGGATTAGCTGGCTAGCCAGGTAAGTTTCAGATTAGTTTGCGCCAATCCTGGGTTTTAGGTACCATGAAAGTGACTTGGCTTTTAACGGTGTTCATCACCATAGTAACTGCAAACCTGCTCCAGGGCAGGTTATGTTCATAGTTATGTTCTGGTTCAGAGATGTCAAACCGAAATTGGGCCAATCAGATGTGAGCTAAATGAACTGACACATCCAGTGCAATAAAGTCACTCCCCCAGTTTGTCGTCCTCCAAATTAAAGGTCACTATATAGTAAAAAATAAAAAATACAAAAATAACAATGAAATTGTCTGGCTTTAATGATAATTACTTAGAATTATTTTATGATTTATATAATTATTATATTATATATATATATTATTAATCCAATACAAGCAAGCAAGCAATTTTAGTTTTTAGCAGTTATTACTAAACATTTAGTTTCAATGAATATATACAGATAATATGTAATATAATTAAACTGTAAATAAACTTTAATATGACTACATGTGACCTTACATGTTTGAGTCTCTATCAACTATATGAACTAACATCACAAGTTCCACTTGCACTGATAGAGCAAGATAATTTCTTTTATTTGTCCTCTTTCATGGACAATAATTTCCATTAGTGTAAATCAGTTAAAATACTTAATTTTCTTCAATCTCTTAACCTTCAGCAAAAGAGTTTTAAATTGCTCTGGCTCTCTCGCGAGAAGTGAATCACAGTTTCTCTCGGCTGCAAAGCATGTGATTGGCTGTTCACCACTGATGTCACAGATTCGTGTGCATGCTCTCCATAAACTCAGGATCAAAGCCTGAGTTGACAAAGAAAGTTGATGATAAGCATCATGGTACCATCAAAGCCAGATTGGAGTGATTGGTTTTGTCAACTTGAAACTATAACCCTGAGTTTGTTCAACTACCATCATGGTACAGGCCCCTGATTCAAACTTCACACAAACAGATGCAAATACTAGACCCACGGAAATTATTCACTTTCCAGCTTTTTTAACCTAAATGTGCTCACTGCAAATGACGCCCAGCTCTTGGCCATAATGGGTGGAGCTTGACCTAGAGATAGGGAATAGGGATATGGTTATGGTGTGGCTGGGCCTTCAAAAGTCCTCCACCCATGTCCAGAGAGTTTCTGTGTTTGACTTGAAGCAATATGTTCTGGCTGTAGACATGCACAGATTCACTCTCAGACATGCATTATTATCAGAAATGCATGTGCCGTAAAGGGCCAGTGCAGGCTTGTTTGCAGGGCAGTCAGTCACAGGTGATCCACACTCCAATCCTGAAGGGGGCACGCACGGTAATGTAACGCTGTTTACTAACCGCCACAACAGGAAAAAGCGCAGAAGAATAAGAGATGATTGATCCCGATTGATATGTTTAAATGTAATCTCTCAACCAGTGTTTCAACTGCAGAAAGATATCAATAAAACAGCTTGATAATAATATCTCATGTAGCATTACATTTGCCTCAGGCATTTAGTGTCGACAGATTGTTAGTTCACTAGAGAAATTAACTCTGGAGAGGAGTATTTTGTATTGGTGCATAACATCAAAGTACCGCAAGAGCAATTCAGAAGCATATGGAGCATCTGCTTTTAATCACTCTTGTGGTATTTTAATGTCATGCACCGATTGGTCAGCACAACGCCGCATCAAGTTGAACACACAGAAGTTTGTGCCTGACAAGCACATGCACATAATATTATTATATTACAATAAAACATGCAACATGCTCTGACCTTGAATTTATGAACAGTGATATAAATAATAACAGATCAACTGCTCGTTGACTCATGTCTGAATGTACTCATTGATTTTATTGTGTTCATTTTGAGGGGGGAAAATCCTATAATTTTAAACAATGGTGGTATTTGAAACCAACATACAAAAAAGAAAACAATCATTTGTGTAATTCGACTTTTGTCTCAAAACCATAGTTAGTAGTTAGTGAGATATAGCCCTTGTGACAATATAGCCCTAGGCTCCCCTATATCTTTAGTAGAATCATTTTTGTCTAAATAATTCAAATATATTGTTTCTAAAAATCTTCAGAAGTAGGCCTATATGATTATATTCAGGGGTGCACATAACTTTTTTGGTCTGGTTTTCAAGGGAGCACCTGAAGATGTTGCTTGGTACTCACACATTACGTGGCACACTTATCCTAAAAGCTGTTGTCATCATTTTCCTCCTGACTGATCTCCTCACTTTCGTTTCTCTCGAATACGGTAAATGATGATGTTTTTTTAATTTTAATTATTTAACATTAAAGGTGCTCTAAGTGATCCTGGGTGGAGTAACTTCCTGTTGACGTTCGAAGTGTTGTCAAACAAAACAGAGGCTAGCTAGACCCTCCCTCCTCCTCCTCCTCCCCCTCCCCTCCCCTCCGTGCTTCCTGAAACAGTCATGAATGCGCATTTAAAATCATTCTTATCGGTTATTGGCTGAAGCACTGTTTATTATGTTTTGACGTCCAGGCTGCACCAGTTTGTTTTTGTTTACCGTTTTCGGAGCTTGTGGCGACTACAGAGACCGCGTTTTTTTACAGTGTGTTCAGGGGACAGGCAGCTTAGCAGATAGTGAGGAGATGTTTGCTGTATGTGACAAAAAATGTTTTGACCTAAAAACGCGTGACATCACATAGAGCACCTTTAATGACATAGACAACAGCAAAAATATTAGACTACTGTCACTTTAAGGTGGAATGCACGGACCGAATATACTCACATCCGGTTTCTTTCTCAGCTGTTCACTAATGACATAACCGAGAAAAAACTTGCAGAGACAGGTATTTTGGCATAATTTAGTGTGTATGTGTCCCTTCAAGTGCAAGTAAATGCAAAAGACGAATCGATTCGGTGTTCGAGCTCTGTGTGAAACGCGCCTCTCTCTATGTCTCTGCGTGCTTCGGGTGTGTGTGAGGCTGTGTGCACAGATAGCAGCTCTCGAGTCCCAACTTTTGCCTCTTCTTCTGCGTTTAAAATCGTTTGAATATGTTAATTGGCAAGAAAAACATTCACTCTATGATGGTTAAACTTAGCAGTTAATCCACGAATCACATGCGTACCGAACCGTTGGAGCTTATCCGTACGGATTAAGGTTTAACTGCGATCTGTTGCACCCCTAATAATTGAAGAAAACACTTATCATCATGATTGCTATCTTACCAGAGATGGAGAAAAATCCTACTCCAGTAAGTAAACGTGTCCCGTCACACTGTCCCCAAAAATGTTGGTACTCAAAATGCTTCCCTCTACGGTTTCTGGTGCGCATTGTTTATTTTTACCATGCGTGCGCACCTGCGCAGCACTTATGTGCACCCCTATTAAAAGTTCGAATTTCCCTAGTCCGTACACTCACTCAAAACTGATACTATGCTCTTGTACTTGTTAAAAGGCTCAACTGATGCAATGATACTCATACCATAGTTATATGTTACCATAACAATAGGTAACAGGTACGTGATGAAACATAATTCAAAGAAATCAAAAAGACAATCAAAAAACATACAGTCTAAACCATTATTCTACATTAGGACAATGAAGAAAGCAATGTTTCAAATTTTGAGGTCAGGGTGTAATTCAGCAAAGCACAAGGAACAGCTCTCACAAAGCTAGCACCCATTCCATTATAAAAACCTCTGACTCCATATTTCTCATAGATTCCAAAGAGTCCTTGAAGAGCATCTGCAGACTTCTGTGAGGTCGAACAGAAAGCTGAGACAGTGAGAGGAGAAACAACAGTGATCAAATTACAAATATTTTTAGTAAATGCTGAAGAAATTCACAAGACAAATACTGATATATTCGCACAGTCTGGGATGAACATATCCTACATATGTTCTACGAATGTTTTGCTAACGTTCCCTTTAAGTTATGAAAACATTATTTCTGAATGTTATCTGAACATTCAAAACATCCAATGTGTTTACATGCTTTAAAACATTTTTTTCTTGTTTATGAACATTTAAGAGAACATTCCTTTTTATAATTCTTCAAACACTATGGGAATGTTACTTCTGAATGTTCTTTGAACATTCTGAAATTAAATCCACGTCCAACTGATTTTCAGAAAAAAGTTTCATGAGAAATGTAACGTTTGTTTTGAGAGAATTAGAATAGTAAAGAACAGATAACATTGAACGAACATTCAATTAAAGGTGCCCTAGAATCAAAAATTGAATTTACCTCGGCATAGTTGAATAACAAGAGTTCAGTACATGGAAAAGACATATGTTGAGTTTCAAACTCCATTGTTTACTCCTTCTTATATAAATCTCATTTGTTTAAGAGACCTCCCGAAAACAGGCGAATCTCAACATAACACCGACTGTTATGTAACAGTCGGGATCATGTACGCCCCCAATATTTGCATATGCCAGCCCATGTTCAAGTTATTACACAAGGGCAGGCAGTATTAACGTCTGGATCTGTGCACAGCTGAATCATCAGACTAGGTAAGCAAGCAAGGACAATAGCGAAAAATGTCAGATGGAGCAATGATAACTGACATGATCCATGATTACATGATATTTTTAGTGATATTTGTAAATTGTCTTTCTAAATGTTTCGTTAGCATGTTGCTAATGTACTATTAAATGTGGTTAAAGTTACCATCGTTTCTTACTGTATTCGCAGAGACAAGAGCCATCGCTATTTTCATTTTTAAACACTTGCAGTCTGTATAATTCATAAACAACTTCATTCTTTGTAAATTTCTCCAACAGTGTAGCTTTAGCCCGTTAGCCGCAGAGCATATAGCCTCAAACTCATTCAGAATCAAATGTAAACATCCAAATAAATACTATACTCACAGGAATCGATGTTTGCATGCAGCATGAATGACGAACATCTTGTAAAGATCCATTTGAGGGTTATATTAGCTGTGTGAACTTTGTTTATGCACTGTATAACTGCACTTATAGTCGAGAGCTCGGGAGGGCAGGGAGCAAGAGATTTAAAGGGGCCGCGCAGCCTGAATCGGTGCATAGTTAATGATGCCCCAAAATAGGCAGTTAAAAAAATTAATTAAAAAAAATCTATGGGGTATTTTGAGCTAAAACTTCACACACACATTCAGGGGACACCTTAGACTTATATTACATCTTTTGAAAAGACGTTCTACGGCACCTTTAACATTACTGAAAGAGACCTTGCCAGAATGTTCTGAGAACAGCTGGGATTCTGTTTTTGTGTGAATGCAGACAGAGGATGAGCATGATAAAATTTTACCAAATTTACAGCACAGATATCAATTATTAAAAGTCTTAGAAGACACTTTAGTAGATAAAGGAAAACATTCAGGTTAACATTCACCTTGAGCCTGCTGTTGTGTTCTAATGACAGCAAGTGGGTAACTGGTGGCCTGTCCTGATGCAAATGCTGCAAAACTGAAGAGGAACAGCTTGGAGTCACTGACGTGCTCTGGATCCTGTCTTGCCCAGCTTATAATTGACTGCCAGAGGAGAAAGACTTCATGTTAATGACTGATGCCTTTTAACTTGGTGAGAAGAAATAAAACTGGCCCAGCCAAACTGTCTGAAAGTAAAAGCAGTTTTGTAGTTTGTCTCTTTTTGATCGAATACTTAGATACCTCCTCCGGTGCCCCGAATACCTGATGCACTGCACATTCCACTCCAGCATAAGGTATCATGCAGAGTATGCTGGGTTTGAACCCTCTGTAGAAAGCTGCCACAGACTCATTCTGGTAAATCAACTTGGCACATCCCAGTACTCCATTGTAGGTGCCAGCAGGCTGGAGATTTAGTCTAACTTTCAGCACCTGCCATTAGAAGAATGTAAAACATGTCAATCAACTTACAGTACATGTGTAAGTCAATAAAAATAATTGGTGTTGCTCTAATGAATTGTAATTGTGAATTTTAACTACAACTTAGTTTGTGTTAATGATGAAAAATGACTAATATGGAAGGTGTATGAATTCTCATAATTGCAACTTTATTTCTTGTAATTCACACTTGTGACTTCATATTATACTATTGCGACTATTTCTCATAGTTACACATTTCATAATTGTGACTATATATATATATATATATATATATATATATATATGTGTGTGTGTGTGTATATATATATATATATATATATATATATATATATATATATATATATATATATATATATATGTGTGTGTGTGTGTGTGTATATATATATATATATATATATATATATCTATATCACAGTGTCACTATACCTCACACTCAGGGATTGACATTAAAGGTGCCATAGAATTGAAAATTGAATTTACCTTGGCATAGTTGAATAACAAGAGCTCAGTACATGGAAATGACATACAGTGAGTCTCAAAAACCATTGTTTCCTCCTTCTTATGTAAATCTCATTTGTTTAAAAGACCTCCGAAGAACAGGCGACTCTCAACATAACACCGACTGTTACGCAACAGTCGGGATCTTTAATATGTGCGTAAATGTAAACATCCAAATGAATACAATACTTACATAATCGGATATGCTGCATGATGAACACTTTGTAAAGATCTATTTTGAGGGTTATATTAGCTGTGTGAACTTTGTTTATGCAATGTATTATAGAGTTGCAAGCTTGGGGGCGGGGAGCGCGAACATTTAAAGGGGAAGCACGCTGATATATTTAATGATGCCCCAAAATAGACAGTTAAAAAAAATGAATTAAAAAAAATCTATGGGATATTTTGAGCTAAAACTTCAGACACATTCAGGGGACACCTTAGACTTATATTACATCTTGTGAAAAAGCGTTCTACGGCACCTTTAAATTTTTTGCTCACCAGCCACTGCGGGTAGTGGTTTTCCAAAGTTACTAGCCAATCAGTATTTTCACTGGCCACAATCAATACCATCAGGAAAAACTGCCATATAGATATTTTAAATTTTATCTCATAATTTGGCAGCAGGTAAATTAGGCTGCTGTCACTTTAAGACCTGATGCACAGATCCATTATACTGTCACACATGTGTTTTCTTTCTCAACTGTTTACATTCACTTAAAATATAACTGAATGTGTTTACATAAATACTCACCAAGACCAGCATGTTGACATTATTTTTGTGTATTTCATTGTTTAAAAGCAAAAAAATCACAAAAAATAACTTAATTTAGTAATGAGGCGGCTTTATGTGCACACACTTTGGGTGTAAGCACAAAATGCGGGAATGAGTAAATCCCATGCCGAAATTCAAGCCCTGTAACACAAACTATTTTTTATCCAGAGCAAATGAAATAAGTGAGTGAGGGGAGGTGGGTTTCTGTGTCAACTCGCTGTTGGAGAGACGAGAGAGCGAGAAAGTGCTCTGTGGAATATGTGTATTTGAAGCATTTCAGATATTTCAGAAAAGTCAATATTTTTGAGAACATTACATTGCACTTAGTTCATTATTTTAGATGCCCTTTTAAAAGACTACAATTGAAAAATGTATATTATATACAATATGTTTACTATATAAAATTCAACCCACCGAAGTGGCTAGTAGGAGTGTGACTGCGTTACACACCACTGCTAAAATCCATCCACATTTGGCGGCTAGGCAGGTGTTAATGTCAAGCCCTGCTCACACACTTGTATTAATTGTGAGTTTAGATGGCATATTGTAACTTTATATTTTGCAGTTGTGACTATATTTCTTGCAACTGCAACATTAGTTATTATAAGTATCACTTTATACCTCAAAGGAGATTTCTTATTTTAATCTTTTTGTCACAATCAGTGTTATTTTAGTATCACTGAGATACTACTAGGTTTATTTATTTTTAATTAAATTGAATTTTAATTTTAGTTAAAGTAATATTTTGGTGTGTTTTTGCCATTTCTATTTATTTTTTTAAATGTCTAAATTCTTTTTATTTATTTTTTAGTACATCAATTTAAATTAAATGAAAACAATAAATGTTGCCTGAAATAAAATTAAAAATCTTTTTTAGTACACATTAATTTTATCTGAATTTTATCTATATATATATATATGTTTTTTGTTTTTATTTTAGTTAGCTATAACCCTGGCAACAACTACTGACGATTATTATCATTTTATTTTTTTAATCTGAAGCAGAAATTTAGCCATTTATTTGTGCATTTAGTCATTATGTGAGACAACAGGCTTGTGTGACAAAATTACATATTGTACATAAAATTACATTGCCATAACTCTTTTTGGGTGCATGAAAGTAATACAATACAAAGATTAAAATTCAGTTATACACCTAATTTGCATCCTTAGCTCTTCACATTATTATATTAACAATAAAAAATGCTTTCTGTCTTTGCTGGAAAGTGAAGAAGAAAGAGATATGAAATTACCCAATGTGTACAGCATTCTGAAAAACTGTAATTATAATTCAACAGGGTTATTGATTGAATGTTGCTGGTTCTTGCGCAAGAAATCCTTTATAAAATTTTACCTTCTTTATAAAAATGATGACAGAAGTGACAATACACACATGTTTTCTTTTTACATACTGTATTTGAGAGACAACACCTTACAGTAAGGAACTCCAACCTGTTGTGTCACTGTGATACCTCTAAGGGGTAGAACACAGCATGTGCCACAGCCCCTGACACACAGCCCAGTCCAAACCTCTGATGGACTGTCAGACTGTCCCTCTCGCCAAGCGTGGACAACCTCATCTGTCAGGAGAGTGACATAAAGAATGTTTGAACATTGTGCACATGTGAGTGAATATTTGTGCAAGTTTGTGTGGTCACCTGGGCATAGATGAAGCACTGAAGCGTTGATTGTGGTGTTCCTTTAAGAACATTTACAGCATTTCCTTGCCACAAGGATCTAAAACCTCCAGTCTGCAGCTCCCGGAGTCCAAGAGACACAGCTTTGGATCCAAAAACCTATCCAGTATACTGCAGTGTGTTAGGCTATTGTTGTTTTACAAATAAAATATATTTTATATACTCCCAATTTAACTGAAATACTAATATTCAGTATAATACACTACATTATTGACATGACTGCACTGACACTTTTGGATAAAAACTAAATCTTCAACTGAATTGAGCTGGATGATGACACTACTGTCTTCTGTAGACCTGCTTAAAAATGAAAAAGACACTGTGTAACATTCAGTTTTGGTTTCTTTTTCCTGGACTTTTAGGGGGAGTTGACATGATACCTTTTTCAACTAAAAACATGACAAACGCAAACTTTTGAAAATGGGTTTCAAAGTGGACGTTTTGAAAATGATATACCGTTATCATCTCCGTGTAAATACAAAAACGTGAATTTGTGAAAATGGTGATGTCAATTTTACATTTTCAGTCTAAGTGTATAGTGTTTCTTTACAAAGTGACATCGCCAACTACTGGCCTGGCATGAATAATACATGATAAATAGGCATGATAAGTAGTTTTTAGTTGTTATAGGTGATCCGTGTGAACGTGGATCGCTTTGACAAAGTTGTCGTCTGTATGCAAAACTTTTCAAAAACACAAAGGTGAAACTTTTCAGTTTTTAGTACATTGTTGTTGTTTAGTACATCAGTAGCTGCGTCTCATTTCAAAAGCTATATTCTCCGGAGGTCGCATTTAAAGGATGTATACATCATCGAGGCATTTAAGTAAAGTAACCATTAGATTGCAAAGAAAGAAATTACAGTATTTTACACCTTTCGAGGAATAACAGTCAATTTTATTATATTTACTTTTCTTAAATAAGACATCCTGATGACATATGCAGCTTTCAAATGTGACCTCCAAAGGATGCTGCCTCTGAAATGAGATGTAGTTAGTGTTTCCTGTGCTTGCTTTTTTTTTTTCCGTCGTAGGTTCTCATTTGTTGTCATGGTAACTCATTGTTTGATGATTTGAGCCACCTGCTACTTGTTTAGCTCTTTAGTTATTCTATATACAGTGCTCAGCGTAAATGAGTACACCCCCCTTTGAAAAGTAACATTTTAAACAATATCTCAATGAACACAAAAACAATTTCCAAAATGTTGACAAGACTAAGTTTTATATAACATCTGTTTAACTTATAACATGAAAGTAAGGTTAATAATATAACTTGGAGAACAAAATTTTCAGCTTTACTCAAATTAGGGTGACTCAAAAATGAGTACACCCCACTGAAAGTCTCTGGAGCAAAGCTAAATTTTAGACTACAAATGTCTAATTTAACAAGAATTCAACCACAGGTAAGTCTAATTATCCATTACACATTGTGTCCAGCAGACAGTTGACTATAAAAGGGTGTTAAAACCCCTTCCCATGTCATGCTGTCAGCAATGGCACCACATGGAAGAGAAATGTCACAAGACCTGAGAAAGAAAACAATTACTTTACAACCTTCTTGTGAAGGCTACAAGAAGATCAGCAAAGCTTTACTTATCAGTCAGAATACTGTAGCAAAAATTGTACAAAAATTTAAAAAAGATGGAACGTCCAGGTCGTCCACAGAAGTTAACACCTCGACAGGAGCGTCTTCTGATGAGAAGGGTTAAAGAAAATCGGCATGCAAGTTCAGTGCAGTTATCTAAAGCCAAACTGGGGTGACTATTTCCTGTGACACAATATGGTGTACACTGCAGTGGAATGGCACGCATGAGTGCTGTCCACGAAAGAAGCCTCTCCTAAAGCCAAGGCACAAAAAAACCCGCCTAGAGTTTGCCAGGGCCCATGCTGACAAATATGAAGACTACTGGGACTCTATACTCTGGAGTGATGAGACCAAGATAAATGTTTTTGGAACTGATTGCTTCAAAACTGTATGGTGTTGCAAAGATGAAGAATACAAAGAAAAATGCATGGTGCCTACAGTGAAACATGGTGGTGGCAGTGTCCTTATGTGGGGCTGCATGAGTGCTGCTGGTGTCAGGAGCTGCATTTCACTGATGGCATCTTGAATTTACAGATGTACTGCTATACACTGAAAGAGAAGATGCTACCATCACTCCGTGCCCTTGGTCCTCCTGCAATTTTCCAACATGACAATGATCCTAAACACAATCTAAGGCCACTGTTGGATTTCTGAAGAAAAACAGGGTGAAAGTGATTCAGTGGCTCCTGATCTGAACCCAATCGAACACCTATGGGGAATTCTGAAGAGACAAGTTGAGCGTCACTCTCCATCCAGCATCCAGTCTCTAAAAGAGGTCATTGTTGAAGAATGGAAAAAGATAGATGTTGCAAAATGTCACTAACTTTTTTCATTCCATGCCTAGAAGACTTGGTGCTGTCATTAAAAATCATGGAGGCCATACAAAGTACTAGATGTAATAGTTTTTGTTGTGGGGTGTACTCATTTTTGCATCACCCTAATTTGAGTAAAACTGAAAAATGTGTAATCTAAGTTATATTATTAACATTTTGGAAATTGTTTTTTTGTTCATTGAGATATTGTTTAAAATGTTACTTTTCAAAGGGGGTGTACTCATTTATGCTGAGCACTGTATATTTATTCCTCAGTTTGAATAGTTAATTTTTAGTTGGTTGTGTTTCTCCTTTGCTCTAGTACTCTCCTTTGTTCTAGTATTCTCTAGTATTCTTTGGTAAATCAAGGGAACGAATAAGTCAATTGTGCACACAATTCATAAATCGAGGGAACGAATCAGTAAAATGTGTGCACGATTTAGCCTACTATTTTTTCCCTGCATGTCATGTGCGAGGCTCCGTACATATTTGATGAAGTTTGCATCATTAATTATTACTGTGAAGCTGCTTGTATGAAACTGATCTGCATTGTACAAAGCACTATATAAATAAAGGTGACTTGGCATGACAAATTCTTTCTAAACAAAAGTATTGCTCTGACTGTACATTTCTTAAAACATTTTGTTTGAAAGATCAAGTGAAAATCAACTCTGAGAAGAGTTAAACAGCAAATATACTGATAAAAATGGAACATACACCGATGAGCTAAAACATTATCACTACCTGCCTAATATGCTGTTGGTCCTCTGCGTACTGCCAAAACATTGCCAACCCACCATGGCAATGACTCTACAAGACCCCTGAAGGTGTCTTGTGGTATCTGGCACAAGATGTCAGCAGCAGTTCCTTCCGGTAGGTTGTGAGGTGGAGCCGCCAGGGATCGAACTTGTTTGTACATCCAACTGATCCTCAATTGGACTGAGATCTGGGCAATTTGGGGACCAGTGGAAGACCTTGAACTCTTCATCATGTTCCTCAAACCATTCCTTAACAATGTGTGCAGTATGTCAGGGTGCATTATCCTGCTGAAAGAGGCCACTTTCACTAGGGCACACCATTGTCATACCTGGTCTGCAACGTTTAAATAGGTGGCACATGTCAAATTTACATCCACATGAATGACTAGAGCCAGGGTTTCCCAGCAGAACATTGGCCAAATCATCACACTACCTCCACCGGCTTGTCGTCGTCACACAGTGCATCCTGGTGCCATTTTTTTTCTCAGGTAAATCCAAGTGATGTAAAAGAACACGGGACTCATTGAACCAGGCGACCTTCTTCCACTGCACCGATGGATAGGGGTCATCATAGACACTCAGATTGGTCTGCAGCTACGCAGCCCCTATACGCAGCAAAATATGATGCACTGTGCTGTTATACATTTCTCTCATAACCATCATTAAACTTTTGTGTGATTTGTGCCACAGTAGACCTTCTGTTGGCTTGGACCAGACGGGATTGCCTTTGTTGACCTCATGTATCAATGAGCCTTGGGTGCCCAACACCCTGTCAGTGGTTTGTGGTTTGTCCCTCCTCGGACCACTGTTGGTAAATTTTTCAGATCTTTTTTTCCTTTTTTACAAGAAGTGATTGTTTGCTTATCATCTAATCTACCCAGGCATTAATATTAATATGTGGCCTTGTAAGAAGATGATCAACGATAATGTTTTGGCTCATCAGTGTTGACTTAGCAGATTAGGTGCCAGATTGTGCCAGCACAAATCCTCTTTTGGTGTTAAAAAACTATTGTCAGGATTTACTAAAGACACGCAGTGAAAAATTAGCGCTTAAAAGTTTTGGACACAGTTATTTTTGCAGTCGACCTTATTGCATATTGCATATGCAGGAGTACTCACAAAATGTATGTGAGTAGATTATTTTAATGAATCATGCAAGGTGATTTAGTAAGGTTTGCACAAGTCAATTTAACGGTATTTGCGTCAAGATTTATCACCCAAAAAAACATGTCTAAATATATATATTGTCCACACTTGCTTTAAAATTCACTCAAAAGTCTTTGA
This sequence comes from Chanodichthys erythropterus, assembly GCF_024489055.1. Lineage (NCBI taxonomy): Eukaryota > Metazoa > Chordata > Actinopteri > Cypriniformes > Xenocyprididae > Chanodichthys > Chanodichthys erythropterus. The sequence continues at coordinate 17,237,238 of NC_090236.1, read as the reverse complement.
TTTTAAAATCAATAGAAAAAAGTATGAGCACTGTTGTATACAACTAAAGATACAAATGATTGCTCAAGACTTGCTCATATTTTAGGTAGAGGAAAGTACAGACAAGTGAGTCACAACTATATATATATATATATATATATATATATATATATATATATATATTAGTTGTGACTGAAAAAACCTACCTGAAGTCGTGTCTTTAACATGTCAATTGGTGCTGTCACAGTTCTGGAAATTGCATCTGCCAGGCCTGCAGCCAATATAAAGTTCCCCCAGATTGACAAGTCAGTCTCATCTTGGGTTAACTCAATAGGCAAAGAGCGACTCTCTCCTACATCAAACACCTAAAATTACAACATCATTTTATAAACCTGATAGTGAACAGTGCAGATTAAATGCATATGTGCAAAAACTTGAAGGAATTTTCTAGTCAAAATGACATTTTTCCCATACTCTGTATGTGAAGTGTGACTTTCTCTGAAGAACACAAAGGTTTTTACAATAATATCTTAGCTCTCAAGGTCCACACAATATAAGTGAATGTTGACCAAAATTTTAAAATTCAAAAAGAATATACAGGCCCAGTTTCACAGACAGGGCTTAGACTTAGATTTAAAGGTCCCGTTTTTCGTGTTTTTTTGAAGCTTTGATTGTGTTTATAGTGTGCAATATAACATGTTTCGCATGTAAAAAAACACAGTATTTTTCACATAATTTACTTATCTGTATAACGCTGTTTCCACTGTCATAAAAACGGGCTGATGACTTCCTTGTTTTATGAAGTCCGTCCTGCAGAAACTGATTGTGCCAGCGGTTCCTGTGTTGTGATTCCACAGCAGCTTAGCGCATCTTGCCAGGAAAGGTCACGCCTCTTACCATAACGTGGAGATGCATGCGCTCAGTGTTATTGTAAACATGTCTTTAATTTTACCCTATCAATTTGAGCCGGAATCAGACCCGATGATTGGACTGCGGGATAAAAACAACAGCGTTTTGACGACATGGCGATAAACACACTCTACAAACGCAACTCTTGTGTATTCCTGTGGGCGGAGGTTAGTCAAAAAACTGTTTTAGTGACGTCATTAAAGAAGGAAGTAGAGGGATGTAGTCCAAACTGGACGTTCGATGTAGGCGACTTCTGTTAAATAAAATATCTCGCTTGGCATTGAACTTTGAGCTTTAAAATTTTACAGATTTTATTTATACTCTAACAACAACATTACACCCTAACTAAAGTTTGAAACATGGGATCACGAAGAACGGGACCTTTAAGTAACTTTTATAAACGTTCACTAGAAAAAAAAAAAACGACTAGTGTGCATCTTGAGACAAAAGAATGGCACTGACATACTTCAAAAATTTTCCTTTTGGGTGAATTATTAATGATATTTTAGAAATAAGTATTTAAAAGCTGAAATTTTTACCAGGTTATGTTTCCAGGAAGATACTAACTCTCCAATGTTTTCTGCTGGGTTAATGATGACGTGCTGGAGGAATTCCTCCCAGTCTACTGTCATAGAGTTGTCTTCATCCATCCTAATGACAATCAGAATTCAATGTTAATAATCTAATGACTGATTAATAAGACAGTCAATACAAATTCCAAACCATTTCATGGATTTCATGCATTAAATATAAACTGTACCAATACACAAGGTTTACATAAATCTGTATATGTCAAGGTATCTGACCCCATATTACAGAATGTGATCTTGATGTGACATTTATTTTCTATAGTCTTGTTACCAATGCCATCATTATCATTATCAAATATCATTATTTAATATTGCAAATGTGGAGGCAGCAGCTGCAGGTCTCTTACATTTGAATGATTCTCTTTGCATTGGGTTTTGTTATGACCAAACCTAATTCCTTAAACAGAGTCATGATATCATCCAGGTCAATTGCCCCTAATCAGAGGAAAGAACATAAATAGTCATTCAATTCACAATTGTTTCAAAGCAGCTTTACAGAAAATGCATGTTTCTGTTACAATTAATCTGTAACCTGAGGTAACTGTGTATATCCAAATTGCAGAAATGTACAGACAATACAGTGCAGTTATCTAACATCATAATTAAACAAAAACAGAATATAGGCCTATGTGTATATTTTATAATAATAATATTAATATATTTTTGACACAGTTTTGGTACTTTGTTTTGTGAGTTGAGAGAACATTTTACACCACTGCACAAATACCAGTCCAATAACATTAAGTTGTTTCAATTAAAAAAAAAAAAAAAAAAAAAAAAAAAAAAATAATAGCCCACTAAGCTATAACTTACCACATTTATTTCTGTCAAGGGCATGGAAATCTATTTTCCATTTCTTCTCTCTGTCCATAATGTAAATAAGAAATTCCTGATAGCTTAGACGTCCATCCTCGTTTTGGTCATAATGGGACAAGATTGCCTGAACGAAAGAATAGGCTACTATAGTATAATAATATAGGCTATTATTTGCTCACACAGAAAATAAGTGTAGCCTGATCCAGACAGGCTACATAAAAGAATGATTACTTGAACACCTCTGCAATTGATATCTAAATATCCAATAGAAAATCTTACTTGAACCTTTTCACAAACTGGTTCCACACCTATCCTGCGCATTTCACTCTGCAGCTCCTCACGAGATATAAAACCGTCTTTATTCTTATCGAGTTTATCAAACAAGCCGCGGAAGTGATCCATGATCCGATGTAAAAGACAATGTTATTTAAATGTAATTCATATGAATAGTTTTATAGAATAACAAAAAGTTTTAAGTAAGATTATTAGTTTAATTTGTGGTCAATTATTATATTTTGAGCTTATTTACTCTGATAACGCTGAGTCATATCTCCAGCCTGAGGATGGAGTACAATGCGGTGGTCCAGCGAAATGCCATCCTCTCACCGGGAAATCTCGTGCTGTACCGATGCTAACCAGCAGATGGAACTGCAGTGCGTGTTGTAGTGCGGATCATCAATATTGTTCACAGACCAAACATGGACATTTCTTAAAGGAAACATGTGGGTGCCTGATCACATTTTACAATGTAGCCTATTCATATTGGACTCGCTATCTAATATTTTTTCAAAGATTAGACTACTTCAAATATGCAAAGCCGGTCTGGGTGAAGGGGAGAGGTTGGGATGGAGAGGAAATACGATCTTTTGCTGGCACTGGCAGGCTGCCACTACTATACTTAGAGTGCTGCCTTTTAATGTCAGATTTTCCATCTATTTTCAGAAAATGACATCTAGTAGCCTGCATCTATGACAACTTTGCTTAGTTTCTGATGAAGATAGTGTGCTTTACAGGTTTAGAGTATCTTTCTGAGCTAAAGCTTTACACTGAGGTTTCACTTAGCCATAGGCCTCATACTTAAAGGGTTAGTTCATCCAAAAATGAAAATTCTCTCATTTATTACTCACCCCCATGCCATTCCACACCCGTAAGCCCTTTGTTAATCTTTGGAACACAAATTAAGATATTTTAGTTGAAATCCAATTGCTCCGTGAGGCCTTCATATACGGAGCAATGACATTTCCTCTCTCAAGATTCATAAAGGTACTATATCGGTTCATGTGAGTTCAGTGGTTCAATATTAATATTATAAAGCGAAGAGTTATTTTTGGAGTGCCAAAAAAACAAAAAACAAAACACGACTTATTTAGTGATGGCCGATTTCAAAATTTTGCTTCAGGAAGCATCAGAGCATAATGAATCAGTGTATCGAATCTGCTGTTCGGAGCGCCAAAGTCACGTGATTTCAGCCGTTGGCAGTTTGACACGCGATCTGAATCATGATTCGATACACTGATTCATAATGTTCCGATGCTTCCTGAAGCAGTGTTTTGAAATCAGCCATCACTAAATAAGTCGTTATTTTGTTTTGTTTTTTGGCGCACCAAAAATATTCTCATCGCTTTATAATATTAATATTGAACCACTGTACTCACACGAACTGATTTAAATATGTTTTTAGTACCTTTATGGATCATGAGAGAGGAAATGTCATTGCTCCCTATGAAGGCCTCACGGAGCCATCGGATTTCAACTAAAATATCTTAATTTGTGTTCTGAAGGTTAACTAAGGTCTTACAGGTGTGGAACGGCATGAGGGTGAGTAATAAATGAGAGAAATTTTAAAGAGATAGTTCACCCAAAAATGAAAATTATCCCATGATTTACTCCCCCTTAAGCCATCCTAGGTGTAGGCTATATGACTATCTTCTTTCAGACGAACACAATCAGAGATATATTTAAAATATCCTTAGTCCTCCAGGTTTATAATGGATGTGAATGGGGGGGGGGGGGGGGGGGGGGGCACGTTTTGAAGTAAAAAATAATGCATCCATCCATAAAAAAAGTAATCCATACAACTCCAGGGGGGTAATAAAGACCTTCTGAAGTGAAGCGATGCATTTTTGTAAGAAAAATATATTTAAAACTTTATAAATTCAAATACCGAGCTTCCGGCGGACGACCGATTTTTGCCAAACGAGTAATCCTCTGACACGATGTATGACGCAAGATGTAGGACTATTGTAAGCTTATGCCTCTTGTGGTTCAAACAAATAGGGCTGTGCACGGTGCACCAAATTTCTTATATTGAAATCCTCCGAAATTTCTCTTTAAAAATGATCATTTTAGACTTATAATCCAGGACTGGTGATTTGTTTTGTTCTATCCTCTGCACCTCCGCGTTCATCATTACATTGTGCGTCCGGTCAAAGTATACTCTTCCACCACAAATCGACTTGCACATTCTGCATACGGCTGTCTGCCAGAAGCTATTTGAATTTATAAAGTTTTAAATATGGATTTTTCTTACAAAATTGCATAGCTTCGCTTCAGAAAGCCTTTATTAACCTCCTGGAGTTTACTTTTTTTATGGACGGATGCATTATTTTTGACTTCAAAATGTGGCCCCCATTTACAACCATTAGAAACCCTGCAACTAAGGATATTTTTAAATATATCTCTGATTGTGTTCATCTGAAAGAAGATATACAATGGCTTGAGGAGTAAAAATCATGGGATCATTTTCATTTTTGGGTGAACTATCCCTTTAATAATAATCTATTGTCTGCAGTATTATTAATCATAAAAGTCTCCTATTTTAGTCTAAAGTTCATCTAAATGACAGACTGATTAGAACTGAGGTTAAATGACAGGAGAAACAAAAGAAACAAACAAAGCTTTCAGATCATACACACATCAGTCAATATAAACACTACAGAGCATTCAAAAGACACTACATCAAAAAATGGGGAACACAGCATCCAGTACATGAGGTCACAGGAAAAAAGTATTGTAAGCACATTTTGCAGGTTACATAACTTAGTAAGATGAATATATTGTAAACTGTATAAAATTTCAGTATATTCAGTTCTAGCATACTGCAAAAATGCAGTAGTCAATCTGCAAAAGTTTAGCCCACATACAAGATTTTTGGAAAAAGTGACGTAAGTATTGAAAAAAGTGTCCTAGTGATTGTTTAAAAAAAAAAAAAAACAACTAAATAAGGAATTAAAGTGGAACCTTTTTCTTGTCAGAGCTTGTCTTGTATGGATTAATCCTGGATAGATAGATAGATAGATAGATAGATAGATAGATAGATAGATAGATAGATAGATAGATAGATAGATAGATAGATAGATAGATAGATAGATAGATAGATAGATAGATAGATAGATAGATAGATAGATAGATAGATAGATAGATAGATTTTTTTTAATATCGCCTAATAATTTTAGTGTTCATGCCAACTTTGATTAACTTCATCAAAAGATTAAGTCATAAAATGCCTTTCCATTTTACCACTTGTATTATTAGGCTATTATTTTAAGGTACAAATCAGAATTTAGTAGTTTAGTATACTTAGTAGGTTGGTATAATAACAGTGTATAATGTAGGCTACTGAAATGTACATTAACTGTAAAATATGCAGCCACTAAACTGCCATCCTCTAATCCCCAGAATAGAGATCCCCAGACAGACAAAACTAATGATAGATAGATAGATAGATAGATAGATAGATAGATAGATAGATAGATAGATAGATAGATAGATAGATAGATAGATAGATAGATAGATAGATAGATAGATAGATAGATAGATAGATAGATAGATAGATAGATAGATAGACTATTCTCAGGCTATTCACATTGCTTCTGGTTCAAGAGAATTTAGATCTCTGAAAATGGGAAATGACGTGCCTCAGCTACGTTCTAGAAAGCGCCCTCTGATTATTCCAGAGCTGCAATAGTACAGGGGAGGGAGCAATGGCTATTTAAAGAGGGTAAAATAACACAAGATCTTTAGTGCTGAGTAACCGCCTCCAAACAGACACAACAGGATCAACTGATCATCTGTATCACGGTTTAAAGAGGCAGGATTTGACACTGTAGCCACGACAGTGCATTTATTCACGTCCTTCTTTTTCAAGAGACTGAATCCTCGGGCAGCGGCGCCAACCTGGTCTGCATAGGAGAAAATGGGAAAAGATTATTACAAAATATTGGGAATCGCGAAAGGAGCATCAGACGACGACATCAAAAAGGCGTACAGAAAACAGGCTCTGAAATGGCATCCTGACAAAAACAAGGCGGCTAATGCGGAGGAGAAATTCAAGGAGGTCGCGGAGGCTTATGAAGTTCTCAGTGATCCAAAGAAACGGGAAATATACGACCAGTACGGCGAAGAAGGTATGCTTCTTTCATCTCTGTAATATATCTATATTAGCAGTGAACATTATGTGAGTCATACTTAATTACTCTGCGCATCTTTTAAACATGTCGGATGTAGGCTACAGACAAAAAATGTTGAAATGAAAAAGAAAGGCTGAGTCCGGACATTTACCGTACAGTATGGCTGTATACTGTACGCTATACAAAGTTGACCATATGTTCTATTGTCCTGGAAGTGCTCAACCAGAAAGCTCTACATTAACCGTCGAAATTAGATGTCAACGCTGTTGTCTAATTATAAATGGTCTGTATTTGCGTACATTTAGTGTTTATAAAGAAATAAAACGTGTTTTCTCTCAAATCTGTGCATTTAGGCCTTAAAGGAGGTGGAGGAGCATCCGACGGGCCAGGAGGCAACTTCACCTACACCTTCCATGGAGATCCTCATGCAACGTTTGCCACGTTTTTCGGGGGAGCCAATCCTTTCGAGATATTTTTTGGCAGGAAAGTCAATGGACGAGATGATGATGACATGGAGGTGGACGGAAGTGACCCCTTTGGTTCTTTCACGAGTTTTAACATAAACGGATTTCCACGCGAACGGCACGTTGGCCAGGGCGGCCCGCCGCGCAGAAAACAGGACCCCGCGATCCATCACGAGCTCCGGGTGTCTCTAGAGGAGGTCTTTCATGGGTGCACCAAGCGCATGAAAATCTCACGCAAGCGCTTGAATCCGGACGGACGGACCTTGAGAACCGAGGACAAAATCCTCACTATTGAGATCAAGCGTGGCTGGAAAGAGGGAACCAAAATCACGTTTCCACGCGAAGGTGACGAAACACCCAACACTATTCCGGCCGATATTGTGTTTGTCATTAAAGACAAGCCTCACGGCCACTTTCGACGAGAGGGGTCTGATATCGTGTACCCGGTCCGGGTCAGTTTGCGGCAGGTGAGAAGAGCCTATCCATCCATCCATCCATCCACCCACCCATAAAACTGTAAAAGTGCTGTCTTGCTGAATATAACAGTCTATGTAAATTTTAACACTCAGTTACATGGTAATTCATACTTTTACTGCCAAAAACATTTTACAATATTTTACAGTAACAATACATTCAATATAATTGCAAACACTTTTACAGTAAGCCTATCATCCATCCATCCATCCATCCATCCAACTTGCTGAGTGCATAATCAATTTTTACTTAAAAAACACTTTATTTTAATATTTGCACTTTACACTTTATTTGGATATTTTACAGTATCCATTAAATGCAATATAATTTTCCACTATTTACGTTAAATTACAATACATATAAATGACAGTTTAGCATGTTAAATTTAGCAAATAATACTGCTTTTAAATTAAAATTACAAACCCTTCACACTGACACTTTTATAGTATATACCTTCAATATATTTGTGCAGGTTTCTATAAGGCAGTTTTGTAAATTTCGCTAGCTAAAATGTTAAATGTTTTGTGTGAAATTTCATCTCTTACATAATGCAGTTTGGACAGTAAGGAATATGAGCTCGATCAGCTGTTGTGAGATGCCAAAAAAGGAGCTCGCCCACTTAAACTGTTACAGGGCTATGGCAGAATCATTGTCCTGTGTTTGTAAATGTCACTACTGTACATAGAGTACCCAAACCCATCAAATCAAATATACTTTTAGGCTGTTGAAGGGAAGTGTGTGTTGAAAGGGAAAGCGTTAGATACATTTTTGCACACTAGCAGTATTATGAATGAATTGAAATGATTTGCACAGGTTACTATCATAATGTGAAAGTTTCATACTTTCACATGTAACATCTGAAATTCTCAACTTCCTGTCCTGATGCTGGTCGTTTAAGAAGAAAGTGTAAAGAATACAGGATGAATAACATAAAACATAAAAAAAAAATGACATGAAATGAAGGCATACTAAAAGCAGGTCCAATTACCTTCAAACAACGGCTCAAACCAGACATGCATAAAACTGTTTGCCTAACTAGTCAATTAATTTTTCTAGATGGATGACGGTGAAAAAATGAAATATTTATATTGTAATTATGCAGGTATGAACAACAAAACTGCTTTTCGGTATCCTTGTCTTATTAGTACACTGTAAATATATGATAATACATAGCAACATATATTTTTCCAAGTCATCCAAATAACCACTTTCAACTTTATTTTTTTAAAGTTATACAGGATTTAACTAATTTTAAAAAAAAAAAAAAAAAAAAAAAAAGAGGTTGAAGTGAGCCAATTTGATTATACTTAAAATTTAAGGCAGCAACTGAACTTGAAGTTGAATTAGGGGTAAATTTAGAACTAATAGCACACTTAAAGGTGCAATATGTAAGATTTTTGCAGTAAAATATCTAAAAACCACTAGGCCAGTGTTATATATATTTGTTCACTTGAGTACTTACAATATCCAAAATGTTTCCAACTATTTGTAAATCAATCCGGGACGTGTGAGGAGTCGCCTGTCAATTGCGTCATACACGCGTTACCCTAGGTTTCTGGTTTTATTTTGTAAACACTGGAAACACCAAAGACACTTTAATATTTAAATGTTTTAATAGACAAGGGAACAACTGCTTGGTTACGTTTATAAACAGAAATCTAATTGTTGTTATATAGCTCAACACATTTAGTCTTATTGTTTAAATCTAATTTTCTAATTTTCTTGTACCATGCTTTACCATGCCTCTGAGAAAAACACTATTATGTGAAGTAACTAACAGAGCATAATCAGATGCAGCTTTATTTTTAGTAACAGTAATACAGAATTTTTTCCATCATACAATACACTTTAAAATTAATTGCATGCCATTTATCAACACAAGCCATCCAGCATTTAATTTGATATTCAAAAATCGATCTATCTTACTGAAGTGTATCACAAACAAGTGTCTCACAGCAGCCGCCGAGCAAACGCACAGAGTAACGTTATAACATCATTTTCAACACTCTCAAATGTATCTAATATGATAAATAGAGCGACGTTACCTTATACTCATGACCGGAAAAGCGGAAGCGGCGCCGGCGATTGTGGCATAATAAAAGTTCTGCTGCTCGTGAGGCGTGTGTTGCGCAATCGCTCCAGCGGCCTCTTTCAGCTCCCACAACACTCGCTGCTTCATACTACAGTAACATTAATAATCGCATCCATGAACATGATTTCTTCCCGAGTCCTATCCCGATTGTTTCCACCGGCTGTGATGTGAAGACCACATGTCCCAAGATTCCGTGCTCAAACTTGCCATCATCAAGCTACGCATTTGTTTTGAATAGGCCTCTAGCGACCTCTAGCAGACAGAAATCGTACATATTGCACCTTTAAAGGTGCAGTGTGTAAATTTTAACAACATCTAGCATTGAGGTTGCGAACTGCAACCAACAGCAGCTCACCCCTCCCTTTCGCGTGCTTTGAGAAGCTTTGAGAAGCATGCTTTCGTGTGCTTTGGCTGTCTGGCCAACACAAATCAAAGATGTCGTCGTCTGAGACAGCAGATGTTAGCCAGTCAAGAAATTAGGTTTCTTCTTACTTCTAACAAAGAATTATCTCTGCTTCTAGTAAACCAGATGAATACTACTACTACTACATCTTCATGCGTATTCAATGTAGTGACGATGCAGGCTCCCTCTAAAAACACGAACGATTTAGAAGAAGAACAAAATAGTGGTGAAACGAATTCTGTAAAGTGGTTGTCTGATTAGATGCCGGCGCATAATGGCGACTTGACATGGAGGGGGGACCCGTGGTGTATGTAGATATAAATGGCTCATTCTAAGGTAATAAAAACATAACGGTTCATTATGTAAGGTCTTTATACACCAACGAAGACATAGTTATGAATATTATATTGCATTTCTGTTAATACATCCTCCCAAATTTTACACATTGCACTTTTAAAGTTAGAGTTTCAATATTCTTATCCTACTAACAATTTACTGTATTTCTTTGATCATAGTCATTGTGTGGCTGCTCCGTCACCGTGTCAACGATAGACGGTAAAACGTGCAATATGAAGATAACTGATGTTATCAAACCCGGCATGAGGAAGATCATTGCTGGACAAGGACTGCCCTTCCCAAAGAACCCAGAGCAAAGAGGGGACCTCATTGTGGAGTTTGATGTGAACTTTCCTGAAAGTCTGCCATCTAATGCCAAGGATGTCCTGAAAAGACACTTACCCGTCTCATAAAGTGAACTTGGACAGACTTTAGTGACATTTTTACATGAACAATTCAGTCCCCTCACATATGTGGACTAAAATGACAAATCAAATTTTGAGAATGTGCAATTTCTATTTTTTATCTAAATGTTTGTTAAATATATATATGTGTATGTTATATATCTAACACACACACACACACAGATACACACACACACAGATACACACACACACACACACACACACATACATACATATATATATATATATATATATATATATATATATATATATATATATATATATATGATGTATGTATGTATGTATGTGTGTGTGTGTTGCATGCCTGTGTATGTCAGTGACAGTGCAAGCTTAAAGTGCAATTTGTGTCTGAAAGGTTTTAGTTTTTTGCTTCATTTAAAATATGCATTTGAAATGTTTTATTTAAATGTTATACAACATCAGTATTTTACAGACTAAATTAGAAAGATGTATTTGTTTGCTTTTTTTAAATAGAAAATCCAAGTAGAAAATTAATCTGTACTGACAGATCATGTACTGTTCTTCTCTCTAAATGCACAAAATAATATAATTTTAGTAAATGATGGCTTGAAGTGAACTGTGTGATGGTATCATGGATACTTGCCTTCATTCATGATATAGCATTTAGCTAGATTCATAATGCCTTTTCAGATCTGATATGTCAGATCCCTGTAAATGTGAGCAACAGACTCACATAATGTACCTGTCTTTGACAGAGACCAAAAAATGGTGACTTGTGCTGTGGGTTCATAGCATGTTTATTCATTGAACGTTTGGAGAGCATTTGTTGGTATTATTTTACCTTACATTTTTACTCTGTTGACTACTTTTAGTGTCTTGTGTTTGGAAGTTTATTCTGGCTAAATCCTTTAAATTATACAATTAATAAAAACTGTTGAAGATAGGCTACAGAACCCTCAACTACTGTACACGTGATTCATTGAAACATCCGCCAGAGGACGCCACATGTTCAAAATCAGACTATATGAGGGAAATTATGTCCAAAATACTAAGCAACCTTTGCTACTGAATATTAGCCATCATATTAGAATGATGACTGTGAATTATGAAAGCAGAATTTCGGGCATAGCTTAGCTAAATCTCAATGAAAACCCTGACAAAGCTAGACGATTGTCTGTATCCTAAATGATTAAGAATGAATGAACGTATTTACAGTAGACTACCGGACGAAATTATGAATATTATAAACTCGCAATGTGTATTTGTTGGTTGTATAGGCTATAGTTTCTACACACTCGTAACGTAATTTAGAGAGGAAAATGTGTCTTGAGTAGTATTGATGGCATAATAATCACATATTTAGTCGTAGGCTATGTTTATCTTCATCCGCTTCCACCGGTTGGAGTTCAAAAAAAAAAAAAAAAAAAAAAAATCATTAATTGACACCTGAGCCAGGTAAATGGGTTTCTGGATGACGTCACAGCGTCCTGTAGCGCGCGTGCGTTTGGCCGTAGAGTTGTCCATTTTCTGCTCCTCAGCGGCTAGAGCGTTTACAGTAGATCCGCATACTGTCTGATTACTATCTGTTATATACTACCGTTTTAGCCTCTGGGTCGCTTTCGAAGACAGGAAACAAGCGCACCGAACTAAAAGGACCCATTCAACAGGTTGTTTTCCTTCTTTCAATGCTCTAGCTGTCCGGTTCCCGTGTACTTCAGTCCCCCTACGGATTTACAGGAGGAGCGAACATGCCTTTGGGACTACGAAAAAAGAAAAACAAGTCGAGGGAAAGCTCGAACTTAGTGGAAAACGAGGAGGTCAGCGGACATGCAGGTGTCGGGAAGTCCGCGGTGAACGGTGGCGGGCTCCCTCCTCCACCTGCCAGCCTGCGACCGAAACTGGTGTTTCACACGCAGCTCGCGCACGGGAGTCCCACGGGGAGAATCGAGGGCTTCACAAACGTCAAAGAGCTGTACGGCAAAATAGCGGAAGCGTTTAATTTAAGTCAAGATGAGGTAAATATCTACTGTTAAATACAGGCTATTTCAATATCTCAGTGTGAACTTGAGTAAGTAGGCTACGCAGGCAGTGAGTCAGGAATAAATTATACAAACGAAGTTGCAAATCAAAAACCTCCTCGTGAAATATAGCCTACTGTCTGGTGTTTGCATAAGGTGCGTCTTTCTGGGAGCTTAAAATGGGAGTCGTTGACTTTTTTTTTTTGTTTTGCTTTCAGAAATGAGTTTTGGTTGCATCCTGAAAGCACTCTTTGTAAAGACACATTTTACATTTTCCAGGGAGTTGCCAAAATAAAAATGTTATATGAGTCAATGACATAAGGATATGATAAAAATTAGATTCTTAGCTATACAAAAATCTAGTTTAAAGCACCTGCCAGGTGCTTAGAAATGCCATTTTAGTTAGTCTGTTTGACATGAACAGAAAAATTTCATATAGGTTTAAAGCAGTGGTTCTCAACCAGGGGTCCGGGGCCTCAAGATGACTTAAAATTATGTTAAGTAAGACAAAACAAGCATTAAAATAAGATAAATTCTTCAAGAATTTGCTTTTTCAAAAAACTTTTCTCTGTTTCAGTGTTGGTTTAATTCCTGTTTTGCCTTTGCAGTGCAACAAAAAATGTATTTTAAAGTTATTTTAGCTTTATGTCACTGACTCATATACTACATGAATTTGAAAGCACCACATAATTCTGGTAATAACACTCTCACGGCAATTTGTACCTATTTTATGTTTTGTTGAATTGGTGGCTATTTCATATTTCATACAATCTTATTCTCGTACAATCTGCTTATGCCTCCTTTTTGTCAGTCGAAAAGAAATTAAGGTTTTTGATGAAAACATTCCAGGATTATTCTCCTTATAGTAGACGTCAATGGCTTCAAGATGGTTGAAGGTCAAAATTACAGTTTCAGTGCAACTTCAAAGGGCTTTAAATGATACCAGACGAGGAATAAGGGTCTTATCTAGTGAAACGATCATCTTCGGAAAAAAATACAACTGTATATGCTTTATAAACACAAAATATTGCCTTGAATGTACTTCCGCTTTCAGCATTCTTCAAAAACGCTTGCGCTGTTTGTCCTACGCCTTCGCTATTCTACTTACGGAAAAAAACTAAACTGGTGTTGCGTTCGTTCCGTAAGTAGAATAGGGAATTTTTTTTTTTAGTAGAATTTTTACCTTCAACCGTCTGGAGGCCATTGAAGTCATCTAATAAGGAGAATAATCCTGGAATGTTTTCCTCAAAAACCTTAATTTCTTTTCGACTGACGAAAGAAAGACATGAACATCTTGGATGACATGGGGGTGAGTAAATTATCAGGAAAAGTTTATTTAAAAGTGGACTAATCCTTTAAGGATGTAACAGGGTTCTTGAATTTGGTATTTGCAACTTAAAAGCTTCTTGAATTTAGAATTTGGTTGTTGGAGGTTAAAAATAATTCTTGATGAAGCATTAAAGATGCTTTGCAGTTTAGTATATTTGTGTCTGGGCGCACAGATTCTTTCTAAATCGCTAATAAACTAAAAAGTTCTTTGTTGAAAACATTAAGGTTCTCCCATGGCATCAAGTGTTAAAAAATCTTTTTGGTTGTAACTGAAACGTTTAATTATGTGAGTGTGAGTGAGTGAATGTGTGCCTGGCCTCTCATATATCAGTTGATCCTCATTGGTCCTCACAAGTCTCCTGCTAGTTCCTGTGCTGAAAACTCTTAAGGGGGTTCATGCCAAAAACCAGTCAGACAAGTAACCAGACTAGACAGATCTATCAGGTGTGTGGAGTTTAAAGGATTTGAAGGTCAGCCAACAGATGATGGTATTCTAAAAATTAATCAATTGTTGGCCTTGTGAATTGTATCTATTGCTGATCCAACACAGTTTCTTTATGTTTAGTCATTTGCGTGTTCATGATGGTATATAGGAACATTGCAGGTCCTCGGAGGAAGTCCCTCACATCCTGTTACAGTGGGTACAACCCTAACACATGATGATAAATCGCTCCGGCCTCCCCGGGGATGGAGGTTGTGTGGACGGAGTAGTGCATACTGTGCACCATTACTCTTTCCCATGTGTTGCCTGTTGATTGCTAGATGACTCTGTAGTTACCAGGATATCGGGATGAATTTTGTATCCAGTAAATTGGCTACCTTTGCGATTTGAGCAGTAATTTAAAAGCTGTTATATGTAATGGATTGTTTGGTGTACTGCCAATATCATAACACACAAGGCATTCAAAACTGCACCATGTTGACTTTGAGAAAATTAAGTACCGGTACACCCAGTTAAAAGGGCAGTGTCGATTAGGTTAAACTGCTCTCTGTTAACATGTTAACATGTGTACAAAATTCATTACCTTCCTTTGCAAAATTAATGTGACAAAGAGACTCCTCTTGTCAAGTAAATTGCAGACTGAAGCCAGACTTTTCAGCCATAATTGTTAAGATGGTTTAACACACAGGTAAACCAAAGACATTGTAAAGATGTATCTGTAATTTTACAGAACTTCACTGGTCAAAGTCTGTTTATTATCATGACATAGGAACTCTGTTGCGCATGCTGGACTATGTGACTTCACTGAAGTTTCTTTTCATGGAGCCAAAATGTCATTTGTTTAGCATTTGCATGCAGGTGCGGATGTCTGGACAATGTGTCGTCTGCTCAACAGCTTTCTATGTTTTTCAGTGTCGGTTATTTAGAATTATTGGTATTGGTTGTTTGAATTGGCAGGACTAACCTGAATATTTGAAAACGAGTTTTTGTTCTTATGACAGCAAGCAATCTGAAGCAGTCTCCTCATTGAAGGCCTCATTATATAATACTAAAAATGAACTGGGAAGTTCTGTTCTATGGGAGTGAAAGTATGTTTGTAGTATTGCTAATGGAGTTATAATGAGAACCCAGATAAAAGCTGTAACCCATGAATTTTCTATTAAGTCTGAAGAAAGCAGTGTTGAAAATGTTGCCATTTGTGTTATTTTTAAAATTCAAATGAGTAGTCAGGGAGACTGTATTTTTAAAAAGCTGGATAGACCACAGCATTGTTGATTAGCATCAGCCTTATCTGATGTGATAGGAACACACAATATATCTCAGTGTGACATTAGCATATGGCCCCTGGTGAGATTATTTACAAATATTCCTGTAATGCTTCATAGATTGTATCATCCAATGTAGATACAAAATCAGTCCCCTGTGTAACCCTTCAATAAATAAACCAAACAATAAATTCCAGTTAGGTCAGTATTTATCAGTTTGATTTATGCACTGGCAAGGTATGCAATTCCTTGTTGTGTTCAATAAGAAGAATTTTGTAAAGCTCAGTAAGAACATGTGCAGGTCATATTTTACCCTAAAATCATAGAGAAGTTAAACATTTTATATTTTGCGTATAAAGAATTAAGCCTATTTTAATGTCTATTAAAGAAAAATAGCTGGTGTTTTGTTGCACTAAAAGTTGCAGATATAGACTACACTGTTTAAAATGTCTTTTTATCTTGGGAAATGGGTCAAAAACATTTCATGACTTACACTGCAATGCACAGTTTTTTGTCCAATTAATTAGAATGCCTCACCTCTAACACCACCAGCCTAGAATTATAGTTTATGGAATTATAATTCAACTAAAGCATATTGGCCATTTATGTATATGTCAGAATGTCTATTTCCAGTGCAGACTTCCTGTTTCAATATTTCAACAATGGGAATAATGTCAATCTTACATTTACTCCAGTACATTTCATTATATATATATATATAATGGGGGATGAGTTGTGTAATATCTTTGGGGATGTATTGACACCCTACAAAGCATATCATATTATATTGCAATACTTTTCACCCACACTGAGAACTGGGGCTGATCCTAGAGTACTCAGAGTTATTATAAGGAATATGATTTATCAGTGCTGTAACATGTCCTTCAAGTATGTACTTGCTGTTGTCAGCTAAATGGAATGTGTTCAAACACAACATAATTTGAGTCGCACCTTTATTGAAACCCGTTTAGATGGTTATGTTGTAACTTCAGACGCCAGTCTGTGTTTTTTTGAATAAACACGTTTTAACATTATGGATGTTAGATGGGTTTATTACTTTTACTTTATGAAAAGTACAAGGTAATGACAAAAAAATTATATCCTATTGAAGTATATTTGACTTCAATGGGATAGTTCTCCCAAAAATGTTATCAATTTCTTTCCAAACCTGTATGACTTCTGTGAAACACAAAAGAAGTGAGAGTAATTGATGACAGAATTAAAGTTTTTGAATGAACTATCCCTTTAACAGTTGTCATGTTTGGTTTGTTGTTAAATATAAAAGTAAGTTGACCTAATTTCACTTTAATTCACAGGGTAAGCAAAGTAAAGTTTTGAACCCTTCCTTCACCTCATCAAAGTTAATGGTTACCTGTGGAAAATGTTGATGTTTCTTATTTTGCTGTTGTGAATGGATTTACACGGTAATATCTAAGCTAGCTGGTTAGTCAGTCGCTGTAATGAATGATTTGATGATTCTCTTCACTTCATCAACAAACATGTTGGTGTGGTGTTAAACCTGGCTGTTTCAGCATTTTGACCTGTTAAACTGTTAATCTTTCAAAGCCTCAACCTGCCGTATACATCATGTTTGTTCTTTTTTTCTTTTGGTCTGTTATTAATGCCGGCTTAATCTTTAGGCTCTGCTCATTCATTCTTTAGAGCAGATTGCCCTACCAAGACCCCAAAATAGCACCCGGTTACCAAAGAAACGGGCCACTCTCTATCCAACAAAAATGCAGATTTGTCCCACAATCCACTTTTTTTCCACAGAAGTGTTGTAGTAGATCACTATAATCCTCTGTATTGGCTAACACAGTTGCTTTGATAAGCTCAGTTGATTTCTTGCCTGTTTCAAGAATGTGCTTCTGAAAGGTCGGCCTGTTGCAATCCTGTGGGTGTGTCTCGTATCGAAGGTGAAACATTTGCCAGTTGAAGGAGGTTTTTCTCACATGATGTGGGCGGGTACGTCAGATCCGTTGTGTCTCTAAAAACGCGCAATGTGTAAGAGGAAGCATGATGTCAGTCGCAGCCTTGGTAACGCAGTGTAGGTGTCCATGAATCCGCCCACAGATATGGCAAAGATCCGCCCCCCTCCTGTCCCTGCGAAAGCTCTCCCTTAATCCTGGCCCTTTTGATAGGCTCTGGTAACCAGGGCAACAGTCTTGTATGTCAGCTGATGTGTGTCCAAAGTGCTTGCAGAGCACAAAAGGGGGAGAAAACAAGTCTGCTTTGTTGGAGTGTCTGCTGCACCACCAAAGGTCGCTATAAAGAGCTGATATGGACTGATCTTTTCTCTTACGCCAGATTCTCTTGTTAAATTGCGTCCAAAGGTTGTCCTTACCTAGAACATGCGTGTGTTCTTAAGAGGATGAAATCATGTTTACAATCAAGTCATGAAGCAAGTGAAATACTTTAGTCTTTCTTGACTTGTTATACAATACTGCTGTGGAGCAACTAAACGCTTTGTTGTCATCAAGTGTTCATTGGCCCGGCCCATTAAATCTGGTGTCTCAGGTTGCCAGGTCTCATGTTTCCTCGCTGCTGCCAGACACTGACAGACATGATGCCAGATTTTTAGATGATTGACACCAAGGTGACCCCATCTGTCTGTGTGGACATTGGTTATGGGGGTTTGAACATCCTGCCATCTGCATTTTATTCTTCTTGCTTTTATGTATTTGTTTGTTTGTTTGTTTTTTTTGTTTTTTTTTATCATCTAGATGGATTGGCCATAGCCTTAAAAAATGTGGTGCAGCCGTGATTTATCTTAAAATTAATTCATTTTCTTAACATGCTTAACATTTTTTTAAAGGTTCTCAGCAATTAAAGTGTTTAGAAACAAAGTATTTGCGGTTCTTTTGAGATTCAGTAAAGAATGACCTTACATTTTTGTTCTATAAAGTGTTGCCTTCTTCAGTGTAGTCGACAATTATTTTTCCAGTAAATCACATAAAACTAAAATGTTTTAAAAAATACCATTCACTTAAGCATACTGTATCTGTGATTCATATTCCAGCCACAGAAATTAGATATTTTATTTTCAATTTAATACAGTTATTGCTATTATTGGTCGCTCGAAATTACACGAAGACCTTAAATATCATTAAAAATCTATTTAAAGAGATCAATAACCCTATCCCAAAAAATACATTTAAACCATATAAAATTTTCACAGAATTTTCATGAAAAAAAAATTTGTACAAATGAGGATACTTTCTAATCTATGTAGGCCTCCATTGTCACTGTAGATTGTATGCGTTTCCGTCTGTTCTGTTTATGCAGTTTTTCTTTGACTACTTTGTGAATCGTCACCCCTAGGGCACAGTTAGTAATTACTGTAATTACTGCAACAACAACAACAACAAAAAATTAAATGCGCATGTGCAACCTGCAGTTACAAAAATCCTGTTGTGCGTGTACTCCTGATGACGAAATTTGCGTCACACGCACTGTATGCTGACCCTCACATCTGCGTAAAAACTGAATAATACTTTGGGCTTTAGCATGTTAAAATTATTTAGGATTTCATCCAGATTATGAGAGATAATAGGAGTAAAAAAAAAATTCTGTCAAGAAATCTGCTGAGCTTTATTTAATACTGCAGTGCAAATTCTTATTTCTGTTTTATCTTCTAAAAATATTAGAATATATTTGGTGACTTTCTAACATTTTCTAATATAACAAATGAAGATTTTATATTTCTGACTGTGGGATCAGCTACTAAATTAAATTTAGTAAAGTTGCATAAATCCTTAAAGGGTTATTTCACCCAAAAATGAAAATTCTGTCATTTATTACTTATCCTCATGCCGTTCCACACCCGTAAGACCTTTGTTCATCTTCAGAACACAAATTAAGATATTTTAGTTGAAATCCAATAGCTTTGTGAGGCCTCCATAGGGAGCAATGACACATTAATGTACTAAAAACATATTTAAATCAGTTCATGTGAGCACAGCGGTTCAATATTAATATTATAAAGTGACAAGAATATTTTTGGAGCGCCAAAAAAAACAAAATAATGACTTATTTGGTGATGGCCGATTTCAAAACACTGCTTCATGAAGCTTCGGAGCAAAAATGAATCAGTGTGTCGAATCATGATTCAGATCGTGTGTCAAACTGCCAAAGGCTGAAATCACGTGACTTTGGCGCTCCGAACAGCAGATTCGATACACTGATTCATTTGTGCTCTGAAGCTTCATGAAGCAGTGTTTTGAAATCGGCCATCACTAAAGTCGTTATTTAGGTTTTTTTGGCGCACCAAAAATATTCTCGTCGCTTTATAATATTAATATTGAACAACTGTACTCACATGAACCGATTTAAATATGTTTTTAGTACCTTTATGGATCTTGAGAGAGGAAGTGTCCATTGCTCCCTAAGGAGGCCTCACGGAGCCATCGGATTTCAACTAAACTATCTTAATTTGTGTTCTGAAGATTAACTAAGGTCTTACGGGTGTGGAACGGCATGAGGGTAAGTAATAAATGACAGAATTTTCATTTTTGGGTGAACTAACCCTTTAATGTTCTCACTGGATGTTTTATTTTAAAAATTGTCATGTTACTAAAGTTGAAACTCTCCTCTAAATGTATTACAACAGATCCTATTTTGCACACTTAACACCCACAAAATTGATATGGAAAAGCTGCTGGGAGGGCAGATAGGACTGGAGGACTTCATCTTCGCTCACATAAAAGGGATCAAAAAGGAGGTGGAGGTGTACAAATCTGAGGAGGCACTTGGGCTCACCATCACAGACAATGGAGCTGGATACGCCTTCATAAAGGTAGACTCACAATGATGCTTCTTTCTAGAACAGGCTGTTATTATGGGATGCCGCCCCTTTAGCAGCAGTGCAGTGCACATACTGTAGCTTGTCGTAGTACTAGCCCTTCCTGTACAGATAATGATTTGCATGTTTTTGAAAGTAAACAAATCTAGTGCCTGAAGAGAATTATATGACTTTGTGTAAATTGTAAGATATCCCTCTGCACAAATAAAAACATTATTTACCCTTTTGTCTGATGCTGGCTTTGTTTGCCATGCTTTGATTGAGAGAAGTTAATAAATGCATTTATAAGTTGTAATTTAAAAGAACGGCACCGGTCTTTGTAAGATCGCATGCTGTAGTTGTAGCTCTGAAAGATGAATTTGTATCTTTAAAGCAAAGTGTCAGTTGTTTCAATCCCATTTTTTGAATTGTTTTTATATATATATATATATATATATATATATATATATATATATATATATATATATATATATATATATATATATATATATATATATATATATATATATATATATATATATATTATTTTAAGACTAGGTATTGTGTTAAAGTAAAAGTACACCGTAAAATATATTTGTTCAATTGCTACTTTAACATAAGTTATTCTTAAAGCTGAAGCATGTGTGTTTTCCATTTGGCAGCGTATCAAAGAGGGCAGTGTGGTGGATGGGGTGAAGGTGATCTGTGTGGGAGATCATATTGAATGCATTAATGGAAAGAACATCGTGGGGATGCGGCACTATGAGGTGGCACGAATGCTGAAGGAGCTGCCCAAAGATCAGTCCTTCACCCTCAAACTGGTGGAGCCCATGAAAGCCTTCGGTTTGTTGTTCATGCTTGTTGAAGTACTATTTTTAGATATTCTTAATTTTGAATGTTGTACATGACTGGAACAAAATCTAGATAATGCAGTACAACAGTTGGTTTCTGAAGTAAATATCCCATTATATTTTTCCAGAGAATTTTATTTTCAGACAAGTATAAATCTTTCGAAACAAAGCTTTAAGTTTGAAAAGTGATGGTATTTGCTTCTCAACAAGCCACAAGTCAATGACTTCAATCTGATTTTGAAATAAAAATGTTTAATTGCTGAATATAGCCATAATCCTCAAGAGAGATCTACCAATCAGAGAAGCCATGGCAATGGAAACTGCAGCAAAAGAGCTCAGCAGGGTCACTCCCATAAGGCATTGAGATTGACGAGTCTTCTATTTCTCCTCAGAATTCATTATGTGATCTATCTAATGTAAAAAAAAAAAAATATATATATATATATATATATATAATATGTTCTCTCATTTGGCAGAAATGCTTGAACCAAGGTCAAGAGGAGGCGCAGGCAAAACCTCAGGAGATGGCAAAATAGGCACAGGCAGAGAAACCCTCAGATTGCGCTCAAAGGGACCTGCAACAGTCGAGGAGATGGTAACTGTGTTTTCTCAATGTTTCTGTAGCTTGTAATAGTATTAGCAACATGGTCACTGATAATTGAATAGTACTACGGTCATAAAGTTCACTTGAAGTCTAATGCCTTTTTATTCCTCTACAGCCCACTGAGTTTGAAGAGAAGGCAGTAAAGAGAGTGGATGACCTTCTTGAGAGTTACATGGGCATTAGAGACACTGAATTAGGTGAGACTTCTGTAGTGTCCATCACGTCATGGAGTGTTTATCACCTATTACAAGAGTTTCCTGGCCAAGAGGGCAATGACAAATAACATAAATTTACAAATTCACAACATTATACCAGACAACACAATCAAGAATCACAACAACAAATTACCAGAGGATAAAACACTGAATGAGTTTAAGGTACTTTAATCAGATTCTGTGATGGAAGCACGGTAAGCTTTAAATTATTTAGTAGATTATTCCAAGCAAAGCGTTATATTTAAAGGTTCTCTAAGCGATCCTGAGCGGAGTAACTTCCTGTTGACGTTCGAAGTGTTGTCAAACAAAACAGAGGCTAGCCAGACCCTCCCTCTTTAGGCATGTAGACACACTGCATGTGTTCGAAATTGCCCCCCATACTCTCATTCACTCTTCCCTACGTTACTCCACTAATATAGTCCACTTGAAGTTAATGAAAATGAGACACTGAGTGTGATTCTTTAACTCCAGTAGTAAAATTATCTTGAACTCTGTCATGGAAACTAGCATGTATAAACCTAAATTAAACAATTTAATAATCAATTAAAAAGGAATGATCTTACTCTGTACCCACATTGAACCAGCAGTTTGGAAAATGGAGGGAAGAATGGATGATTCAGCTACAGGCGTTGCCATCTGGCGAGACGTGGGAATTCATTCAGCATGACCCTCACAGTGCATTATGGGTATTGTCTAGCTGTTGAACATACATCAGTTGTACACTTGTTATTGTGGTGCATTATGGGATTGAATAAGTGCATTTAATAATGTCCACTATGGTTTCAGACACCACTACAAATGGCTGTCCTCTCAAATAGTACCATATTTAAGGCATAGGGGGCGATTTCAGACACAGCCATGGTCAAGACAATCTGCTGAAGTTCAAACTCAGCATTAGAATGGAGAAGAAAGAGGATTTAAGTGACTTTGGTTGGTTTTTGGTTAGCATGGTAGTTTGTGCCAGACAGGCTGGTATGAGTATTTCAGGAACTGCTGATCTACTGGGATTTTCATGCACAACCATCTCTAGGGTTTACAGAGAAAAGGAGAAAATATCCAGGGAGCAGCAGTTCTGTGGTTGACAATGCCTTGTTGATGCCAGAGGTTAGAGGAAAATGGCCAGATTGATTCATGCTGATAGAAAGGCAGCAGTAACTCAAATAACCACTGGTTACACCCGAGGTCTGCAGAAGAACGTTTCTGAATGCGCAACATGTCGAACCTTCAAGCAGATGGGCTACAGCAGCAGAAGACCACACTGGGCGACACTCCTGTCTGCTAAGAACAGGCAACTGAGGCTACAATTCGCACAGGCTTACCAAAATGGCATATTAGAAGATTGAAAAAACATTGCCTGGTCTGATGAGTCTCGATTTCTGCTGCGACATTCAGATGATAGGGTCAGAATTTGCTGTAAAAAACATAAAAAGCATGGATCCAACCTGGCTAGCAACAACGGTTCAGGCTGCTTCTTGCCACACTTTGGGCCACAATACCAACTGAGCATTGTTTAAATGCCACAGCCTACCTGAGTATTGTCAAAGACTATAGAATAACACAAGACGTGCCACTCGTATTGTTTTGAATGGGAGAAAGTGTAACTCGCAATATGGCGGAATAAGTCCCGCCTTCTAAATAAGAGCTAATCGCCGACTGGTAAAGTCATCGCGTCACTTCAGCAGCCGTTAGAATCATTGGTCAGACACAGTCAGACTCGCGCCTCCTAAGAGACACGCATTTAGGTCTGTGCATGCGCATTAGCTTGATCCAGCCTGAAAAATACTTTTTTTTTTTTGTCATGATTCGAGTGTTTTGAAACTTAATTTATGAGCCGGTTGTTGTTAAATTTCATTGGATGATTTCAAACATGAAATTTAATCGTAAGGTTGGCGAACAGTTTTGGAGAATTTGATGTTTCCCCATTCAAAGAGATAGGAGCTGCATGATGCCCAGGATGGCCGAGAGGTGTTTCAAAGATGGCCGCCAAGTGAAATGACTTGTCTTAAAGGGACTTTGGTATTGTTGCTGACCATGTCCATCCCTCTATGACCACAGTGTACCCATCTTCTAAAGCTATTTCCAGCAGGAAAGCGAACCATGTCACAAAGCTCAAATAATCTCAAAATGTTTTCTTGAACATGACATTGAGTTCACTATACTCAAATGGCCTTCACGGTCAACAGGTCTCCATCCAATAGAGCACTTTTAAGATGTGGTGGAACAGGAGATTAAGGTGTAACGACTAAAGTGGCTGGTGAGTGTATTGGATAAGCTGAGAGACAAACAAGATGGAGGTAACCACAGATAGAATTATAAATAAAGCGGGACCAGTTAAAACTTCTTTTCACAGAGATGGTAACTCAGCCTTATTACATAACGTAAAGTGATGTGTTTGATAGCTACAGCAAGTAATAAAACGTAAAGCACTGTGAAAAACAGTGTCATGTTTTTTAGATGTGTACTGGAGCATTCATATAAAGCAGATCTCCAGAGTCCAATGGTTGTAAAAGGGTTGCAGACACCATTTCCTTCAACTGAAAGAAAATAATATTCTTTTTCTGAAATAAAACCATAATTTGAGCTTAAGTTTAGAAAATTAATTTATCAATACAAAGCTTAAAAGATAACTATCAAATAGAATACCCAAGTAGGCTACTTATAACTAGCAGCACATTGATTGTCTTAGGATTAATTGTTTTATTTGTATTTTAAACCAGTTTAAGTTGACAGACGAGAATCTTCTGCATAAAGATGATACCTATTATTAGGAATGTTATCACAAATGTTGTTTATATACAAGGAAAATAAAATGGGTCCTAGAACTGACTCCTGAGGTACTCCTTTAGAGACATATGAAGTACAATCCTTTAAAAGCACACACTGAGTTCCTACTAAAAGGTAGTTGGCAAATTATTTCAGAGCATTATCCGAGAGACCAACAATTAGTCTCTTTAAAAGGATGTCATGATCAACGTGTCAAAAGCCTTCGATATATCAAGAGAGCTGAACAATTTGTTTTTACAATCCAAGGCATTAATAAGGTCTCTAAAAACTTTAATAGCAGCAACCAGACTGAAAAGGAAAAAGATTATTTATTTTCTGGAAAGTTTTAAATTGTTCATTCACTAAAAAACATTTGAACAGTTGTGTAGGCCTACACATTATTATTATTATTTTTTTTAAGTAAAAATTGATTGTTAAATTAAAAATGTGTGTGTGCACATATGTGTATGTATATGTATGAATAGTGTTGGGGGTAACGCATTACAAGTAACTTGAGTTACATAATCAGATTACTTTTTCAATTAACTAGTAAAGTAATGCATTACTTTTTCAATTAACAACAAAATATCTGTTACTTTTTCAAATAAGTAACACGAGAATAAAAACTGTGAAATACAATCTGAGAATTTTATGGAAACCTGTAATTAGCTATATTAAATTACACAAATATACTTACCCCCAGTTTCACAGACAATGCTTAAGTCTAGTACCAGACTAAAATGCATGTTTGAGCTGTTTTAACTGAAAGCAACTTGCCTTGACATATCTTTAAATATGTCCGTGCCATGGTTTTATCTCAAGATGCACACCAGTAATGTTTTTTCTAGTGAACATTTATAAAAGCTGCTTAAATGTCCTAATTGAACTAAGGCCTAATCCTGATTTAGGCTAAGCCCTGTCTGAGAAACCGGGCCTTTATGTATTTAATCTCACTTTATTAACCAATGTCTTTGCTGCTGACCTTCAATGATCTAATTCAACCATACTAATAAGCAAATATGACTTTAAATTAGATTTAGAAATAAGAGTGGTGAACTTCCTTCTCCTGTATCCTATTCTTCTTTAATCCAGAAAGGCAGCACAACTGAAAGGTTTGTTTGAGCTGCCGTACAGGCGTAAATATGCATTTCCTACAGCCCGAGGCTCATTCATTTTACTTTAGGTGTGAAAGGGCTTTTACATTTGCCAAAAATAGAACTTTTTTTTTATTTTTTTTGGTATAAAAAAACAAACAAGCACACCCAACCCAGAAAAAAAAAAATTAAAAAAAATAATGTAATGCATTACATTTCATAAAAAGTAACTAATGCAATTGGTTACTTTTGGGGATTAATGCAATATTGTAATGCATTACTTTTAAAAGTAACTTTCCTCAAAACTGTTTATGAATATATGAATATAAATGTTAACATTGTGTGTGTGTGTGTGTGTGTGTGTGTGTGTGTGTGTGTGTGTGTGTGTGTGTGTGTGTGTGTGTGTGTGTGTGTGTGTGTGTGTGTGTGTGTGTGTGTACTTGTTTTTGTGAAATATCAGGACATAAATGTGTATAATGACATGGGTATGACATGGGTATTACAAAAAAAGGTGAAATATGAGGACATTCAGCATGTCCCCACTTTTCAAAAGGCTTATAAATCACACAGAATGAGTTTTTGTGAGAAAGTAAAAGTGTGCACAGTTTCCTGTGATGGTTAGGTTTAGGGTTAGGGGTAGTGTAGGGGGATAGTAAATACGGTTTGTACAGTATAAAAACCATTATGTCTATGGAATGTCCCCACATTTCACAAAAACAAACATGTGTGTGTGTGTGTGTGTGTGTGTGTGTGTGTGTGTGTGTGTGTGTGTTTAGATTGATTTATAAATTGTACATTTAATGTGTTGTTAGCAGCAGGGGTCTTTAACTAGTGAGTCACATCAGACAATTCAAAATGCAAATTAATAATAGAGATACTTAATTCAAGTAACCATATAATATATTAAGTGCATATTTAGGACAGCAACATAAATAATTATATGAAATGATTTTGGTACTGTGTTAGGTAACTGCATGATGTCCAATGTAAATATTGTTGTCAAAACAATATGGCTGACCTTTGCATTGTAATTTGGAACAAAAAAAAAAAAAAGATTCATTGCATTAACATATACTATCAATATGTGTCAGGCTCTAAGATATTGCAAAACGGGATGACTTGATCTTTCTTCTCACTTCTGCACAGCGGCCACGATGGTGGAGGTGGGCAGAGACAAGAAGAACCCTGATGAGTTTGCCATGGCTCTGGACGAGGCTCTTGGTGACTTTGCCTTTCCGGATGAGTTTGTGTTTGACGTCTGGGGAGCCATTGGTGACGCCAAACAGGGACGGTTTTAAACGCTGCTACACACACACACACACACACACACACACACACACACACACACACACACACACACACACACACACACACACACACAGCAACAAACTGAAAAACTGCTCTACTCTGAACAGGATTCCCTTGATTTCAGCTGTTTATAGCTAGCATGGGGGAACATTTGAATTTATGTGACAAAGATTTTTTTTTTAAACAAATAAATAAAAATAATAGTAAATTTCACCACTGTATTTGTCTTCACATAATACATTATCAAGCCTTTAAAAAATGCTTCAAAAGCATTTAGTCACCAAGTTTTGACCTATCATGGGGAGAATCTAGAGAGATTATTTCTGTTAGTAGCATAGGTGAAGTAGGGAGTACGAGATTTAACACAAGCCAAGGGAAAGGGTGATGTTTGAAACACTCTTTTGCATAGAGAGAATTTTGTATAGAATTGATATACATCAGTTGTCTTTTTAGAGCTTTTTTAGACCTTTTAATTTATTTAATAAAGTGATAAAACTTTTTAAAAGTTGCAGCATCAATAGCTGGTTGTTATACTTTAGTGAATTCAGAATATACACATGAACATAAAAACATGGTCATACGTTGTTATATCAACCATAAAAATAGTGCCATCCAGATGGTTAATTTCAGAAATGTCACAAATGAATTGATATCGCATTGATTTTTTTTTTTATTATTATTATTGTTTTGACTTTATTGTAAAATACAATCCATAAGGGATCACTTTGATAGATGTTTATTTTTGTGTGCCTTCACTGTTGTTGTCAATTTAATTTTGTATGAACAATTTCTATTTTGCTCAAATCACAGGTATTTGTCTTTGCCTGTTTTTATTAAAGATGAAAAAGATGTACTAAATTACTTTGTGAAGTTGATCATTCATTGCTGATCAAATAATAAACTGTTGCCTATCTTGATCTTTATCATTTTTTGCTTAACATCTTCATGTAAGATTGCTGTTTATCATTTATAACATGTCATTTAATTCTAATTTAAAGCACTGTATTGTGCTTAAACTGTTAGTGCTTTTGCACTTGCTGCAAACACCACCAACAGTAGAGAAGTGGAACAGAGGGAATATCTGGATAATGACTGCCCTCTGCTGTACCACAAATCATGAGGTTATTTGGTTTTTATAACAAGCCTTTCAGACAAAACGGCTCCATAATATGGAACTGATATATCAACATAAAAATGGTTGTAAGTTAGTTGTAATTTCATTAGTACACTCTTAGAAAAAGTTTAACGGGGTTCTATAATTTTAAAGAACCCTTTGTCAAAAAAAATAAAAAATTCTTTATAAGGAGAAATGTCATAAATTATTCCATAATACTTTCATGTTTAACAGTTTTTTTTCTAGTGACAAAGTATGAGTATGTTTCATTCATAAAATGTTTAAAAAAATCTAAATCCATAAAATGATCCCATGATGGGAACCCTTAAAGGGTTCTATATATAGAACAAGTGTATTAATGAGATAATTTCAAGGAAATTTAAAAACAAAATCATAATTGTTGGTCTTCCTGTGCGTTTATGCAACTTTAATGCATTTACCCCACCTTTCAAAAGTTTAATTTATTTGACAGAGAAATCTTTTGCAACATTATAAATGTCTTTACTGTCAATTTAGATCAATTTAATGCATCCTTGCTGAATAAAAGTATTAAATTCTTTCAAAAAGGAAAATGAATATCATAGAGATACTTTTGTAATAGTTTTTTTTTTTTTTTTTTACTGATGTGTCAACAAAAAATAATTTCTATTGTGCTCAAAATACAGTTGAAAAAATGTAGCATATAATTTTTAAATTAGCTTTGTAAAAATCCAATAAGACCCAGGAGAAGGGCCATCCCTTAAAGGTGCAATGTGTAAAATTTTGGAGGACAGTGGAGGAATGCAATATAATATAACTATGTTTTCAGTGGTGTATAAAGACCTTACATAATGAACTGTTTTTATTATCACGGGTTCCCTTGTGTTAAGTCGCCATTTTGTGCCGCCATGTTTCTACAGTAGCCCAAAACAGATATCATCAATACATTGAATACGCACAAAGTAGTAGTAGTAGTCGTCTGGTTTATTAGAAGCAGAGACCGCTCTTTGTTAGAAGAAACCTCATTGCTGGACTGGCTACTCTGCTGTCTCAGACGATGACATCTTTGTCTCATGTCGGCCAGACGGCCACTGTAGCTTCTCCATTTGCTTCGAAAGGGAGGGGTGATTATTGTTGGTTGCAGTTCGCAACCTCACCGCTAGATGCCGCTAAAATTTGCACATTGTACCTTAAAACAGGGCCTGAGACAATATTTCCATAAAGTACCTTTGTAACTAAAATATAAATGTATTAAGTAATCGGTCACTCAACTCTCAGTCGCTATAAGCCAACATTGAAATAACTATTACAATATTTTATATCAACTTTATTTGTAGCCTCATTTTACATATTGGTAAAAAATACAGTATGGCGAAAACAGCAATTCCCTCTCAATCAATCCCCAAAAAAAAAAGTGCCAGTTTACATTACAGGCCTTAAATCAAAAGTATTTTCAATAGTAAAAACCTCTCCTTTAAAACCAAAGGCATCTCCATATATTGAGGACTAAAACTTGGCAAGTTTAAGAGACATTGTTCACATTTCTAATAGCCTTAACATAATAGATCTGTCACACTCATGAAAACAAATCATATGTTAGTTATAGGGGGGTACAGTTTGGGGATTATAAGGCCCTTCATATGTGACTGGGTAACTGAATCAGTTTTACCACAGCTTGCAAGATATGGCTTGGAAGCACAAGAATTGCCTTAGTGGTGTGTTACACGTTTCATAGTCTGACAAAATGTGGAGTGCCCTGAAAATGCAGTCAAGAGAGTTGATTGTTTTCAACATGAATAATCAATATGGACATGTAAGCTTTGAATTTCTGAAACGCAAGACAAAAAAAAAAAAAAACTTTTAGCACCCTGTATGTGACATGGACAGTAAGTATGCTTTGGTTCTCAAAGTAATAACCCAATCTACCGCAAACTGCGATACCTTGAAATATAATCAGTAGATGCATTATAAATTCCTTCATTTTTGAAGCTTGTCTTGTGCTATAGTAGATCAAATGAAATCACAGGAGGAGCTGAGGTTGGGGATGGATGGATGGATGGATCTAGTGTGCCCACGAGAGTGATGTAGTGTTCTAGCTGAGATCTTTCCATGCCACTTCTGCCCTTCTTAGAGTTCATCACCCACGTGAGCGGTCCTGAAGGCATCTCCAGTCAGCTTCTCCTGAGCTTCCTTCATGCTAGCCACAACTGCACATGGAAGAGATGTGTGGTCAACAAACATTTTACTTGTTTTGGTCACAATGTACTTGAGTATCATTTGTTTTTCAAATCCATCTTTAAAGGTGCCCTAGAATTAAAAATTTAATTTATCTTGGATTGAATAACAAGAGTTCAGTACATGGAAATGAAATACAGTGAGTATCAAACACCATTGTTTACTCTTCCTTATATAAATCTCATTTGTTTAAAAGACCTCCGACGAACAGGCAAATCTTAACATAACAACGGCTGTTACGTAACAGTCGGAGTGTACACCCCCAATATTTGAATATGCCAGCTCACGTTCAAGCATTAGACAAGGGCAGGACGTCTGGATGTGCACAGCTGAATCATCAGACTAGGAAAGCAAGCAAGGACAACAGCGAAAATGGCAGATGGAGCAATAATAACTGACATGATCCATGATTACATGACATTTTTAGTGATATTTGTAAAAAGTCTTTCCAAATGTTTCGTTAGCATGTTGCTAATGTACTGTTAAATGTGGTTAAAGTTACCATCGTTTCTTACTGTATTCACAGAGACAAGACTGTCGTTATTTTCATTTTTTAATCACTTGCAGTCAGTATAATTCATAAACAACTTCATTCTTTATAAATCTCTCCAACAGTGTGTAATGTCAGCTTTAGCCACAGAGCACAATCAAACTCATTCAGAATCAAATGTAAACATCCAAATAAATACCATAATTATGCGATTAGACATATTGCATGAACTCTTTGTAAAGAACAATTATGAGGGTTATATTAGCTGTGTGAACTTTGTTTATGCTGTTAAAGGCAAGCGCAAGCTCCATGGGCGGGGAGCGTGAGCATTTAAAGGGGCCGCAGCCTAAATCGGCTCATATTTAATGATGCCCCAAAATAGACAGTTAAAAAAAAAATAATAAAAAAAAAATGTATGGGGTATTTTGAGCTGAAACTTCACAGATACATTCAGGGGACACCTTAGACTTATATTACATCTTTTAAAAAGACGTTCTATGGCACCTTTAAAATAAACCGCACACACTGTCAATCCTGTTAATAAATTTGGGCACAGCTAAAGACAATACAGTGTATTATTATCCAGGCTCATTGGGGAAATGTGCTAGTGGCAACATTTCTGCAAAATGATACATTGTTGTTTCTTGTGTATTTCACAACACTTTAAAAATACAATGTCCATTGAGTCTCGCGTTTACATTAAACTGTTAAAGGGTTCAAGTGACCCAATTCCGATTTTTTCCTCCCACATGGCACAGATCGGATATGACCCACAAACGTATAAGTAGGCAAAAAGCATATAATATATATATATATATATATATATATTCCGATATTCTCAGACCAGTTTCAGGCCTCATTCATACGTGAAAATAAATCTGCTATGAATCGGATACATGCATTTGCTAATACCATGTAAGGGGATATTCCCGTCAATGAGAGTTGTACGTCATTGAAAAAGCAACAGTGGCAAATTACATCAACTGCGATCACATGGCTATTTTCAAGGGAACAATGGAGGACAAAGGCTCAAGCCAGTGTTTTGCCTTTAAAGATGGTGCAAAAAGGAAAAGCTTGTACATTTCATCTGTGTTCATTGCTTTCTGCTTTCTTTTCAACCTAAGCTTTTCCGGGTCAGTACATCTACCTTGGGTTGTTTCAGCAAGTGTATAGTGTAAATGCAGATATTGGATATGGGTCACAAAAAAAAAAAAAAAAAAAAAAAAAATTGAATGAAGTCAAATCAGAAGACTGCAGTGTAAATGCAGCCTAAATGCACATTTAGTTTTATCCAAAAGATTAACATGCAAACGTGAGATAAAAACATTTTCTGAAGAAATCATGCCATTTTAGCTTGCTTCTACAAAACTGACCAGGGGCCTGTACCATTAAACTGGATTAGCTGGCTAGCCAGTAGTAACTTACGCTCCACGGCTAACCTGCTCCGGGGCAGGTTATGTTCTGGGTTAGAGATCTCAAACTGAAATTGGACCAATCAGATGTAAGCTAAGTGACACTGACACACTCAACACAATAAAGTCACTCACCCAGTTTCTCTTCCTCCAAATTAAAAGTTCATTATAGTAAAAACAAATATTTAACGCTGAAATTGTTTGGTTTTAATGATAATATAATTTATATGATATGTATAATTATATGATCTATTTTTATTAATCCATTACATACACGCAAGTTTAGTGTAACAGTAGTTAAGCACTTAGTTTCAATGAATATTAATATATATAGATCATAATATAGGCCTAAATAAGGAGTAAATACTCTTTAAAAATGACAACATGTGACTTTGTATGTTTAAGTCTCTATCGCTATACATTATCAACTATATAAACTAACTTCACAACTTTCACTTACACTGATAGAGAAAGATCATTTCTTTTATTTGTCCTCTTTCACAGACAAGTATTTTCCATTAGTGTAAATGCATTTAATTTCTTCATTTTCAGCGAAAGAGTTTTGAATCGCGCCGACTCTCTCGCGAGAAGTGAATCACAGTTTATTTCTGTTGCAAGGCATGTGATTGGCTGTTTGCCACTGATGTCACGGATTCATGTGCACACACTCCACAAACTCAGGATCAAAGCCAGAGTTGACAGAGAAAGTTGATGATCAGCATCATGGTACCAACAAAGCCGGATTGGAGTGGTTTGGTTTTGTCAACTCAAAACTAATCCTACAACCCTGAGTTTGTTCATCTACCATCATGGTACAGGCCCCTGGTGAGCTACCAAGCAAGTTTACTTATATCAGAAAAGCCATACACATGGGCTGCATTCCAGTTTTTTTTGCCCTTCCCTCAGTTTCGTTGACTTGGATGTACATCAATTTTTATGTTGCACGAGTGCCCACTACTGGCAGAACATTTGCATTGGGCTGAATTGGAACATCCTTGACAATACCCTTGATCACTTGGAATCTGATATGGAGTTGATTTATTATTTACATGTTTTTTCCTTATGAATCTGTTTAATGCAGCATTCTATATGTATATAGGTGTGTTTGGGTTGTTTTAGATATTTAAAAATAATAATATATCACTGACTTGTTTGTGGTGGGGTAAATTAAAAGAGATACGCAGTGACGTCACAATCGCGTTGCATTGTGGTATATGGAGCTGCCTGAAGTGTACATATGAAGTAGACTCGCTCCCTTGGTCAAAATCAAGGGAGCGAGCCATATAATGTCCATATAAACTTCACAAAGTGGAACGCACTTCAAAATGGCGGAAGGGATTCCCAAGAGGGGAAGTGCTTAGGGATGTTCACGGGTGCTTGTCTAAAAGTGGAGTGGAACGCAGCCATGGAGCTGGTTATTTGATGCAAACGTGAAATTATGAAATTGTGAAATTTACGTGAAAAACGTGAAATTTACAAACCATGTACTAATGGTAAAAGTGTTTTGAGGTCATAACATAGTATTGTTTAAGGAATAGGTCTTTATTAATCTATATTTTGGCCCTGTAATCTTTAAAGAATAAAAGTGGTTGGTGTTTAACCATTTACTTTAATCTTACCTTGATCTGCATTGCTGTAGAAGTACTTGTAGTTGGGGTTTCCATTCTTGTTTGTGATCTCAGAGTGGACTTTACCAGTGGGATCTACCAAAGAACAAAAAATATTTTTTCCATCTCTGTTGGGACAGTGGCCTTGGCCATTTACTGACACCTAGTGCTGTGGATGTAGCTTCATGCAAGAGTAAATGCTATTGTAGAAACACTATGATTCATGTATTCTGCAACTGTCCAATAACAGGACGATTACTGAGATAAAGGTAGTCATATTTGGCTGGTTATGCGATGACAACATTTTACCACCCATTAAGTCACAGACTCCACCACTTTTTTTTTTTAATTGCTTTTATATAGGCCACTAATATAGCCTTCATCAAGAAATATCCTTATTTCTGTAGGAGTAAACCTTTTTAATGAGAAAGGAAAAGGAGTCCACCTTCAAGAAATGGTTGATGTTCTAAACTAGTGCATTTGCTTGGCTGATTTGTTTATGTATATAACCTACCGAGAAAAAGTATTCTAGGGATGTAACCACCATCTGGGCTGAAGGCCTCATCTTTAGGCTCTTCTTCATCCTATAGCCACATGGGACATGTAATGAGAAGATGCCATATAATAACCAATACTTACTTGACAATGTGTGTACTAGGGATGTGCCCACCCCAAAGCCTAAATCTGAATTCATAAAGGCATGGAAAATGAATAACACATTCTACTGAGCCTCTAAAGTGACATGCTTTGGTTTACGGAGGTAGTCGGTAACAATATAGTACATCAGATTTAACTTATCATGTGAAGACACAATACACGATATTCAGCTTCGGGCACATCCCTAGTGTGTACTACCACATGTGTTTTCTGTAAAAAAAATAAATAAATAAATTATACTCACCTCCAAGTTAATCATGACAAAGTTGTGAGCCAACTCAGAGATGTCCTTCGATTCAGCAAACTTGGGCTTT
This sequence comes from Chanodichthys erythropterus, assembly GCF_024489055.1. Classification (NCBI taxonomy): domain Eukaryota; kingdom Metazoa; phylum Chordata; class Actinopteri; order Cypriniformes; family Xenocyprididae; genus Chanodichthys; species Chanodichthys erythropterus. The sequence goes on along the minus strand of NC_090236.1, from coordinate 17,201,903 downwards.
AGTGCTAAAGTTATTTTCACAACATAATTAAAGAGTACACTTTAATTATAAAGTAACAGAATAAGCCATACATACACAACTGATCAAAAAATTTCAGGTCAGTAAGATTTGTTTTAATAAATTACGGCCCAGTTTCACAGACAGTGCTTAGACTAAGCCAGGATTAGGCCCTAGTTCAATTTAGGGCATTTAAGTAGCTTTTATAAACATATCCTAGAGAGAAAAAAAAACATCTGTTTGTGTGCATCTTGAGACAAAACAATGACTCTGATATATTTTAAAATAAGTCAGTGCAAGTTGCTTTTAGTTACAACAGCTCACACATGCATTTTAGTCTAGGACTAGCTTAAGCCTTGTCTGTGAAACCAGGGGTAATAGTTTTATACAGCAAAGATGCATTAAATTGATCAAAAGTGTCAGAAAAGACTCATATACTGTGACAAAAAAAAAACCCACCTATTTCAAATAAAAGCTGTTCTTTTAAACTTCCTATTCATAAGCGAAACCTGAAAATAAATATTTTATGGTTTCCACAAAAATATTAAGCAGAACAACGTTTTTCAACATTGACGGTAATAAGAAATGTTTTTTGAGCAGCATTTTAGAATGATTTCTTAAGGATCGTGTAAGTTTTCAGCTTTGCATCACAGGAATAAATTACATTGAAAAATATATTCAAAAAGAAAAAAAAAATGTTATTTTAAATTGTAATATTATTTCACAATATTACTGTTTTTATATTGTATTTTCCAAAACATACAAAAAAAAAAAAAAATTAAATTACTGATCCCAAACTTTTGAATGGTAGTGTACTTCCAGATATTCTGTTGCATATCATTAGCTGTACACTGACAAAAGATTCAACCAGCCACATACCTTTACAGGCACCACACCAAGTCTTATGAATAATGACCATCAGAGGGAGTCCACTGGACAGAACAAGGTCAGAATTATGTTTGAAAATAACATTCAAAAATGAATACTGTATGATTTAAACCTTATGTTAGTTAACTCTCAGTCCCTCACTGACTTAATTAAAAAAAGAATTCTCAAAATTTGGAACAGTTTATTGAACCTGTTGACATATATATTATATATACACACACACACACACACACACACATATACACACACACATATATATATATATATATATATATATATATATATATATATATATATATATATATATATATATATATATATATATATATATATATATACATATAAGTTTGTTGAGTGTCAGACTTAAAGTGTTAGTTCACTCAAAAATGAAATTTCTGTCATTAATTACTCACTGGCTCAAACGTGCTACATAACACACGAAAATGAACCTTATTGGTTCTCGCACGCGTCAAACAAACATACTTGAGCTTCCGTTTACTACAACTGATGTGTGAGTTGATGAACGTGTATATATGAATAAGCCTAAATTCAATCTGTTCATTTGGACTAACCTGCTCAATTCATATGGATTGGTTTTATGATCTCTTTATGAACTTTTTGAAGTGTCAAAGTGATGAATAGCTGTCTATGGAGGGACAGAAAGCTCTCAGATTTCATCAGAAAGATCTTTGTTTTGAACGACATGAGGATGAGTAAATGACGACAAAATTTTCATTTTTGAGTGAACTATCCCTTAAATACATAACATTTTAGGACTTATATACTATGATAAAGGAGAAGATGTAGCACATACTTTTATACTAGTACTTTTTTTTTTTTTTTTTTTCAGAGAACTAAACTGAAGTCCTTTTTTTTTTAATCAAAGCTATGTAATTTCTATTGTGGCGGGTAAAATATATAATCCAATGCCTGATGTATCATATTTCACTTAATAAAAATCAGTAAAGATTTCAGAGCAAAAAGACATGCTTACTAATTTACTAAAAGACCTTTTTCAATCAGACGACAGAAAGCATGTAGTAGATTGTGTGCAAGTTTTTCAGTAAAGTTGATCAAGCTGATAATTTAGAGGCCTTAGAAATGCCTGCAAATATGATACAGTAGGATTTATAGTGTAACAAATTGACCAATTATATTTCTGAAAGTCTGGTATAGGCCTACCTTTCATTAAATCACTTAAACTACAATATTAGAGAGTTGAAAGAGTATTGCAGTCATATGTACCTTGCTTCAGCCTCCTTTCTCCCATCTTCAAGGCTCCGCCAGTGAATGTGGTCCCCAAATCCTATAATAAACACAACAAGTGCAATATAGAGATTTAACTTGATACATCCGGTTGGGAACAACAAGTGTACCTGTTGGAACAAGCCAGGCCTACAACAACAGAACAAAGAGATCTGCCAGAAAACGCCTGTGATTAGAGATCCCATCCCAGTCTTTCATTCAATTCCCAAAAGCAATGACAGAACTGGCTTTGTCGTTAAACATACATAACTCTGGACTCATCTGATCGTTTTTGAACACTTATATTGCGTCTGCAAAATCCCACCAACTCAGGTTTAAGATGCGCTCATATCTGAATAAAAAATACTCCTTTTACCTATACGGGAATAGATATACGGCTCCGTACTAACAATAGGCAGTCATCCTTATTAAGATAGTACTGAGTTTCATCTCGGTCAATCGGGAGTTACATTATATCCGCGTTCCCGGTATGAAGCCGGTGGTCTATACATAGCACGGCTAGCTTTGATAGGGGTTAATCGAAAACGATTATCTAAATGTATTGACATTTTTACCTCGTCCATTGCCATCAGCTAAGACCTGCCCGAAATGTGATGTAATAAAAACCAGTATAAATGAAACCAGCGTAATGTTGAGTAAAGACGACGGCATTTTCATTCCGATGGTCGTTAGCCTTGAGCTGCCTGGATGTTACGGATAGAAACCGCTGGGTCCTAAATCCTGCCGATTAATTTCTTCTTCTTCTTCTTCTTCTTCTTCTTCTTCTTCTTCTTCTTCTATCCTGTTTTACGGCGGTTGGCATCCAGCTTATTGGTGCATTACCGCCCCCTTCTGATCCGGAGTGTGGATCAGCTAATAGGTTTACAATCTTATTTCTTTACCTTCTATTTCCCATTCAATTTTACCCCTTCTTGCCAAATTTGATTTATTTTCTCCCATATTATGCTTTTAACCTCTGGTTTGCTAAAATTAACATGCATTTCTATATTATCTTTCAATAATGCCCTTTTATGCTAGCTTATCTGCCATCTCATTTCCCCTGATCCCTACGTGCGCTGGAATCCACATAAATTTGACCTGACTATGTTGATTAAAGGATATTCTTCTTCTCCTTCTTTTTATTGGCAAATCGCACTTAACAGCATTACTGCCATCTATTGATAACTTTGATCAGAATTATATATTTAAGCCTATTATTAGCCTATAGATTTCCTAGATATCTGAATTTAATATATTTTCAGTGTTAACTCTTTACCCTCTATCCTCCTTACTTCCTCTCGCAATACTCCCTCTCTCTTCATCATAATGCTTACAATTAATAATCACATGTTCCACAGTTTCACTCTGTCCACACCATTCACACAATCCTGTTGGGTGTTTAGATATTAGGTGGCGTGTTTTATTAGGTAGGCTACCTGTATGTCCCAATCTAATCTTGATATTTTCTTAATGTTTTCTTCTCTCCTATTTCTTCCACTACTTCTACTCCTCCCTACGGGAAAAAAACAGCTCAAGCTGGTAGCTGGGTCCATGCTGGTCATTAGCTGGTCCATCAGCTTAGACCAGCTAATGACCAACTTGGCTGAGCTGGTGGATTAGCTTGACCAGGTCTCATACCAGCTAAGGCTAAGCTCCCACCTTTTTCTTTTATTGAATATAAATGTCTCCCATTAGTTTCATTACTCAGATACCTTTGCAATGGTAGCATCATTTTTTTTCATCATCAATGACTTGATTTCTGTCATATGTTATTTCAGTTCCTACTATTTCTTCCTCAACTGCTTGTTTGGCTAATCTGTCAGCATCTTCCTTTCCTTTAATTCCCACGTTACACCCGGAACCCACATAAACTGCACTATTATTCCACTTTGTTGTGAAACAATCAGAATAGCCATCATTTCTCATGTATACACTGATAACTGATCTATTATTGTAGCCTTTATTGAAATATTTAACTTTGGGATATTAACTGCCACCATTACATGGCCTCCATTTGAATTATTGGAAGCATCTCTTTATATATGAATACCATTGCTTTGCTCTTATTGCCTCATATTATTTTGACTACTTTCTTCCCTTTGTCTCATCATGTTAAATCCACATTTGGATGTAGAAGGATACAAAGAAATGTATTATTATAAACTGTATTGGACTTATTATGTTTCGTTGAGGGGTGCCAAGATGCTTTGAGATGATATGTAGGTTCTCTAAGTCATTGTCAAGCATCCTGCCACATTTCTCCAGCTACACCAACAAACCCTCTCTCCATAGCATATCATATTCTTTTTTATATCAAAGAACACTGATACTACTGATTATTTATTTGGTAAGGTTTTTTTGATTTCTGTCTCTAAGCACATACATAACTTGATCCATTGTTCCATCCTAAATCCTCTCTGATGAGGTGAAAATGTTCCCTCTTTTTCAAAACAGTCTGTCCATTACAATTCTCTCCATTACTTTTCCCATATGTGTTGTGAGAGCTATTGGTCTTTAATTAGTTGATATACCCTTCCCTGGTTTCCTTATTGGTAGCACCACTGCCTCTTTCCAATTCTGAGGTAACGTTAACTCCCAGACTTTATTATAAAAAGCTAAGTTAACTGTCAATGCATTATCACTTATCTGCTTGAGCATAGTGTAACTTGTATCATCCTGACCTGGGGTAGATTCTTTTATTCTCCTTAATGTTTAATTTAATTCAGACATTCCAAATAAAATTGACATCCATTGCCCTAGCCTTTTTCTTTTACTTTAACCTATGCTTGTTTATGCTCCGTTAGATCTTGATAGTTATGCGTTCTCCAGCTTCTCCTAACTTTCCTATATGCTTTCCTTTTCTTTTTAATACTCCTTATTCCACAATGGCACTATTTTAATTTTCCTTCCTCCTTTGCTCTTGGGAATATTATTTCTTGCTGCACATTTGATGAGCCAAATAATTTTCCCACTAATAGATTCTACAGTATATTATCACCTTTTATTACATCATTTATATGTAATCCTTCCTCAACCACCTTAACCAGAAGAGAGAAATAAATATGTCAAATTTGCCAAGGTGTAATGTCATGTCATGTCTTGTTTTGGTTTTGTTTTATGTTCACGGTTTATGGTTTGTTTTCATTGTCATGCTTTCTTTGTTTTTCTTGTTTACCATGTGTTGTATCATGTGATACCATTGCCCTCATGTGTTCATGTCATGTGCTTCCCCTGTCTCATGTGTCATGTTCTGATTGATTGTCATTGTCATGTGATTTCAGTTCTGTCCTTCCATTGGTCCATCGTCTTCATTGTTCACAGGTGTTCCTTGTTTGTCATTAGTCCCTTTGTATAAATAGCTCTCATGTTTCATTGTAATCTTGTCTAGCTTTGTTTGTGTTTGTGTTTGTGTTTGTGTTTGTGTTTGTGTTTGTGTTTGTGTTTGTGTTTGTGTTTGTGTTTGTGTTTGTGTTTGTGTTTGTGTTTGTGTTTGTGGTCAAGGTCAAGTCTCATGGTTTGGAATTTTGGATCACTAGTGATAGGCAGACCGAGGCTTCGTGAAACACTGAAGCAGTTGAATCAAATGTGCCATGATGATTCGAGGCTTCGAAACAATCTGACACTTGACTCCACGTGACCCCTAGTGGTCAAAAGAGTGTAAATGCAACAAAACTTAAACTAAACATGCAGTAAAAACACCTTTTACAAATATATTGCAAATGTTTTATTGAAAGTAAAATCTAATTAACTAATTCTCTAATAAGATTAGGCTGCATATAGAGTGACTGTATATCTGTTCTTTTATCAATTTTCAAGGCTTGTTTCTCTGTTCCATGGCTCAAGCTAAACAGGCCAATAAGGGATTAATAACTACCATTATTCATTTTAATTATTCTAATGTCTAATTAAAACATCTACAAATTTATAAAACTGATTAGAGATCAGGTAAAACCCATAGACACTTGTTCAATGCTTCTCAGTGAATCTGCATGATTCATGGGTTAACTTTATCATCGCCCTCTACCGGTGAACCACTGAAATTTCGAACTGTTTTGAAATGTTTCGAAACAGTGAGGACGTAATGAAGCCTCGTTTACTAAAATCACGTGACTTTGGCAGTTTGATACACACTCCGAATCACTGATTCGAAACAAATGATTCATGAAGCTTCGGAGCTTCATGAAGCATGTGTTTCGAAATCGGCCATCACTATGGCTCACTTCAATAAAACTGCACTTGGGTTCCAAACTACGCTCGCCTTCAGTGGACTTCATCCTTCATTACAGAAAGCTAGACCGCCACCATGAACCCAGCAGCTACTCTCCTGAGCCTGTGTCAAGGTATCCGTCCTATTGAGGACTTTGTCCAAGACTTTTGTGATTGGACATTTTTCGCCATGGTCTCAACGAACCTTTGCGTTCATGCCTGCCTGGGGGGAAAACCAATTTATCCTTGCTGCAATACATCGACAACGCCCTGCTATTGTGCGGATCATCTTATACTGTGGGGCTTGTTAAACCTACTGTATCCACCACATCTGACTGTCTTCATACCCCCACGTTCATGTCTGGGATTATTTATGCTACGCCGATGCCTGCTGCTCCCGCCATGTCTGCCATGCCTGCCACGCCAGTGTCACGTTTCGAGCTGGCCGCCACGTCAGAGTCTCGCCCCGAGATGGCCGTCATGCCAGCGTCATGCCACATCAGATCCTCGCCATGCCAGATCCTCGCCTCGCCTCGCCATGCCACGCCACGCCAGAGCCTCGCCTCGCCATGCCACGCCTGAGCCTCACCATGCCCAGGTCCCCCTATTCCCCTGCATGGGTCTGGCCCACCATCCCTCCCCCAAGACCACCCCCCTGAACTATAGTTTTTTGTTTTGTTGTTGGGTATCAGGAGCCACCCTTTGGGGGGGGATTCTGTCATGTCATGTCATGTCATGTCATGTTTTCGTTTTATTTTATGTTCACGGTTTATGGTTTGTTTTCATTGTCATGCTTTGTTTGTTTTCCTTGTTTACCATGTGTTGTATTATGTGATTCCATTGCCCTCATGTGTTCATGTCATGTGCTTCCCCTGTCTCATGTGTCTGATTGGTTGTCATTGTCATGTGATTTCAGTTCTGTCCTTCCATTGGTCCATTGCCTTCATTGTTCACAGGTGTTCCTTGTTTTTCATTAGTCCCTTTTTATAAATAGCCCTCATGTTTCATTGTAATCTTGTCTAGCTTTGTTTATGTAAACCGCTGTTTGCTGTCCGTTTGTGTTTGTTTCACGTCACGTCTTTGTTTATGGTTATGTTTGGTATTTTGGATCACTTCAATAAAGCTGCACTTGGGTTCAAAACTACGCTCGCCTTCAGTGGACTTCATCCTTCGTTACACAAGGTAATATAACAAAGTTTATAGTACGGAGCTGTTGAATGCTCAAATGTGATTGGTTGACCAGCGTTCTAAGGTGTGCCAATAATTTTCAGGGAAACACATGGCTAAAGTAGTTCTAGGCAGGTCTTGACCGCATTGCAGTTCAATATCACTTCGCCAAATGATTTCGGTTATTTCAATAGGACCTTACAGCCTACAACCACAAAAGAAACAAAACCCACAACGACACCGACCAAGCAAATAAATATAGTAAACAATAGGATGAAAACGACAAGTTTTATTGTGTCCTAAAAGCGCATACTCTCTCCCGCTCTCTCTCTCTTTCAAACATACTTGTACTGTATAGTACAGACACATACTCGCACAGAAACGTTTTGTCAGCGCTGCTCTGACGAATTAATCAGTAAAATAGTTGAGCAAATTAAAAGTTATGACATTTCTCACCAGCGAGGTAATAACTATGCGGTTCTCCACTTCGCATCGTCGCCACATTACCACCTCGGAGAGAATTCAACGACCCGTCGTCAATTATTTCTTGCACTGGCTATAGCATTATAATTGTGTATTAAATGTTTAAAAAGGTCGAAAAAAGCATCCGCACAACAGAGGCCTCAAAAAGGACTGCAAAAAAGTGCTGTAGATGTAGTACTCATGGAAAGAAGCAAGGAAATTAAAGGTGCAATATGTAATAATTTTGTCCACTAGAGGTCGCTAGAGGCCTATTCAAAACAAAGGCGTAGCTTGATGACAGTAAGTTTGAGCGTGGAATCTTGGGACATGTAGTCTTCTTCGCCTCACAGCCGGTGGAAACAATCGGATTGGACTCAGGAAGAAATCATGTTCATGGATGTGATTATTAACGTTACTGTAGTATGAAGCAGCGAGTGTTGTGGGAGCTGAACAAGGCTGCTGCAGCGATTGCGCAACACACGCCTCACGAGCAGCGGAACTTTTATTATGCCACAGTCGCCGGTGCCGCTTCTGCTTTTCCGATCATGAGTATGAGTATGATTTATATTAAGTGGCCTTAACTACTATGTAATTACATTTAAATTTAAGGATTTGATACAATGTACTTATTGTGTACATACATGTTTTACATTGTACTTATATTTTAAAAAACACCTGCATGTAATTAAATCTGTAATTAATTTCTGTAATTACATTTATAATTACACTGTTGACCCATCCCTTACACCTTACCCCCACCCTTAAACCTACCCATATCACCAAACCTGTCCCTAACCTTACCCGTATCCACCTCAATAGCAGCAAAAGTGTTTTGCAATTCAATATGAACCCAATAAGTACATTGTACTTATTTTTTGATGTAAGTACATAGTAGTTAAGGCCACCTAATATAAAGTTGGACCAGTATGAGGTTAAGCAGCTCTGTTTATCAGATACATTTGAGAGTGTTGAAAATGATGTTATAATGTTACTGTGTGAGTTCACTCGGCGGCTGCTGTGAGACACTTTTTTTGAGACACACTGCAGTAAGATTTTAGAATATCATATTAAATGCCGGATGGCTTGTGTTGATAAATGACATGCAATTAATTTTAAAACGTATTGTATGATGGAGAAAATTCTGTATTACTGTTATTAAAAATAAAGCTGCATCTGATTATGCTATGTTAGCTACTTGACAAAATAGTGTTTTTCTCTGAGGCATGGTAAAGCATGGTACTCGCAAAAAATCAAGCTTTAAACTTAGATTTAAACAATAAGACTAAATGTGTTGAGCTATATAAACGTAACCAAACAATTGTTCCTTTGTCTATTAACACATCTACTATATTAAAGTGTCTTTGGTGTTTCCATGGTTTCTACAAAATAAAACAGGAAACCAAGGGTAACGCGGGTATGTACATATTGTACATATTGCACCTTTAAGAGAAGAACGCTGATGTGATGGCTTCTTGTCTCTGCACTTACTACGAATGAAGCACATCACAGGCGCACACCAAACTAGCGTGCAATGACATCATGATGCAGGTATGTCAAATGAAAATAATTAATTCACTAAATGCACATAACACTCTTTTTTTCTCATGAACACAAATAAGAAATTAAATAATATTTTGCAGTATTAGAAATTAGTGGCCGTCGTTTTCTCCTGGTGAACTGGTACCTGTTTTCCTCCTCGGAAGTCCTGTCTCTGGACCCAGGCGCTGCAGCTGCTTCCCTAACAGGTATGTCTTGTTGCATTAGGTCAACAGTTGGTTTGTTTTCATTAAGTTCTTTTCTTATTTCAGATGCAGACTCTGGAAGATCTATCTCTGACTCTGCTGGAAGTGACTGTGGCCTTGGTTCCACCTCTGGCAATCACTGCTTTCTTGTAGTCTTATCTGAAAGGGCTTCACTTGAAAGTAGTATTCATCCTCTTCGCTTTCATTATCGTACTCTGACTCACATTCCAATATCCAATGCCACGGGTGGACGAATTGCTTGACCGGCTCGGTACGGCTCGCTTTTATTCGACATTGGACTTAACAAAGGGATATTGGCAGATCCCCTTGTCGCCATTATCCAAAGAAAAGACAGCTTTCACGACGCCGTTTGGATTACACCAATTTGTTACTCTTTTGTTCGGGCTGTTCGGGGCACCGGCCACCTTTCAGCGTCTCATGGATAAAATTTTGCGGCCCCATGGTGCATATGCTGCTGCTTATCTGGATGATATTATTATCTTCAGTAATGACTGGCAGCAGCATATGCAGCATTTGAGGGCCGTCCTGAGATCTCTGAGAGGGGCCAGGCTCACGGCCAACCCGAAGAAGTGTGCGATTGGGCGCGTGGAAGTAGGGTATCTGGGCTTCCACTTGGGACATGGACAGGTGTGTCCCCAAATTGATAAGACAGCAGCGATTGCGATCTGTCCGTGCCCTAAGACCAAAAAGGAGGTTAGACAGTTCCTCAGGCTGGCGGGATATTATAGAAGGTTTGTACCTAATTATTCGGACCTCACCAGCCCGTTGACTGATCTAACTAAAAAGGAAGCACCAGATACGGTCCAGTGGACGGAGCTGTGCCAGCAGGCCTTTACCCAGGTGAAGGCTGCTCTATGTGGCGGGCCATTGCTTCACTCTCCTGATTTTTCTCTCCCTTTTTTGTTGCAGACTGACGCGTCGGACAGGGGGCTGGGTGCTGTCCTGTCCCAGGAGATTCTTACCCTCCGCTATTATCTCCTGGGACGGGAATTCACCCTCTGTTCGGATCACGCTCCCCTGCAGTGGCTACACCGCATGAAGGATACCAACGCGCGGATCATTCGTTGGTATGTGGCTTTACAGCCTTTTAAGTTCAAGGTGGTCCACAGGCTGGGTGTTCAGATGGCTGTGGCCGATTTCCTCTCCAGAAATGGGTGGGGGGTGGTATGTGGCAGGGAGGGCGTGGTTCAGTGAAGTCTGCAGGAGAGAGAGTCGGGAGACGCGTGGTGAGTGAGTGGGTTAATTGTAAATCACGAACACCTGTTTCTAATTCCAGTAATTGGCACGGAGACAGGATAAAACACCAGGAGAAGCAGGAGTGTGTGACAGAGAGAGGGTGACTGAGAGACACTGGGACTGAGCTGGAGAGCACTACTGGAGTGAAGCCCGTCTGTGGATGTGGATTGTTTATTGTGCGTTGCACAGACTTTTGTTTGGACATCTTGTTATTGAAATAAAAAATCAGTCAGCAGTCAAAGTCGACCCTGTCCTCTTCCTTACCTATGAACTTGAACTTATTACATCCGGTTAAATCATTCCACCTGCCCATTCCCTTGGGGGTGGTGGTAGGGGGTGGTCCTTGAGCCGGCAACACTACTGTACTTTTTTAGTTAGCTGAGTAGCTGGTTTTCAAATTCTCCCCCTTGATTGTGGTGAATTCTGGATGGAAACCCAAACTTCAGGGCAAAATCATTGAATAACCAGTCAGCTACTGTTTTTGCTGATTTTGAGGTGGTGGCATATGCCTGGGCAAATCGAGTGAAGTGGTTGGCGATTACCAAAATGTGCTCATAGCCCCCTTTGCATTTGTCCAGATGGAGAAAGTCAATGGACACCCAATTCAAATGGGTGGGTCGTTTTGATATTTTTAAGGGATGCTCTTGCGGATGTCTCACTACAGGGTTTTTTCTGTTTGATACAGCAGCAGGTTCTCAGGACATAACTTTCAATGTATTTCTGCATGTAAGGCCAGAAAAACGATCCCTAATGAGGCTTGTAGTGCGATCGAGTCCCTGATACCCGTCTCATAATGCATCTCTCTCAGAACAGTTCTTTTGAATTGCGTTGGTAACACCAGCTGTTTTCTTTGAGACGTTTGGCAGAACAGGATGCCATGTTCATATAGCTTCAGCTTCTCCCACTCTCTCAGAAGAACTTTGGCTGGCGAGTTGACTGAACGCCACTGATGAGGTGGCCTAGATCCTGCTTGTAAGTGTTCACTTATTACTCTTATGTCCTTGTCATCCTTTTGTGCTTGTCTGATTTCCTCTTCTGACAGGGATTTGAGGAGTCCCTCATTTTCCTCCACACTTGGCAGTACACTCTGACACGCTACTGCAAGAGTCACCCAGTAGCTAAGTTTTGTGACGTTAGACTGTGCATATACATTTGGCGCTACACCATTTCTTTTGCCATTATTACAGTTTTAAAAAATGAAAATGTTGATAATTGTGGAAAAGTGTCATCACCATTACAAGTAACATGATTTACATAATCAGATTACTTGTTTTCAAGTAACTAATAAAGTAACACATTACTTTTAAATGTAGGCTACTTTTGTAAATACATTTATGTTCAATAATGTTACTTTTTTTAATAAGTAACGCAAGTTACTTTGTTTTTCCATTTATTGACTGACACTGTGAGTAAGTGCAGTAAAGGTGTCTGGTAAACATGATGGTTATTGTAATTCTAGACTAATATGAGCATTTATTCATCTGACTTGCACAAAAACAGATTCAGTTTTCCTCAGAATAAATAAAAACAGTTATCTGCAAACTCAGAATATTATACAAACCTGCTAAAATTAAATATGTTAAATAATACAAATATACTTTATGTATTTAATCTCACTTTATTACCAAATGTCTTTGTTGCTGACTTTGTATGATCCAATTCAAATCTCATATTTGTGTTTATGCTAAGAATAAATTTCTGTATAGGCGTGAATTTGCATTTTTACATTTTACATTTACATTTGCTTACATGTAAGCCTGAGGCTTATATTTTTTGTTTTGTTTTGTTTTTTTCTCCAGCTGAGATGAGAAAAAGTAATGCAAAAATAACGTAATGATGGTAAGTGAATCCAGATAAAAAACTTTTTGATGACCTTTTGGTGCAGGAAGAACAGTTGAGTAATAAATAACTGAAATAGTTTGTGAGTGAAGATGTGATGATAATGAAAGTCCTTTTTATTACAGATGGCTGATGGAAAGCTGACAGAGCTGGCAGATGAAGCACACACAGTTGACTGGCTTTGGAGCAATGAGCAGGTATAGTGATAGGTGATTTTGAAACACTGCTTCAAGCTTCGAAACCTTTACAAATCTTTTGTTTAGAATCAGATGAATCATTGTATCATACATTGTATATGTTTTAATTAGAAATTAGTGTAATTGAAATAATAGTAGTTAATAATCTCTTATTGGACTATTTAGCTGAACCATCCATGGAACAAACAAAACAAGCCCTGAAATTTATACAAATACTTGATATTTAATCTTGTTAGATAAGTTAATTGCATTTGACAGATTTAACTTACAATAAAACTTTTGTAATGGATTTGTCAACGGTGTTTTTATGCATGTTTGGCCTTTTTGTTGCATTTACACTGTTCTGACTAGCAGGGGTCACCAGCGTGTGATGTCTCGAACACTTCAAAGTTCGAAACAGCTTCGTTTTTCCCATCTCTAAAGCTGCCTTCACATGCTCTTGGAATTATCATAAATAGTCATAAGCTCGACTTATGACTCACGACTTAAGAAGTGGGAAATATTAAATTTCCTATAGCACATGAAGGCAGCATTAGTAGACTATTGCAGGTGAATACACATTTGGAAACATACTTGGAAACATGAGGTAATAAACCCAAGGATATACTTCATGGAATATTCATATGGAACTTGAAATCGTGTAGAGATCGCTGAGTTGGGTCCATGTCCTTATTCAAGGGCAGACGCTGTTCATGTGAGCAGCACGACACATGCGTGTGATGCTAATGCAGGAGCCGGCCAATAATGACTCTGCGTTCTGACGTAGAACCTGGAAGCGCTGAATATAAATAGTGAGAATGACACAGAAGAGAGGATATTGTTAAATAAATTTGTTATTTTTGTTTAGTTTTTGCGCACAAAAATATTGCTTCATAATATTACATTTAAACCACTGCAGTCACGTCGACGATTTTAACGATGTCTTTAATACCTTTCTGGACCTTGAAAGTGGTGGTTAAAGGATTAGTTCCCTTCTAAATTAAAATTTCCTGATAATTTACTCCCCTCCATGTGATCCAAGATGCTCTTGTCTTTTTTTCTTCAGTCGAAAAGAAATTAAGGTTTCTGATGAAAACATTCCAGGATTCTTCTCCTTCAATGGTCTCCAAACGGTTGAAGGTCAAAATTACAGTTTCAGTGCAGCTTCAAAGGGCTTTAAACGATACCAGACGAGGAATAAGGGTCTTATCTAGCAAAGCGATCTGTCATTTTCTAAAAAAAATACAAATGTATATGCTTTATAAACACAAATGATCGCCTTACAAGTGCTTCCATCATTCCGCTTTCCCTATTCTTCAAAAAGCTTATGTCCTACACCTTCCCTATTCTACTTACGGAAAAAACGGAACTGGCGCCACGTTCCGTTCTGTGTAGAATAGGGAAGGCGTAGGACATACAGCGTAAGCTTTTTGAAGAATACGGAAAGCGGAGGCACTTGCAAGGCGATCATTTATGTTTATAAAGCATATACATTTGTTTTTGTTTTTTTTAGAAAAGGACCAGTTGTTTCGCTTGATAAGACTTATTCCTCGTCTAGTATCATTTAAAGCCCTTTGAAGCTGCACTAAAACTGTCATTTTGACCTTAATCTGTCTGGCCATTGAAGTCCACTAAGAAGAATAATCCTGGAATATTTTCATCAAAAACCTTAATTTCTTTTCGACTGAAAAAAGAAAGACATGAACATCTTGGATGACATGGGGGTGAGTAAATTATCAGGAAAATTATATTTGAAAGTGGACTAATCCTTTAAGTTGCTGTCTATCGAGGAGTCCGAGAACTCTCGGATTTCATCAAAAAATATCTTAATTTGTGATCCGAAGACGAACAAAGGTGTTGTTGTGAACACCAGTCAAGATGGCTTTCTAGGGACCAGTTTACGACAGGGCCCCTCTCTAACCGCCGGTGTGTAGGAAGATGTGCCACACCGTGATTGGATCTTTGGTGAATGAACATTAATAAATGTTCAGCAACATCAGATAAGATGTTGGGACAACTACCAGACACCTCTTCCAGAACAGGAAGGGGGACCTTCTGCACCCACCAAAACCAAGGAGAAGACTTCTCATTGGACGACACATTGACTTTAGCCATTAAACTCATTCCTAAGGTTTAGGCAAGGACTGCTCGGATCCATCCAGGACCTCCTGGATGGAGCAGCAGAGACTGAAATAAAGAGAGGCCACAGAGATCTATCTAAATCCATTCATACCTATGTTTGAAGGCCTTAATTTGATCTAAACTGCATCACATACAGTCACATAGTCACATCTTCATGCAAAAGCACAGTTTATGTTAATGATTACTGACTGCTAAACCAACAGGTCATGGGACAGACCTGTTAAGGGATAAACAAATGCATGGACGATGATTTAACCATTTCATATCGTGTTTGGTGTCTATCTGCTCCCTACGATGCCTTTAATAATTTGAAAGAGGTTTGGTAAAGAAATAATGCATGGGTAAAAGGTTAAAGACACTATTTTAACACTGTATTTTATGCTATGCAAATGAGTTCCACACTAGGGTGGGCAACACCGGGGCTTCTTCAGATAACAGTAGCCAATCACACTTCAGGATCGGCAAGGCGCCACATTTCAATCTCCTCCTCATCAGAAAGGGATAAATATGTCCCCCGGGTAGACACACCCTTGTTCTGCATTTCCAACTCGACGGGGAAGGAGACATTAACAGACACTCCACGTCCCGAGTTTCTGACCTGACGAGGAAAGAAACTACAAGACAGTTAAGGTGAAGCTTTTACGAGCAAAACCTTTTTCATTGCTTCCAGCTGCACTCTAGCTGCAAAAGGGCCCCAGCATTGAGGGACTTAATTTGACCCTTACGGCTCCTACAGCAGCGCAGCCCAGTCCGCAAAGGACCTCTACATCGGCAGACATTGCCTGTACCACACGGCTCCTCAGCGACGCAGCCAGCCTGCAAAGGAACCTGTGAAGATTCATCAGACCCCGCTGCCCAGTCCATCCTAAAGGACCCTCTTGGCGCAACCAAAGTTCAGCATCCTCCAGCCCAGTGTGGCACGACTACTGGATCGCAACTCCGCGCCCTCCCACTGCACGCAGCCTGCATCAACAGTGGAAGACGTCTCTGCTACCGGATTGATCACCCGACTGTGTGGAACGTAAATATAAACTTACCAAATCTCTTTTCTAGAGACCTTGGAATTAGTTTATACATGCAGCATATGTTTTTCTAACTTGTTTAGATAACAGTTATTTGAGGTCAGTTTGTTACAAATAATAGGAATATTATTTGTTGAATGATAAATAAGCAATTATTTATCACCATTTTACCAGAGCCATTAGGTGGTTCCCATAAACATTCCCATATGATTCTCGTCCATCCTACATTCAGTTCAACAGCGTTGCATTTATCCATTCTGTGTTCACTTCATTTAATTGTTTCTTTGATTTAATCCAGTATTCTCCTTTGATTATTATTTTACTATCTTTTAGAAGTGCATATTCAATATTTCATTATTAATCGTTGTGGTATTTACTCTTGCATGTCTATTGTTAATAAATTTCATTGATTTTATTAAAACTGTGTCTTCCTTGTGTTGATGACCAAAGACTCTACTAGTTGAAAGGACTCTCACAGATCCTTCAGATAAATCAGTTGACCGACTCCCTCCATTTTACATTAATTCTGAATTACTGAACAACTCTGTTGGAGTGTTCTTAAATTGTTAAGATAGTATTCTTAACTGGTGCCCCGTATTACAAAAGGAGGGAGGGGTCATCTGATACGCTCATAACCACGCCTTAAGTGACACATGATCAAAAATCACTACGTCACAGGTGAATGGAGTAAAAATCACTACAGTGTGGAACGACATGAGGGTGAGTAATTAATGGCAGCATTTTCATTTTTGGGTGAACAGAATTTTCTAAACTCCGAAGCCTGTTTTTTTTTCTGTTTCTTCTTACACTCTAAAAAATGCTGGGTTAAAAACAACCCAAGTTGAGTTGAAAATGGACAAACCCAGCGATTGGGTTGTTTTAACCCAGCGGTTGGGTTAAATGTTTGCCCAACCTGCTGGGTAATTTTATTTAAACCAACTATTATTTAAAAATTGCTATATGGCTAGCTTAAAATGAACCCAAAATAGTTGGGAAATTAAAAACCAGATGCAATTAGAGGCAACAATAATAGACAAAAGGTGAATGTTTATTAATAAGCTTTAATATTTTATTAATATACATTTAATAGTTTAATAGTTTATTAATATAAATGTATTAATAAGCAATTTAATAAATGTTCATTTCCAACTTTGGATTAATTTTAATTAAGCAATACAGTCATTTTTAAACAATAGTTGAGTAAAATAAAACTCCCCAGCAGGTTGGGCAAACATTTAACCCTACCACTGGGTTAAAACAACCCAATTGCGTGGTTTGTCCATTTTCAACCCAACTTGGGTTGTTTTTAACCCAGCATTTTTTAGAGTGTAAGAAAAACATTTAAATGTTCATAAGAAAATATTTCAGAATTTCTTAAATTGCACTTAGGAACATTCTTACGAACTTCTTAGAATTTATCTTAAGAATTTTCTTATCTTCTTTCTTAAGAAGATTTTCGTGAATCCCCAGTCCTGTGACAAATAAAATCAAACATTTTAAATGAATAGCTTTTATATTTCTCCATTCCTTTTAATAAAAAAAGATTCTTTCTTTTGCAATGCTTAATGGTATTGTAGTTCCTTCCTTCACTAAAGCCGTCAGTCTTGTCTTTTTGTCTGATTTTCAAGTACATTTTTGTAATGTTCATAATGTTGTAATTCCTGTCATATCTGGTTGGTTTGGTTCATGGTGTCACAAATGAAGAAGGCAGACATGAGGATGGAATCAACAAGACTTTTAATGAAGATACTTCAGAGGATAACAACTCAGGAACGCAAGGCAACGTAAAGAATCCACACAGGTAACTTAACTTGATAATCAGTCTTTGTGTCTATCTTGCAGGTCTCCAGGATAGATGAGGATCAAGAGGCTGCCGGACAGATGAAGAGGACAAAGAAGAGGAAGTGGGTGGGCACTGATGCAATACTTTGTTTTGATGCAATCATTTCAGGCATAAAGAATCATGTAGACCTACTTCTAGCCTATTTCATATTTTAATTTTACCTTTTAATGTGGGATGGACAATGAAATATTTATCTAAACTTTTGCTTCCTTAAAAATTAGTTTCATTTAATATTTACATACTTTGTTTAAAAACAAAATATGTGTCATATCCAAGGATGTCCAGTATATTTTGGAACTGATGCGAGGAAATAACACTTCTTTAAAGTGTCGATGCCAATATTCGATCGAGGGTTCAAGTGTTATAGCCCCACTAAACCTTGTTGATAGATGTAACTACTAACTACACAATCTTTAGAAAAAAATTTTTTATACAATTTTTACATATTCTGTTTTTGAATTGCAATACTTATTTTGTAGAATGCTGTTATTTATCGACTATTATTTTTCTCTTTCTTTGGCTGAAGATGAAATGAAAATATTCTAAAATTTTGTCATATTATTGAAAATATTTCTTGAAATTACAGTTCAGTAATTCAGTGGTTGGACTTCCTCTCGTGTGATGACATCAGCTCAGTTAAAACTATTTTTGTGGTCATTAAGCATTGTGAAACCAAAAGAAAAATAGAACTAGAATTTCTTAATATTTGGTCGCACTGATGATGAAACTGCAAAATGTCAACCATTTTTACATGTTCAGTGTAGGGAGGTGGAGAAGAATTGTATTGGTTATATGTATATTTATAGATATATGCAATATATATGTATAGATTATTAATTGTATTGGTAATATAACGATGGGAATTAGTGTACCTGTTAAGCAATTACCACATCTTAATGCCTTGTTTAAGGGATAGTTCACAAAAAATGAAAATTCTCTTCCAGTTTCTCATCTGCTGAACACAAAAGAATATATTTTGAAGAATGCTGATAACCAAACAGTTGACTTTAGCCATTTACTGCCACAGTATGGAGGGGGAAAAAAAATACTATGTTAAATACCATACTATATAAATATCAGTTGACGGCAATCAATGACTGGTTACAAGAATTGTTCAAAATATCTTCTATAGTGTCCAACAGATGAAAGAAACTCATTCAGATTTGGAACAACTTAAAGGATTAGCTCACTTTCAAATAAAATTTCCCTGATAATTAACTCACCCCCATGTCATCCAAGATGTTCATGTCTTTCTTTCTTCAGTCGAAAAGAAATTAAGGTTTTGGATGAAAACATTCCAGTATTATTGTCCTTATAGTGGACTTCAGTGGCCTCCAAACGGAGGAAGGTCAAAATTACAGTTTCAATGCAGCTTCAAAGGGCTTTAAACGATACCAGACGAGGAAAAAGGGTCTTATTTAGCGAAACGATCAGTCATTTTCGAAAATAAAATACAACTGTATATGCTTTATAAACACAAATGATCACCTTGCACATGCTTCCGCTTTCCTTATTCTTCAAAAAGCTTACTCTGTGTGTCCTGTCACATCAGTGAGGAGGAACTTTGCACTATTTGTATATGTACAAAAGTGTTTCAGTACAGCAATATACTTTAGGTGAAGCCATTTTGTTTTATTTGCCTTTGTCACTCAGATTCTGTGTTTGTTATTGTGAATTTGTTCATATTCCCACCAATGTATAAGAAAAATTATATTGCAGTATTTACAATTGATATCTTGCTATGCAAAAGACAAATCATGACTTGCACAAAATTTTACTGAAATGCATTGCAACTTTTAATAAAACAGCAAGAAACAAAACAAAAGTTCACACACATAAACACAAAAACAATTAAATTATTAAATAAATAATCCTTAAATAGAATAAATAACTTATTAATAAATAATCATTCCTTTTAGTAACATTAAGCTAAATGACTGCTGGCCGGTAACAACCCGCTATTTTGCCAAAATGTAGTTGAAAACTCGATTTATTGTTATTGCTCGAAGGTTGAAACCCTTTAGCACTTTGCACAGCTGCAGTCGCTCTTGAAAAGATTTTGGGTAATCCATGGACTCCTGAAAAAAAACAAAAAAACAATCATACTTACTTACACATCAAACTCAAAGAGGTTAAAAGATTGTATTGAGAACAACATCAAGAAATATGACCTGTTTTACCTCGGCTGGAGAGTTGTCCATCACAGAGACAGAGAAACAGTTCTATAGTGATGAATATAAAATATATATCATTATAAAAGAAATATTATATAATTCTAAAATAAAAGAAAGAAATTATAAAAGAAAACTGATTGAAAAAGAGCCTTGCAGTTATATAATTAACAGTAATTAAGTAAAGCTGTTTGTGTTTGTACCTGCATGAGGTCATCAATGCTTCTCACAACTGTTTTGGTGAGCTCTGAGTTCGAGTACGCACCAAATGTTTCCCGATAGTAATGGAGATCTTCTAGAATTTTCTGTAGGCATTCATTCTACAAAGATACATATCACCGTATGTCAATGTAACAGACAAAAGACACTGCCAATAAACAGAAGAATTAGGAAAATGCATTGTAAATTTACCTCATCAATATTTAGGACGGTACCGTGAGTGCAGCCGGAGGTCTGTTGAGTGAAAAACAAATAACAGTTGTCAAATTATGATTATGATGTTGAAATTCAGCAATCAAGAATGAACTGTGATGAAGAAAGGACAGTTATCAGTAATGATTTTTGAATATCTTGGTTATATTTAGCAGTAAACCTAATAAAGGAAATTGAGGCCACTCTGTTTCCACCATGGCTTCCATTGACATTGATTAAGAACTAATCTTTTAAGTAAGGTTTTAAATCAATTTTATTTTCACAAAAAAGTGCCCAATATCATTTAAACTTTTAAGAGTCATTTTATAGCTTTATGCACTCAAAAAAAAAAAAATGCTTGGTTAAAAATAACCTAAGTTGGGTTGAAAATGGACAAACCCAGCAATTGGGTTGTTTTAACCCAGTGGTAGGGTTAAATGTTTGCCCAACTTGTTGGGTAGTTTTATTTAACTCAACTATTGTTTAAAAATGACTGTATTGCTTAATTAAAATTAACCCAAAGTATGTTGGAAATGAACATTTATTAATGTTCAATGAATAATTATTAAACAATAAACATTTATTAAATTGCTTATTAATCAATTTATATTAATAAATTATTAAATTTATACTAATAAAATATTAAAGCTTATTAATAAACATTCACATTTTGTCTATTATTTTTGCCTCTAATTGAATCTGTTTTTTAATTTCCCAACTATTTTGGGTTCATTTTAAGCTAGCCATATAGCAATTTTTAAATAATAGTTGGTTTAAATAAAACTACCCAGCAGGTTGGGCAAACATTTAACCCAACTGCTGGGTTAAAACAACCCAATCGCTGGGTTTGTCCATTTTCAACCCAACTTGGGTTGTTTTTAACCCAGCATTTTTTAGAGTGTAGTTATAATAATATAATAATAATAATTATTATTATTGTATTTTACTATATAATAGTAATAATACTTATACTTATATATAGCTTGTATGTTTATGTTCAGTTATTTCACTGTAATGGCATTGAAAATGACCTAGTAATTGCAATTAAAGTTAAATATATTAAAGCAATTAAAGTTAATGTTCATATATATACATATATATAGTTTAACAACAAAAACAATAATAGGCTAATGTTGTTTTATGACAAGTGAATATTTGTCATTTCAGATATTTATTTGTCACATTTCATTGTCCATTTGAACTTACTTTGAAAAAAGATCTTTAAAATAAATGAAAATAATGAAAAATAAAATTCTGTTATGCATAGGACTCTATATGTAACATAGCCTATAATTAAAATCTATATAATCTATAAAATATATAATTAAAATATATATTAAATATATACTATACTGAATTCTTTATTTTTTATTATTATATAATTCTTTATTCTTTATTATCTTTTTTTTTTATTTAAATGGACGTCATTTTTTTTTAAACGTAAAACGCATTGTACACTTGTTTGCTATCACTCAAAAATATCTATAATGGTTTAAGTAATAATAATTTCGAAAGTGTGCTCCAGTATGAGAGCATCATCACTGTTAGTCTGAATGTCTTCTCTTACCTGCGGTGTGCAAGCAGACATCGTTTGCGTCCTGATGTGCACCTCTGCGTTTTGCTGTGTGCAGTCGAACCCGCTGAACAAGTGGTCCTGTAAGCGGATAATAAATATTATTAGACCACTTGTGTGTATGTGAGAGAGAGAGAGAGAGAGAGAGAGTAGCCTATTATATGAGCTGGTTTATTGAATATCACTCACCATCGCTAGCACCGCTGACACGTTCCAGAGCAGAGAGCGCGCGAGGGCGTTGCATGTAGTTCCAGTGAGGCTCAACGGCGACTCACGCGCTCCGACCGGACCGGCGATACCAAAGCGCCACAGTGTGAAGAACAGAATGCTTACGGCCAAATCTGTAAAAAAAATAAAAATAAAAATAAATAAAATCACATTTCACAAAACGTGGATACATTAGAGCGAGAATAATTTGTAGATTTTTTAAAAAAAGTAAAAATACTTACAATTACAGACTCTGGGCAGCATCGTTGCGTTTAGTTGTTGCTTGTTCTAATGCTTAGGATTACGATTTGTCCTGTTTATAAATCTTTTGGAGACATGGGAGTTTCCTTTTCAAAACATATTAACTAAATGAAAACAACCCGCTGCCCATGTGTTTTGTAATTTCCGTGGTATTACAGATGTTGAGTTCTGGAGTTTAGGACACACACTTGCATATTTTGGGAATTAACGCACGTTTCGATTTATGTACACACTTCACAAGTACAGTGTGTGTGTACAGGATAACAATCTTCAGCCTTCTTATTCAGTAAAGCCCCTTTCATCCTCGTCACTTTAACAGTATTTTAAATTTAGCTGCATTCTCGTTTACAGTCATAATAAACATTTTAACGTCCTATAAGAATTTTATCGATGGTTGGTCATGAGTCTCAAAAATTAATCTCTGTTTTTTCTTCTTTTTTCTTTTTTTTCCTGGGGGAAAAAATGTGAATGGGATCAGCCCCTAAAAGTTAAAACCCTCTATGGGATTAATTATGAAATCACAGTTAGGAAAAATTAATGACTTTATATTTGACATATAGTTAAGGCTAAATTCATTTTCCAAAATTAATTGTATACATTTGAACCTTTGACCTTTTTAGGGTTTCGTCATTTATAGCTGACATTGTTCTATTAGGGTGAATTATGTTTAGAAAATTATCTGAAACATCACACACGTTCAAATGCATTTTAACTATCTTAACTGCTAACTGTCACTGGCCCACCCACAGCCATTACATATTTTAAACAGTAATATATAACAAACCTAAACTAATATTGACAAACTAAATATCATTTGAAAGCCTATGATCTCTAGTTTTCATATTTGGTGACTGATTTCTAATTTCAAAATAAATTACAGAGGAGCAATAATTTATCAATTTGCAACAAGCATATTTTCATACTCATAAGGCATGTTCAGACCTTTATTTTGAAATAGCGATGAACATGAAAAATCATTAAAGATTGGTTGAAACATGTTTGTTTTCATGCCAAGAGTTCAAAAGATAACATCCATTCATTTTTTTTTTTTTTGTGAAAAAAGGTCTAAAAATGTTTTTAATAGAACAAAAAAATATGATTGAGGCGGCGATCTATAACCCACATACATGTTGTTTTTATGTATATTAGAGGCTGAATATCAAATTCTGCCAAACTTCCCATACTACTTCTATATAGGATGTCTTCTTCATAAATTAAAATAATGGAAATATATGGTTCAGATCACTCAAACCATAAATGGAAATGGAGGCGCCTTTATATGGTCAGTAATGGTTGTCATCTAGTGAAAAAGTGTGGTACTGCGCCCAAATAAAATCTTACTGAAAGCTCATTTTTTGAGATATCAACCTGAAATTTGGAACACAACTTGTGATTTGAAGTTTTAGAGTAAAACTTGTTTTATAAAATATATATTTTATATTTTATATAAAATATTATATTTTTACATTTTACATTTTCATAAACTTCTATATCTTTTTTTTCTGTTTACATAAGTTATTTTACTTCTACAATAATCTGCCAAATTTCATCTTTAAAACATGACCAGCTTTATGTCTATATTCCAAGGTTTCTTGAATTACAACCATTTAAGTTTGGATAGTGCATTTTCATGTAAGTGGGGGTGACAGTTAACAGGTTAAAAGTAGTAAAAATGTCAGTGTTTAAAAATAAATAAATAAAAAGTAACTCACACATAAGGAACCACACATAACTCAATTTTGAGCTGTTTAGTCATCATTTTTGAAGTGTCGTGAGGCCAACAGGCAGTGTTCCTTACCAAAAATGTCAAGCACATGGCGAATAGATTTTAATTTTATTGGCTGAACGGGAATGTCATGTTACAATACTAAAATGTACTATTTTTTGGTACATTTATTGTATTTTAAATGAGATTTTCTCTGAATCACTTATAAATTACATTACACCATAGAGGGTTAAAGTCACCATGAAATCAAAATTGACTATTTTTAATTTTATTAATGGAATATTGCAGTATTCTAACATTTTATCTGTGCACATCATTCTTTTTTTTAATTCATGAGCTCTCATAAACTTTAATCAAAAGAACGTGTTTACTGGAGCAAGGGCGGGACAATCTGTCACTCACATGAGATCGACCAATAGCAAACCACAACCATCCATTCAGTTACCCATGGACAAAATCAAGTCCCGCCCTAAATTTTTTCTTGTTCGAGAAGCCACTTCGCGGCTATACATCACAATAGAGAAGAAAAAAAGACTATCGCAACTTAAGTTCATTCCGACTGAAAATTCCCAGTCCAAGCTCAACAGCCGTTTATGAGCACCATTCATTTATAGCACACCTTTAAGTAAAGGAATATTATTTAAACCAATATTTTAACGATTCATGAAAGATAATGCATGTTAACAAGCTTTTACTTTGATAAAATGATTCTAACCTTTTCTGTGTAAAAACCCTAAAGTGACTGTTAAAATCATAATTTATCTACATTTAAAATAACAAACACATTTTAACAGAAAAATCAATGATTTTTATGAAATTATAAACTTTAAAAAATTATTTCTTCACTGTAACCATAATATTTGTTGCTGCTTTTTTTCCTTTAGCGTCACATTTCAAGTAAAATTATCACATTTCCTATCTTTGGCACCAGTGATTTTAAGAATGAAAAAAGCTTTCCTAGTATCATAATTTGGAAGGTTTTTCAAAATTTTTCATTGAAAATCAACAAAAGTGTTAACAGACTGATTTGAAAAACTCTCATGGCTTGCCCCTTTTTGCAGGTGACATTGCAGTTCCTGGAAATGCCTCATTACTGAGTTTACATTCTATATAGAAACTGTACAGCCCCTTACAGTCATAATTTGTTCATTCTTTAATTTTTGTATTGAATATATGAATATACTATATTTCAGATACATTCCTGTATATTATTGCTTTTGTAGGCCACAGTGTTTTAAAAACAATGGAAAACCCACCAAAAACAACTTAACTGTTTTTATTTTCCTTATTATTTGTGCAGTGCAAGACACGTCATATCTGATGTATTATTATGTAATATTGTGGAACTGGGCTCTTGCCAGGGAGAGAGTGCGAGTGCGGTACTGATCTGGAGTGTTTTGCGTAATTTGGCCACAAAAATGGAAGCAAAACTTCTCAACTCTCAGTTCAGACGCTGTATGCTAATACTTCATGACATTGCGCTATTTTTTTCAGATTCTCTGTTGTTAAAATTCTGTGGAGATCTTAGATACAAAATGTAGATATGAAGTGAACTCAAAGAAAGAGGTGTTTTTTACCCAGTTATTCTCATTTATTGCATTTTATTTCTTTTAAAAGGTTTCGTTTTTGGGACTGACCTAATACAAACCACAATGACACTTGTTTGGTGTTGAGTGCTTCATCCCTTGTGACTGCAGTTTAGAGTGAAACCATGTCATACTGGCCCATATTAAGTCATTTATTTGACTGTAATTTCCTTTTACAGTTCTGTGCACAAAGAAATACAGAATAGAGTGTCACTTACATCTGTGAAATAGGAAATGCCACATTTAGAAGAAAAAGTAAGTAAAATAGGGATTCTTAAAAGACTGACATAATAGTTCATTGTGAACACAAGAATATATTTCCACCACACCAGGCAGCTTCAAACAAATACAATGCTAACATCATCCTACGTTTCACTTTTGGCTATGTTTTCTTTGTTTTAGCTTAATTCACAGCACATCAGCCAGTGCAAACACTGCGTCAGAGTAAAACTAGAGAGTAAACGTATTCATCCCTAAGGAGAAATATTGCAGACGGTTAGTAAGCGAATCCAGCAATAATCTGCACAGAGAAGCAGTTTACTATAGTTCAGTGTGATATGGAAGCTTGTTTCTTCCATGGAATAAAAAATAAAAAAGGTAATTGCCACTTTTTATCTCACAATTCAGACTTTTTTTACTCAGGACTGCAAGTTTATATCTCACAATTTAGACTTTAACCCCAGGTTTCACAGACAAGACTTAAGCTAGTCCTAGACTAAAATACGTGTTTGAGCTGTTGTAATTGAAAGTAACTTGTACTGACAGATCTTAAAATATGTCAGTGCAAGTATTTTGTCTTAAGATGCACACCAGTAATGTTTTTTTCTAGTGAACGTTTATAAAAGCTAAGAAGCTAATTGAACTAAGGCCTAATCCTGGCTTAGGTCAAGTCCTGTCTGTGAAACCGGGCCTATGCACTGTAAAAAGCAACACACTCTATCTACTCAATAAAATTGTGGCAATTTTGTTAATTAAATTCAACATATAAAAATTGAATTAGAATGAATCAAATTAATTCCTTAAAATGTAAATTTAAAAGGTGTAAATTTAGTAAACAGCATTACAAAAACCACAAACTGCCCAACTAAAAGAAACACTGATCGTCATAACGGTGATCAACATTTTCAAAATCAACACCAACATCTAAACCTCTGTTAATTCTTGTGTTTCTCTTTCCTTCACTGATTCTGCTTGTTATCATCAGGTGTCATCAATGTTGGCAATAAAAAAAAAAAAAATAAAAAAAAAATTCTTAATTCATCTTTGACGTCTGTCTGTCTATTCAGATATTTTTGTTTAAATTTGACTTGTTTTAAATGGTTGACATTTAAGGAATTAATTGGATTAATTCTAACTTAATTCTAATTGTTGAATTTAATTCATAATATTGCTTGTAATCTGTTGCTAAAATTGAGTAGATACAACGTATTACTTTTTACAGTGTAACTTGCAATTCACAATTCTGAATTTTCTCACAATTGCGAGTTTATATATCGCAGTTCTCGCAAATGTGAGAAAAAAGTCTGAATTGTGAGATATAAACTATCAGTCGCAAGAAAAAAAGTAAGAATTGTGATAATTTTTTTTTTTTTTTTCCATTTTGGAATCAAGCTTCCATAGTTCAAGGGATGGTTTACCTAAAAAAATGTATATGCTTTTTTCACTCTATGGAAAGTAAAAGATATTATTTTAAAAATCTTTTTTGTCCATACAATGAAATTCAGTAGTATCCAGTGTTATTTTGGACCCAATTGACATGTACGGACAAAAACAGGTTTGGAATCATTTAATCGTTGGTGAACTAGCCCATAGTTGTTTCCTATAAAGGTCCATATGGAGTCATCTAGTATTCATCAATAAACCAGCAGACACTCTGCACAGGAAAAGATCCAGCCTGTCAGCGATTGATTCATGTTGTATGATTCTTTCTGTGTTTATACATTATGAAGGATCAACAGGACTTTCTCAAAAGTGAGTGTGTAACCCTCAGTTAAGGTGCGGGCATGCATGAACACTTACAGCATGTAAAATTAACATACATCCACACAAAGCTTAACATATAGGCAAAAACACACATTTACTTGAAAAGGGGATCTATAGCGAGCACACTGCTTCATAATATAGTGAAACACAAGTGGTCGGACCCTGTGCTATTTGCCTCAAAATGGAGAATCACAGCGACCGTGGCAAACTGCTTTGCCTTTTGCCAGAGACTTCTCCATCATGTGCCTCTGCTGGCTATGTGCATGTCTGTTCAAAAACATGAAAGAAAACATGTAATTTAATGATGTAATTTCATCAAAAATGTATTGTAGGCTCTAATTTAAAGCACCCCTATTATGCTTTTTCGAATATATAAGGATTAGTTCACTTTCAAATGAAAATTAGCCCAAGCTTTACTCCCCATCAAGCCATCTTAGGTGCATATGACTTTCTTCTTTCTGATGAACACAATCGTAGAAATATAAATAAATATCCTGACACATCCAAGCTTTATAATGGAAGTGAATGGTATCAACGAGTATGAGCTGAAGAAAGTGCCTCCATCCACATTTATCCATCATAAACGCACTCCACACAGCTCAGGGGGGTTAATAAAGGCCTTCTGAAGTGAAGCGATGCATATGTGGAAGAAAAATATCCATATTTAACAAGTTATGAAGTAAAATATCTAGCTTCCGCCAGATCGCCTTCCGTATTCAACTTAAGAAGAAAATGTAAAGCTCTCAAAATGTAAAAATGTAATTTATTACTCACCCTCATGTCATTCTACACCCATAAGACCTTCGTTCATCTTCGGAACACATATTAAAATATTGTTGATGAAATCTGATGGCGACAAGAATACTTTTTCAGCGCCAAAAAACTAAATAACGACTTTTCAACAATATCTATATGGGCTGATTTCAAAAGCTTCTGAGCTTTATGAATCTTTTGTTTCAAATTAGTGATTCAGATCTTCTATGAAACGACTAAAATGCTGAAATCACATGACTTTTTGGCCCTCCGATTCACGGATTCGATTCGTAAAGCTCCGAAGCAGTGTTTTGAAATCGGCCCATATAGATATTGTTGAAAAGTCTTTATTTTGTTTTTTGGCACACAAAAAGTACTCTTGATGCTTTATAATATTAAGAAAGAACCACTGAACTCACATGAACTGTTTAAAATATGTTTTTAGCACCTTTATGAAGCCATCGGATTTCATCAAAAATATCTTAATTTGTGTTCGGAAGATGAACGAACGTCTTACGGCTGTAGAACGACATGAGGGTGAGTGATTAATGACATTTTCATTTTTGGGTGAACTAACCCTTTAACCCTCCGGAGCTGTGTGGAGTACATGTTTATGATGGATGGATTTGGATGAAGGCACTTTCTTCAGCTCATACTTGTTGATTCCACTCACTGCCATTATGAAGCTCGGATGCGTCAGGATATTTATTAATATCTCCGATTGTGTTTATCAGAAAGAAGAAAGTCACATACTAATCCTTTAATGTTCATGTAGTGTTATAGCTATAAAAGGTCTGCAAAGTTTCAAAGATCAGAGGGCAGATAAATGGAGTTATTGTCTCCCAAAAGAAAGAACACATTCTGTACTGCCTAAAACAAGCCATCAGTAATTCCAGTCTTACTTCCTGCTTGAACCTACATAGGTTTGCAACAAATTTGCATAATCATTAGCTGCTTGCAAACAGTGACTACTTTGACCCACCCTCAGACACTGTAGTTGTAGCTGAGGCCTGGAATAGTTTGGTTTGTGTTGTCGAGAAGACGCTGTTTTCAGTGCTGCGATCCCAATTTACCGCCTTTCCAAAAGACAAGGACTCACGCTGGAATTGATACTGTAAAACCAACAGTGTTCGTATCACTGTGTATCAAGTGCTGAGGAAGAGCTGAAATTCAGATATGTTAATAGGCGTTTCGTTTCTGATACGCACGGTAAGCGGTAGACCAATCACAACAGACTAAGCCATCGGACCAATCAAAGTAAAGTAGACTTGCGGAAAGGAGGGGTTTAGAGAGACTGAATCCTTTATCAAGCCGTTTCAGACACTGAGAAAAGAGGTGATGCTGCAGTGTATATTATAGACAACTAAAGGTTTTTATGTATTTATTTATTTATTTTACCTTGGATGCATGTAATCCAATTGTAGGAGACCTCCAAAACAAAATTGGGAACCTTTAAAATAGCATAATAGGGGCATTTTAAGTGCACGTTTTGATTGGGTTACAGGCCTAACCTGGTTAGATCCTCCACATCTACCAGCATGGCGTCCTGCTCCATGTGTAGTTCATCTCTCATGAGCAACAGCTGAACCAGCTCCTCATTCAGACCTACAATGCAATTACAAGTCATATCAACTTATTTATAATTACCACAATGAATTATGTTTGTCTTCCACTGTTATCGATTCGATAAAATATGAATAAATATAAATAAATAAATAATGGAATGTCAAACTGCTTTTTTTTAATATTTTTGTCTCCTGTCTTTACCTTGAATTTGAGAGTGCAGGTCATTGGTGATGACCTGTAACTGACCAAGACTCATGTCCCTCAGGTCCACAGGCCTCAGACTCCTCTTCATTAGACTCTCACTGATGTGTGGCAGATGTGGTAACTATAGCACATGGACAAATTTGAGTCAAGTTTAATGTATTGTGTTTTTTTTTTTCTTATTAGTTAACGCTCTGAGGTTAAATGAAAACTAA
This sequence comes from Chanodichthys erythropterus, assembly GCF_024489055.1. Classification (NCBI taxonomy): domain Eukaryota; kingdom Metazoa; phylum Chordata; class Actinopteri; order Cypriniformes; family Xenocyprididae; genus Chanodichthys; species Chanodichthys erythropterus. The sequence goes on along the minus strand of NC_090236.1, from coordinate 17,171,264 downwards.
AGCGAGGATAAAATAAGCTTTGACTATTCTTGGACATTTGTCTCACTGACCAGGTCTGCCACGGGGGACCTGCGGTGTAGCTGAATCTGTCTCTCCACCTCCACCTGCATGCGGGCCATGGGACGGGCCAAAGCTAGAGCCACACGTGCCTCCTCCTGCAGCCGCCGCTGTAGCCGCCAGAATTCTGAATCCTCTGTGTCCAGGTCTTCCTCTCCTGTATCCCGGTCAGACAGAGAGGAACTCTGTTTACTCTGTAGGAAGACAGAGAGAGAGAGAGAGCGAGAAAAAAACTGCTTTAAGTTGCAAAAGTTTCAGTTTCAAAATGCAGAACAACTTTGTTTAATAGACTTTCATGATGCCGTATACCATAGGTGACAATGGGGTGTCCAGGCTGGTCTCTGTTCTGCTGTCCTCTGCATCACTGTCCCTGTCACTGCTGCTGTCATTCACAAAGCACATCTGTAGATTCACCCCATTCTGAAGCCTATAATGAGAGTGCAGCGAGAAAAGATTAAGTGTGTTAGAAATGTTCAGCAGGTGTACATTTTGTCTTACCATTTTATTATTTCACTGCAATTAATTAAGATTTGTTTATTCTGACTGTTTTTGCCTAAAAAAAAAAAAAAAGTGGTAATGAGAACACTTGGCAGTAAAGAGACGAGGAGAGATATTATAATTTTAAAGATTTCATTTATACACTGCGTTCCAAATTATTATGCAAGAGACAAATCAGTAAGATTCCTGTACAATAAACATTCAGATTTTAGTTTAGTCGTTTATTTATCCATGTCTTTTTAGATAACTGGTATCAACCTCAGACCAAATTATTTGCCAGGTCTATGGAAACCCTACTTAGAGGTTGTTCCACATTATTAAGCAAGTCACAGTTCTCATGCAATATGGGGAGGAAGAAAGATCTTTTTGAAGATGAAAAGCATGAAATGGTGCAATGATGTGCAAAAGGCATGAAAACAACTAATATTGTGTGAAACTGAATGGAGATGATCAAATTATCATAAGATTTGTGAGTGATTTAGAGCACAGCAGAACTCGGTCAGATAAAGACTTATTAATGAAAGTTCCTGTCAAAAAAATTAAAAGGGCAGCTATAAAAAAAGCCAGTGTTGAGCAGCAAACAGGTATTTGAAGCTGCTGGTGTCTCTGGAGTCTCAAGAAGCTCTCCATACAGGCTGGCAGTTGTGCATAAAGATGCATTTCAGCCACTCCAAACCAAACCTCACAAAGAGAAACATTTACAGTGGGTTTAGAAATACATGAAGACTCATTTTTAAATAGTTTTATTCACTGAATAATGCCGTACTACTACTGGATGGTCTAAATGGATGGATTCCTGGATGGTTGGTGAATGGCCACCACGATCCAACAAGACTGTGATGTCAGCAAGGAGCTAGCAGCGATGATTTGGGCTGGAATATTGGGAAGTGAGATGGAGGGTATTAAAATGACTTTTGCAAGATATGTGGAGTTCATAACTGTCCATTTTCAGCTATGGTATAAAAAGGAGGATAGTGCATTGTACAATGCACTATGCACTATCCCATGCTGCAAAAAACACCACAGTAATAAAACTGTTTGTATTTCTACACCCCCTGTAAACGTTTCTCTTTGTGAGGTTTGGTTAGTGGTGTCTAAAATGCATCTTTAAGCACAACTGCCAACCTGCATGGAGAGGTTCTCAAGACTCCAGAGACACCAGCAGCTTCAAATACCTGTTTGCTGCTCAACACTGGCTTTTTTTATAGCTGCCCTTTTATAGAATACATTTTTTTGACAGGAACTTTCATTAATAAGCCTTTATTTGACCGAGTTCTGCTGTGCTCTAAATCACTCACAAATCATGATAATTTGATAATCTCCATTCAGTTTCACACAATATTAGTTGTTTTCATGCCTTTTGCACAACATTGCACCATTTCATGCTTTCATCTTCAGAAAGATCTTTCTTCCTCCCCATATTGCATGAGAACTGTGACTTGCTTAATAATGTGGAACAACCTGTAAGTAGGGTTTCCATAGACCTGGCAAATTATTTTGTCTGAGATTGATACCAGTTATCTAAAAAGACATGGATAAACAAACAAACAAACACATAGAAAAACTAAAATCTAAATGTTTATTGTACTGAAATCTTACTGATATATCAATTGCATAATAATTTGGAACGCAGTGTATTACTGATTTGCAACAATGCAGCTTATTGTCATTTTATTCAATGTTTAGTATGTAAAACTTTATATTTTATTTTGTAGTTGTGTCAATCAATGATCAATTAGCGTTGCACACCTGTAGGTACTAGGTGCCTAGGAAAAAAGGACTGGTATAGAGTCAAAATACGAAAAAACAGGAAAAACCCACACACTATCAACTTGCAAAACAGTAAAAAAGTTCTTTATTAGCAACGTTTCGATCGTATGATCTTCATCAGGCATGCGGGTTTTTCCTGTTTTTTCGTATTTTGTAGTTGTGTGAAATAAATCATCCAAAGTCTTAAATTATGCTCTTTGGAATGCATTTCAACTGGTAATCTGTGTCATGTGAGGAAAAAAAAAAAAAAAAAAAAAATCTTTTAGTCACATAACAGGAACAACTTGAAGAAAGAAAAAAAAAACTGTGAAGTATAAAAACTTCAGATAGCATTTAAAACTGAACAGAGAAAAGTGAAAGTTCTATTTGTAGTGTCTGTGAACCACAGTGAAACACACTTCCCACAGAAAGCTGTGTGTTGACTTTCCTCTTCAATTGCAAGAGAATCTTGTGGTTAATAGTATTCTAAGAAAATACTGACTGCAGTCTTCAAGTAATTCTAAAATTACAGTTGAAGGCTTCATTGGCAGTTTTCTCATAGACTGGAATGAGACTGTATCAGCGTTACCTCTTGTAAAGTTAAGGTAAAGAAAGATAACAGAAAGATATAGAGGGGAAACATGCTCATTCTGTTTAATTTCAACTCTCTTTGGACTTTCTTTTGCTTAGCTTTCTAGGAATCTTCTTGAAACCTAGTTGCAAACTGAGAAAAGCAGCAGCTTCCAAATCACCAAACATGGCCAGCCCATGGATTTGTGTTGAAATGATGACAATGGGCCCCACTGACTAATATAATATATATATATATATATATATATATCATCAAGTGATAGATGAGACGCTTCTGACTTTATTAAGAGACAGCTCTAATAATTATATTTGTACAGACAGTACATAACTATGTACAGTCAAACCTAAATTTATTCAGACACTTTGAACATTTCATTCATTAATACAGTGTATTAACTATAGTTTAAAAAAAAAAAAGGTAATAAAATATTACAAAATGTCATAGATAAACCATGTCAGAAATAAATAATCTTAATTATGTCAGATAACAAGCAAAACATGGTCAGGTCAAAGTGTAATTTTGGTTCCAAATTTATCAATTTTACTGGTAGTTCACTGTATGAAGAATTTTTGTGTGTATAATATGTCACAGTTTACTTTATTTTGCTATCCTCACTTACATAAATGAACTAAAATGTCCTGCACCCACTAGTGAAAATATATCAAAAATATTAAATATGTCTGAATAATTTTTGGTTTGACTGTATATAAATGTTTAGTGGTGAGTAAATATAAAGCAACCAAATAAGCACTACCAGACAGATTCATTTGTCATGTGTTTGCTTTTCAGCATTTCAGACTCTTTCTAAATTTCATATTCTCCCATTTACGGTGTTCTTCACATTCAGTTTAAAGGCAGAACAAATAATAATGCTGATGAAAATAATAGCATTTCCAGCACTTAATTCTTGGACCAATAAGTATAAATAACAATTAAAAGTGATAACCACAAAGATTATTATGCAGATTAATTGCTGATATTTTCACTCTCAGCATCATCTTTGCAGTTCCACATCAGCAATGTCTGAATTCCTTCCCCATATAATACTTGAGAAAATGTGAAAGTCGACAGACTCTCTTTCTACCATCCCAATGTGCTCTAAACATGAAACATGAAGCACACCAGACTAAAATAGCAACAAAGTAAAATTTTTCCTTTTTGTTGTCAAACATTTTGTCTAAACAAACAATGGAAACAAAGTAAAGACTGGTGTCAAGTGAGAAATAGGGTTGACTACCCAAGACAACATGAAATTATATGCTGGAAACAAATTGTAGGTTTGGTATGCTGCAATGACTACAGTTATACACGATTATGAGCCCTGGCCTTACTGTCACCTGATGGAGTTTTTAGTTCATTTGGAGTGGAATACAGGACTCCCTTTTTTATTGATTCTCTTAAAACACATCTTTTTTGACATTTTTGTGTCTGGCTTAAATGGATAATTCACCGAAAAATGAAAATTCCTTCATAATTTTCAACTCAGGTTGTTCCAAATGAGTCCTGTATGGGTTTCTTTCTTCTGCTGAACACAACTTTCATATTATTATTATTATTATTTTTAATAGTATGGAAGTCAATGGGGCCCATTATCTGTTTGGTTACTCCATATTCTTTGCGTTAAGCATAAAAAAGAAATTCGGTTACACTTTATTTTAAGGTGACAGTTACATTGTACTTACATAGTACTGAATACTACATTACAGTTAGGGTTATGGTTAGGTTTAGGGTTAGTACTTGTAATTATGCATAATTTACTGTTAATATAGTAAGTACATGTAGTAACGTTTAAAATAAAGTGTTACCAGAAATCCATACATGTTTGGAACAACTTGAGGATGAATAAATGACAATTATAATTATTAGAGCTTTCTCTTAATAAAGTCAGAAACCTATCACTTATATTATGATATATATATATATATACATACATATACATATATAATAAATGAATACATTTTCATTTTTGGATGAACTATCCCTTAAATCTCCTCCACGCTCTCTATCACTGACGCCAGATCCCGCCTTCACTATCAATAGGCAGTTGTGATTGGATGGTGATTTTGTTTTCCCACAATATACTATGACATGATTGGCTACCTTTGATTAGGCTATTCTCGTGTGACGACTCTCTCTTTAGGAAAGATGAGACAAAACAGTTTTTCATAGTAAATTGGGACACTAAAAATGGAGATAAAAGCAGAACTGCCCATTAAAAAATGGGACGTCCGGTCATTTAACTGCAATGACACTACCAGATTAGAACAAAATTTGAGTTGACCTGAGCTGGATAATGGCAGAATTGAACTTGTTTGAATAATTTTGGAACAGTTGAAACTACATGAACTGAATTGAAACTACATTAAACTTTATGAATTTTAAAACACAAACACTGTTATTTTCCTGTATAAACATGAAGCTGCTATTTGAAACAATCAGTATTGTATTAAGCACTATTAAAAAAAAAAAAAAAAAAAAAAAAAAAAAAAAAAATGCTTCATCATCCAATAGCATATGAGATAAAAGCAAAAATATTCTCAGCAGAACCATTTAAAAATGTTTAAAATGTTGTCATCATTATTTACCAGTATAGCTTTACCCTCCCAGTCAATGCAGTTGTACACTAAAAACAATCAACATTATATAAGACACAACATCAAGCCTCTGATCACAAGCGCACACCGACCGTGAGGACAGGCAGTTTTTGCTGCTCTTGCTGCAGCCAGTGAAGATAACCGGTCCGTCGTCATAGAAACTGCCCAAGGCCAGCTTCTGCCTAATGGACTCCCTCTCGTTCCTCTGGGCCTGAGTGGAAGCACAGTTGACTTCAATAAATGAAGAGAACGCGCACTGGCAGTCACACAACATGTAGTAGGCCACAGAAGACCTTACGACCAGGAATATTTGATGAGGCATTTTAAAGTAAATGTCATCTGCTTTAATACATACAGCATCTATTTAATGCTTGGGTTAAAGTGTAAACTACATGCTAGATTTCAAGGAAGTGAAGGTATAGGTATGGGAGTGTGAATAGGACGGTACAATATAAATTCTGATTTTCTGCTTGTGGGGAATTCACTGCTGCCTCAACAAACAGCAAATTAGAGAGAGAAAATAAAAATGGAGCAAGACTTGAGGCAATGCACATGAAGGTTTTTGATCATGTTATATTGGTAAGAATAATTTTCTCTCAGATCTGCATACTACACTGAGTTCATTGCCATGGCAACACAGTTTCCTACTGGTGCTCCAGAATGACTAATTTTAATATATTTAATGCCTTGCACTCACCTCTGGAATAATCATAAGGCCTACTATTGTGAAATTGAACAACTTTCTCTTCCTATATCCACAGACATTACTCGCTTTCTGTTTTCAGGCTGATTGCAGACCAGTTCCATTGAGATTAACATTTGGATGGAGGAATATATGGGGTAGAGGTGCAGCTGATTCATGATGCACTTGAAAAGCTGAAACATCGATAGCTCAGCTTGCGTAATTTTAGCAATCCGTAAAGCAGGTTTTCTGTGCATTCTGAGAAATGTTAACCACTAAATTTGATTATTAGTGGGCGAGATGTTGGCATCAAATTAGCAGACAATGCTAAGCAAAAACAGCCATCCATATGTACACGCATACGACCTTGTGTGGGATGGGTGGAATTGGTCCCAATTGAAGCATGGCATTCCCCCCCCCCCCCCCCTTCAGATTAGATCATATCATTGAACTAAAATCTACAAGAAAATTTAACATCCATCAATCAGAATGCAATTCCTTTCTTAGTATCAAAAAACAAATTTCATTTAATCTTTAAGCCACCTCACACACACACACACACACACACACCATGACTTCACAAATATACACACTATATAAAAAGGCACAGTTGCCACACTATAAAAGATGTATAGACCTGTCTTACCTGGTAAACACATTTCTCTTGGTGCACCATCTTTCAATGCATTGTATAGTGCAGCAGCCAAGCCCTACCTTCTACTGCAGTGTCTGAGCTACACCCTTGAGACCAGCATCACACACACACACGAAAGAGGGGGAGGAGGGAGAACGCAAGCAAGCATGCAAGGAGAGCACAAGCGTCTCACAATGAAATGCAGAAATTTAAAGACGTTAACTAGATCCATATTTTAGACAGTGTCACACTAGAGTCACACAAGAAAAAATAAAAAAGAAAAAGAAAAACAATTCCCCACCAGAAGGCACCATTGAATTGGGGAGATGGAGGAAATTCACATTGACCCAATTCATAATTCAATCACTTTGAAACAAGGAGAAAGTTACAGGATATGTGATCATATTTATTGAAACATTAAAGAGAACTGGGACAGAATGAAGCACACCAGCATGTTATGAGCAAGAACCACGATGCAGTCTCTCCATACACACTCAGCCTATATTAGCATTAAAGCAGGAAGCAATCTTTTAAAGCCATGTGCAGTACATTACCAACCCAATTCTAAATAGGTACCCAGACTTCACATATTAAAATTCTCATGGGAAAGAGTCAGCAAACTCTGAAAAGTCCACAAATTGAAGTGCAAAGGGGTCTTTTTCATAAAGCCTAGAACTGGACGGTATATAGACATAGGGTGGCTCATTGGGAGGCTGGTTGCCTGATGGTTTGCATTCAGCAGCTGTGGTAGGGGTTTTGGGAGGCTGCACTGGGTATTGTGGATAAAACTCTTGGAAATAAAGAGGATAATTGGGGTAATAATTATACTGAGGAAATATTTCCCCAGGGTACATCGGGGGTTGCTCCTGGGTTGTTGTTGGCGAACTTGATCGGGAGGTGGTGGGGATGACTGGAGCAGGTTTCTTTGAGGGCGTTGGTTTGCCATGATGGTAATGAGGGTAGTAATATGGCCAAAACAACTGGGCGTATCTTAGAAGTTGAGGTTTCTGGGTTGGTGCTTGGGCAACTGATGTAGTGGTGGGGATAGAGGTTGGAACTGGATTATCTGGGGGCTTTGGTTTGCCATGATAGTAAAATGGCCAAAATGCCTGGGGATATCCTGGAAGTTGCGGTTTCTGGGTTGGTGCTTGGGCAACTGATGTAGTGGTGTGGATAGAGGTTGGAACTGGATTATCTGGGGGCTTTGGTTTGCCATGATAGTAATATGGCCAAAACACCTGGGGATATCCTGGAAGTTGCGGCTTCTGGGTTCGTGGTTGGGCAACTGACGTGGTGGGGATAGAGGTTGGAACTGGATTATCTGGGGGCTTTGGTTTGCCATGATAGTAATATGGCCAAAACGCCTGGGGATATCCTGGAAGTTGCGGCTTCTGGGTTCGTGGTTGGGCAACTGACGTGGTGGGGATAGAGGTTGGAACTGGATTATCTGGGGGCTTTGGGTTACCATGATAGTAATATGGCCAAAACGCCTGGGGATATCCTGGAAGTTGCGGCTTCTGGGTTCGTGGTTGGGCAACTGACGTGGTGGGGATAGAGGTTGGAACTGGATTATCTGGGGGATTTGGTTTGCCATGATAGTAATATGGCCAAAACGCCTGGGGATATCCTGGAAGTTGCGGCTTCTGGGTTCGTGGTTGGGCAACTGACGTGGTGGGGATAGAGGTTGGAACTGGATTATCTGGGGGATTTGGTTTGCCATGATAGTAATATGGCCAAAACGCCTGGGGATATCCTGGAAGTTGCGGCTTCTGGGTTCGTGGTTGGGCAACTGACGTGGTGGGGATAGAGGTTGGAACTGGATTATCTGGGGGATTTGGTTTGCCATGATAGTAATATGGCCAAAACGCCTGGGGATATCCTGGAAGTTGCGGCTTCTGGGTTCGTGGTTGGGCAACTAATGTGGTGGGGATAGAGGTTGGAACTGGATTATCTGGGGGCTTTGGTTTGCCATGATAGTAATATGGCCAAAACGCCTGGGGATATCCTGGAAGTTGCGGCTTCTGGGTTCGTGGTTGGGCAACTGACGTGGTGGGGATAGAGGTTGGAACTGGATTATCTGGGGGATTTGGTTTGCCATGATAGTAATATGGCCAAAACGCCTGGGGATATCCTGGAAGTTGCGGCTTCTGGGTTCGTGGTTGGGCAACTAATGTGGTGGGGATAGAGGTTGGAACTGGATTATCTGGGGGCTTTGGTTTGCCATGATAGTAATATGGCCAAAACGCCTGGGGATATCCTGGAAGTTGCGGCTTCTGGGTTGGTGCTTGGGCAACTGACGTGGTGGGGATAGAGGTTGGAACTGGATTATCTGGGGGCCTTGGTTTGACATTATGGTAAAATGGCCAAAACACTTGGGGATATCCTGGAAGTTGAGGCTTCTGGGTTGGTGCTTGGTCAAATGACTCTGTTGGCTTAGCTGTGGGATAAACCTTGCCAGGATAATGGTAATGAGAGAAGTAGTAAGGCCAAAATCTTTGCGGAAATGCTTGAGGGTACCCATGAGGTTGAGGTTTGAGCACTTCTTGGTATGTGGGCTTAGGCTGTTCATCTGTTAGGCTATTCACCCATTCGGTTTCAGGAGTAGACGGTTCTGGTGTTGTGTCTGCTGCTGAACTCGGTGTATCAGGAGGAGAGGGAGGCAGTAGAATCTGCAGATACGCAGGAGGATGAGGTCCAAGGAAAGTTTTATTTGTAGTTGTAGAGATCACAGGACAAGAAATGACTGCAGAGTTTCCCTGCCATTGAACCTGCATCATATAATTACCTCCCTGAAAAACATTGAACATCCAGGTTGGTCCTCCTTATTCCATGCTCACAATAGGTGAAATGGAGAAAAAAAACAAAAAAAAAACCTGTTGCATGACACCACATCCATTATAAGGTGTAGCATAGACAAGACCTCCATAAGTGGGAAAGGTGCGTCCACAGTGAGGCGGCAACGCAGAGAGAGAAACAGGCGCACCGTTACCTGAGATTTACATAAAAAAGGGTATTAAGACTTAAACACATGGAGTTCTTTCTTGAATTGATGCAGTTCACAAAAAAAAAAAAAAAAAAAAAAAAAAAAAGTCTGAGTGGGACAGCTAAAAGAAAAAAACACCAAGATATTATGCTAGCATCAAATTCATCAATTCATTAGTAAACAAACTCACAGGTTACCTCGACAAAGCTCAATTTGTGCTACTTCTGGACCACTAAGTTGCAACTTCATGAGATCATCAGCACACCTTAACTTTGGAGACATGGCATCCCAGGCTGCTTCAGAAGAACTGACTAGTTGCCCTTCAATGATCGATTTCTTCTGCTGCTCTGAAATTTTTAATGTTTTCCACCAACAAAGAGACAGATTTTACAGATTCTACATGTGTAATTCCCCTTTCATTACATTGGACAAAACTCATTTAATTTATAATAAAATTAAACCTAGCAGTCGTTGCACACCTGCAACACTGTCGTCTTCACCGAGGTACTTCAAGTCAGCCAAGAACTCATCATATCCCTCTCGGTCTGACATGAGTTGTCCTGATATAATTTTACTCTCTTCCTTTGCTTTTTGCGTTCCAGATAACGGTAATAAACTTAAGCAATCTATTAAAATAATGCATGTTGAAAAACTTAGACTAACGAACAGTTTTTCCTGTACTTTTCCATACGCCATTCTGCTACACGCATGGTCGAGTGATGTTCTGTTTTAAGGCACGTGTAAATTAACGCGCACGAGTAAAATCACCTGTTCCTAATTATCACGAGAGAGCTTGTTTGAGATGCGCCTTGCCTCGCCTGAAGTTCAGCCGAGAGCAGGCGGCTGCAGTGAGGGGAGGAGAGAAAAAAGTGAAAAGTGAAGACAAAACGGACAATACTGATTTTGGCGGAAACGCTTTTTTTTTTTTTTTTTTTTTTTATAGTTTCGCGTTTTGGAACCAAACTCTTGATATAGCCTATGTATAGCTATATATGTGCACAGTATTTTTTTTTTTTTTTCTAAAGCCCAGGATACACTGCAAGATTTGGGGTGGTATGGACAAAGTGTTACTGTATGATCTGCTGGTTTTAAACTTTAAAAACTGGGGGAGGGGAGACCTTCAAATTGAGTAAAAAGTGTGTGCGTGTGTGTGAGTGAGTGAGTGAGTGCATTAATGAACCAAACAGTGTTGCCAAGTCTGCATTTTCCTGCGAAATTGGGCTAGGCTACTTTTACACAGTTGCCGCGCGTTGTTTTTCCTGTCCACGGGTTGAAGCGAGCCCAAATAACATGACATTTAGCCCTTGGAATACACATTTTACCAAGGGAACCCTGCCAAAAAAAAGAATGTGATTTTTATCAGGGGACATTTTGGGATGAAATTAAGGTAAATTTCATCCCAAAATGTCCGCAAATCTCCCCTGTGGTCAAGTTGCTCAACTAGCATGCATATAATTATCTTTGTATTAATAATGTAAAATAAATAATAAAAAACAGTTTGCCTTATCTATTTTGCGTGACGGGGTGGTAAGTTTAAGCTTGACGGGCCCTGCCTAACATGAAAAAGCAACAAATAAACAATGTAAAAAAAAAAAAAGAAAAGAAAAAAAAAATGTACATAGTTGCCTGCTTTTGTTCTTGGTGGCTATAAGTCTCAAATTGTGTTACTTAGGCTTTGTGATGTCATTTAACGGAACAGTGCATTATTTATAGAACAAGTTAGTGTGACGGGGTGGTAGTCTGAGGGACGTGCACAAATCATAAAAAATTTTACAAAAAAATAAAATTTATTGTGAATAAATATATTTTGTGTAAACAGGGACACACGAATAATCCTGAAAATAGTATATGTTTGAAAAAAAAAAAAAATAGAACTTATTTGGTGATAATTTAGATGCAGATGTCATGTTGGTTAACACGGACATGTGAAATTGGCTATGTAATAATGAAAAATTATTAAAAAATAGTATGCTAATCTTAAAAAAAACAACAACATTTGATCATATATCATGTTAAAAAGAACACTTGAATTTATAACTTTAAGCTTTGGAAACCAATTTTGGGACATTTTTTGTGCCTTATGCATCTGATCAAATGTTGCGGACCCAAATGGCACCGGTTTCGTAGAATGACTCATATAATAAATTTTCTATGAGCAGGCGGCAGAGATACACCTCTGAAGGGACCGTCTGAAAAGTGCAAAACCCTTACTCAATAATACTCAATAACTTCACTGTAACACACTGTACTGTCACCAAATTCAGTTCATACATCACTGCTCTTCTGCTGGTTGTACTGGAACACTGTACTGGAAAAATAATAATAATAATAATAAAATCAATAACTTCACTGTTATTAGTAAGAATATTAAATAAATTGCAATGCCATCAAATCCAGTAAGCAATTATCATGCAAAAGCTGTTGTAAGTATGTAAGCTGTGTACCAACATCATTTGTGTAAAGAAGGTGCTAAAGTTAATGGGCTACTTGCCAAACTAAGTGTTGTAGTACCTAACCAGCAGGAGAGCAGTGATGTATGAACTACATTTGGTGACAGTACAGTGTGTTACAGTGGAGTTATTGAGTATTTTTCATAATATAAAACGAGCAAAAGGGTTTTGGGTTTTGTACTTTCAGACGGTCCCTTCAGACGTGTATCTCCGCCGCCTGCTCATATAGTCCAATTTATTATAAAGCATATTTGATGAAAATTGGGTTGTTGTAGCTTGTTGTCTGGGTTACTATGATTGGAAGTAGCTGCATTTGTGTTTTAACAACGTTTAGCTCACGAGTTATTAATCCGGGAAGCTCGAATCTGTGAATATATTGCCAACTTTAGGCTACTGAACTGCAGCTTGACATAAGCACTGACTGCATTTCTTGATATTTGAGTCCAACAAGTTTAAACCAACAGCTGCGCATTATTTGTGTGCATTATTAACGTAGGCCTATGTTACTAACTGAAACACTGCTGCCAGCCAACGTGACATTAAAGAGGAAGTGTTTGTCCGAGCTCACAGCAAGGGAACGATTATAACTTTGCGAGGGAATGCAAATATCTTTGCGTGGGAACGCAAAGTTTCTCGGGGGAACGCAAAAGATTTGAAAAAAAAATTCCTCCCATCCCAATTTTTTTTCCCACCAGCACTTAAAATTTCCTTCCCTCCTAATTTTTTTTTTTCCCACCACGTCCCTTAGGGCTCTGTATATGTGTGAATCAACTTACGTTGTTGTGTATTTTCAATATGAAAAATAACTTTTATATTGATGGATTAATTGCATTTTGAAGAAACGTGTCATGGATTTTTTTAATTTTGGAAAAAAAAAATCCGTTTTTATAATAAACCTTTGAAAATCAAAATTTAGGTTTGCATTTTTAATGTTTTATAACCAAAATATGCTATCTGAAAGTTTGAAACAAACAAACAAACATAAAATAGTGGTTTTCATCTTGCCGCTTTCTTGGCAAAGAAAACACATTTTTACTCAAACGAATAAAAATGGATTTATAGAGTTTTGGAACCAAACTCTTCATATAGTTCTTTAGAAACAAATGCACCAGAAATGTGCTTCTTGTGTTTTGGCACTCAGGTCTGTCTGAACGCTATGGTCTCCCACAGAGTTTGATATTACAGGCTGGACAATTCCCCTAAGGGCTCTCAAATATCCATGGATACCATCAACACTGAACTGGGTGCGTGCCTTCAATGCACTGCTGTGGAACAATCCAAATGGTCTAAACATTCCTTCCATCAGGTTTGATCATAGTGATCATTGATGAAACTTTATCATTTTTGACATCAATTTTCACACATAGTGTGTATATACAATAAACTGCAAGTAAAAATTAGTCCAGTCCACTGGACTAGTGAACATACCTCAGGAATACCCATGTGATATGGAAAATCAAAAGACAACTTTCCAGCCAGGTGAGCATGTGAATTCATCATCTTTTGCTGACTTTGTTTAGAATTGAGTGTTTCTTTGGATGAAACCTGTTAAATTTTGTAGTTAAGTTTGTACATTTACAAAGTGACTTTTGTTTGAGGTTTTTAATTTTTTTTCTACAACTCTTCAAAGTGATATCAAGGAGCTAAAAAAATCTAATGAGACAAAAAAAAGGGATAGTTTAAACTCACATGCAATAATAAACTATTTGATCTTCTTATATTATGATAAGACATATAACTAAAACCTGAAAATAATATTACCTGATATCACAGACCCACAAAAGTTACTGTAGAAGTGATCATAATTATAATCTATAAATGTGCATATTCAAGTTGCTTTTCACATTATCAGATGCTGATTCTGCAGTGATGGATTCAGAGATTGGAACACTCCTCAGTTATATTGATTGTGTAAGAATCATTTCTAGACGTTAAAAGCTTTTTGTACTATCCAGTTTTTATTATCCAGTTCACCCTTATGGTCTCGCCACACAATTTCTGTACTGTCCAGCAGATGGAGCAGGAGTATTTCCAAACACTGGAATCCACACCAGATCTCTGTCATGGGCTTCCAGGATTCCTAAGATACAAAAGAGAGTCCCAGGAGAGGATATACAGTCATCAGGTAGCCTATTCATTTGATCTCTGCTTGTAAAAGTGTAACATCTTATAATATTATTATTTTGAATAAATAACTTGTGTTTTATCCAGCCCCAACCTCAACGAGACTCTCCAATATGCTGTCAGTTCTGTGGTTCAAGAGCTTGGCCTCCTCTGGATCCAGGATATGCAGAGACACGAGAGGTTCGTCTCTTGAGAAAGGACATAGCCGGCACAAACTCTTATTCGCTATTGGGGGAAGTTACTCTTTAGTATAATGTGTTTCAATATTGTGTTACTCCCTAAAAAAAGTAACAAATTGGGGTACTTAGTTACTTTTTATGGAAAGTAATGTTACGTTACTTTTGCATTACTTTTTCTCACCTGGGCTGGGCTTGCTTGTTTGTTTTTTAATAACAACAAAAAAGGTTCTGAGGTTCTGACTCTCTGTGGTCATAAAAATTCCCTGGATTTCCTACAAAAGTAACCCCAGCATCCTGGCTAAATTTGCCCACTGGCCTCTGTCCATCCCCAGGCCAAAGTATATTTGTGTAATTTAACATATTTAATTATTGCAGGTTTGCATAATATTCTGAGTTTGCATTTCACTATTTTTATTCATGTTGATGAATACTGAATGTTTTTTTGCTAGTGAAATGAGTAAATGCTCACATTTAGTCTAGAACTACAATAACCATCTTTACGCAGCACACACAACACCTCTACACTTACTTCTCTCAACAAAGGGACAGGAGAAGTGTCAAGTCAATAAATGGGAAAACAAAGTAACTTGCATTACTAATTTGAAAGAGTAACTCTGATATTTGATTGTAAATTTAAAAGTAATGTGTTACTTTACTAGTTGGAAAAAGTAATCTGATTACATAACTCATGCTACTTGTAATGCGTTACCCCCAACATTGTTCTTATTGCTTCAACACTTTTCTTGAATCTATGAATGTCTAACTGGACTTCAGGATTTCTGCTGTGAAAACTACAGAGAGTTGTTTGAGATTGTGGTCCATGAAAAGCATCTGTCTATGAGACGTTCTGAGGCACGGCCTAACAGACCTGGTGGAATAGATGACCCATTCATCAATGAGAATAATGAGCTACAAGATAAAGCACAAGAAAGAGGAAAACACAGGTTTGTGTTGTACTACACTACTGTTACTGTTTGGGTCAATTTGATGCTACATGTTACACTGAAGACTGGAGTGATGATGCTGAAAATGAAACTTTCATCACAGGAATACATTATATTTTAAAATACATTTCACAATATTGCTGTTTTTTCTGCTGTATTTTGATCAAATAAAAGCAGCCTTTGTAAATATGAGATTTCGTTAAAACATAGTATACATGGCTTACAGTATGTATTGTGCTGTGTTGTAACTTGAGCATGTTGTTATGAAAAGTGAAATTTGCTTTCACAAAATTAAATAATTTAATTTACTTATCATTCCTTTGGTTTAGTTTCAGACAGCAGCAGAGAGAGATGCAGAGATATGACAGAGTTGCTCAATCCAGTTTATTGGTATCAAAGAACAGTGAGTATCCACAATATGTGAGTGAGAGCATGTGTTGGACAATATAGTAGTAGCAACAATGAAAATTCACACCCAGAAATGAAAATTCTGGCATTATTTACTCCCCTGTTACACCCATGACTAGAATGTACCTTTCCATGCACACAGTCACCATGTCACAAAAGTGGTTCATAAGACAATATTCCGAGACTACTGAAGTCATGGGAACAGACACAAATTTAGTTTAGTTTTAGTGATGTCTGATTCATGACTTCTTCAAGAGGAATCGTGAGTTGGGTCTTTTTCAGTGAATAAGTTGATAAAATTTTACATCTAAAATATATGAAATATAATATAAAAATAAACACACACACACGGTTGCAGCATGTATATTCTGTTTTGTTTTGTTTTGATTTTGTTCTATTTCTGTTTGCCTGTGTTTGTTTCCTTTTGTGTGCCAGTTGATTGCTAATTAAGTTCACCTGTTGTTCATTTAGTTCCCTTGTTTACGTCTGTATTTGTAGCCCTCGTTTTTTTTTTTGTTTGTTTTTTATTAGTAAAGTGCTGCCATTAGATCATTTTCCTCCTTTTGCCTGCACACTGTGACAGAACACAAGACTGACGAAAAAATGCATCTAGCACCAAAAAAAGCCCTGAGGACTAGCTACTGTCCCTATATCAAAGGGGGTGTTCACTGGAGAATTATGTGGATTATCCTTTAACTGTTCCTCCAAGTTCGCTGGAATGGGGCCACATCGAAGACTGTCTGCTTGTTGCCTGTGGGAAATTCCAGGTGCTCTTTACTTTAATACTTTGAATATGCACTGGATCTCCCCCTTACAGTTGAGGAGATTGAGAAGGATGCCCGCTCCACAAATGCCATGCCCATTCCAGCTACAGCCGCCCATAGTTCTTCAGTGGACTCCACGTGGCACCCAGAGCCCAGCCAGCTGCCCACACTGCCCAGCATGGACTTCATGCCTGAGCCCACTGCAGACACTGAGCCTGACCCTGCCAAGGAGAAAATTGCCAGAGCCAACGCCTGTGCCACACTTCACCTTGGAACCCAAGCCCAACGGACAGCCTGATCTGGTGCGTGAGCTGGCTACATCATTCATTCCTGTGGAGCTATTTTCGGAATACGAGGGCATGGAGGGAAGCACCACCCACAACCACGCTGCTGTGGATGAGTTGTGCCTGGCCTCTGGAAAAATTGGAGGTTATTTCCCTGTTTCTTCCATTCCCGCTGGTTCCACTAAGCTCAACGTCTACTGTGTCTCCAGAGATCCCACTCAGCCTCCCTCTTCCACTTCCTTCCAACTGCCAGTTTCTCAGCTGGTTCCCTTCAGCCGGGTCTTCAGGTCTCCAGCTTGGCCCAGGCAAGTGGATCATCCAGCTGCTGATCCCATCACTCCACCTAGGCCTGTAGACCTATTGGCTCTGCTTTGGATCCTCGGCTATACCAACATCCTTGCGGCTTCACTGGGATCCCCCGTTTTTCCAGCTCCACTTTGGTCAGATGTCACCCCACCTGTTCCACATACATATGAGCCATCTGCTATGCTCCGTCTCTCCACCATTTCTGCTCCATTTGGCTCTGCTTTACTTCTGGTTCTACCGTGGTCCTCAGTCCCGCTGGCTCCACCTCGGACTCTCATCACTGCGGCTCCATCTCGGTTTCCAGGAACAACCCAGTCCCATCTGCTGTCCATCTCTGCCTGGGTCTCCACTTCCATTGTTTCTGTCCATTGTCCTCCTGGTTTCATCAGCCAAGACTCCACCATGGCTCCTCCCTCCCTCGACTCCACTGTGGGCCATCATCTTGGCTGTGCTTTGGGTTCCTACCTGGCAACTCCTGCTCCGGGTTATGGGGGCATAATGTAACATGTATATGTTTTACATTTCGCTGTAATAGTATTAAAAAGGGCAACATATTCTGCACATTTGTGGTCTGTTCTCCTGATTTAATTTATGATATATTCCATAAATAATTCACTGGAATGCACAAAGAATCCCTTGGTTTTCTCCTCAAATCCTTACGTCTCTTTCCAGGTTTGTTTCACAGGTAAATACAATTTTTTTTTTATCTGTCAAAATGACAGAAATTACTCTAAAAAGAGTTAATGAACATTTTTGATTAAGGTGTGTTACACAATAGATATTTATTACTGCAGTGATATTTAACCTGTCCGTTATTGTGCTGTGGAAAGAATCGTGTTTTTGGGGTTATTAATGGTCTGTTGAAAGTAACTTGCTGATGCTTTTACACGCTAAATGTCCTTTTAATAATGTCATCTCATTATACCCAGTTTAAAAAGAAAATATATAATTGCATTCATAGAGGGAACCTTTCACTGTTTACAGCTTAATGGAAGTTACACCCATAATTCTCGCAAGGCATCATGGGGTGTAGGAATAAGGTGGATAGCCCTTAGTTTCAGTTCTTTGTCTTGTGGTGTTTAAACTCTTTTAGACTTAATAGATGTATAACACCAACTTAATGTTTGATTGACTGCAAACAGCTATTTCTCATAGTGTAAATTTAATAGTTTTGAAGGATGTGTGTGAGATAAATATTACTGAGATATTCAGCATTCAGCATGTCAACAGCATGTTGAGGGGGTAAATGAACACTTTCTCTCCTCAGATGTGTCTCATGATAAAACAATCATCAGTTTCCGTCTGTCTAACTGTGCACCCAAAGAGGATTTTTGGAAAGTTAAAGAGTACAAGCATGTGGACGAGATCTCTGGACAATGGCCATGTGACGAGTCTTCTGTACTGGGGTCAGTTGAGTTTGGCTTAACTCATCACCAGGTAACTGAGCATAATTATTTACTCTGTTAGAATGCTGTATGTAATGTCCTTCCTTAAACTAAACATCTGGTCTCTTTTTTTCAGAACAATTCAAGTTTCTTGGAGAAGTACTACTCAAATGGAAATAAATTCCTCACTGCGTTTCCAGATGGTTCTGCACAAGTTTTGTATCCTTTTGGTTATAATTTGAAATACTAAGTCTTTCCTTTTAAGCAGTAGCTGTGTGAAAGTGGCTTGGTTGTATCATATTTGATATGCAAAATTCTAAGGCTTCTAAATGATCGACATAATGAGAAACCTGTTGTACATAATCTACTACATGCCTTCTGCCATCTGATTGTTTTTTTGAGTTTATATTTTTAGCAAGTAAAAGACCTTTTTAGTTCAATAAAAAAAAAAAAAAAAAAAATGGGGGGGGGGGGGAGTCCCCATTCAGGTTTTGGTACATGTGTCTTTTTGCTGTGAGATCTTTACTGATTTTTATAAAGTAGACATAAGAATAACTTTTATATAGTTAGTAATATTTCAAGATGAACGCTTGCTGGAGTAAAGAAACTTAATTATCCATACATAATTTGTTTAGGTTTTTTTTTTAGAAAAATCATGTTAAAAAGTGAGTATCAAACATGATATGTCAGACTTTTGAGGGATGTATGTATGATATATGTTTTGCCTCCACAATAAAACATTGATAATAAAACTAAGCATTTAAATATCATCATACTAAGACATTATTGGGAGATATAGAGTGACAACTGATATTTATATGCATTTTATGTAAGTGGTCTGCAAACTGTTATAAAACATCATTGATTTACATTACAAGCTCAGAATTTCATCATATTTTTTGGTCACATAAATATCAGCAACTGCACTAAATTGCATATTTTTGCTCAGTTTGTGCCTCTGAACAAAATTGAGGGGTGTTTCTTCCTCAAGTGAGCTCCATATTTTTCATTTTTCAAATTCACTATTTCATATGTTAGGCTTTATAGGTTACAGGTGTAAATAAGTAATATTTGGGATTAAAGTGTGACTTTAGATTTCACTAAAAGACTGAAGACACTATAAGTATTTTAATGTATACAAATGTAGGGGCTAGAGTTTGGTATATCATATATCATTATAAAATAGGGTATTTCTTCAATGACATTGGTAAGAAAAAACCTTTGCATATCTAATTGCATCCACACATGGTTTGACACCTTGAGATAAGATTATTTTAAAGTTATTTGAATATGAGTTACTTTGTTATCTGTTGCTGTTGTTTGTCCTTATTGACATGGCAATAGCTATCCTTCAGGAAACTTGGCTCTTATCATTCTCAGCTGTAAAAAGGAAAGGATCTGTATCGTACAAGATGACTTGACGACTCTTTGTCCAGTCAGAGCCCTCTTTCAGTCTAATGGCAAAGCCACTTGTTACCATGGCAAAGGCAGCATTTGGTATGGATGAATTGGTATAACACTGATCTAACAGAGGAGGGGAATGTCTGGAACCTTAAAGGGTTAGTTCACCCAAAAATGAAAATTCTTTCATCATTTACTCACCCTTATGTCGTTCCAAATCCATACGACTTTCATTAATTTTCAAAATGCTAATGAAGATATTTTTAATGAAACTTTTTTAATGATTTTGATTTTGGTCTCTCCTCTGCAAGTCCACACAACCAAAATATTGACACTTCAAAATGTTCGGAAAGCCAATATGATTTAAGTGGTTTAATACAAGTCTTCCAAAGAGAAATGATTGCTTTATAAGATGAACATTTAATTTAGGGTTAGGTTAGGTTACTTTTATTCATATTATATATAATCATTGATCAACGCATACATAAAGCACATCAAATATAGTAAACTTATAAAGACTCAAATGTCTTTTTGTATTTTTTAATGTGGTAAAATTTTGGTTACGTGGACATTTAGTAGATGGACAAAAAGGAAAAATATCTTCATTTGTGTTCAGAAGATGAATAAAAGTCTTTGGAACGACGTGAGGGTGAGAGTAAATGGTGACAGAATTTTTTTATTTTTTGGTGAACTAACCCTTTATAAATTTAACTTATAAAAATAGCTTAACTATATATTTTTACCTTTGAGCTACATTATCAAGTTAAGTGAAATGTGAAAATACAAATGACCGAATTTGCTGTGATGTTGTTCTTGTTTCCTGTGGAGCAGGTTGAGTATGGATGCTTGGGGTGGGCGGAGTCTAGATGAGAGCGGGAGGAGGATCAGAACGTGGAGCTGGACAGACCAGGCTCAAACACCAACACCCCTAAGACCACTTTTTCTGTCACTCAACAGAAATATAGGGGTTCGGGTTCTTGGGCAACAGT
Organism: Chanodichthys erythropterus; assembly: GCF_024489055.1. Classification (NCBI taxonomy): domain Eukaryota; kingdom Metazoa; phylum Chordata; class Actinopteri; order Cypriniformes; family Xenocyprididae; genus Chanodichthys; species Chanodichthys erythropterus. The sequence goes on along the minus strand of NC_090236.1, from coordinate 17,150,241 downwards.
TGGTGTTTGTATCATTCCTTGCTTCAGGACAGCAAGCCAGGTTCAGAGTAGGCAGCTGTGAGTCGGTAAGAACGTACAAGTCTTGTCTTTTAATCTGATCACCAGTTTTAGCTAGTTTTCTTGATTTGTCACACTTATGTTGTGTTTGCATATGTCTTTGCTTACAGTCCAAAGAACACAACACACCTCCTCAACCCCTCATGTGCAAAGAGGAACTAGTACTTCTGGCATGCAGGGTTGGCCTTCACATGGCTCTGATACGGTTACAGAAGTGCCAAGCCTTCCCATCCAGCCCCACACATATGCGGGTCAGACCTCCGCCTTTCCTTCACTCGCTGGTCCGAAGGCTGCGGAGTCTGAGCCACAGAGTACAAATGGAAGAGCCAGACAAGGCATTTGTCCAGCGCTGTCTGCAGGCCTATCCTTGAACAGACACAAAACATGCTAAAGTAGTCTTGCTTTGACTAAAGGTACAGTCACATTAGCAAAATGACATTGTCTGTTTTTAATAGTGTTGTGATTGAGGCACAGCTCACACAGAAGTCACTTTCAAACTAGGAAGCTTGCTATGGCCAATGTGGCAAATTTGCGTGAAAAAACTTTAATCCATTGTGAAATATGGGGAAATCTTTTGCCCTCACTCAAAATTCTGATGGCTTGGATTCCTTTCAGAATAACTGCTAAATTGCCTGCTTAAATATGCCAAACAATGGTAAATGTGACCATAACTTGACAACCTTAATGATAAATAGAGGTTTACTATCAAAAGTGACTATAGAAGCATATCTTAAAGGTGCCATAGAATGCTTTTTCACAAGATATAAGTCTAAGGTGTCCCCTGAATGTGTCTGTGAAGTTTCAGCTCAAAATACCCCATAGATTTTTTAAATTCATTTTAAATGCGCAAATTCAGCGTGCTTCCCCTTTAAATCCTCGTGCTCCCTGCCCCCTAGCTCACGACCCTATAATACATTGGAGGGACAAAGTTCACACAGCTAATATAACCCTCAAAATGGATCTTTACAAAGTGTTCGTTATGCAGCATATGCAGATATGTAAGTATAGTATTTATTTGGAAGTTTACATTTGATTCTGAATGAGTTTGATAGTATGCTCCATGGCTTAAGCTAACATTACACACTGTTGGAGAGATTTATAAAGAATGAAGTTGTGTTTATGAATTATATAGACTGAAAGTGTTTAATAATGAAAATAGCGACGGCTCTTGTCTCTGTGAATACAGTAGGAAACGATGGTAACTTTAACCACATTTAACAGTACATTAGCAACATGCTAACGAAACATTTAGAAAGACAATTTACATATATCACTAAAAATATCATGATATCATGTCAGTTATTATTGCTCCATCTGCCATTTTTCGCTATTGTCCTTGCTTGTTTACCTGCATAAAGTCTGTTGATTCTGCTGTGCATAGATCCAGATGTTAATACTGGCTGCCCTTGTGTAATGCCTTGAACATGGGCTGGTATATGCAAAAGTTGGGGGCGTACATATTAATGATCCCGACTGTTGCGTAACAGTCTGTGTTATGTTGAGATTCGTCTTTTAAACAAATGAGATTTACATAAGAAAGAGGAAACAATGGTGTTTGAGACTCACTGTATGTCGTTTCCATGTACTGAACTCTTGTTATTCAACTATGTCAAGGTAAATTCAATTTTCAATTCTATGGCACCTTTAAAGGGACTGTAAAACCCAAAAATGAAAATTCTCTCATCATTTACTTACCCTCGTGCCATCACACGTTTATTTGACTTATATCTGAATGACATGAGCACGTAGTGAAGCTCACTTTGATTTATCACAGAAGCACAGAGGACTATAACTTCTTTAATAAGCTTCATAATGCGTTTGTCAAAAAATGTGACGCTCTCTTGAACGTGCGTACAACAGTTTGCCATAAGCGATGGTTTATAATTAGAAAAACACACACCTATCTTTTTTTTTTCAGAAGACTTTGATTCATCCACTGGGTTCGTATGGATTGCTGTCCTAATGGCTGTATGTGCTTTTTAGAGCGTCAACATTTGGGTGCCCAATCGCTTGTATTATATGGACTCGCAGAATTTAAAGGGTTAGTTCACCCAAAAATGAAAATTCAGTCATTAAATACTCACCCTCATGTCGTTCCACACCTGAAAGACCTTCGTCCATCTTCAGAACACAAATTAAGATATTTTGGATACAATCCGATGGCTCAGTGAGGCCTGCATTGCCAGCAAGATCATTTCCTTTTTCAATGCCCAGAAAGGTACTAAAAACATATTTAAAACAGTTCATGTGGCTACAGTGGTTCAACCTTAATATTATAAAGTGACGAGTATACTTTTTGTGCACCAAAAAAAACAAAATAACTTTATTCAACAATATCTAGTAATGGGTGATTTCAAAACACTGCTTCATGAAGCTTTGAAGCTTTACGAATCTTTTGATTCGAATCAGTGGTATTTGTATTCGTTGCTTTATACTATTAAGGTTGAACCACTGTAGTCACATGGACTGTTTTAAAAATGTCTTTAGTAGCTTTCTGAGCAATGAAAAAGGAAATGATCTTGCTGGCAATGCAGGCCTCACTGAGCCATCGGATTTGATCAAAAATATCTTGATTTGTGTTCTGAAGATGAACAAAGGTCTTATGGGTGTGGAGCGACATGAGGGTGAGGAATAAATGACATAATTTTTATTTTTGGGTGAACTAACCCTTTAAGTCTTTGTGTTGATCTGAAGGAAGTCTTTCATATACAGTATATCTGATTGCATGGGGGTGAGTAAACAATCATTTTCATTTTTATCACCAGCCGTTTTGTGCTTTAAAAATGGGTGGATTCTGATTGTCTCATCATTCATCATCTAGAAAAAAATCATTCTCAAAGTGATTTCAGCAATATTGTTAATCTGCATCGTTATAACTGTGGTTTGGGCTATTCTTAAAGAATTAAGAGTGATTATTATCTATATAGTTATCATCCTTGGTGTGAACAGGTCTTAAACATAGATCTAGACTATTTCTTTTAATAGAGAATTTCCAATGTTACCTGAACCTAGATTAATCAAAATTAAACAAAGTGACTGAAACATTTTACTAGTAATACCACATTTTATGAGTAATTTTACATGGAACGTTACCAAAAATTTCAGGCATTGCAATATAATCTAATTCTTTTTGATTTCATTTATAGAAAAATGCCATGATGAAAAGCCATCAAAGTGAATCTTCTTGTACATTTCAATTAACATTTACTAACCAAAATAAAATAAAGCATTTACTAGACCAATTACATCAACTGTAAATCTGCCAAATTAGAAGAATCCAAAACCAAGACTAAGTTCACAATAGGATTCTTAGTGATAAGCACATAAGACTTTTCACCTGAAGTGATCTGGGTAAAACCAGACTAAAACCCATTCTGGATTAGATTAATGGCATTGCAAGACAAATGAGTGAACAATGCGATTTAACAGTATGTTTAACCTAACCTTAATTTGTAATATATGTGCAGCTCAGCTAATGATCTTTATTTTTGATTATTTAAAAATTGTTTTAAAACAATTTGCTAGGCCATTCTTCCAATAAAGAACAACAATTTGTTAATTTCATTTTATTTTCCATTTCAAGCTATACAAAGCAATATAAAAACCAAGGTTCAGAAATATAATTAAAGTTACTTAAATGTTAAATTATCATGATGGGGGTTGGCTGTATAAGTTAGAAGCTTATATCAACTTATTAAATAAAACATAAAGACCAAGATTTAGCCATATATTAGGATCAGATCAAAGGAATATATGCCATCATAAATTTTGTTGACTGAGCAAACTGAACTCAAATAGAAATTATTTTTTTATTACATATTTCTTGTGAACATATATCCTGAACCAAATGGCTGTTGCACAAGAGATGGGCTGCAGTCATATTTATATGGCCACTGTTGTTGCCATGGGTCCCGCACCAGTGTCTGTAGATGGTGCATCTCCGAGGGGCACGGTGAGGAGAACGCAGAACATCGGGTGTGCGCTAGCAGAGACTCTACTTTCAGCGCAAACCTTCATAAACGTCACCTCACAACCGTAGGAGAGCTTCACCACAAAACTAAAAGAGAATATGTGAGTAAATAGAATTAATTCATCTGAAACATTATTACTAGTTATCTGCTTTAACTCACCGTTTCATAAAAATATATTATATATTTTGCTCTGCAAAGGCAAAACTCAGCATCTACACATTTTTGGCTTAACTACGCTCAGATTTTGCTGCTTGGCTATTACATTACCATTCTGAAGTTTGGATGTCAGTCAGGTTTTTTAAAGAAGTTTAAAGTCACTTTTACTCAGCAAGGATGTATTAAATTCATACAAAATGACAGTAAAGACATTATTCTTTAGATCTTTCTATTAAAGTAATAGAACTAAATAAACCTAAAAAAAAGTATTCTTATTTTTGACAATAATAAATATTTCTTAAGCAGCAAATCAGCATATTAGAATGATTTCTGAAGGATCATGTGACATTGACTTGAATAATGTTGCTGAAAATTCAGCTATGACATCACAGGAATAAAACTATTTTAAAATATACTAGAAAACAGTCATTTTAAATTTTAACATTCCACAATATTGCTATTTTTACTGTGTTTTTGCTTAAATAAACACAGCCTTAGTGAGTATAAGAGACTTCTTTCAAAATAATCTTACTGACCCCCAAACTTTTAAATGATACATTATAGATATTTTTTTAAAACAAAAGACAATATTTTAAACAATAGAAATTCATTTAACATTTAGTAAGGTTATGATGTTAACACATACGCGGAGGGGTCCTAGGCTCCATTCAGTGAATCAGAGGCAAGGTTACGAGCGATGGTGTGGAAGTGTGTCCATGTGCACGTTCATCTTCATCTCATTCTCCAGAATTTGAACTAGTTGCTGCATGGAAGGCAGGTGGCCTGACTCCAGCTTGGACCAAACTGGAACATCTAACCAGAGAGAGAGGGAAAAAAAAAAAAATGTTACCATAGTGATCGTGCAACCATGGCATTTTTCACTTCTGCCAGACTAAACCACTGAATTATGCTACCGCCAAACTGCCTCTATCTAAACACCTCTAATTATTCAGATTTGATAAACAATAGTTTCTGATTTAGTATGATTTTATGTGCTATTCCTCTTAAAGGGCTAGGTTATCTTAAAAAGTGAAAATGTCATTGGTCAAGTTATGTTGTTCTGAAAGGGGTCATAACAGGGATTTTCTAAACTATCATATCATTCAATCATCCCTTTTTACAAACAAAAACTTTATGTATAGGGTTAGGTAAATTAATATATAATACAAAAAAATAATACTACTAGACATTTAAACAAATACTATATAAACAATAATATAAATTCTATTTTATTATCCATATAAATAATATAATAAACACTTACCATTGAGCGTGATTTCAAAAGCACCCGTAGACATACACTGATTTTCAATCATATTGCTGAAGAAGAATACCATCATACAGGCATATATCTAACAAAAAGAAACAAATCCCATCAAATAAGTGTTGCTGCAGCTAGTTTGGTTGTACACGTTTAATGTTTAAATACTATATTCTGTGGATAGTTTATACATTACTCAATTTTCTAATTAAAACATGCAAAAAAAAAAATAAAAAATTAAATAAAGAATGCTGAAGATTAATATGTTCTTTTTTGTCTGCATCTCAGGAATTGCACAAGAGTCAGACAAACATTAACATGAGAGCTTGTTCTTTGGTCTCTTGGGTATTACATTCTCTCCTAGAACTGTAGACAACACTGAGGTGACAATGTTAAAGACTAATGAGGTCCACGGGGAAAAAGTTTGTATTTGAACCCATGCTGGATCTTCCATCTAACCTACTACTAAAATAGCTTGTACTTAAGGACCAGGATTTAAACCCCCAAAAGAAAATGTCTTAACAAAAGGTCTTGCCTTATTCTCCTGACTCCAAACCCAGATACCCGGAGCCTGCATGCCAAATAGAGCAAACGGATCTTTGCCTACAATGATCACTCCAATTAAGAACAGCTTAAACATAGACAGAAAGGAAGCAAGGTGCCTGGAGGAAAGAAAAAAAGGACACTATATAAATAGTTATACAAACACACATACATATATACATACATACATACATGCATATACTATGAATTAATATTACATATAAATTAATAAAATTAAAATAAATGAAAAAAAAAATAATTTTGCTATTGTTTTATGTATATACTCATTCCAGGCCACGTGACTATGTAGCAATGAGCAGTGTTGTGTAAAACATTACCTGTAGATAGGCAGTGGAAGGTAGTTCTCTCCTTCTATGCGGATGTCTGGGTACCGCTGGTACAAAGCCTGCGTGTACTCCTCAAACACCCGCTTGTATCCTCAGGAGACACTGCAGTCAACAAACAAGATGAAGAAACACCTCAGAGAGCTTTAGCTTCACTTCCACAGAGTGACATTTAATACAACAGCACTGTTGTGCTGTAGCTATATAAACAATGATTCGCTTTTCAGATTGATAAACGACTTTCCGATGAATACTAGATATTATGGCAGCCTCAAATGTGCTTTATGAATTAATAAAAGCTGCAGCGGTTCAAAAGTGAGGCACACAGACAGACTCGCTAATGGGCTAATCCTCTCAAATGAGAGCTCTCCACTTAACACCGGATTACTAGCCGATTATAACATCCCGCTGAGGTTGCTTGAGAGACTGCTTGTGCCATGAGACAAATTAACGCTTGTTTGTGCATTCCGTAACAGAACAGTTTCTCTGCCAGGTTAATCACGTCAAGCAGTGCTGTGTTACCATAAACACACTCAATGTCATTGTACACTGAACGGCCTGTTCCGGGGACCGACCGACATATAAGTGTCCAAACCCTCACTCACCAAATCTGGAATTTGAGAAGTGGACCCGTGGCAAACTGCATCTTCATCTTCTTTACGCCATTGTTATCCGCAGAGGCGCTGTAAAGAGAACAGGCCCATAATATTACAACCGAAAGAAGCAACCAACGCATCTTCCCCCACGACGATCAGTTACTGAACTAAAAGCAGGAAGTGGACTACTGAATTTCATACGGGTAATCCTGGAAGCGACGCTGTGATTGGTTCGTGACTGACGGGAAGTCCGTCCCATTTCCACGATTCGGTTCTTTTGAACAGTTCGTTTCAAAGATCCGGCACCGGTTAAAAAAAAAAAAAAAACGTCATTACGAAATTGCGTTCACTCCTCATGGGCCTGACGTCTCGGCGTGGTAAACGTCGTTTTGGTTATTTATTTTTTTACAGTCTGTGCCTCTATGAGTCTGTGGTTTTGGTTGGCTTGAGAATCTACCTTCATTTTTTTAAGGCTTTCTCAATCCAACATCAAAGTCTTGACAAATTTTTTTTTATCTAGTTGTAATTTCAAATGTCTCAGTTTAGTTAATTGCAAACAACACTAAGGGTCAAACGTTTGGAATAATCATATGGAATAATGTTTTAAAATAAGTCTTTTTTGCTCACCAAGGCAGTTATTTGATAAAATACTGTAAAACAGTAATATTGTGATTATTGCAATTTAACCTTAATTATTATAGACTTGACTGGTAGTTTACATAAAGTCATTAAAACATTCATATTTCATCAGTCATACAGTAAATCAACTCACTCGGTCGGTTCTCGGCTCACTGCGAGGGTATGTCCGAATCGTGAAAGAGTGGGTCTGTTCCAACCATAGACTGTAAAAAATAGGTTCCAACATAGACATCATGATGTCTATGTGTTCCAATCGGGTTCCAATGCCCACTGGGACAGGCCCAATTCAGGCTGTTTCTGCAAACCGGTTCAATCGATTCATTAAAAAGATTCGACTCAAAAGAACAATTCGTTCACAAATTGGACATCACATTTTTTTTTTTTTTTTTTTTTTTCTTCTAGAAATAGTGTAACGCTGTTTTAAACTCATATCCATTAATTGGCATGTAATGTAAAAAAACAAACAAACATAAAAACCAAAAACAAATTTTAACACCACAGACAGTGCAGGAATCCAAGATTTACATTCCAATCTAATGTCTTCATTAATATGAACTACTTATATAAGCTGTATGACCACACTACGCAAGGTCGGTACCGAATATTAAAAGCCAAATTTAGAAAATGTAGCGTTGACGTTTATTACCAGCTTTTTTTTTTTTTTTTTTCAAAAGGCGGGGTCCAAGCATCAGTCCATTTGCGAACTTCCGGTGTGGGCGGAGCTTATATTCTGAGTACGTAGACAAAAATCGACGTAGTTTTCTCTTCATCCTCACTAGTAGTTTGTGTTGTGTTCGTCATATTTGTGACTGACCAGCTCACTTTTCCAACACACCAGCATTTGCAACGATGGTCGCCAAACAGAGGATTCGTATGGCCAACGAGAAACACAGCAAAAACATCACCCAGAGAGGAAACGTCAAGTCGTCGGTATGACATCCCTTCACGATGTTCAATAGTGTAACCGCAGAAGTGAAAGGAAATTAATGTAATGTGTTAACATGGCTGATTAATTGTAATAAATTGATATGAGTTATGGTATTTCTTTCTTTGTAGTGAAATATTGTTCTTATATTGCAGTGTGCTTTTATCGCTAGAGCTATTAAATAATGCGCGATTGAAACTGATTTGAATGTAAATTCACACAGAGAAACGTGAGTGATGATAAAGTTTCGGTGGGACCGTGGCTCTTGGCACTTTTCATCTTTGTTGTTTGCGGCTCAGGTGAGTGAACATACCAATACTAAAGATTAACTAGTGATCTATTATGCACGTCCTGATATTGCTGAGTTAGATGCATTCCTGGGTCAACATATTTTGATTATAACATAACTTGACATTATCTGTAAACTTGTCCCTCAAATCTGATTGGTTGATTTGAATGTTGTTCCAGGATCAACAAAAATGTTGACCCAGGAACATGTTGAACTCTGCAATATCAGGTTATGCATCTATTATACCGTATACCAAATAATAAACACACTCATTTGAATACTATTTTGTTTTTATACGAGCTGGTGTTGCACTTTTTATTGAGTCCAAGATATGTAGGCAAAGCTGACCTCCACTCAGTTTTTTGGCACAATGTGAAACCTTGCACTGCAGTGAAGGCCGAGATAATAATGCACACTATTTACATGGACAAGGCTGGACTGATAGCAGGACTTTATCTGTTCAACACGTGGATTTGCAGGTGTTGTTACTCTCAAAACAGCTTTCAATAACATTGCCAACAAAACTGCTTAAAGTCACCATGAAGTCAAAATTCTTTTTTTATGGAATACTGCAGTATTTATTATAAATGATTTATCCGTGTACATCCGCGTATAGGGATGCACTGATACCATTTTTTTAAGGACCGAGTACGAGTACCGATACTTTTTTCAGTTTTCCAAGCACAACACAGTGAGACTAATGAATGTAGGACAGCTTCTTTATTATTACTCCAATGAAAAAAGTAATAATTTTTATGTGCTTGTCACAAACTTAAAGAACAAAAATTTCAGTGTCCAATAACCTTCAAAGGGCATACTTACCAATATATATAACTGTTGTTATATAAAAAGAAATTTACAAACAAATTACAAGCAATACAACAAATACTATAGAGATACAAATTAAATAAACTTGTTTTTTCAGATACAGTAGGTTTTTTTTAACCATGTATACATTTATTTAACATATTTTGTTGTTTTAATTAACATTAATGACAAATATAGGCTACGGTCCCTTTAAGACCGAATCCATGGATACTGACACATATCCTGTTTTCACCCAAATGTTTACGTTCACTTAAGCCATAACCGACTGTATTTATCTGAGATACTCCACACGATGGACATTTTGACAACTATGTGTGCATTTGACCATTCAGGCGCAAGGAGAACTGATTGCACGCAAGAAAGTGAGAGCGTGCACGTGAGAGGGAGTGCTTCTGGTCTGTGTCATTCAGTGCGTTTCTGCCCGCCTTCACCAATCAATAACGAATTGTGATTGAAAGCGTGCAGTTCGCAATGTGTGTGTTTGAAGTATGTCCACACCTCTGAGGCTGACATTGTTTCTGCTGCTACTGCTGGTGTCTCTGTGCACAGGAAATTCTGTCAGTTACGTCACGTGAGGTGTCGGTCTATTGTATCGGGGGTATTTTTACGAGTACGAGTACAAGTACATGAGCTTGGTATTGGGCCGATACTGGTATTGGTGCATCCCTAATTATTAATATTTTTTTTAATTAATGTGCCCTTGTAAACTTTAATTCAAATAACTTCCCCTCCCTCTTGAAACATCTCTTCTTTGATGACGTGTTCACTAGCGTGAGGGTGGGGCAGCCTGTCGCTCACATGAGATTGAACCAATAGCATACCACAAACGTCCAATAAATTCACAGGCTGAATCCCAAATGGCACACTTTCGTGGACTTACGATGGCTGCCGCGTGCGCACGTCTGTTACGTCCATGGGTGCTTCTCAATTCTTATTTGTGCATCCTCGTTTCCTTTCCTTGCTTCCTTTCCTCGCGTCTTAGCTCCACCCCTCCAGGATGCGAGGGAAGGACGCAAGGAAAAGATGTGAGGACGGAGGAATTGAATCAAGTGAAATGATAAATCCTCGCTCCCTTTAGCGTCATTTCAAAGCGTTGTCAGCTACACTCGAGGGATCTACCCACATGTTGTTAAAGCTTGGTTATTTAAAAAAAAAATAAAATAAATATGAATAAAGCAAGATGCCTAGTTGAAATATATGATATATAGTTTATTTAATCTGTAAAAGTAAAGCATACATTTAAATTATTGTGACAGATAAGAAGGGGGAGGAGAACTTATGCTTGCGTCACGTTTCTCAATGAGAAAGACTTCCGCAAAGGATGCACCTGTGTATCCTCGCTCATAACTCCTCAGGAAGCTTCCTCACTCCTCGTTCCTCGACTCCTCGCGGTGCAATTAGAGAATTGAGATGTCCTTCAAGATGGCTGAGCTCGATCGTTTTCCGGGTCATAGGATGGAGGACGGAGGAGCGAGGAAATGAGGAGGGATATTGAGAATATCGCGTTCAATATTGACGGCGATTCATATCGATATTGAACGCGATATTGCGTGGCTTTTCAGTGAACTACGGCTCTGTCTATTAAATGCCGCTCCATTTGAAAGCAGGTGATGGCGATTTAGCGGTAATCAGGGAACCGGCTTTACTGACGAAATGCGCGTGACAAAAGCATTCGATATATCGCCCAGCCCTAATTGAGAAGCACCCAATGAGACCATAGGGTGTCCCATTCATCATTTTAGGTTTCAGAAGGGTGCTTGCGAGTGCCCCCTTTGTGGGCGCCATGCGGCCTCGATGTGCACTTCAGCTGAGCCCACAAGTCTGTGAGTGTTTCTCAATATCCCTCCTCGTCTCCTCGCTCCTCCGTCCTCCATCCTATGACCCGGAAAACAATCGAGCTCAGCCATCTTGAAGGACATCTCAATTCTCTAATTGCACCGCGAGGAGTCGAGGAACGAGGAGTGAGGAGGCTTCCTGAGGAGTCATGAGCGAGGATACACAGGTGCATCCTTTGCGGAAGTCTTTCTCATCGAGTAACCTGACGCACACATAAATTCTCCTCCCCCCTTCTTATCTGTCACAATAATTTAAATGTATGCTTTACTTTTACAGATTAAATAAACTTTATATCTCATATATTTCGACTAGGCATCTTGCTTTATTAATATTTATTATATTTTTTTTAAATAACCAAACTTTAACAACATGTGGGTAGATCCCTCGAGTGTAGCTGACGACACTTTGAAGTGACGCTAAAGGGAGCGATTCAATTCCTCCGTCCTCTCATCTTTTCCTTGCGTCCTTCCCTGGCTTCCTGGAGGGGTGGAGCTAAGACGCGAGGAAAGGAAGCAAAGAAAGGAAACGAGGATGCACAAATACGAATTGAGAAGCACCCATTGAGCTACACAGAGGACTTTACCCGACAATCAAAGCGGCATTACGTCATGAAAGTGCAGACTCAGGGTGCGTTCACACTTGTAGTTCAGTTCATTTGGTTCATTTGGTCCGGACCAAAGAAGAAAACATTTAGTCCTGGTCCGATTAGAGTTCAAATTGGCAATTTTTTCACTGAACCAAAAGATACCAAACCTTAAGGCATAGGGATACATTCACAACGTGATTGGTCGAATTTTATGACGTGTTGCCTATTTTGAGACGGAACTTACCGAACATCCAAACAATGCTGTTTGCTGAGGTAAATGCGCTCGTTGTGTGTGCATAGCCTGCATGTGATGGTATTTTGGCCAGTTGGGAACTCGTGAAGAGCTTATAAAATGTGTAAAGTAGTCAAAACACCGGCGGGAATCCATCACACACACACAAATGATCTGCTGTGTGAAGACGCGCATCTGATGCCTGTGATTGGCAAACTCGCGTCTATGACGAGAAAAACCGACATGCGTGAGGATTCCTTTTTAGGGTCTCATCTTCCTGTTTTTGGTTCGGTTACATGTCTTTGGTCCGTGTTGCACTCATATATCATTCGAACCACACTAGAGTTCATTTGGAAGCGGACCAAGACCCATCTTTTCAGCGGCCTCGGTCCGCTTGTTTGGTGCGCACCAGGGTTTGGATGACAGCGTTCACATATTTTCAAATGAACTGCACTAACCGAGCAATTGCACCAGGGTGACAAGTGTGAACGCACCCTCAGAGGAAGACCATGAGGGTTTAGGGTGCCATTTGGGACCAGGTCAAACTCATGTCTTGCCTTAAATTTTTTGTTGAGAAGCCGTTTCACTCAGATATATGTCCCAGCAGGCAAGAAAAGACTATCACAACTTCCATTTCTTGTACTCGCAGGAATAGTAATGGATCTCCTTGCTAGCTGGCTCAGATCACCACATTTTTTAAAGACGTACAGTTGGTTAAAATGTTAGTTCACTCAAAAATAAATTCTGTCATTTACTCACCTTCATGTCGTTCCAAATCCATAAGACACTTGTTCGTCTTTAGAACACAAATGAAGATATTTTTAATGAAATCTGAGAGCTTTCTGTCCCTCCATTGACACTCCAAACAACTACTACTTTGATGCTTCAAAAAGTTCATAAAGAGATTGTAAACTAATCCATATGAATAAAGAGAATACATTTTCTGAAGAGACACAATCACTTTATATGATGAACAGATTGAATTTAGGCTTTTATTCGCATATAAACATTGATCAGTGAACTTGCTTGACGCATGAATAAACCTCATTGGTTCTTGCAGAAGCTCAAATGAACCTCATTGGTTCTCACACGTCAGGCAAGCATGCTCAAACTTCTGTTTATCATCACTGATGTGTGCGTTGATGAATGTTTATATGTGAATAAAAGCCTAAATTCAGACTGCTCATCATATAGAGTGATCATGTGTCTTTGATCGTGAAAATTTGGAACGAACTGCTTAATTCATATGGACTTGTTTTACAATCTCTTTATGAATGTTTTAAAAAAAGTCAAAGTGGTAGTTGCATAGCTGTCTATGGAGGGCCAGAAATCTCTCAGATGTTATTAAAAACATCCTCATTTGTGTTCCAAAGATAGTCTTATGGTTTTGACATGACATGAGGTTGAGTAAATGATGACAGAACTTCCATTTTTGAGTGAACTAACCTTTAAAAAGACACAATGTTTTTGACAATGTCATAAACGGCTCCATCCTGATTTAATGTGACATTTGCTCTGACCTGGGTTTCTTCTACTTCTAGCAAGGTCTGTAACCTGTTGCCTTAGAGAAGCTTTTTGCATTGAATGAATGACATTTTCGTCCAGTGTTTTTGGGTCATCTTGTTCTGTTTGCCTGCCCTAACTTTTGTGCCATGGATGATTTTGCAATCTTTTAATCTGATTCGCCCCAGAAAGCATAGGTTTACTCTGTTAGAGATGACGCTCTTTGGGAAAATCTGTTTATTTTTGTGAGGAAAAAATTATAAATAGCTCAATGGCCCATTATACCCCTTTATGTTTTATAAGACTTGACATCACCAAGTTTAGGTTTTCAATATTCTTCCTCCTCATCTCTTCCAAAGCTGAATGTCACTCTAAGTGTTTTTGTTTTCTCTCCTCAGCAATATTCCAGATCATTCAGAGCATTCGAATGGGCATGTAAAGAGGACCAATGACGTCTCAAATATCCACTCCTTGCCACTTCCGCATACTGAACCCAACTTTGCCAAGGAGTTTTGCTAAAAGGCTTTTTGCTGATTTTATTGATTTATCTTCTTCTGTGAGGTGCAACAATTCTGTCATTCCTCTCTGGTGCCTTTTTAATGAAGAAAAATCAAAAAGCCATAAAATTGCATTCCTATTAATTGTGATGTTATCTTCTGTCAATCTACCTTGATGTAATGTAAAAATCTTGATATGTTGCAAGGAGTGATGTGATTTGTAACACCTGACTTCTCGATCATTCCTGAAATAATTGTGCAAAAATGATTCAATGTGTTATTGTTTGGTTTTTGGACCCTAAAACATGAAATATTACGAATGAAAAGCCAGTCAGCTCATTTTAATGACAAATCACACCTTGTATTACCTTTCTTTTGTTTTCTTAATTTAATAGCTGCCTCCTTTCTTCCAGAATATGAATCTTCAACCTGAGTAATGTAGTTCTCTGGCACATATTCTTGTCATTGTGGTACAATTTACCGTAATAAAATGAGGCTTAGCAGGAATTCAGCTTTTCTCAGAACAGATGATGTTATAGTCATGTATCATGATGGCGTAATGGAGGAAGAGGAACAAAGCTGGACTAAAATGCACTCTTTTAAAAGATAAAAAAAACACAATTGCTTTGTGTTACTAAAATGAGTGTAATGTTTTTTTTTTTATCAAAAATGTATGCAATTTAACCAGCGTTTATTTGTTTGGGTTAAATTACCCATTAAATCTGCACGCATGTGTATATATTGGTTACATTTACCCATAAAAAGACTGGTAAAGTGAAGAGCATCTAGTAGGTTAAATGAAACAAACTGTCTGAGCTGTTTACACTAGCTTAAAGGTGCCCTAGAACCA
Organism: Chanodichthys erythropterus; assembly: GCF_024489055.1. NCBI lineage: Eukaryota > Metazoa > Chordata > Actinopteri > Cypriniformes > Xenocyprididae > Chanodichthys > Chanodichthys erythropterus. The sequence goes on along the minus strand of NC_090236.1, from coordinate 17,135,128 downwards.
GTTTTTACAAGATGTAATATAAGTCTAAGGTGTCCCCTGAATGTGTCTGTGAAGTTTCAGCTCAAAATACACCATAAATGTTTTTTAAATAAATTTTTTTTAACTGCCTATTTTGGGCCATCATTAACTATGCACCGATTCAGGCTGCGCCCCCTTTAAATCGCACGCTCCCTGCCCCTGGAGCTCTTGACTATAATACAGTGCATTTACAAAGTTCACACAGCTAATATTACCCTCAAATGGATCTTTACAAGATGTTCGTCATGCATGCTGCATGTGAGTATATGTAATTATTTGGATGTTTACATTTGATTCTGAATGAGTTTGAGGCTATGCTCTGTGGCTAAAGCTAACATTACACACTGTTGGAAAGATTTATAAAGAATGAAGTTTTGTTTATGCATTATACAGACTGCAAGTGTTTAATAATGAAAATAGCGATGGCTCTCTTGCCTCCATGAATACAGTAAAAAGCGATGGTAACTTTAACCACATTTAACAGTACATTAGCAACATGTTAACAAAACATTTAGAAAGACAATTTACAAATATCATTAAAAATATCATGATATCATGAATGATGTCAGTTATTATTGCTCCAGCTGCCATTTTTCATTATTGTTCTTGCTTGCTTACCTAGTCTGATGATTCAGCTGTGCACATCCAGACGTTAATACTGGCTGCCCTTGTGTAATGCCTTGAACATGGGCTGGCATATGCAAATATTGGGATCATACATAGTAATGACCCCAAATGTTATGTAACAGTCGGTGTTATGTTGAGATTCGCCTGTTTTTTGGAGGTCTTTTAAACAAATGAGATTTACACAAGGAGGAAACAATGGTGTTTGAGACTCACTGTATGTCATTTCCATGTACTGAACTCTTGTTATTCAACTATGCCAAGATAAATTAAATTTTTGATTCTAGGGCACCTTTAAAATGAGGAACAATGTAGTGGCCAGAAAATTACTGACTAAAGTCAGCATCACTCAAAGATATCCAGTGCTTAACATTTTGACTTGCCAATTGCAAAGTGTCACACAATGGTGATCAATAGAGCTGATTACATAACATGGTGTGATTGTTCTTCATTCTGGTGTAAATTCAGCATTTCATTCGTTAAAAACGATTGATTTTGACTGTAGCGTCATTTAAGCGTGCTGCTGATGAAATGTTGTGAGTGTGTTACATTGTACTTACGAAATGCTTGAATTTCAGTGTGGAATGAACTCTGCTGCATACTAAGAACTTTGTAGCAAGTAACATTTTATAATAAGGTTTAAAATGTTTAGTTCAGAAAGACCAACTTATTTGATTAAAATTGTTACAAACATAATACCATGCTGTTAAAAATCTTCTCTCCCTTCTAAAAGTAAGCATCCAGGCAGTTATTTCTATAGGATTATTATAATGAGGAATTTGTTTAATGAAAATTAGTCCTCAATGTGTTAACCCGGTACGCACAATAAATAATCAGACTCAATAAATAGAGCAATCTCAAGATTTTTGTTTTTGATTGCTAGTTCTTATTAATTTAAGGAAATCCTTCAATCGTGACAAAGGGATAGTTCACCCAAAAAATGAAAATTCTGTCATAATTTACTCAGCTTCAGGTTGTTCCAAACCTTTATAAACTTATTTGTTCCGTTGAACACAAAAGAAGATATTTTGAAGAATGTGTTAAACTGAACAGTTCTGTGACACCATTGACTTCCATAGTATATTTTTTTCCTACTATGGAAGTCAATGGTGCCCCAAAACGGCCTGCTTACAAACTTTATTCTTCCTTTGTGTTCAGCAGAACAAAGACATTTGAATTGGAACAACTTGAGAGTGAGTAAATGATGACAGAATTTTCATTTTTGGGTGAACTATCCCTTCAATGATATCATACTAGAACGAAGAACTGCTGAAAATGAGAGTTGTTTAATAGTTTCATATAATACAATTCTTTATACTAAGATATAAAATAAAATATTAAGGATACATTAAACAGATAAACATTTACTTGCAGTTCTAAACAGAATAGTATGAAATGGTTTCATAGACGCTACTTGAGTCTCCGCAAGGTGGCGGTGTAGAGCCGTCAGTTCTCTATTACTTTCATTGGCTACGAAGAAGAGCGGAACCGCTGTTGTCAGAGTGAGATGTTGCTGTGGAGACTATAAGTTTACAACACGAGGTCAGACAAGACGGATAATTAATTAATTTTCTTATTAACAGTTACCAACTCAAGTTACTAGCTCCGTATTTCCATGTATAGAGATCTTTGGTCAAACTTAAGCGAGCTAACGCTGGTTACAGCAGTCTGAATGTTTCAGCTTGCATTAGCAGGTCAGTTAACTTTAGTTCACTGTTTGCATAGTTAACGTTACGTTACACTAACATAACAAACACGCAAAATGTAATTTTGACGCAGATATGTCACGCTTGCATACCTATTTGCATGAGGACCAGGTTTTCCTGTTATCAAGGTACGTTGGGGAAAGATGCCCTCTGGGGCAAGATTATTATATTTTTCCCTCTGTATCATGGCACAAAATCCCATCTGAGCACATTTAATGAACGGCTGTAACGTTCCCAATTTTGTCATTACATCTGGACTGATATCAACATTTGTGAGATTTAGTCGGTCAAAGAACAGGTGCGAAGTTAATTTATCTAATTTTTAAAATATTGTATTATATTTTTGTGTAATGTTACTTGTTAATGAAGAATTTTTAGATACACGACTGTACATTTTGGAGTAAAAAATGTTTTAATTTTGAAGTGAAAAGATAAAATTAGACCCTTGGGGTAAGATGATATTTAATAATTCCATAAAGTAGATGAACATTTAAGACACCTTTGCTTTTCATTAAAACCTATTTAATGTAAAATACTGAATCAACTACTGTATTTAAAATGTTTTTTACAATTAGTTGAATAATTGAATAACCGATGATAACATGATATCAGTAAAAGAGGTTCATCTGAAAGCAAAATTTATTATACAGTACAGTCCAAAAGTTTGGAACCACTAAGATTTTTAATGTTTTTAAAGAAGTTTCGTCTGCTCACCAAGGCTACATTTATTTAATTAAAAATACAGTAAAAACAGTAATATTGTGAAATATTATTACAATTTAAAATAACTGTTTTCTATTTTAATATATTACACAAAGTAATTTATTCCTGTGATGCAAAGCTGAATTTTCTGCATCGTTACTCCAGTCTTCAGTGTCACATGATCCTTCAGAAATCATTCTAATATTCTGATTTGCTGCTCAATAAACATTTATGATTATTTTCAATGTTGAAAACAGTTGTGTACTTTTTTTTTTTCAGGATTCCTTGATGAATAGAAAGTTCAAAAGAACAGCATTTATCTGAAATACAAAGCTTCTGTAGCATTATACACTACCGTTCAAAAGTTTGGGGTCAGTAAGAATTTTTATTTTTATTTTTTTGAAAAGAAATTAAAGAAATGAATACTTTTATTCAGCAAGGATGCATTAAATCAATCAAAAGTAAAGACATTTATAATGTTACAAAAGATTAGATTTCAGATAAACACTGTTCTTTTGAACTTTCTATTCATCAAATAATCCTGTAAAAAATATTGTACACAAATATTTTGTACAATTGTACACATTAAATGTTTCTTGAGCAGCAGATCAGCATATTAGAATGATTTCTGAAGGATCATGTGACACTGAAGACTGGAGTAATGATGCTGAAAATTCAGCTTTGCATCACAGGAATAAATTACTTTGTCAAATATATTCAAATAGAAAACAGTTATTTTAAATTGTAATAATATTTCAAAATATTACTGTTTTTACGGTATTTTTAATTAAATAAATGTAGCCTTGGTGAGCAGACAAAACCTCTTTTAAAAACATTAAAAATCTTAGTGGTTCCAAACTTTTGGACTGTACTGATATATATACAGTTGCAAGAAAAAGTATGTGAACCACTATCAGAATCTGTGGAAATGTGCAAAATTTTAACAAAATAAGAGAGATCACACAAAATGCATGATATTTTTTATTTAGTATTGTCCTGAGTAAAATATTTGACATACAATATGTTTACATATAAGACAAAATAGCTGAATTTATTAAAATAACCCCATTCATAAGTATGTGAACCGTTGATTTTGCAATACTGTGTGTGGGTGGTTACCTGATGATCTACGACAGTTAAACTGAACTCTGTTCTTCAGAAAAAAATCTCCAGGTCCCAAAAATTCTTCAGTTTTCCAGCATCTTTTGCATATTTGAACCCTTTACAACAGTGACTAAATGATTTTGAGATCCATCTTTTCACACTGAGGACAACTGAGGGATTCAAACAAAACTATTAAAAAAGGTTCAAACATTCACTGATGTTCCAGAAGAAAACACGATGCATTAAGAGTCGGGGGGTGAAAACTTGTGAACAGGATGAAGAGGTCCAAATTTTTCTTATTTCGCTTGAATATCATTTTTTTTTTTTTTTTTTTTTCATTTAGTACTGCCCTTCGGAAGCAACACAATATACTTGCATGTTTCCCGGAAGACAAATTAAATACGATTTACCTTGATCTTCAAATTCCAAATGTTTTCACTCCCCGTCTATTAATGCATCATGTTTTTTTCTGTAAAATTTTATGTAAAATATCTTACTCAGGACAGTACTATATAAAAATAACATGCATTTTGTATTATCTCCCTTATTTTGTTAAAATTGTTAACATTTTCACAGATTCTGCAAGTGGTTCACATACTTTTTCTTGCAACTGTATATAACTGTGAATATTTAAATTGAATATATGTCATAAAAGCAACACAATGAATTCAGAATGAAGGATTTCACTCAATTAGCTTTGACACTTTGATATAAATATATAAATATATATATATATATATATATATATATATATATATATATATATATATATATATATATATATATAAGCTACAGTAAATATTAATGAGAATGATATTAAAACAAGTGATTTATACATTCTGCAAAAGTTTACCCCGGGGGGATTCTTGCCCAAGGTAGTAGGGTAAATAATTTTACAAATTTTTGCAATGACAACTAAAATAACAAATGTTTCTATTTAGATCCCTTAATAACACATTGGCTGATGCATATGCAAAATCTTTATCCAAATATGTTACAATTTAAAAGTAAACGCACATTGTTTTTGCATCTTTCCCCATCTTACCCTAGGCAGGTGTTCGAATGTTTGATACTGAAGTTCTCATGTGTTTATTTCTTGTGTCTTTGTGCACCTAAAGGCTTTATATGATGTCTTCATCACTGATTGGTGTTTAGAGACACTCTCCAGCTCAGTCTGAACTCACTATGCTGCAAGCAGAGACTCTCCAGCTGCTGTGCATCACAGCTTCCAGTGGGGTCCCACTGTTCTCACGAGGCTCCACCAAGCAGCTTCCCTTTTCCATCATCGGCTCCCTAAACGGTGTCCATATGTTTGGTGCCGGACATGGGGCTCAGTTATCGAGCTGTGAGACAGATCGAGGCAGCCGTGTGGTTTGGGGGGTCTTTCAGGAGAGCCTGATGCTGATTGCGGTGAGTGGCAGCGGGGGCTCCGCCATCAGTGAGCTGCAGTTGCGTCGCCTGCTGGAGAATGTGTGGAACTGCATGGTCATGATCCTGGGACAGGACGAGTTGGCAAACATACGCAACGTGGAGCGGTTAAAACGAGAGTTGCGCTCTTGCTACCGCCTGATTGACATGCTCTTGGAGCGCGTCAATGACGATCAGGGATTTATGGGAGATCTGACACAATGTGCCGACTGCTTGCTTTCCTCCAACTCCGGCTTGCTTCAGGAAGCTCTAGACTCCTTCGCCCAAGCGGCGGAGAGCGAATTTGGCTGCCTGCTAGTGCACGGCCGTGTGGCACAGGCCACGGAGAAATGGTGGTCTCGACTGACTTCCCAGGAAGTTGTTGTGCTCTCAATCCTGGTGCACTCGCTTTCTGGTGCATCGTCATGTGACTACCCGGTCTTCCTGCCCCAAGGCAGTCCCACCGTCGCTATTCGCTTGCTCAGTTTCCAACTGCTTCCTGGGGTTCACGTGTGCATCCTTTGTGGCCCCAAACCCTCTCTGTACAAGGCGGAGAATGAGCTTGTTAGTCGTTTTTGGTCCACTTTGGTGGAGAATCTACGCATCTGTATGGAGCAGGCCGACCGTTCCACTCTTCCTCCGTCTGTGAGCCTTCGCTGGGACGTCCAGGCTCTTCTGCTCATCAACCGCGAATCTCGACGCGCGGTCACCGTCTGCCCTAGGGTTCGTGGTGGTGCTCCTGCGCAGGCTGTGCCTCTTCTTTCATCAGGAAGGCGCTTGGAGCTACTTCGCCTTTTTTACACATTTGCCATGACCCGATATTTCACTTCGCAGGAGACATCAGTCTCACCAGCCTCACCTACCTCAGAGGATTTTTGTCAGGGATTTACCCACGTCCCTGTGCAGTGCTACCTTGTGACTGATGAGTGTAAGTGTTATGGCCTGCAGAGTCCCCAACACCAGCTCTTCCTCCTCATGGATCTCTCTGTGCCAACATTTGCCTTGCGTACAGTGGCTACACAGACTCTCTCTGCGATTACTGCTGCAACTGGTTTTTAGGACATCGGTTTGCTCCTGTATGGAATACTGAACCAGATACCAGACCTACTGGATTTGTAAACATGAACAGTTCAGGCATTAAAGAGATAATTCATCAAAAAGTGAAAGTTAAGTCATTATTTTCTCACCTACATTGTTGCATAACCTGTTTGACTTTGTTACTTCTGCAAAATGCTAAAGAAGATATTTCAGCTGTTTTTATCCCAAACAGCATTGAATCCCATTGAGTTTTTTGTATGGAAAAACCCACCAAGATATTTTGCCAAATATCTTCTTTTGTGTTTCAACTTCATGGTTAAAGGGATAGTTCATCCAAAAATGAATTTCTGTCCCTCCATTGACAGCTATAACTACCACTTTGATGCTTTAAAATGTTCATAAAGAGATTGTAAAACTAATCCATATTAATTGAGCGGTTCAGTACAAATTTTCTGAGGAGACACGATCGTTTTATATGATGAAAATTAGCTCAATTCATATGAACTAGTTTTCTGATCTCTTTATGAACATTTTGAAGCATCAAAGTGGTAGTTGAGCAGCTGTCTATGGAGAGACAGAAATCGCTCAGATTTTATTAAATATATCTTCATTTGTGTTTTGAAGTTGATTGAAAGTCTTATGGGTTTGGAACGACATGGGGGTGAGTAAATAATGACAGAATTTTTATTTTTGGGTGAACTAACCCTTTAAGCTTGTGCCTGGTTGCATATTAATCAAAAGGAGATTTTTTTGGTAACACTTTACAAGAGGGGTCAATTTGTTAGCAATAGATATCATTAAACTAAACATGAGCAGTAATTGTGCACCATTTATTAATATTGGTTAACCTTTAATGTAATGATAATTATAATGTTAGAATGTTAATTTTTGCATCTACTAATAAAAGTGTTGTTAATTTTTAATGTTTGTTCACAATAAAGTAGAATAAACTCTTAATATAAACTTTAAACTTTTTTAAGATGTTCAAAATGTAGTAGATGCTGAAATGAACAATAGCAGATTTGTAGTAGATTAATAGAGTGTTTATACAGTGTTTAATATAGTTTGCATTAGAGGATTAGTTCACTTTCTAATTAAAATTTCCTGATAATTTACTCACCCCCATGTCATCCAAGATGTTCATGTATTTCTTTCTTCAGTCGAAAGAAATTAATGTTTTTGATGAAAACATTCCAGGATTTTTCTCCATATAGTGGACTTCAATGAAGCCCAAATGGTTGAAGGTCGAAATTACAGTTTACAGCGATCCCAGACTAGAAATACGGGTCTTATCTAGAGAAACCTCATTTTCTAAAAACAAAATTAAAATTTTATACATTTTAATTCCTATTAGAATTCCAGCAGTGTAGACACTGCTAAGTGTATTACTGCCCTCCACAGGTCAAAGTTTGAACTAATTGTAATATACTTGCACTAGCATATTGTATATGACAATTTAGTACAAACTTTGACCTGTGGATGGCGGTAATACACTTAGCAGCATCTACACTGCCTGAATTCAAATAGAAAAAAGAGAGCTAGTTCAAGATGAGCATTTATGGTTAAAACTTATATAATATATTTATTTATTTTTAAGAAAATGAGCGATGGTTTCTCTAGATAAGACCCATATTTATCGTCTGGGACCGTGTAGAACACTTTGAAGCTGCACTGAAACTAATTTTGCACTGAAACTAATTTAATAACTGTTTGGGCTCCATTGAAGTCCACTATATGGAGAAAAATCCTGGAATATTTTCATCAAAAACTTTATTTCTTTACGACTGAAGAAAGAAAGACCTGAACATCTTGGACGATATGGGGGTGAGTAAATCATCAGGAAATTTTAATTTGAAAGTGAACTAATCCTTTAATGTTAACTAATTGAACCTTATTTTAAGTTTTGTATTGTTACTGCATACTTCCTTAGGAGCTAGAATAACAGTAAAATGACAGGATTTAAACAAATGAGATTCTGTACTTACTGACTCTACTGTATGACTGTTTATGTGTAGCATTCACACTGTGTTACCAAATTCTACCTTTGATTTGTTATTTTTACTGAACATGAATGTAAAAGTGAGTTTGGTATTGAGGACCAACATCATTTTTGAAAGCTGTGTATGTTAATGTTCACTTAATGACACTGGTGAATAAATTAGCTTATTAGTGGTGTTAATATTTAGTGGTGTGAATAAAAACAAATTGTTTGAAATGCATCTTAAGATTTTTGCTGTATGTTTTAACAACAACAAGGAAATAAAAACATTCTGCGTTCTAGCAATAAATCTAATGTTACTATTTCTGATCCACAGTCAGATTTGTGAATGTTTTTTCCCCCCCTATTTTGTACAAGTCAGTAGAATTCTGTGTAACCACTCCCCCTGTTGGCCAGTCTTATTATGTTCAAAAACAGTTCTGTATATTTGTTTTTATAACAAGAGTAGACAACATAAAAAATAAGTACTTATTTAAACACACAGTGCATAAGCAGGCTAAATAAAGATGGTATTTTGGGTGTGAGTGTCACTGCATGGATATTTTAGGCAATTAATAGTATGTTTATCTCATTTAAAATATAAATAGCAATGTACAGCCTGCACAAAAGTTAACCAGCATTACACCCAACAATTCAGAAGCTAAAAAATAGATAATGACAAAATAAAGTTTTAGTGCTATATTATATTTAGTGCTCATTTTAGTGCTATAGCCTAGTCATTGTTATTTTGTTCATATATAATTTACCATTAACAAATGTAACTTTTATCTAGTTGGTGGAGAACAGTCACTTCTGCAGTCAAAGGTCAAAGCAGTCTGATCTTCACAAAGCTTGAATATTGTTGCAGTACAGTCAATAAGCTCTATAAATGACTAAAAACTCAAGGCATGTTTTATATCGATATTCAGCCACACCCAGCCTCATTATCTTTGCTTAAAAGGAATAATCCAGGTTAAATACCAGTTGAGATCTGTGACATGCCTCAGTGACATGCCTCAGTTTGCAAAGACAATGTGTTGATAGAAATGCGCTTACAATGGAAGTCTATGGGGCCCCTTAGACTGTACTGTCAACCGCCTATCCCTTGTCTCACTGAAAAACTAGTTTGAGTATTAGATCAAACATATCTCAGAATACAAGCAGAAGGCACTTATGTGCTTAACTTAAAATATATAGCTTTTATAGCACCCTAAATGCCTGTTTAATGGTCCTTACTGCATATTAAGGGTAGTTACATGTTATAAATTGCATTTAAGTAAATAGTTCACCCAAAAATCTTATCTCTAACTAGTGCAGGATAATGTCACTGTGGTCTCTACAAGTACATACATACACATACAATTAAGACACGGACACACTGAGGGCTGTGCTACTGTTTACCAATGTATCCTGTTTGAAATAATGTCAAGCCAACTTGATTAATACTGTCTCAACACATTGTGTGGCTTAACCCAAATTGACATCAAAGAGGAATTAGAAAATTGCTGATAAAGTACTATCTGTATTGTGTGGCTGCATTTATCACTGAGTCCACATGAATGAATCTTTGACAACTGTGCATAAAATATGTGCCACATATGCACAATTTCTATAGATGACCTCATATGGGCAGTTCGCAATGGAATAATGAGAAATTGACAAATATGAGGAATATGCTGAATGTGGTTGGTCACATGTTTCTACCCTTAAACCGAGATGCAACTTTGTGACATTATTTGCCTGTCACAGTCATGCTATTATGACTGCAGTATGAGTTGTGTGTGTTCCTTTGATTAATTATTGAACTCTGGGAATGATATGGTTGACCCTTGTCTGAATCTATTCCAGTTATGTGTAGAAGTTGTTGCTTTGTTAAGAGAAAGAATGTACAGAAAAATTTATTTCATTGATGTCATTCGGAGTAACCAATATAAAGGGACCATTTTGCGTTCAATATCATGTGACAGGATGTGACATTATTCAGACACCTGCAAAGGACCACATGGTCGTGAAGCAAAGTAACTAAATCTCTCTTAACTATTTGAAAAATTCATGTTTTCTCTTGCTCATACACGTCCCAAAACATTAGGTCATCCGGTACAACCGCTATAAAACATGGAAAATGTAATATTTTAAAAACTTGTACTAAATATAAAATGTTTGATTGTGCTTTTGATAGCTAGCTAGCAATCTAACTATCTAGCTAGCTAGATATCAGCCTGTTTGCATTGTTTGAAAATATCGTCATATGGTCTAACCAAAAATGTCATTCGGTAAAACTGAAATTTTGGTTAAACCGAATGACTGTTTTGGTGACAAATGTTATATATTTTGTTCACTTGAGTACTTACAATATCCCAAATGTTTGCATCTATTTGTAATCATGAGAAAATTGCAATTTTAACCAAGACTCCGGGACGTGTGAGGAGTCGCCTGTCAATGGCATCATACCCGCGTTACCCTCGGTTTCTGATTTTATTTTGTAGAAATCATGGAAACACCAAAGATGCTTTAATATTTACATGTTTTCATAGGCAAGGGAACAACTGTTTTGATATTGACAGAAAACGAATTATTGTTATATAGCTCTACACGTTTAGTCTTATTGTTTAAATCTAATTTTCTTGATTTTTTTGCAAGTACCAAGCTTCATGCCTCAGAGAAAAACACTATTATGTGAAGTAGCTAACATAGCATAACCAGATGCAGCTTTATTTTTAGTAACAGTAATACAGCATTTGATCCATCATACAATACGCTTTAAAATTAATTGCATGCCATTTATCAACACAAGCCATCCAGCATTTATTAATATTATATTCTAATATGGATCTAGCTTACTGCATTGTGCAAAAGTGTCTCACAGCAGCCACAGAGCGAACTCAGAGTAATGTTATAACATAATTTTCAACACACTCAAATGTATCTAATATGATAAACAGAGCTGTGTTACCTCATACTCATGACCGGAAAAGCGGAAGCAGTGCCGGCGTCATCAAGCTGCGCCTTTGCTTTGAATAGGCCTCTAGCGACCTCTAGCAGACAGAAAATATTACATATTGCACCTTTAATTGATTATAAAAACCACATAATCTCATTAACACTTGATAAAACTTCAAAATTAATTATATCTCCATTAGGTGTTTTCTTTTAAACACTTTATTCATCAATGACCTCTCACCCAGGTCCTACTCACCCCGCGATGTGTATATATATATATATATATATATATATATATATATATATATATATATATATATATATATATATATATAAGCATAATATGACAACATATATTGCATGTTTTTCATTAACTCATCAAAATAATTTAACCAGTTTCAACTTCATATTTTTAATCGAGATACTACTAGAATGCCTCTGCAAATTTGATTATACTTATATACATTTAATGCAACTGGACTTTTAAACCTCATAGTTACAGAGAAACAGCCCATAATATTCCCCTCTTTAACAACCACACCCCTCTCCCATATTCTAATAAATGCAAAGTGATTGAATAATGATGCTGTCTGCAACAGAATGGCCTCTGATCACATGACAGCTGACTAGACTCTTCTGTTTCCTTAAGTTTGCCAGTAACTTTGCGGAACTATTCTGGCAAAGAACACACAATCATGTAATGTGATCACACTGCTTGTTAATCTCTCCTGCAAGAACCGCACAGAGCCTAGTCAACATGGGAGGAGCTGACGTGTTTTATTCGGTTATTGGATCAATGGGAGGAGGTTCACTCACTGTGTAGGGAAGTTTTACACTGGTCAAAGTTTGGAGCCGCATCAGACTCTTCACACGGGTCCATCGTTGCGGTCTGTCGTCTCGGTAACCGAAGAAACTTCCCTTTCTACACTTCTGGTGCGTAATACAGTCTGGAGGAGGAGGTACTGGATATAAAACACCCCATTTAAAAAGAGGTGGCAGTCATGAAAAGTTACTGGGAACACTGAATGTACTGTTTGTGAGCCCCGTAGATAAAAAAAAGAGGCGTGGGGATTTAGTGGGGGCCAGAAGTGCTTGTGCTTCTTATGAAATCTTGAACTATCTGATGCTCAGTCCAAAGGTCTTCACGTGTTGATATTTGAAGGTTTTGCTACGCGCATAACAGCGAAACCTGCGCGGAAAACCAAAGTTTAAGAAACCAAATTTAAGTTATACCTCTTTGAGTGCTTTAACTGTTAAAAATGTTTTCTAATAGAAGCGTGAGGGTTTTGAAATTTGGAAGATGTGAGGCTTACGCGACGGTGTACCCCAGGGTTTCAAACTGGGTCCTGAACTTTCCTCCGCTGCCTTCTCTTTCTTCTCCCCATAGGGGTCTTTCTGCTTTCCCGGCGGCCCAAAGCGAACATCTACAGCAGAAGATGTCCGAAAACGGCGCGTTACCCCATCGGGGGAAAGTGCTCACCGTTGACACCATGAACGCCAACGTGAAGAAGGTTGACTACGCGGTCCGTGGACCAATAGTTCAGCGAGCAGTGCAGATTGAGAAGGAACTGAAAGAGGTATGAAGAGATTTTATTTAATTTTCGCAAGAAAGTGATGATTAAGCTAAAGTTTATGGGTAACACTTTACAATAAGGTCCATTAGTTAACTACTTTAGTAAACATGAACTAAGAATTAATTACAAAATTTATTAATAACATTTACTTATACATTATGGGAGTCAGATGTTGTAGTTGTTAACATTAGTTAATGGACTGTGAACTAACATAAACAAACAATGAACAGCTGGATTTTTAGTAACTAACATTAACAAAGATTAATAAATATGGTTTGCCCATTGTCATTTTAGTTAATACATTAACTAATGTTAACAAATGAGACCTTATTGTAAAGAGTTACCAGTTTTTGTTATGTCAGGCTTTCACTTTCTATCATCCAGTCATTTTCTTGTGCAATGCGCATAGTTTGGTTGCAAGTCATCCACGTACAATAAGTGGATGTTTATGCAAATATCACCCCCACCTTCACTCTGACGTGAAGACAACTTGGTGAACTGATGCTGTCCTGAGCTACATTGTAAAATTTGTTTTAAAAGTTTAGCAGAAGGATGTTTTTGTTTGTTTGTTTGTTTTTTTTTTTTTTTTTTGCATTATCTGAATTTGCTGAAATAGCTTTTATTGGTGTAACAATGTTGTCAGGCTCAGATTAAATAATGTTTTTGAATAGAACCATTTTTAGGTTACTTGAAAAAAACAGTTGTCAAGTGGATTCTGAACCTCCCAGATGAGCCTTTTTATACATAGTGAAAAAAGAACAGTTTTATTTTTCTAGTGAACATCTTTCCTGTTGTGCAATTGAAATTCCAGTGAAAAGCTTTAATTAGTTAAAGGGATAGTTCGACCAAAAATACAAATTTGATGTTTATCTGCTTACCCCCAGGGCATCCAAGATGTAGGTGACTTTGTTTCTTCAGTAGAAAACGAATGATGATTTTTTTAACTAACCGTTGCGGTCTGTCAGTCATATAATGCATTGAAACGGTAACATCATCTATGAGAATAAAAAAAAAAAACATGCACAGACAAATCTAAATGAAACCCTGCAGCTCATGACGACACATTGATTTGGTTTAATTTGGATTTGTCTGTGCATGTTTTTTCAATGGTTGGAGTTAAAAATCATCATTTGTGTTCTACTGAAGAAACAAAGTCACCTACATCTTGGATGCCCTGGGGGTAAGTAGATAAACATAAAATTTTCATATTTGGGTGAACTATCCTTTTAACCCAGTGACAAACTGACAGAAAAAAGTCCAGTGTATCTCTCAGTTACTCTCTATCCTCCAGTTTTTGGAAAATTTTCTAGGTCAGTGTTTGTGAAGCAGACTGTCTTCACTCATTAGTGAATAAAGTCCACTCTTTGTTACTCATTTAGTTAGTTTGGCTACAGACATCTCATAGCAATCCTCATTTCTCTTGGCCAAATGAGTGGTGCTCGGAGTAATAGTAAACTTTGAGGTCATGCCCTGGATAAGACCACAGTCTAGAGTCATCACTGATTGTCATGGGAACAGAGAGCATCTCTGTTTGTCAAGTCTTTACCTCACTCTTTACATTGGTGGCTGTATCTAAGTAAACTACAACACTGGCAAGAGACCTTCCAAGAACTAACTCACATGAAAATTATATTAGATGTCAAACATCTGTTGCCATACAGTTGCAAAACAACAGATGAAGTTGGATTTAGACATATTTCCTTCCAGATTACATTTATGACTGAATACATGTGCATTTTGTACTCTTTTGTTTTACTCTTGTCTCAGATCCAATGATGTTCAGTTTTAATCTATGAAAATGAGTTGTAAAAGCAATAATTACATAGTTTACACTTTATTTTAAGGTCTCCTTGTTACAGTGTAATTATACATTCAAGTACTGAGTAATACTATGTAACTGCATGTACTTACTATAGTTTTAGGGTACACAGTAAAATCAGCAGTGTAAAAATTGCAGTGTTAAATATTATTAATTCCAAAACAGTTGAATTAACAACCTACAGTGCTAATGATTTCTGCTTTTCAGTGTAGTTACAGGGTGTTAAATTATGTGATTTTATTTTTACACTTAAAGTGTTAAAAAAAACGCCAATTTATCTTGAATCCGCCCCTATATGACTGTTGCCTTTTAAGAAGATGAGTCGACAACGCCATTTTCTTCATGCGACTGAGACGGTAAGTGTGATTGCGTTCTCTCTCTCTTTAAAATTAAAAAGTAAATAAAATTGTGTCAGCATTATTAGTAAAAAATATAAATGGAGTTGGACAAATTTGAAAATTACTAACTGCGTGTGTTTTTGTCAGGAATGCTCCTTAAAGTTCAGAGACTTGCAGAAGTACATGAAGTTTCTGACGTCGATTTCAAACTTTCGGATTTCCTGGATGAAGGTAACGTTAATTTTATAAAATAAATTAGTAGTTAGTCCTGTGCTGACATTGTAATGGGTATTTTTAGTTCCTTGGATTTTGGTTTGTTCACAGCCTTCGTGAGGTTCGGCATTCCCGCCTCCAGTCAGGCTGAGGCGAAGCTTTTCGATGAGTCTGGAACTAAAGTGGACGAGGATGTCTTTGGGGAAGTTCTGAAGCAGCCAGATTTGGGCGTTTTTCTGCTCAGATTGGAGAATTTGTCAAATGGTAATTTTCATATGAAGAGTTTGGTTCCAAAACGCGATAAACGCCATTTTCAAAAAATTTGAGTTTCCGCCAAAATCAGTATTGTATCTGGTCGGTATTGAAAAGTCATTTATTAATTTTGCGCAAAATGCGATATCCGTTGTGTTATTCTGTCATGTTTTCTCCCTTTCTTTCCAAAACGCGACAAACGCCAGTCTCCCTTCTCTGCAGAACGCGATATATCCGCTCAACCAATCACAGCGCACCATTCCATGCACTGTAAACAGTAATGGCGGCGCTCTGAATACACCCCGCATCCTTTATCTACTTTGTACTTTGTGATCAACAAAAACAGAAAAATGAATAATTTCGATGAACATTGCTGAACCTGTGGTGCTTTCTGCGGTGGGGAAGAAACGCAAGCCATCGAAATCATTTACGTGAGGAGATTAAGAAGGCGAGGCACTCGAGTCGGGAGGAGGAAAAATGCCGGCTGTTGCTTGTTTCACGACAGCATCAAACTTCTATCACGCTCCCTAAACTGAACTGTTTATTTTAACCATGCGGTGACGCCAGATACGCCTTGATCGGTAATGACAAACAGAGACATAATTCATTTATAAGATTAACAAGATGACTCGTTGAATTCATTTTGGGAGCGACGAATGAATGTATTTTTAGTCAAATGCATGTACATACGATTAGTATTGACAAAGTTCAGAGGCTGTCATATATGTGAATTAACTTACTTTCAATATGAAAAATAACTTTTATATTGATGGATTAAGTGCATTTTGAAAAAAAAAAAATCAAAACAAAAAAACGTGTCATGCATTTATTGCATTTTGGGGAAAAAATAATAAATTTTTATAATAAACCTTTGAAAATCAAAATCTAGATTTGAATTTTTAATGTTTTTATAACCAAAAGATGCTATGTGAAAGTTTGAAACAGAAAAGAGTGGTTTTCATTTTGCCAATTTCTTGGTAAAGAAAACACCTTTTTACTCAAATTAATCAAAATGGATTTATAGCGTTTTGGAACCAAACTCTTCATATTTACTTTGAAAGCGTTAAGTGCGGTATTGCTTTGTGTCTAGTCTTTGTGTGAAGTCTGTAAGTAGAACTGAAACGCGTTTTTTTGTGACTCATAACGTTACTCGTTTAAAACGTTATAGGCCCCGGGTATAGGCCTACTTCATTTTCTGTCGTGAAACGTTAATGCTGTAAACGACATGAATTTTGTTTGTGTAAGTTTCTTTTCGTTTTTATACTGAAAATCATATCTGTCATGTGTCTCGTGTCGTCATATATGCGTCAGACACAGTCACGCTGCTGTCAAGTTTTCTTGCATGAGAATTACGTTCATGCGAACATTTTAAAAGTGTTTTAAATCTTAAACTGTAACGTTAATTCCCCCAAGTTTTCCAATTCCAGCCGTTATTTTAGTGCGCACTGGCATTCGAGGTGAAATCGTTCTTTGCTATCATACAACGGACGCTGGCTCACTACACATTGGGACACTTATGACTCTATTTCGTGACAATACGTGACAATAAATCAGATTAAATAAATGCTAAATAAATGAGTGTTTCAGTCCTCCACATGAATGTTGCCAAGGTCATTAACTCTAACAGTAATTTAAAATCCTTAAAAAGTTTATATTATCCTACAAGTTGACATCAGTGCTATATTATTTTATTTAGTTTGTTATTTAGTTTTCAGCTTATTCAAAATTGAGCATAATCAAAATTGTTTTACCGTATTGAAAGTCCAAATTTAAGTTGTAGTGCTTTACTTAATTTATATTTAGTTAATGAATAATGTCTCAACTTAATTTTTGAAACCTTTTTTTCAATAGAATTAGCAAATACCCCTGCAGTGTCCAGTGAAGGAAGCTCCTCTTAGACTGCAAACTATGAATCTGATGACAGTTATTCTGAGAGGCGGAACCCCTTCAAGAAAGCAGCAGAGAGCCGAAGATGAAGCTAGAACTGTGAGTTGCATTTTATATTTTATATATATATATATATATATATATATATATATATATATATATATATATATATATATATATATATAATATATATCTATCACAGTCATTTTCCACCTGGCTACCACCATAAGTATATTTCAAAACTTTTTGGAAACATTGCTAACTCTTTAATAAATTATACTAAACCACAAAAAGTTAATAAAATAATCTGGCAAAGTCGACATCCAAATGGGGTCAGAACAATTGGATCTCAATACGTCTTGTGTGAGTTTACACATGTACTGAGCTTTGTGACTACACAATCATGTTAACCGAATGGTTCTTGAGAGGTTGTTGTTGATTGTACTATGTAACCGTTTGCAGCTGGTCCAAACAATTCTGCAGGCTAAACCTGGTGGGGATGCAATCATCAGAGAGTACCAAAAAACCAGAAGCTTGACTGACAGCACCAGGAGGAAGATGATCAAGATTCTTACTGCAGATAAGACTGAAAATCATAGGTAACACTTGATTCAAGTATTCTGTATTCTACATCCAGGATTGCCTTGGTCATGGAAAACTTAAAATATCAAATTGTAAATTATTTCTAGTCCTCAAACGTAAAGGTTGTGTGTTTGACTTTCAGCAATCGTTAGTTTATTTAGCTTATCTGTAGTTTATTAAAAGCTTATTTATTCTGAACGTTTCGCATGTCCATATTGGACCAATTGCGACATTACACTCCCTTTGGTCCGCAGCAACACACCTGCCACGTGACAATTATATGAACTGTTCTCGACATAATCAAATGCAAACAGACAGACGCGAGCCAACATATTCAAATAAGAATATGTTGGCTCACTTGGCTTGTGTTATTGATACCAAACAGACTTCACGTAGGTGATTTTTGACATTTCACAACTGGCGCTTTATTCCCCATGAAAGTCGTGTAACTGTCCATCGCAAATGTTATGCCGTCCACAGCATTACTTAAAGGTGCTCCAAGCGATGTCACGCATTTTTAGGCCAAAACATTTTTTGTCGCATACAGTAAACATCTCCTCACTATCCGCTAGCTGCCTGTCCCCTGAACACACTGTAAAAAACCGTGGTCTCTGTAGTCGCCACAAGCTCCAAAAACTACCTGCTGCAGCCTGGACCACGAAACATAATAAACATACTCCAGCCAATAACTGATAAGAATGATTTTAAATGCACGTTCATGGCTGTTTCAGGAAGCGGGGAGGAGGAGGGTCTAGCTAGCCTCTGTTTTGTTTGACAACGTTCATGCATGTTTATTTTGTGTTGTAACTGGTATTAAAGCAGAGGAGAGGATGGTCACATGCGCTCGTGCTGCTGCTTCTCTTTAACGGAGGCGCTAAAGCAATCTGTCACGTCACATTAAACGGCGCTAAAACGGTATTTATTTTTTTATCTCATAAGATGGACGTCATTTGAAATCTAAGACTTTGCTTCATATCTGAAGTAACAAAGCACAAAGATTATTGCGATTTATTGGATTGGAGGTGCTACATATTCTGCTCCTTCATCAACTGAAAACAGACTAGACTAATCGATTCTTGGGATTTAAGAGTCAATATCGGTTCTTAAAAATGAGAATTGATTAAAATCAAGAAATCGTCTTGTACTCATTACACTGCCTTTTATTAGAGAGAAGACTATGTTCAGCCCCCTCCTTCCGAAGCTTCGAATATTCATTGTAGATTACCATCGAAGCTCTGACGCTCAAAAAATAGTATTTAGACCAGCACTAATATCGTGTGTTATTGTCCGTTCAAGCACGAAAGAGAACTCTATTCTGGCTCACGTTTTTCTGTGCGTCGTGTGTGTGAAGACAATTCACAGACAGCGCATTCTCTTTTTGGTGTGCTTGAATGGTTTAAAAGCATTTGTATGAATAAGAGCGTGATCATGAAACATATTAGAGAAATGTATGCCCAAGGAATTGTTTCCCTGTTTCCAAATCTTCGTGATCCCTACACAAAGAATGGATATGTAAGTGAAAATATTTATTTGGAAAAATAGTTATGGGTTTGTTGGTCACTTTTGTATTGCTGAAAACATTTTTGTTTTTCAAAGGAACATTATGATCCTCAAAGTGGACAAGGGTACTTCACTTGGAAAATAAAGAATATTCAGAGGAACAGTGCACCATCAGACAACCGTAGATATTCCCCCCAGTCTTTCAGTGGTGGCCCAACTGCAGAAAGAGAGGCTTCATCCAGCACTGAGGTTATCCTGACAGAAGAGCAGTGTGAAACCGTGTGAAACTCTAATGAAACCTGTCTGTCTGAAACCTACATCAGAGGTAGAAACCGTGAAGGTCAAAATGAGGGAGACGTTTCAGTATCGTCACAAGATGATTCAAGACCCAAGGAGATCCACTGATGTGCTGACTGAATTTCCCCGTTTCTTGGACATTAAAGGCCTGGTATGATTAGTTAGGGTTAAATAAATGTTATGGGCTTCATTTAAGTTAAAGGGATACTCCACCGTTTTTTTCATATTAAACCGTTATTCCCTTAACTAAGACGAGTTGATACATACCTCTCTCGTCTCAGTGCGTGCACTAAATCGCTCTGTCTTGCGGCGAAACTTTGTTAGCACTTAGCTTAGCCCAGTTCATTCAATAGGGGCCAAGCAGAGAAACTACCAAACACCTCCACGTTTTCCCCATTTAAATACAGTTACTAGAGTAGTGTAACTCGACCCAGGACGGTGACACAAAACAAAACGTTGCACTTTTCTAAGCGTGTAAAATGGATAACTATATTGTATGGCGGAATACCATAGCAAGTGCTCGGGAGCAGTTTAACTTGGCGCAGTAATATCTTCACTCTCACCAGCCCCCGCTCCCTCTCATCCTCCCTCTCATTTCCGTCAATAGAACCAAAGTGACTTTACAGGAGAGGGAGCGGGGGCCGGTGAGAGGACTTTTCACGAGTGAAGATATTACTGCGCCAAGTCAAAGTGCTCCCGAGCACTTGCTATGGTGTTCCGCCATACAATATAGTTATCCATTTTACATGCTTAGAAAAGCGCAACGTTTTGTTTTGTGTCACCGTCCTAGGTCGAGTTACACTACTCTAGTAACTGTATTTAAATGGGGAAAACGTGGAGGTGTTTGGTAGCTTCTCTGCTTGGCCCCTATTAAATGAACTGGGCTAAGCTAAGTGCTAACAAAGTTTCGCCGCAAGACAGAGCGATTTAGTGCACGCACTGAGACGAGAGAGGTATCTATCAACTCGTCTTAGTTAAGGGAATAACATAGTTTAATATGAAAAAACGGTGGAGTATCCCTTTAAGCTTAATTGACAACATTTTTTCTCAACCTCTGTTAAACCTAGAATATTCCACAAACCAATGTTCTCTCCGTGAAATGGGTGAAGTATAATGGAACTGAATATTGTTCTACCTTAATTATTTGTGAAGTAAACCTTGATTTGCCAGTGTTTTATAAAATCAAAGACATTGTTAGAAACTAATGCGTGTTACTGGTGGCATCATGCCTAAAAACTTTTTATTTTGACAAACATCTGTATTCCTACAGAATTGATTCTCTGAAAGTCTTCAATGTCAATGAACTCATTTATTACAAACCTTTTGATTTACAGATGTCATATGGGTCTGCTAATTTCTTTTGGTATGTTGTACCTTACTGCAATCTTGTTCAAATCGGTTCTAAAATCTTCATGACAAAATTTGATGAATTTGTGTGTTTTAAGTTTTAAATTTGTGCAACACCTCATTAATGTGATTAAGTGACATTTTGCCATGTTTTAAAGCCGCTTTTCATCGTGTTAAATAAATACTTGAATTTTTATATCTAAAAGTCTTGATTTTGTTTGATCATGTACAGTACCACTCTAAAACAGTGTAAAAATACACTGAAAGGACACTTTGTTATTAACACTTTCAGTGTAATCCAAATGAATTAAAACAACACTCAAAGTGTTAAAAGCATCATAGTGTAAAACTAGTACAACATAGAAAGTGTAAAACTTTACACTCATGGTGTCATTTTTTGGCACTATATAGTGCTTTTTTAACACTGTAAATTCAACACTACAAACAGTGTACTTTTTACACTAAATAGAATGGGACCATATATGATCCAAAGTAGTGTTAAAATTAACACTTTAAGTGTTAATTTGACACTGCCTTTTTTACAGTGTAGGATTAGGGTTTGGTTAAAGGTGCAGAAGAACATGTTTTTAAAAGATGTAATATAAGTCTAAGGTGTCCCCTGAATGTGTCTGTGAAGTTTCAGCTCAAAATACCCCATAGTATTTTTTTTATTAATTATTTTTTTAACTGCCTATTTTGGGGCATCGTTATAAATGCGCCAATTCAGGATGTGCGGCCCCTTTAATTCTCGTGCTCCACGCCCAAACAACATAAAAAAGTTCACACAGCTAATATAACCCTCAAAATGGATCTTTAGTGTTCGTCATGCAACATGTCGAATTACATAAGTATAGTATTTATTTGGATGTTTACATTTGATTCTGAATGAGTTTGATAGTATGCTCTGTGGCTAAAGCTAACATTACACACTGTTGGAGAGATTTATAAAGAATTAAGTTATGTTTATGAATTATATAGACTGCAAGTGTTAAAAAAATAAAAATAACGACAGACTTGTCTCCGCGAATACAGTAAGAAACGATGGTAACTTTTACCACATTTAACAGTACATTAGCAACATGCTAACAAAACATTTAGAAAGACAATTTACAAACACCACTAAAAATATCATGATATCAATGATCATGTCAGTTATTATTGCTCCATCTGCCATTATTCGCTATTGTTCTTGCTTGCTTACCTAATCTGATGATTCAGCTGTACACAGATCCAGACGTTAATACTGGCTGGCCTTGTGTAATGCTTTGTACATGAGCTGGCATATGCAAATGTTGGGGGCGTACACCCCGACTGTTATGTGCAACCTGGTCTCATGACGGAAACGTACCCGTGGGCACGTTTTCGCGAGTCGCGAAATACGTACCAGTGAGTACATATCGCTGCAGTTAAAAGCGTGTTCCTTTTTTTTTTTTTTTTTTGCTGGAGCAGATAATAGGGTGAATGCGGTACGTTTTTATGACGTTCCTTTTTAGACGAATCGCCGTGGTTCTCGATTTGATATTTGCGCTCCTTTTCATTTTAAAATAGCGTCCCACCGATGCTATGCCTAAACCTACCTGATGGCGTTAACAAAAGCAAACGTGACGTAAGAAGCATCCGCGATTGTGTACCGTTTTTCAGCTCATTTATGTCACGATCACCTGTGAGAGTGCCCTTCAGTCACTAGAGGGCATCCTTCCTGGATTCTCTGTTTCACCCATTTCATTGACTACATTTCCCATAGCACACTCCCCGGACTAATCACTATTCATCATTGCACCCAGCTGTTGTATATTTTGTCATTAGTGTCTGTGTATTTAGTCTGAGTCGTTTCTGTCTGTTCTTGTGGTTCATTGTTGGATGTCACCCTCGAGTCTGATCCCTGTTCTCCCGTTTTGGTTTGTAGTTTCTTGTTTCGTGTTTCTTGTTTCATGTTTGGACTGTCTATTTATGGATTATGACCTTTGCCTGTACCCCGGATTACGCCTTTTGGATTTGCCCACAATAAACACCATTGCTGCAATTGGATCTATCTCGTCTTCATGAGTTCCGTGACAATTTAGATCTCTCTTTTCTTTTTTTTTTGCCCCAGTCAGTCGCCTTTCACGGGATTCGTACCCAGGCAGGGGGGGGAGTCGACTCCTCGTCCTAAGTCCAACTCCGTATCGGCCGAGCTAGCGAGCAAGCTTGGTTGCGGCCAAAAAAAGTGAAACGCGTAGAGCTGGAAAGTCCAAAGTACGTTCGTTTACAAATCGGGCACTCCGGTAAGAAGCGTTTTGAAGTCGTGACATGATATTGCGCGAGGAGACGTCAAAACGAGGCTTTACGAATCCATAATTCGACCCTGGTCATCGTCGAAACCGTCTGTGAAAACGAGCCAACGCGCTCGCTGACGTTTTACCAGCCTCTAGCGTTCGTTACTGTCGGAAACTGCAGCCAGACGTACGCGCCGGTACGTAATTTTGTGTCTCGCGAAAACGTGCCCACAGGTACGTCTCACCCATGAGACCAGGTTGGTTACGTAACAGTCGGTGTTATGTTGAGATTCGCCTGTTCTTCGGAGGTCTTTTAAACAAATGAGATTTATATAAGAAGGAGGAAACAATGGAGTTTGAGACTCACTGTATGTCATTTTCATGTACTGAACTCTTGTTATTCAACTATGCCGAGGTAAATTAAATTTTTGAATCTAGGGTACCTTTAAGGTTAGTTCTGTGTAATTATGCATAATTCATAGCTATTACTATAGTACCTATTAAGTAACATGCAACAAGGACACTGTAAAAATAAAGTATTACCATTACACATTTTCTTATAATAAAGTGTAAAAATAATTCATTTCAATATTACGTGACAACGTTTTCACACAAATTACAACTGTCATTTCCAAAATTACTTCAAATTTGCCCCTAAGCCACAAAAGGCATTTTCTTAGAAGCAAGGTACTGGCAGTCACAGTGACAACATCCACACACACTGCTAGAGACCGCAGGAACAATGAGTCAGTAGACTCTATTAAAGGTGTCCATGGCAGTTATTGTGAAAGAATTCAATCATAACTTCCTACTCTCTACTCTGTCATAAAAAAATGTGCAGCAGTTTCACATAAATATGTTGTAACAGTGCAACCAAGATGTTTTTTCAGCACAATCTACTGGAGAAATTCTTGATATAGGAAAGAATATGCGCTCTGTTTTAGTCTTGGCATCTGTTTTTAGGTCCTGTGGTTTTAGGTTTCTGGGAAAGTCATGCATGACAAAGGTGGCCTTCACCTAATACTGTACAAATCTCTCTTGCTGTCTTTCTTCCTTCTTTTCTATTATTTACTTGTCTTACAGTGCTTTTTTTTTTTTTTTTTTTTACACAATTTTACCTTTTTTTGCATCGCTCTTGTCTCCATCTTTCAGCAAAGTTTTATTGGTATGTAAAATATTACAATATTACAAGTAAGTATGCATAGTTACAAAGTACAAATGAACTTACGTCAGAGGTGGCCCTTGAAGTCCAATGTCCTGCAGAGTTCAGCTCCAACCCTAATAAAACACACCTGAAAAATCTAACCAAAGTCTGCAGGATTACTGTTTGAATCGGTTGGAGCTAAACTCTGCAGGACTGTGCACCTCAAGAGCCAGAGTTGCCACCCCTGACATACATAGTACACAATATTACACTTGTAAATGATTATTTGGTGAAGTAAGTACAGAAAGTCCAAAGATGAGGTCACATAAATGTGTCAGGAGTAAGAGAGCGAGTGTATAATTATATAGAATTGAGAGGCATGTGACATGGTATGCTTCATTCAGTAAAAAACTATGTAAATCATTTGCATTTGTTCTTAAAATGACTAATTTAGGTTAACCAAAAAAAAAAAGTTTTGAACCTTTTTAGAATATATGTGTTAGTCCATCTGTATTCTACTCCTAAAAGTTGATGTAAAATCTGTCTTTTCTGGGAATATGAGCCTAAAACATAGGTGACTCATCATGTGCTAAACAGATTTTTGTCCAATCAGATGCTTGATTGAATACATATTGATTAATAGCATGTTAGTGTGATTTATGAACATTTGCTAAAGCTATGATACACAAATAAATGATATTCTGTGGTGATTAAAAATTAGATTTTCATGTTTTCAGTCTTGATCTTACCCACAGATTCTCATTTTCCAGGTCCTGTATCCATCCATCCATCCATCCTCCCGTCTGTCTATCCATCCATTCATGTCTATCTATCCATCTGTCTGTCCATCCATCCATCCGTCTATTCGTCCATCCATTTACCCATCCTTCCATCCATATCTTTCTATCCATTTGTCTGTCCATCCATCCATCCATCTGTCCTCCCATCTATCCATCCATCCATGTCTATCTATCCGTCCGTCTGTCCATCCATCCATCCATCCATCCATCCATCCATCCATCCATCTGTCCTCCCGTCTGTCTATCCATCCATCCATGCCTATCTATCCATCCGTCTGTCCATCCATCCATCCATCCATCCATCCATCCATCCATCTGTCTATTCGTCCATCCATTTATCCATCCTTCCATCCATGTCTTTTTATCCATTTGTCTGTCCATCCATCCATCCATCCATCCATCTGTCTTTCCATCCATCCATGTCTATCCTTCCTTCCATCCATCCATCCATCATCATCCATCCATCTTTCCTCCCGTCTGTCTATCCATCCATCCATGTCTATCTATCCATCCGTCTGTCCATCCATCCATCCATCCATCCATCCATCCATTCATCCATCTGTCTATTCGTCCATCCATTTATCCATCCTTCCATCCATGTCTTTTTATCCATTTGTCTGTCCGTCCATCCATCCATCCATCCATCCATCCATCCATCCATCCATCCATCCATCCATCCATCTGTCCTCCCATCTGTCTTTCCATCCATCCATGTCTATCCTTCCATCCATCTGTCAATCCATCCATCCATCCATCCATCCATCCATCCATCCATCTGTCCTCCTGTCTGTCTATCCATCCATCCATGTCTATCTATCCGTCCTTCTGTCCATCCATCCATCCATCCATCCATCCATCCATCCGTCTATTCGTCCATCCATTTATCCATCCTTCCATCCATGTCTTTCTATCATTTGTCTGTCCATCCATCCATCCATCCATCCATCCATCCATCCATCCATCCATCTATCTGTCCTCCCATCTGTCTATCCATCCATCCATGTCTATCTATCCATCTGTCCGTCTGTCCATCCATCCATCCATCCATCCATCCATCCATCCATCCATCCATCCATCCATCCATCCATTCATCCATCCATCCATGTCTATCTATCCGTCCGTCTATCCATCCATCCGTCTATCTATCGTCCATCCATCTGTCCATCAATCCGTTTATCTATCGTCCATCGATTCTTGCCTATCTATCCATTCGTCCATCCATGCAATCAAAGAAAATAAATTATAGAAATAATGTTAAAAAAATTCAAACAACCTTTTTAACTTTGCAGGTATATGTTTACACCATTGCTAGTTACATTGTAGTTTTTTCATGAACTTTTTTATCCTGCACAACCTTTAATGTATATGCTGCTATATATTTGTAATGCAGAACATCGGTCATATGTTGACTAAATGAAAGGCAGATTTTTGATAATGCAGGGAAAGGCCAGCTGTAATAACTACAGGAATGCTTGGTGAAATCTGACCCACTGTCCCTCTTGCTTCATACTGCGAAGGTCTGCGTGACTCAGTTTTACAGTTCTGAAAAACACAAACCATCCGCTCTCTTCTCAAACAGGATTAAAGGCTGTCATTCTTTTAGGGGCGGTAGTCACATCGCTATCTCTGATTGGCTGCTAGTTAGAAACATCTCCCCTTCCCAACCAATAGGTGTAGGGTTGGGAAATTAAACTTTTGGTTATTTATGTCGGAGTGGGAGTTTCTGGTAGATGCATCAGGTTCTATTGGACAGAGACTCAGTCTCACCCTAGTGAGAAACAGATGTGCAGCTTGCAATCTAATCCCGTCCGTACCAACTACTGGGAGTGCCGCTGTTGTTTGTTGAATTCCAGACAGCTGGAGCCTGAGGGACAGGATGAGAGAATGAAAGAGCCATAATCAAGTGCAAGTACACTGAGCCTGTATTTTTTCCACACAATAGTGTGCTGAACACTTTTGCATAAAGGCTTTTATGAAACAACAAAATAGTTGGTGTGTACTACTCACATATTTTTAAGAAGAAGGCTTGTGGCTTGATTGAAGTGAAAGCTGCTGTTCTTAACTTTTTTTGTATTCAAAATGTACAAAAATTATATAATGAGCAAGTACATTATGTTATGGTAAGGAATCCATTTTCTAAACCGTGTTTTTGTCTTATCCTGAATCACTATGGTACACCTATAAAATTAATTTCTGTTTAAATTAATTATCATATGAATTATCATATGGATGGAGTGTAAACATAATAGTGTTGTTCTAGACTAAATGTGAACATTTACTCATCTCACTTGCACCAAAACAGATTCAGTATTACTTAATCCTGCAATAATTAAATATGTTAAATAATACCGATATACTTTATGTACTGCATTTAATCTCAGTTTATTAACCAATGTCTGTTGACCTTCAATGAGCCAATTCAACCATACTAATAAGCAAACATTACTTTAGCCATATTACATTAACCACATGTGTTTAATTTATTTATTTATTTATTTTATTGCTGAAGTAAGAGTGTTGAAATGTCTTGTCCTTTTCTTCTGGAATCCTGTTTGAGCTGCGTCATCTACTTTACAGCCGTGAATTTGTATTTATTTCAGCCTAGGGCTTATTCATATAACTTTTGGCCTAAACATTTGCCAAAACTTAACGCAAAAAGTAACATAACATTATTTTTCATAAAAAGTAACATAATTAGTTACATTTTTAGGGAGTAACAGGGAGTTCTAGAAACATGTTCACCCAACAGGTCCTCTCCCTAATGCCATTCCAAACCTGCATGATATTCTTTCTTCTGTGATATTCTTCTCCAACTCGTAAAATAGCTACATTTTCATTTCATGTGATCATGTTGGTTCCGCTTATTACTCTGATAGCAGTAGCAGCTCCTGACTGTAAATTTAGATAGGGCAGATTCCGGGTCTTATAAACATCCTAGCTTTATATTCTAATCGCTGAACACATGCAGACAGACTTTTGTCAGAGGTCTAATGTCCTTGCGTTATTCAGCCTGAGAGTGGTGCTCTAATGTTGATTGACAGGTTTTAAATGCACACCACACACGCATAGATTGAAATCTTAGTATTGCCTTATTTATTGTCTCTGAATGTTGTTTTAGAATGTTACAAATTGTGGAAGAATTATGGTGAAGAAAAGAAAGTCATTCTATTCTCAGAACAAACATAAAACAAACACAACTGAACTATATATTATAAAGGCTATTCACATTGCACGTTTAAAGTTTAATTAATTTGATATGAAGAACAGACTTGCCAACTTGTTACTGATCAGAAGTGTTTTATTGCTCCTTAGCTCTTGTGTATTTTCCTTGTTTTTCCATGGTTTTTGGTCAGGTTTTTTTTGTTTTCTAGTTTCTTGTACTTTTGTTATTGTATTTTAAAGTACCTCAATTGCATCCAAATCTCACTCGTTTATGACTTGATATCTAGAAATCGGACTCTCAGTTTATAACATTTTATGAGATTGGATTCAGGACATTCCTGAAGGATTGAATTCATTACACATTCCTGCTGATCATGTAAGGACCTGCTCTGGCTGCATTATTTTACTAACATTTTTAAGAGAAAGTTTTTGACCATTTCCTATTAAAATGTTGCAACACTGACTTAATAGCAATAATAATGATTTTCATAACACATACCACATTTATACCACATTTTTATAACACATGTTTGTAGAACAGCCTATTACCATTATTTCTAAGGTGTGTGATATTCTGTCCTTTATTGACACTCAGGAAATTCATGTATTCACACATTTTTTACCTATAGGCTTGACAACTGCAATAGGGTTATTCCATGCCAAATCAATCAAATTTTGGAAATTCCCCTGGCTCAAATTTTTGGTTTTGTTAATTTTTTTTTGTTTTGTTTTTGTTTTTTTCTGAAGAAAGACAAACATAAATAGTAATAAAGAAAGCCAAAATTTTCACATGAGATTTGAAGCCAAATTACAGGAGGGTAAACATGACTTTAAAAAGATGGCAGCATCATTATTTTACTTTTACACAGAGATTGGTAGGTGTATTAGTTTACTTTACTTTACTTTACTTTATTTACTTTAGCAGTCTTTGTTGCAAATGCCATCAGTGACAATTCAAAAATGGGAAAAAGCTATTGTGTTTTTTGCCCCAAGTTTGCATGCCTGAAGCTCAAGACGTATAAAAGATATCTTAATATCCTTTTATTATATTTATATATTCTTTATCCTTTATTATATTTTACAGCTGATACTTTTTCTTTTGAAGAGAAATATATAAACAAATAATGGTAAAACTAGAAATGTATCTCGTTTTTTTCTATCAACACAATAGAATATTCCTGAGTGCCATTTATCTGAGCTCATTGTTTTTCTAAAGTTTGTGTGCCTGTCACTCAAAAAGTATTAAAGATATCTTAGATTTTAGATTCTGGTTCTTAACAGACTTTTCTTTTGATATGGTCAAAAACCAAATGTGGTTCATTTTGCACACAGCTGATACTTATTGCATTTAAAGAGGAATGTCTGAAGAATAAATAATGTTGAAACTAGAAATGTGTATGTGTCGAACATACTAAGAGAAGTATGTTCTATGTAATTGTGTTGATAGAGGGAAACAAGATACATTTCTAGTTTCAGTGTTATTTCTTCAGACATTCCTCTTTAAACACAGTAAGTATCATCTGTTTGAAACGTTTGCCACATTTGGTTTTTGACCATTGAATATGGGTAAAATTCAACGATTTGAACATGGAGTCGCATTGGGATCTCCATATGCGATTGAACCATATAGGACCATGGAAATGAAGATTCCAAAAGAAACGTTTTTTGAGAATTATAATCTAGAAGGATATTAAGATTTAATACTTTTAGAGTTACAGGTATGCAAACTTTGGAAAAATAATATTTATGGCACTCAGGTGGGTATGTTCTATGCAATTGAGCCGCATTAAGATCTCCATATCTCTGGGATTGAACCATATACTTCCTTTAAAATGAAGATACCATAAGAAATGTTTGTTAAGAACCAGAATATGAAAATTATATTAAGATATCTTTAATACATCTTACAGGCATGCAAACTTGCGTCAGAAAACAAAAGAAGTACTTTTGCTAAACAGATTTAACTAATGGACCTACCAATCTATGTGTAAAAACTAAAATATCGATGCTGCCATCTTTCTAAAGTCATTTTTACCCCCTGTAATTTGGCTCCAAATCTCAGGTGAACACAAAACGGTGGGGCACACACACACACACACACACACACACACACACACACACACACACACACACACACACACACACACACACACACACACACACACACACACACACACACACACACACAGGTTTGTTTTTGTGAATTGTAGGGACATTCCATAGACGTAATGGTTTTTATACTGTACAAACCATATTTTCATATTTTCTATTTTCTATCCCCCTACACCAACCCTACCCCTAAACCTACCTATAACAGAAAATTGTGCACATTTTTACTTTCTCAAAAAAAAAAAAAAAAAAAAACTCATTCTGTATGATTTATAAGCCTTTTGAAAAATGGGGACACACATATATATATATATATATATATATATATATATATATATATATATATATACCTATTACAGGGACCTCTGGTTGAGTTGACACAGAATGACCTAGTGTTTTAGCTGATTTACCAAAGAGCTCTATCAA
Organism: Chanodichthys erythropterus; assembly: GCF_024489055.1. NCBI lineage: Eukaryota > Metazoa > Chordata > Actinopteri > Cypriniformes > Xenocyprididae > Chanodichthys > Chanodichthys erythropterus. The sequence continues at coordinate 17,103,906 of NC_090236.1, read as the reverse complement.
ACACTTACAGAGAGTTGAGAATGTAGCTGCAGAAATGCTGACTCATGCTAGACTGTCAGCTCTTCACTCCCTTTTCTGGCTAATTGTGTCTCACACAACTGATTGCAAGATCATGTTATTCATTTTTAAACTGACCTCGGTAATACAATATTTAAATGTTGTATTCTCCAATTTCTATACTGATTATATTAAGAATTTTTGAAACTACATGTCAACTTATTGTACTAACCGGTACCCTAACACCTAACCCTAAGCTAACAGTTTACTAACAGTCTACTAATACTCTAAAGAGTGTTAGTTAGTTGTATTAATTAGTTAGTAGTTAGTTGACATGTAGTTGCAAAGCTAACAGTTAGTAGAATGTCTATATTATATTATATTATATTATATTATATTATATTATATTATATTATATTATATTATATTATATTATATTATATTATATTATATTATATTATATTATATTATATTATATTATATTATATTAGACTATTTACAAATGTGCTATATAAGTTTTATTTACAACAAATAATTTGTTAAATTCTGTTGATGGATGATATTAGTTGATGGATTATCCAAGAGACTTAGAGTTTCATGTAAGCATCAATTACACCTCAGATGTTTCTTCTAAAGAAATAAAAATAGATATACAAATGAGGCAGTTAAACAAAGTGCATAGCATAGCTCAGATCATTTGGTTTTGGAAGAATTTCATGAGAAATCTTCATATTGAAATCTCTGACTTTTATCACAGACATTGATATGTTGGCAAATGAGCGCAGTTTAAAGTATAATAGGGATTTTGCCTGAAACTCTGCAGGAGGCACATATGGGGTTAAGTCTTAATTTGCTCTCCATTTAATCTCTTTGCTGTTTAGCAGCAACAATTGAGCTATTGAAGAGATCTCATTTCTGTCTGTCTCCCACACATTCACATTCGATGTTTGTAGACTTTCACTCAATCTTTGATCATTGATTTCTTTTATCATTTCCTTAAACAGGCAATAATTTTAATGCTGACAAAAAAACAAAACAAAAAATCAGATGACAGCAAAACAACATGTTTTATTACCTAACTCTGTCAGAACCATGTGTTCCACATTGGAGAGGACACCGGTTTTGGAAAAACAAAGAGTTTGTGTGTTGCAATCAGCATGCAGTGAGAGTGACGGGGAGGTTGTTTGTGAAGCTTCAGCTGCACACTCTGTTAAAGTGCTTTTGAAATGAGCAAACAGAAAGAATGGGACACAGAAGGGGACTGGGTGAACCCCCTGCCATCAGCAGTAATACTGACCCTTGCTGCTTGTTTGTTCGCCAGATAAGGCATTTCCAGCACTGCGGCATTTTAACCCTCTGCTGTTCAGACAAAGTTGGGTTTAAATAAAGGTTTTGTCACAAAACTCATCTTGCAAATTTGAGACAGATGTGATATTACTTTTCTAAGCAATCAGATTGAAATATTTTGCTGGTCAATGACAAAACCTGTGAAAAAATTTAAATAGACTTACAGTGAGGAAGAGACCTGAGTTGAAAATGTCTGAAATGTAGGATGGTAGGGGAATGCTGCTGATAAGTCCCTTTCCCTAAAACCCACCCCATAGTGAGCCTACTGATCACCATGCTGTTTCACCGACCACTCAGGTAGAGCTTTCATCATGAATATTAATGTCCCCCCAACCATTCAACTCACACCTAGGCTATATAATAAAGACTTGTAGGTGGGCACTTTTGACTTGACCACTTAGCAACTACCCTGAATTCCCTGGCAAACCACTTAGAACACCTTAGCAATCCCCCAAACCTAGCTTCATACCCAGCAAAAAAAAATTGCTGATGTTCATATTAAAAGGTTATTTCACCTAAAAATGAAATTTCTGTCATTAAGTACACCTTCATGTTGTTTCAAACCCGTACAACATTCATCTTTGGAACACAAATTAAGATATTTTTGATTAAATCCAAGAGGTTTTTTATTCCCCAAAGCAACGTACAGTGCATAGCATAAATGAGTACACCCTCACTGAACAAATACAAAAGATGTATTTTCTTTATGATCACTAATACAATTCATGGAAAGATGGCAAAACTAAAATGTATTAAACATATACATAATAAAAACTGAGAATATGTCATTAGTAGCCATAAATTAGCCAAATTTGTTTAAATTAAGGATTGCAGAAATGAGTACACCCTAGATTTAATTCAACAAATGTATAATATTCTAGCACTTAGTATGCCCTCCCATAATTTTGAATATACTCCTCTGACCCTTCTTGGCACGGAGTGTACAAGTTCATGACAAATTGCCACATCTGTCCTGTTTAACTCCTGGATGATGAGCTCCTTAAATGTCCTGATCTTTAATGGGGAGTGTTGCTCAACTCGTCTCTACAGAATCCCCCACAGATGCTCAAGAGTGTTAAGATTGAGTGCAATACATGTCCACAGAAGGGTTTTCACCTTGGAAGAATGTGTATCCTCATTGTCATGTTGAAAAAAATGCCCAACAATGCAGGGAATGAGGAAAGGGTAACATCTTCTGTTTCAAGTTTGTGTATTAAATTACACAATGGTGTGGGAATTTATGACAGCATTGATAAAGCACAACTCCCTGACACCTTCAGCACTCATACATCTATATATATAAGAGCTTTACTACCACTGAACTTTTCTGTGGGAACCAGGCACTTCTCACTGTACTCCTCTAGCAACACCATAACATTTTGGATGCTGCTAGATCCAAAATGATTGATTTGGTCTCATGAGACCAGAGTATTGATTCCCAGTATCTATATTTTGTAAATATGGGCTTTGGAAATGGCTTACTGGCTACTGACTGTGGCTTTGGCTACAGTAGGAAGTTCCAGTGAGAACAACAACCATGCATGTCATTTCTGCAGGCTGAATCTTACTCTGTGAGATAAACAGTCACTCTTTACATAGCTTTTGCTGGCTCTGAGACAGTGTCTTGGTATTTCTCCTGCTCTTTGTCTAGCAAAAAAATCCCTCAACACTAAATGAAAGCTTAAAAGGAAGGCCTGATTATTTCAGGGGCCTTGTCACAAGTCCATTGTTTTTGAATTTCTGTGTTACTTTTGCTATATTTTCAAGGATTTGGTAGTCCTCTTGTACCACTCTCCTCCTTTGTGCTAAGAAATAAGTCTCCTGACAGTTCTCTCCCAAGTGGTTCCATTGTTGTCAGCGTGTCAAGTCTGAGAATGATTCAGTGGGCTATATAACACTTTTTAATTGTCAAGAAATTACTTATCTTTAAATGTTTTGGTTCAACATACTCACCTGTTGATCAAACATTGCCTTAAACTTGCACCCGGAAATTTTTATTTTATTTTATTTAGTAACTTTTAGGAGGGTGTACTCATTTTTGTTACACATCATGTTATCACCTTGATAATAAAATCTTATTTTCCTGAATAATTTTGACATGCTTCTTTGGTAATTGATTAAGCAGACTTGCTGGAACATTATATCTCTAAAGAACCCTAACATGTCTTCTAAGTAATTGAGTAATTGCTGACTTTCAGAAGTTTCAGAGGGGGTGTACTCATTTATCCTGTGCACTGTAATTACCATCATTCAAGGTCCAGAAAAGTAGTAAAGACATGGTTAAAATAGTCAATGTGACTATAGTGGATCAACCTTAATGTTACGAAGCGACTAGAATACTTTTTGTGTGCGAAAGAACCTGCCGTAGAACCTGGAAGCACTGAACATAAACAGCATAGCAGAATGACAGTAGAGAGATGAATTTGTTGAATAAAGTCGTTATTTTCGTTATGTTTTTGCGCACAAAAAGTATTCTCGTCGCTTCATAACATTAAGGTTGAACCACTGCAGTCATGTTTTTATAGACTATTTTAACGATGTCTTTAATGTATTACATAGTGTATGACAGACTTTTTTTAGCTTCAGACTATGAATGTTAAAATGAATGTTAAAATCTGTTCAGATTGTAAAAGTTGTGTACTGTATTCCAACCTGAACTCTACTCATGACTGACAACATCTATATGCTAGAAATCATTGTTTGCTTTCTTACATTTTGTGTAATACATTTGACTCCATTACAGGGTGTCAAGAAGCCTTTTAAAGAGGTCATTAAAGCCAACATCGGGGATGCTCACGCTATGGGGCAACAGCCAATCACCTTCTTTCGACAGGTAGCTGACTCCTTTCCTTTTGCTTACTAAGAGTCTCAATGAATCATCTACTCTAGTCATTTCCAGTCATTTTCAGGTCCACTGCACCTTCAGCTGTTCCATGCATTAACCAAAGTCAACAGTTTAAATGGACCGATTTGCACATATCTAAGTTATTTAATTTGATTAATTTTGCTCAGTTTGTTTCTAGATGTTTTTATGGCCTCATAACTGAATTGTTTTTCAAGGTGATGGCACTGTGTACTTATCCACAACTACTTGATGACAACAAGTTTCCAGAGGATGCCAAAAACCGAGCGAGGCGTATTTTGCAAGCATGTGGAGGGAACAGCATCGGTATGTGATTTGTGTAAAATGAGAGTTGACATAAAATATCAGATTTTTTTTTATATATATATATATTTTTACTTTTTCATACAATGGAAGCCATTGGTGCCAATGTTTTTTTTTTTTTTTTTTGGACCCCATTGACTTTCATTAAGTGGATAAAATCATCTTTAATCATCTCTTAAATGGTTAAATCATCTTTTGTGTTTTACGAAAGAAAGAAAATAATGGTGACCAGTTACAGGACATAAAATATACACTTTACCTTATTTATGCAGTATATGTAAATTTTGACCTAATATATCACATAATATGATAAACTAAACTCTAACTGTACTAATTGTTAACTGATGTTACTCTGTGTTCTTCAATCTCCCCAGGGATGTTACTGATTAAAATGTTGATGTTAGTCACTGTCCAAAAGGCAGCAGAGGCTTTAAGGCTCTGTAATATGAAATTCTTTCTACATTTACACCTCCATTTGCTCTGTTCCTCTTCTTGTTTGTCAGGTGCATACACAACCAGTCAGGGCATTGACTGTGTAAGGCATGATGTTGCCAACTACATACAGCGCCGTGACGGCGGTATTCCGTCTGATCCTGATAACATCTACCTCACGACAGGAGCCAGTGACGGCATTGTGGTACGTCAGGCAAACGCAAACGCAAACACAGTTCTTTGTACACTTGACTTGTGTACTCAGAGTCAGCCTGCTCCAGTATGTCAATTAAAGAGACAGTCCACCAGTTTTCAGTATTCCAGATGAAAAAGGTTTTTGGTCTTTCAAAATCTGTTCTTGTAAATCATAGTGTGTAAGATACAATGATATTTTATTTTATTTTATTTTAAATAAGTATAATTTTTAAGTATAAGTGACTTTTTTCAGAATTATGAGAAATAAACTTGCAATTGCAAGAAAAAGTCAGAATTGTGAGATAAAAAGTCGCAATTATCCTTTTTTTTAAATCTTTTATTCTGTACCAGAAGCAAGCTCCTAAAGCAATCATTTTTTAATTTAAAAAATCCCATAGCCTTACATTACATGAGTCATATATAGAGACCAGAATATCATAGAGACTTTGAGGTGCCTCTTTTGACTTGGTCTTGTAAACAGCCATCCATAAACCACCTTCCTCCTTCTAGCATCATGCACCTCTCACTTTTCCTCACTTGAGGAAATGTGAAAATCTAGTTTTCCCTATGGTCTTATTCGCTCTTCTTGTCTTTTAGACCATACTGAAGTTGCTGACAGCTGGAGAGGGTCGTACACGGACGGGGGTCATGATCTCTATTCCTCAGTACCCTCTGTACTCTGCATCTATAGCAGAGTTGGGTGCCGTTCAGGTGAATTACTACTTGAATGAGGAAAAGTGCTGGAGTCTAGACATTAGTGAGCTACAGCGCTCTCTACAGGCAGCCAGAGAGCATTGCAACCCCCGTGTACTGTGCATCATCAACCCCGGCAACCCCACTGGTAAACCATTTAGATAATTTCCATAAGAACTATTTCAAATTGATCATCTGTAATGCAGTTAATAATTATTAAGTATACATTAATAATAAATAGCTATCAAATTCTAATATAGTATATTTATACAACTTTATAAAATATAAATATATGCCTATTCAAAAGTTTGGGGTCAGTAATCTTTTCATCTTAAAAGAATTCAATACTTTTATTCATAAAGGATGCATTAAATTGATCAAAAGTAACAGTATTAAACTGTTAAATATCACTTTCAAATAAATGCTGTTCTTTTGAACTTTTCTATTCATCAAAGAATCCTGAAAAAGTGTATCACCGTTTTCACAAGAATATTAAGCAGCACAACTGTTTTCAACATTGTTAATAATAATAAATGTTTCTTGAGCAGCTTGATTTCTGAAGGATCATGTGACACTGAAGACTGGAGTAATGATGCTGAAAATTCATCATCACAAGAATAAATTACATTTTAAAATATATTCAATAAGAAAACGAAACGAAAATATGTTTTTTTTTTTTTTTTTAATTGTAACACTATTTGTATTTTACAGTATTTACTGTTTTCATCAATATTTACTGTTTGATCAAATGCAGCCTTGGTGAGACTTTCAAAAACATTACAGACTCCAAACTTTTGAACAGTGTAATCAATCAAAACATTGTATAAATAATTTATTGTATACATTTTTATTTTTTATTTTATTTTTTTGTAATAGGTCAGGTACAAAGCAGACAATGTATTGAAGATGTAATTCGATTTGCAGCCAAAGAAAACCTCTTCCTAATGGCTGATGAAGTGAGTTAATAATGGAGATTATATGGTGTTTACAGATCATACTATAAATCTGTATTCACATCATATCAGCACTTTGTTAAAAGGGTTAAGGCATGCATTTCTCACCCTACTTGCTCAGCATTAAACATTTCTTTTACTATGCATCTATTTCTTAGGTGTATCAGGACAATGTATACGCAGAGGGCTGTGAGTTTCACTCCTTCAAGAAGGTGCTGTTCGAGATGGGTCCAGAGTATTCAAGAACAGTAGAGCTGGCGTCGTTCCATTCCACCTCTAAGTGCTACATGGGAGAGTGAGTACACATCCGTCAGGCTTGTCGTTTCACAGAGAAACATACTACATTGGTATGGACCTGGCATTGTTGTGTGCATATCTAGTTCAGTCATGAAACTCTAGATAGCGCAGGCTGATAGGTCATGCAATCTGCAAGAAATCACATCATAACCACTTGGCACAGGCTGATTGGCCTCTGCTGATCCTAAAGCTAATGAAATTGCTTGCTCATCATTGAAATAGTCTAGTTCATTCTTTACTATAGGTTAGTTCTGCAGCACGATATCAGAGTTCCTCTGAAACCTTCCAGCTCCACCTGCCTAAATCTTTTATGGGATTTATGTGTGTCTATACAGGCATCTTCCTCAGATCTTACATGCTCACAGCAGCGTGTCTGTGTATCTATTAGCAGTAGAGTCCATACTTGCTCTGCAGCAGCAGCAATAATCAACAGCAGCAGCGTAGCAGATCTAGTTTGCCAAGACCAAATACATTAACAATGCCATATTCAATAACATGCTAAAACTGTTTCGAGAGTTGTCATGATTGAAGTGTATTTACACAAGAATCAATATAAAACAGTATGCTCAAAAGTTTATTTTTGTGCACAAAAAACAATCCAATAACAATGTAGATTTTTTTATGTGCACCAATCCATACAATGTACTTTATTCTCTAACATACATAAACAAACACACACTTTCAGGTGTGGTTTTCGAGGGGGATACATGGAGGTCATCAACATGGACCCAGAGGTTAAAGCTCAGCTCACCAAGCTGGTGTCAGTGCGCTTGTGCCCACCTGCGCCTGGACAAGCCCTCATGGACCTGGTGGTCAATTCCCCACAGCCCGGAGAACCCTCCTACCAGTCGTTCATGAAGGTGTCTTGCTCTTTCCAACTTGTAGCACTTTTACCACAGCGAGTAGCAGTGGTGTAAAGAGTAAATGTAATTAGTTACTGTACTTAAAGGTGCCCTAGATTCAAAAATTGAATTGACCTCGGCATAGTTAAATAACAGGAGTTCAGTACATGGAAAAGACATACAGTGAGTCTCAAACTCCATTGTTTCCTCCTTCTTAAAATCTCATTTGTTTAAAAGACCTCCGAAGAACAGGCGAATCTCAACATAACACCGACTGTTACGTAACAGTCGGTGTGTACGCCCCCAATATTTGCATATGCCAGCCCATGTTTCCAACATTATGAAAGGCATTAGACAAGGGCAGAATGTCTGGATGTGCACAGCTGAATCATCTCACTAGGTAAGCAAGCAAGGACAATAGCAAAAAATGGCAGATGGAGCAATAATAACTGATAACATGATATTTTTAGTGATATTTGTAAACTGTCTTTCTAAATGTTTCATTAGCATGTTGCTAATGTACTGTTAAATGTGGTTAAAGTCACCATCGTTTCTTACTGTATTCACGGACACAAGAGCCGTCGCTATTTTCATTTTTAAACACTTGCAGTCTGTATAATTTATAAACAACTTCATTCTTTATAAATCTCTCCAACAGTGTAGCATTAGCCGTTAGCCACGGAGCATAGCCTCAAACTCATTCAGAGTCAATGTAAACATCAAAATAAACACTGTACTTACGCGATTAGACATGCTGCATGACGAACACTTTGTAAAGATCCATTTTGAAGGTTATATTAGCTGTTTTAACTTTTGTTGTTTAAGGCAAGCGTGAGCTCTTGGGGCATGGAGCACGAGAATTAAAGGGCCACACACCCTGAATCGACTCATTTCTAATTATGCCCCAAAATAGGCAGTTAAAAAAATGAATTAAAAAAAAAATCTATGGGGTATTTTGAGCTGAAACTTCACAGACACATTCAGGGGACACCTTAGACTCATATTACATCTTTTAAAAAAAGGGCACCTTTCTAGGGCACCTTTAAGTATCTTTTTGGCTACTCTGTAGTTGTACTGAGTATCAAATATACGGGCAATTTTTACTCTCTACTTGACTACATTTCTGAACTAGTAAATGTACTTTTTACTCCACTACATTTGTGATGAGTAATGCAATTACAAATGACATTTTTCATGGCAGCTAACTTTTTCTGCAGCAGTGTGCTTCTGATATAAAGAAGCGATATCGTCATCTAAGATCATTGAATGTACAATATCTTGTGCATTTTGCCTTTACTCACCCAAAATTGTCAACAAGAATACTTTACGTGATTGTGAGTGCATTAGCAGGTAGTTGCTGATTGCAGATGTTTTATTTATTGATGAGGAAATGACTGGTGATAAGGCTGAAACCAGCACAGTAGACTTTAACTATTTAACTATTTTAATTAACATTATTTTATTTATCCGCTATATTGACAAGACCGTTTTGAAGGATATTTGTTTACTCATGGCCTTTTTGTGCACTTAAGCTCAACTGAGACTTGAGAGTTTGTAGACGTTTACAAGGTTGTTGTGTCGACCTTGATTTATTGCAACATTGAGGTGTTCAGTTTTATTTTGATTTTAGAAAAAAAACTTGATTCCTCATCTTACAAATCAATTGTTTCATATTTTCATTGGCATGTCTCTCAGGACTAGTGCATCTCCGAGCCTACATTCAGCATGAGTAAAATACTTAAGTACTGTTAAAATCTGATACTTTAAGACTTTTACTCAAGTCATATTGGAATTGGTTACTTGTAACTTGTAGTGGAGTCATTTCCGATGTAAGGTATCAGTACTTTTACTCAAGTATGGTTTTCAGGTACTCTTTACACCTCTGGCAAGTAGACAGTAAACTAAATTGGTGGTGTACAACTCTGGTTATGGGGAAAAAGTTACACTGTATATATACTGTATATACAGTGCCCTCCACAATTATTGGCACCCTTAGTAAATATGAGCAAAGGTGGCTGTGAAAATAAATCTGCATTGTTTATCCTTTTGATCTTTCATTAAAAAAAAAATCACAAAATTCTAACCTTTCATTTAAGTAAAACATTTGAAAGTGGGGGGAAACTCACATTATGAAATAAATGTTTTTCTCCAATGCATGTTGGCCACAATTATTGGCGCCCCTATAAATTCTTATGAGTAAAATATCTTTAAAATATATTCCTATTCATATTTACATTTTTTAGCACAACGGGGTGACTAGGAGCATGAAATTGTCCAGCCATGATTTCCTGTTCCACTGGAGTATAAACATGAGTAAACACAAATGCCAAATTCCCGTAATCATTCATCACAATGAGTAAAACCAAATAATATAGTTCTGATGTGCAGCAAAAGATTGATGGGCTTCACAAAATAGAAAGTGGCTGTAAGAAAATACCTAAAACATTGAAAATTCCCATTTCCACTATCAGGGCAATAATTAAGAAGTTCCAATCAACTAAAGATGTTACAAATCTGCCTGGAAGAGGACGTGTGTCTAAATCGTCCTAATGTGAAGTGAGGAGGAAAGTTTGAGTGGACAAAGACTCTCCAAGGATCACAGCTGGAGAATTGCAGAGATTAGTTGAGTGTTGAGTCTCAGAAAGCCTAAAAAAATGATCAAACAACACCTACATCCCCACAAGATGTTTGGGAGGGTTTCAAGAAAAATCCTCTGCTCTCATCCAGAAACAATCTCCAGCGTATTCAGTTGTCAGACAAGACTGGAACTTCAAACGGGACTGGCTTCTATGGTCAGATGAAAGTAAAAAAAGAGCTTTTTGGCAGCAAACCCACCAGATGGGTTTGGTGCACACATGGATAAAAAGTACCCCATGCCCACAGTTAAATATACTGCTGGATCTTTAATGTTGTGGGCCTATTTTTGTGCTGGAGGTCCTGGACATCTTGTTCAGATATATGGTATCATGGATTCTATCAAATACCAACAGATAAAAAAATCAAAACCTGACCACTTCTGCTAGAAATCCAATAATGGGCTGTGGTTGGAGCTTCCATCAGGACAATGATCCAAAACAAACATCAAATCCAACACAAAAATGGGTCACAAAAAAACACAAAATTAAGCTTCTTTCATTGCCATCCCAGTCCTCTGACCTGAACCCTAAAGAAAATGTGTGGAGTGAACTGAAGAGAAGAAGCACCAACATGGAGCTGGAATCTGAAGGATCTGGAGAGATTCTGCATAAAGGAATGGTCTCTGATCTCTTGTCAGGTGTTCTCCAAACTCATCAGGCATTATAGGTGATGCATTATCGGAGCTGTTATCTTGGCAAAAGGAGGTTGCAAAAAGTTTTCACAGCTGCTTTTGCTCATAATTACTAAGGGTGCCAATAATTGTGGAGGGCACTGTATAGTTTCAATTGTTCCTACCTTTTTTTTTTTTTTTTTCATAAAAAAACTCCTTTTAGTATAGATTTTAGTACAGAAGTTAATTGATGAATCCTGATTTGTTCGTGAAAACGTTTGTACATATCTGCCTACTTTATTCTGGAGAACACAATATATGATATTTTAAAGAATGTTTAAAGTGTTTTTGTTAATATAATTGGTCAGTTTGGTCAAAAAAAGAAAATATTATTTTATGGATGAAAAAGTCATTTCTTTTTTGTGTTCTGCAGTAGAAATTAAATTATTCAGTTTTAGAACAACATGAGGTAGATAATGACAGAATTTAAAATTTTAAGTGAAATATCTTTTTAAAAGATGGCCAGTTGCTCAGTTCTTTTGTCTGTATTTAGTTGAGAACATAGATATAATTTTCAACTGCTGTACAATGTTTCTTCTTTTTCTACAAAAAAAAAAAAAAAAAAACACTGGGTATTTTTCTCCCTATTAGCTGTGTATAATCCAGTTAACCATACTGGCTACTATCCCAGCCTTTCTTTTTTCATTCCTCTTCCTCTGTCTTGTGTAGGAGCGAACAGCCGTTCTGAGTGCCTTGGCTGAAAAAGCCAAACTGACCGAGGAGATTCTGAATACAGTGCCAGGCATCAGCTGTAACCCTGTGCAGGGAGCCATGTACTCCTTCCCTCGTATCACCATACCTGAACGTGCCATCAACGAAGCCAAGGTCGGTTTGTGTCACATGCTCATTATGTATTCTGTTGGTCTAATTGACTTGGTTTGTTGTGTTTGACATGGCTTGTTGTGTGTGTGTGTAAATACAGGTGAAGGGTCAGGCTCCAGACATGTTCTACTGCATGAAACTTCTGGAGGACACCGGGATCTGCCTCGTTCCTGGCAGTGGTTTTGGTCAAAGAGATGGCACTTACCACTTCAGGTGTGTGTGTGTGTTTGGATCTTTCTTCTCATGGTTTGTACAGGGAATTGTGGACACACAATATACAAGTAGTCGACATGAAATATTAAGCAGTGACAACAGTTCTTTTAAAGTCATGAAATGGAAGTAACATCAAATCTTTTCTTCAGAAGGATTATTAAAAAAAAAAAAAAAAAATTATTGGTTCTAAGGGTTATACGGATCGTAGTTGAGCCATGATCAATACGGACAAGGGGCCTGATATATAAACAAAATGGGTATAGAAATGTGCGTATGCAATTTTCCATGCACATATCAGGATTCAGAAAAAAGAAATGAGGCGTAAATATGTGTGCACGGTATGGACACTCTAGACTGTGCATACACGCTCTTTTACTGAAGTGAATGAAGTAATGAAGTAAAAATAATTATTTAAACTGTTTTACATCTGATATACACATTTAGATTAAATATGCCACTCTCATTAAAGGAGATAAGCACTGAAATTTCATGAAATCATTATCCAGAAATTAGAAATATTGGTAACACTTTACAATAAGGTTCATTAGTTAAACATTAGTATATTAACTAACATGAACTAACCATGAGCAATACATTTGTTACTGTATTTGTTAAATGTTAATAAAAATACAGCTGTTCATAGTTTGTTCATGTTAGTTCACAATGCATTGAAGGTGCCGAAGAACGTGTTTTTAAAGATGTAATATAAGTCTAAGGTGTCCCCTGAATGTGTCTGTGAAGTTTCAGCTCAAAATACCCCATAGATTTTTTTTTTTATTAATTTTTTTAACTGCCTATTTTGGGGCATTATTATAAATGCGCCGATTCAGGCTGCGTCCCCTTTAATTGCTCGTGCTCCCCGCCCCTGAGCTCGCGCTTGCCTTAAACAGTATAAACAAAGTTCACTCAGCTAATATAACCCTCAAAATGGATGTTTACAAAGTGTTCCTCATGCAACGTCTAATTGCGTAAGTACGGTATTTATTTGGATGTTTACATTTGATTCTGAATGAGTTTGAGGCTGTGCTCCGTGGCTAACGGCTAATGCTACACTGTTGGAGAGATTTATAAAGAATGAAGTTTTGTTTATGAATTATACAGACTGCAAGTGTTTAAAAAATGAAAATAACGACGGCTCTTGTGTCCGTGAATACAGTAATAAACTATGGTAACTTTAACCACATTTAACAGTACATTAGCAACATGCTAACGAAACATTTAGAAAGACAATTTACAAATATCACTAAAAATATCATGTTATCATGGATCATGTCAGTTATTATTGCTCCATCTGCCATTTTTCGCTATTGTCCTTGCTTGCTTACCTTGTCTGTTGATTCTGCTGTGCACAGATCCAGATGTTAATACTGGCTGCCCTTGTGTAATGCCTTGAACATGGGTTGGCATATGCAAATATTGGGGGCATACATATTAATGATCCCGACTGTTATGTAACAGTCAGTGTTATGTTGAGATTCGCCTGTTCCTCTGAGGTCTTTTAATCAAATTAGATTTATATAAGAAGGAGGAAACAATGGTGTTTGAGACTCACTGTATGACATTTCCATGTACTGAACTCTTGTTATTCAACTATGCCGAGGTAAATTAAATTTTTCATTCGATGGCACCTTTAACTAATTTCGATGATGCTGAGATCCGATCTCAGTGTGGAGCACTGGCTGTTGTCACATTCCTTGTGTATTAAAAATTCTCACTGGATTGTTACAATTATTCAATTATATAACAATTATTCAAATATATAACAATTACAGTTATTATAATTAATGGCAAAATTAATGTTTGGAATTGTAAACTGGGGGGGTGGGGGGGGGGTTAAGCTAGTTACGTCGACAGACAAGACAGAGCAGGTTACTTATGATATTAAACAAAGTCCCAGCTTTCAAACTGTGTAGTTTTTTAAGAAATTCAAACAATAAGCTTTGTGGCTCTTTAATGTGTTGACACTAACCAAATTATGACACTTTTCTGAACATCCAGATCTTCATGATGTGGTATAATGCTTAATGTATGTTAGTGTGGTCCATGAATAGTAAAATGAAAATAATGGGCATTCAAGAGACATGATTTTGCACTGGTTTATTTTCAGTGCTTTGTGGCAGTTGTAATTATAAGCGCATTCATGAATCAATGTATTCTGTAACATTCCTGTATGTGTAAATAATGATTGATTTAATACAGTATAGATTAATATTTTTGTGCTGTGTGCTGTTTTTGTTGTGCAAGCTCCTTGCCACTAGAGGACACACCACTACAAATCACACAAGATCATGTTTTTGAATTGAAGCCTTGTTTTGTAACACCTTTGTCTCTCTCTCTCCCACACACAGAGACACTACTGAGAAGCCCAACTGCTCCATTCTTTGATGGTGTCATTTTGTTAATGAGTTAAGATACATAATGGGATGAGATGTACTTTGAGAACTTCACATCTCAGAAGTTTTAAAAGCTAATTGTCTCTCGTCAGAGCTCTGTTAGAAGTGCTTTGATTTCAACTGCTGCACTTTGACATTCTGCTGCAGTTTTTTAAAAACTCATTTAAAAAGGGCCATGTTTGGTAAATGCAGTGCCACAAATATTATACATTACTGGTCAAAATTTTTTCGGTAAGAACATTTTTAAAAGAAGCCTCTTTGGCGCTTAGAATTTTCAACATCAGTTCTTTAGTCTTCAGTGTCACGTGATACTTTAGAAATCATTCTAATACACTGTAAAAAGTAATACACTCTATCTGCTCAATAAAATTGTCGAAACAGATTACAAGCAATTTTTAAAATTAAATTCAACATATAAGAATTGAGTTAGAATGAATCAAATAAATTCCTTAAAAGTCAACCATTTAAAATGTGTAAAATTAGCAAACACCATTACAAAAACCACAAACTGACATAAAAAGCAAAGAGTCAAACTGCCCAACTAAAAGACATTTTTCGCTATTGTCCTTGCTTGCTTACCTTGTCTGTTGATTCTGCTGTGCACAGATCCAGATGTTAATACTGGCTGCCCTTGTGTAATGCCTTGAACATGGGTTGGCATATGCAAATATTGGGGGCATACATATTAATGATCCCGACTGTTATGTAACAGTCAGTGTTATGTTGAGATTCGCCTGTTCCTCTGAGGTCTTTTAATCAAATTAGATTTATATAAGAAGGAGGAAACAATGGTGTTTGAGACTCACTGTATGACATTTCCATGTACTGAACTCTTGTTATTCAACTATGCCGAGGTAAATTAAATTTTTCATTCGATGGCACCTTTAACTAATTTCGATGATGCTGAGATCCGATCTCAGTGTGGAGCACTGGCTGTTGTCACATTCCTTGTGTATTAAAAATTCTCACTGGATTGTTACAATTATTCAATTATATAACAATTACAGTTATTATAATTAATGGCAAAATTAATGTTTGGAATTGTAAACTGGGGGGGTGGGGGGGGGTTAAGCTAGTTACGTCGACAGACAAGACAGAGCAGGTTACTTATGATATTAAACAAAGTCCCAGCTTTCAAACTGTGTAGTTTTTTAAGAAATTCAAACAATAAGCTTTGTGGCTCTTTAATGTGTTGTGACCATGGTCATGACAGATTGCTGTAGCGCCTCAGCTCAAGAGGCTCGTAAACCGATCGTTTCTTACTACTAGTCCATTTTTATAGCATCAAATAAACATGAATGAACATGAGAATCAATGTTGTTTCAAACGCGGAAAGATGTCAATATACACAATTTTTCAAGTTTAACTCCACTGAGGTTAATCTTCTAACGCCTGACTGCTTTGTCGGACAAAATGGCGGATTCGGCGTTCTGATTGGTTAGATCGCTTGTCAGTCAAACTCCTGGCGATTGAGAATCTATATGGAATATTTGCTCAAATATATTTTGTCACCACACAGCTTGTATATAATGAGAAATGTAATTTTTTACATTAAACTCTCCATTCCTCTTTTGTGTTATTTGCTTTACCAGGATGACCATCCTTCCTCCAACAGACAAACTCAAGATTATGCTCAACAAACTGAAGGAATTCCATCAGACATTCACCCAGCAGTATGCTTGACCCCAGTTCAATCACAGCTCTATTACCACAACCTGACTGACTAAAAGTGCTACAATACATTTCTCACTTTGCACCTTCTTAATGTTTGGTCATGATGTGGCCAAAAAAATCACTTGAGCCTTGATGGACACTAATTTGCAACTTTTCCACTGGATAATGTTATGCCTTGTAGCTAAAGATGAATGAGTACACTATATAATCTCATTTTGGACTTTTTAACATGCAATAGGTAGAAATCGCAAGACTTGATTTCTCATTTCACAAGATTTTAACCAAATTATGACACTTTTCTGAACATCCAGATCTTCATGATGTGGTATAATGCTTAATGTATGTTAGTGTGGTCCATGAATAGTAAAATGAAAATAATGGGCATTCAAGAGACATGATTTTGCACTGGTTTATTTTCAGTGCTTTGTGGCAGTTGTAATTATAAGCGCATTCATGAATCAATGTATTCTGTAACATTCCTGTATGTGTAAATAATGATTGATTTAATACAGTATAGATTAATATTTTTGTGCTGTGTGCTGTTTTTGTTGTGCAAGCTCCTTGCCACTAGAGGACACACCACTACAAATCACACAAGATCATGTTTTTGAATTGAAGCCTTGTTTTGTAACACCTTTGTCTCTCTCTCTCCCACACACAGAGACACTACTGAGAAGCCCAACTGCTCCATTCTTTGATGGTGTCATTTTGTTAATGAGTTAAGATACATAATGGGATGAGATGTACTTTGAGAACTTCACATCTCAGAAGTTTTAAAAGCTAATTGTCTCTCGTCAGAGCTCTGTTAGAAGTGCTTTGATTTCAACTGCTGCACTTTGACATTCTGCTGCAGTTTTTTAAAAACTCATTTAAAAAGGGCCATGTTTGGTAAATGCAGTGCCACAAATATTATACATTACTGGTCAAAATTTTTTTTGGTAAGAACATTTTTAAAAGAAGCCTCTTTGGCGCTTAGAATTTTCAACATCAGTTCTTTAGTCTTCAGTGTCACGTGATACTTTAGAAATCATTCTAATACACTGTAAAAAGTAATACACTCTATCTGCTCAATAAAATTGTCGAAACAGATTACAAGCAATTTTTAAAATTAAATTCAACATATAAGAATTGAGTTAGAATGAATCAAATAAATTCCTTAAAAGTCAACCATTTAAAATGTGTAAAATTAGCAAACACCATTACAAAAACCACAAACTGACATAAAAAGCAAAGAGTCAAACTGCCCAACTAAAAGAAACACTGATCACCATAATGGTGATCAGACATTTTCAATAAAATCAACACCAACATCTAAACCTCTGTTAATTCTTGTGTTTCTCTTTCCTTCAATGATTCTGCTTGTTATCATCAGGTGTCATCAATGTTGGCAATAGAGTTCTTAATTTATCTTTGTCATCTGTCTATTCAGATATTTTTGTTTAAAATGTACTTGTTTTAAACGGTTGACATTTAAGGAATTAATTTGATTAATTCTAACTAAATTCTAATTGTTGAATTTAATAATATTGCTTGTAATCTGTTGCCAAAATTGTATTGAGTAGATATAGCGTATTATGCTGATTTGATGCTCAAGAATCATTTATTATAACTGTGTTAAAAATATTTTTTGCTGCTTAATATTTTTGTGGAAACCATCAGTTTGACCAAAGCTTTGCATAAGAAAGATTAAAATAAAAAATAAAAAAATCAGCAAGGATGCATTAAATTGATCAAAATTGACAGTAAAGACATTTATATTACAAAAGATTTATATTTCAAATAAATGCAGTTCTTTAGAACTTTAACCAAAATACTGAAAAAATGTATCTGTTTTCACAAGAATACTAAGCAGCAAAAACTAGTTTCAACTTTGATAATAAGAAATGTTTCTTGAGCATCAAATCAGCATATTAGAATGATTTCTGAAGGATCATGTGACTCTGAAGACCAGAGTAATGATGTTGAAAATTCTGCTTTGCCAACGCAAGAATAAATTACATTTGTGACCCTGGACAACAAAATCAGTCATAAGTTGCATGGGTATATTTGTAGCAATAGCAAACAATACATTGTATGGGTCAAAATTACCAATTTTTCTTTTGATGCCAAAAATCATTAGGATTAAGTAAAGATCATGTTCCATATTCATATTTTGTGGGGGTTAAGGGCTGGTCTTGGCCATTAAAATCCTGGGCTTGAAATAGGTCCCACTCCAGCCCTGTCCTCTAGTGAGTCTATCCAGGCTTTAAACAGTCTCTCATATTGTCCCTGACCTCTGTCAGCCCATATTAGCGATGGGAAGCAGAGTCGGCTTTTTAATTAAGTAGCATCTTGTTCGTACCTCCCGCTGCCTTTGTCTTTGCACCTGACGACCGCCTCTAAATGCTGCCTCTTTTTGCTGCTGAATGACTGATCTTGATGTGCTTGTCTTAACAGGGAGTGACAGCGACAGCAGAGGCAAATATCTAATCTGCCAGCCACTCGTATATGAGTGTGGCACAAGACAATCACGCATCCAGAATGTTCTGCACATCACAGTTCTAACATGTTTACAGTTGTGTTCTCAACACACATTTCACAAGAGCAATAAACCAACCATTTAATAAATAGTAAAGTGGTGTCCAAATGTCTGAGACCACACTGAACTTGATTTTATTTGAATCTTTTTTTCAGTCAAGCCATGAAATGAAAGAGCTTTCTTAGAAATAGTAAAAAATTGAATTTAATTTTCTACTTGACTTTCTGTCAGTAGGTGATAATAAATGAGTCACACTCACTGAAATGTTCAAAAACACTATCGCTACAGGAGAGCATTTGCGAATGGCAGTGAAGTGACTCAACTGATACTGGTAGGTCACGTGACAACGACAACATGACACATGTAGAGTACGTCCGGATTATATTCATACTATACACAATGTACATTTTTATCAGTAGCAAAGAAATTACTTATTTCACGAGTTCACCCCTACATATAATTAGATATACTAAACGTATGCATATTTGCCATGCTGTTCCGGGGGAGGGCTCCAAGCTCAGAATTTGGCCCGAACCCAGAGTACTCCCCCCATCCCACCCCATCACTATTTAAGAGTGAGGAGTTGGGGTGGCGGAGGGATGCTGGAAAACTGTTGTGGGATAGAGGTAGTTCAGATATATATACCATCTCTCATGCTAATTAGGTTGATTATCTGAACATGCTCCTCCCAAACTTTGCTAATAAAACATAATTTAAAAGAAGCACCTACTCAGAGAATATTTGATTTCGGACACAGCCATATTGTCAGCCTGTGTGCATTGGGATATTCATGACTCTTTCTGCAGGTTAAATTGTTTCACCAGTAGGTGGTAATAAATCATTCATCATTAGTCATTGAATCATTCACTTGAAGGGTTAGTGTAAACAAGACAAAAATAAAGATTTTATTTAACAATCTCTTCTCTTCCCTGTCAGACTCCTACGCTGTTGACTTACACTGTATTCCATTCGGAAGGGCTCATCCCTATGCCATAAGCCCTTCAAAGGGTTTACCCTCCTTAGTGAGAGTTTCGACGGGATGAAGGATGTAGGGGTCAAAAAAAAAACTTATTTTGGAATGCACTTCTGCGTCATCTTATTGAGACAATCAAGGAAGCACCTTTGTCGCACATTTTGTACGCTGGTTAAGACCCAAAAATTTTGTTTAACGTTAGTTTATTTATTTATTTACTTACGTTAAATATAATGTATATTGTATCTATGTATTTTAAACATTTGAATGGACTGATAAAGGGAGCTGTTAAGTATTTTTGTTGAATTTTGTTGTACCTAATCTAACTCTTATAAATATTACAGTAATATACTAAAAAATACTATACATACATATAGGTAAAATCGAACTCCGAGCCCCCGTACCCATTCTGTGACATCAAACAACTTCCCTGTGCAAAGGATCATGGGGGCCCGAAGTGTCCATCAGTTGTACCCTTTGAAATCCTTTATTCCAAAGGGCCCTTTGAAGTGGCCAGTTTTGAGAAGTTCGGTTTGGAGCGACCCTCCAATATGGCGGTCATGATTGTTTTCACTCCGAAGTGCCCTTCGGAGGGTGATATATCCCGTTTGGAACGCACCAATACTAAGCATAGTGCAGCTCTTCTGTTTTCTATGCAAGTGTGCTGTACAAGTCCTGAAAAGTGAAGCCAATATGTTGGATGCAGTATAGCTCATAAACCCCACCCTCTCCATGTAATATAATGGGACGTGAGATAAACTAAACAATCAAATTACATTTCAAATAATTTTTTTTCCAAAGATGGTTTCTGTCATTTTAGGTAATTACCTATATTATGTATATTCAAGTGTTCGTTTTTTAAAGTAAGTTTGGGTTTAGTTTGTTATTTGATGCTATAAAAATGGACGTGTGACATCATGACTGACAGCTGAGATAACTAGTAGTCAGCAGCAAGTCTTCAACTTTAATTTCTAGATTTCCATAACTGTCTAATTCATAATGAGTTGTTCTGCAGTAAACTGTACTAACTGATTCTGTGGGAGTGTGGGTGGGGCAGCGACATATTTGGACATTGGCAGCTTCACTTCTCAACAATGGAAGGGAGTAAATGTGTGTTGTCCATATTTTTTATTTTTGTAGTATTGTAGTATTCTTGTTGCTTCATAAAATTAAGGTTGAACCACTGTAGCCATGTGGTCTTTAGAACATTTATGGGCCTTGACAGTGCAAATTGCTGTCTATGGAGGAGTCAGAGTGCTCTCGGATTTAATAAAAAATATCTTCATTTGTGTTTCGAAGATGAACAAAGATCTTGCAAGGAACGACATGAGGGTGAGTAATTATAGACAGAATTTTCTTTTTTGTATGAACTAACCCTTTAAAGGATTATTTCAAAATCACTATTGTGTGGAGCATGAATACAGACATACCACATCAACCATGTTAGGATAGTCATGTGAACTACGAGGTCAGTTGCATCACTTCCCCATCTTTGACGAGTGGATTCCCGAGGCCTCACAAAATATTTAAACAGAAAAGCACCTCAGAATTTCAGCAAAAGTAGTATGTCATTTGGGTATTTCTCGCCTACTGTTTTATGAATACAGTGTGTGAATTTGGAGACACTATACACAATTACAATCACACAGCAGCAGACTAGAGTTGTCAGTTCTGTATTTAAGTCCTTAATATGGTTACATTCATACACAGTTCAGTTATTTACAGGAGTGACAACCTCATTCAATAACTAAACTCATACCAATAATTTTCAGGACTCACAACCACATTCTTGGAAAACCTGTGCTGTGTGAACTGAACCAGACTAGATGAGTTGTCTGTCATTTCAAACAGTGTGAGAGAGCTGCTCACATAGATCTGAAAAACAAATAATAACTGTATTATGCATGCTAGGCTAGTAGTTTGTGATGTCACTTTGTAAAGAAACACTACACGCCTATAGACTGAACACACAATACACACGCGAGTGACGACGCCATTTTCACAAATTCGCATTTGTCATAGTTTACACAGAGACAATAATGGTATAGTTTACAAAAAAATGCACTTTGAGACATGTTTCCAAAGTTTGCATCTTCAGGCCCCTAAAACGCTGTTGTCGTGTAAATAAAAGGCCAAAACAGATAAAAAGTTTTCCGTATTTTAGTCGAAAACGGTGTCGTGTAAAGATCCAGAACCTGAGCTGCTCCTTCCAATTTTGTGGTCTGTAGCAAAAGTGGTACAAAAAATTTAAAAAAGATGGAACTGCAACCATCTCATAGAGACATCCAGGTCGTCCACAGAAGTTAACACCTCGACAGGAGCGTCTTCTGCTGAGAAGGGTTGAAGAAAATCGGCATGCAAGTTCAATGCAGTTATCTAAAGAAGTAGAAAGCCAATGGCGTACACTGCAGAGGAATGGCATGCATGGGTTTTGTGGCAAGCCCAGCCACAAAAAAGACTGCCTAGAGTTTGCCAGGGCCCATGCTGACAAAAATGAAGACTACTGGGACTCTATACTCTGGAGTGATGAGACCAAAATAAATGTTTTTGGAACTGATTGCTTCAAAACTGTATGGTGTCGCAAAGGTGAAGAATACAAAGAAAAATGCATGGTGCCCACAGTGAAACATGGTGGCAGTGTCCTTATGTCTGGCTGCATGAGTGCTGCTGGTGTCAGGAGCTGCATTTCACTGATGGCATCTTGAATTCACAGATGTACTGCTCTATACTGAAAGAGAAGATGCTACCATCACTCCGTGCCCTTGGTCGTCGTGCACTTTTCCAACATGACAATGATCCTAAACAGGGTGAAATTGCTCCACTGGCTCCTGATCTGAACCCAATTGAACACCTATGGGGAATTCTGAGGAGACAGGTTGAAGAGACAAGAGCCTCACTCTCCATCCAGAATCCAGTCTCTAAAAAAGGTCATTCTTGAAGAATGGAAAAAGATAGATGCTGCAAGATGTAGTAGTTTTTGTTGTGGGGTGTACTCATTTTTGCATCACCCTGATTTGAGTAAAACTGAAAAATGTGTAATCTAAGTTATACTATTAACCTACTCACATGTTATAAGTTAAACAGATGTTATTGTTATGTGACGGCAGAAGACCCAGAAGCAAAGGGAGTAATTTAACAGAGTTTATTCAGAGTCCCAAACAATGTCCAACATAAACAGACTGCCAGGCGTCGTCACACGGGGACGCTGCAGCTGGAGAACAGAAACAACAGAAAGAGTTCGTTCCCTGAAGGAAGCCCCCTGTGCACGAGCGCTCGGTGGTCGATCTAGGTGTGCCTCAGGTGGCCGATGGAGAGCACCAAACCTGGCGGATGGTAGGAACCAGGCCTGCAGACAGAAGTCTCTGACAGACGGACCACGAGTTCAGGTACTGAAGCAGGAAATGGGACTGGGACTGAAAACAAACACAAACAGTATTATAACGGAAGCAGAGCGATACTGCAGACGAACGTCACACTCACAGGGAGATAATTACCCGACACAGACACGAACAGACAGCAGGGAGAAATAACCAGAACAATCAACACAGACACAGAACTGGTGCGGACGCGAAATGACGAACAGCTGAAACACAACAGCAAGGGAGGACAGGGGAAAAAGGCAGAAAACAAAGAAACTTAGTCTTGTTAACGTTTTGGATATTGTTTAAAATGTTACTTTTCAAAGGAGGTACTGCATTTGTAAGCTGCTCTGTGAACAGGACATTACGAGACTCACAACTGTAAATAAATGTGGTTGTCAATCTCACACATTGACAGTGAACATTGCCAGCAGCAGGCATATTATTGGGGAGTTCATCCAACAATCATATTAGTTTTTAATGTAACTTTTCAACTTAAATTGTTGTGCTGATAAAATAATTTGTTATAAACAAAATGTATTAAATAAGAAAAATGCAAAATCATGTTTAGCGGTGGTCTCACTTTTGGACCCCACTGTATAGAGATGTATAGATGATATATAAAATGATATAAAATTCACTGGAAATGCATAGCTCTAGCATGCGCAAGTGTGTCTAATCACTATCATTTTAAACAAGTGCAACAATGTAAAAATACTGTGCATAGATTTCGTTTTATATTCCAGACGCTGCCTTAACCTCCATGGTTTCTCACCTTTTAGTCACTCTCTTTGCTTTCCTTCCCATTCTCAGCATGGTTCCTTTAAACATTACAATTAAGACATGCATTTAGTCAGGCACTTGCCATTATGAGAACAAACCCTCCTTTACACAGTCACAAAAAGCAAAATGGCAATCAGTAGCTCTATTGTTCAGTGGGTTTCAAAACTGGCACCTCAGCCTCACACTCCAGTTTTTTTTTTTCTTTCAATCTCACATTGCAATCTGAAGCAAGCTTCTCCTTAGTTTCCCATTGATTTTCAGTACCTAAATATGAGGATGGCTGAGCTCCGAATGACGCACCATGTGAATTTTGGAATCTCATGAATATCATGGATTGGTTTCTAGAAATTATTTTAGGTCCTGGACTCAAACAAATATGCACCGCATTGCGATTTAGTCAAAGCTTAGGCTTAGACTTTGTCATGGAAATTTTGCTCGATAGTACGGGGAAGACTCATTGTCAGTGCAGAACAAAAGCGGTTTTACATGCTCGTTTATATGCTACTTTGTTTTCTCTCTCATTCTCTTGTTCTTTAGCCATACATGTTTTTCTGTATCTCCTCTGGCCTGTCATCTCTGAGAGCCTCTGTTGCTCTGTTTGTGGCAGATTAGTAATGCTTCCCCTCTGTCACGGACAGCAGAAGGAGAGAGACATGGTGCGAACGTGTGCCAGTCCTGAGCAGCTAACACCCAGTAGGGTCTCTGAGCATGTTCACCCATTACATAAGCACAAACAACTCCAGTGGCTATAGATACAAAGCTGACTGCATCTTGAAACAAGTTGTTGATATTGTAATGACTAAATAGTGAGTTCCTCATTCATTGTCACTGTAATTAAAGGATTAGTTTACTTTCAAATGAAAATCACCCCATGATTTACTCACACTCAAGCCATCCTAGGTGTATATGACTTTCTTCTTTCAGATGAATACAGTCTGAGTTATAGTAATAATCACCCTGATGCTCCAAAGCTTTACAGTATAATGGCAGTGCACGGAAAGCACCTGTTTGAAAATCGAAAAAAGTGTATCCATCAATCTTAAATGTGTACTCCACACAGCTCCAGGGGGTTAATAAATGTATTCTGAAGCAAAGAGATGCGTTTGTGTAAAAATTACCATATTTAACACGTTTTAAAGTAAAATATCTAGCTTCCGCCAAACCGCCGTAGGACATAGCGCAACTTTATCCATAAGTTCTTTCTTCAAATATGGAAGACGGTCTGGGGGAAGCTAGTTAATTTACTTTATAACTTGTTAAATTTCTTTTAAAGAATTTTCTGTTTAAGGACTACAACAAACGGCTGGTAGGGACTACAATGAGCTTCTTCCAGGGTTGGTGACATCACTAACCCTAAAATTGGATGAGGATGAGGCCATGTTATTGCATTACAGTATGTAATACTGTACATAATACATGTCATAAAAGCAAGATGACAAAATGACAAGTTATAACCTTAATTAAACTAAACTATCGTCGCTGCCCGATGAAACTCACATATGTCCAAAACGGTTACTTTTCAGGAAGTGAAAAAAACACTGTATTTCAAAAGCAGTTGAATGTAGCGTTGTCATACTTGGTACGGCATCTTTACATGTAACCATATTCTTGCCAGTGTAATGATATAATCCACATTTGACCAAAATTGAGTTTAAATGGACATACGTGCATATTTTACAATAACAGTGGTCGATACACGTTCTTCCGATCATTAATTAGAATGGCCAAGTCGCGTTTCATATTGAGATGAATACGCTCAGTTTATTAAATAGCCTACGTCTTAGTTTATTAAATACCCTTAGTTTATTTAATATTAATTATAAATGTATTGAATGTCTCTTGCAAACTATAAAGGGACAATGAATCAATACACTGACATGGTAATGCTAGACAGATACTTTGTTTACACAGTCCTACCATAATTTTGTCACTCCTAGACGTACGTCTGGCGTCAGGGGGGAAAAGTTTACCTTGATAAAGGAAAGTCATTGTCTCACCAGGCTATGTTTATTTGGCAATGTAACCTCACAGTGTTATTCGGCTATCCAGTGCTGAGCTTCGATGAAACTTCACGAGACCGGCGAGATGCTTCCACAGGGCGGGATATACACGGCGTGATTGAAAGCTTTGACACCAAATGGATATATGTGAAAATCAGATGACATGATTTCACAACTTTTCATTGGCCATTTAGATATGTGAAGCATACTGTATACGGAAATGAACCTGGACATTCAATCCGTCGAAAAATCTCAAAATCGGCAAAATGGACATACGTGGTTTTCATCGGACAGCGATGCTATACTAGTTCTATCTTCATGCAGCATATTCTCTGGCTCTGTAGGCATCTTACAACAGTTCACACATGATCGATTTATAGATTATCTTTACAAAATATGCTAATTAATGACTTTAAGATAGTTAACTCCACAACAGCTACATTAATTCTACAACTAACTGTTCAGAAACGTCCTGTTGCATTCTACATTATTGTCCAACTCCGGTTTGAACATAAAAGGCTGAACATTTTCTGACATTTTCAGTGAGTCTGCGTGACATGACGTTAATTGGAGCTGCTAGCATGAGCTCCCAAAACTTTGCCCTCTTCTTGAGAGCAGCAGCTCATTTGCATTTAAAGGGACACAAAAAAGCTGAGCGTTTTTGCTCATCCTCAAAAAGTGAAAAATTTAACATGCTCTACATACGGTGTAGTATGTCTAGAAACCACTTTAATGTATCACGTGCAGAATGAGGCCTGGAATTGTCTTTCTACCCAGGAAAGATGTCATCTTGATGGCAGTTTATGTCTTTGTACAATCCAAATATATGCCTCCATGTCAATGGTACCTTCAGCAAGTCACCCATGCCGTTTGCTCTGATGCACCCCCATACCATGACAGATGTTTTCTTTTGCACCTGTCACTAATGAAAGTCTGGATGGTCCCTTTTGTCTTTGGTACTAATAACTCAATGTCAGTTTTTTTTTTTCAAAAACAAGCTGAAACATTGACTCATCTGACCACAGCACATATTTCCACTGTCTTTTAGACCATCTGAGATGAGCTCGGGCCCAGAGAACTTGGCAGCATCTCTGCATAGACTCAATGTATAGCTTTCTCCTTGTGTAACAAAGATTCGAGTTGCATTTCTTGATGCAGCGTCAGACTGCTAAGTGACAACTGATTTCCAAAGTACTCCAGAGTCCATGTGGCTGTATTTAACACAGTAGCATGACGGTTTGTAATGCAATGCCATCTGACGGCTCAAAGGTCATGCATATTCAACAGTATCCTATATACTTTGCCCTATACAGACTGAGATTTCTCTGGATTCCCTGAATCTTATCAAAATCTTATCACAATATTATGTATGGTAGACATAAATTATTTGCAATCTTGCATTGAGAAATGTTTGACAATTCTCTCATGACATTTGGCACAAAGTGGTGAGCCATGACCCATCTTTTCTTGCAAAGACTGAGAAGCTCTTTTACACCCAAACATGATACCCTCACCTATTTCCAATTCATCTGTTTAAAAACAGTTTAACTTGGATATTATATAATCTTTTCACTTTTATTTTGCTTCTGTCCCAACTTTTTTGGAGTGTGTTGCAGCCATCAAAATTATAATTTGTTTATATTCACAAAATACAATTATGTTTGTAAGTGAAAACATTGGAAAACTTTTCTTTGTACTTTTGTCAGTTAAAAAAAAAAAGGTTCAAGAGAATTAACAAATCACAGATTGTGGTTTTTATCACATTTTACAAAATGTCCAAACTCTTCTGTAATTGGGGTTGTAATTAAACAGTAATAATTGTGTTAATTACATTGACAATGACTCACAATAACTCACCATTTGTATATAGCCTATTAATATATTAGCAATGTAGAGATTAAACATATTAATTAACTATAAACTAATAGTTTGTTAATGATTTGTAAGTACTTTGTTATTGTATACTTAAGGTGTTACCTAATATACTATTAAATGTACAGCCATCTTGTAATTTGCAGTAAAATAATGTAAATAGGCATTCCCAGATTTCCTTCACATTTGAAGTTTTATCTTTGAAGTAAATATATGTTACTGATTAGTTTTTTTTCTTATCAGTTATGTTTTATGCTACATCGTATTTTGTTAAATTAATGTTTATTGTAATATTTTAGTGTCATATGTGTTACCATGATGTGTTCCTCAGCTTGTGGAAAAGGTACTTGTAATGAGTTTTGATTCTACAGTAAGTGTTGTTTTTCTCATTACAACCTGTGTTTTTAGATGTCTGTCAGTGTATTATAAATGTACAAAACAGATTTTAGTACTTCGGTATGTTGCTGTTTTAACATTATATTTTACATTGTATTATAATTTTTTAAAGGTAAATTTAAGTTATATCTATAAAACCTCCACTAATTCACCAATACGTATCGGGTTAAAGTTTGGTCTTCAGTAACACGCCCACTTGTGAAAGAATGTAAATATGTAGATGTAGATGCACAAAAAATACTAATGAAATATACTAAGACAGTGATCAGGGTTGCCATGGTGATGGTGACAAATCGCTTTCTTATCAAGGTTATTCAATACTTGCCTCCCTGCTGTCTGAGGAGTGTACAAAGTAATTGATCAATACTAGACTAGTTCTATTGACCAGAATTGGTGAACTCAAAGATTTGTCGATTGTGCCGAAACACTCTCTGCAGCCCATACATCAACGAACTCCAAGATGTTTGCTTCAGTTTCAGGAGTAATTAAATGGTGGAGAGAATAATTATTAAGCCCTTTTGAATGCTTTGCAAAGCAATAGAGGGCAAATCTGAGTATCAGGACAACTAAACTTCTTGGTCCTTTTCTTGTGGAATACAAAATGAGTTATTTAAACCAAGTTTAGTTGAGTCCTTATTCTGCCAGTCATTCACTTTAAACAGAAAATTCTCTCATCATCATCATCTTCCCACCCTCATGTTGGTGGAAATTCAAAGAACGTTCTCAAACTGCACTCTGAAGTTCAGTTCTTTATTGGCATTGATGGTTATATAAAAAAAAACCTTTTTTAAAAAAAGGTTCTTTATAGTGGGAAAAAAAAGTTCTTTAAATTGTTTTTCTTCACTTTGACTTTTTTAGATTATTTTGCATAAGACTGTGAATTATAGAGAAGGTTAAAGGTATTTACAGTTGTGCACTCAAAAAGCTGTGATGATACAGTTGTTAATGGTGGTTGAAAAATAATCAAACCTTCACCACATTTTTTGTCTTAGAAAAGAGGGGCAACACACACACACACACATACAAAGGCAAAAAAAAAATGACTTAGACTGATTACCTTTAGGCAAGTTTAAAGAGCGGTTTGTTTTTGCCATCCCTCGTTATTTTGAACTCTAGAAATTGTCACCCGCTCAGAGATGGTGTCTGATTCTTTTCAATTGAGGGGTTAAATAGTTTTGAATTGAACTGATTTGATTGTATCTGTTTTTGATTCAACAGCTCACTGATTCAAATGATCCAGTCAGAGTGGGTCTCCATTTAAAGGATTAGTCCACTTTTAAATAAAATTTTCCTTATAATTAACTCACCCCCATGTCATCCAAGATGTTCATGTCTTTATTTCTTCAGTCGAAAAGAAATTAATGTTTTTGATGAAAACATTCCAGGATTATTCTCCTTATAGTGGACTTCAATGGCCTCCAAACGGTTGAAGGTCAAAATTACAGTTTCAGTGCAGCTTCAAAGGGCTTTAAACGATACCAGACGAGGAATAAGGGTCTTTAGGTCTCTAGTGAAACGATCGGTCATTTTTGAAAAAAATACAACTGTATATGCTTTATATAAACACAAAATATCACCTTGCACGTACTTCCGCTTTCCGCATTCTTCAAAATGCTTATGCTGTATGTCCTACACCTTCCCTATTCTATTCAAAACTGGCGCCATGTTCGTTCCGTAAGTAGAATAGGGAAGGCGTAGGACAAACAGCGTAAGCGTTTTGAAGAATGCGGAAAGCGTAAGTACGTGCAAGATGATATTTTGTGTCAGCCACTGAATCCTTTCACCCTGTTCTTCTTCAGAAATCCAACAGTGGCCTTAGATGTGTGTTTAGGATCATTGTCATGTTGGAAAAGTGCACGACAACCAAGGGCATGGAGTGATGGTAGCATCTTCTCTTTCATTATAGAGCAGTACATCTGTGAATTCAAGATGCCATCTACACTGCCACCATGTTTCACTGTAGGCACCATGCATTGTTCTTTGTATTCTTCACCTTTGCGACACCATAAAGTTTTGAAGCAATCAGTTCCAAAAACATTTATCTTGGTCTCATCACTCCAGAGTATAGAGTCCCAGTAGTCTTCATCTTTGTCAGCATGGGCCCTGGCAAACTCTAGGCAGTCTTTTTTGTGCCTTGGCTTTAGGAGAGGCTTCTTTCGTGGACAGCACTCATGCGTGCCATTCCTCTGCAGTGTACACCGGATTGTGTCACAGGAAATAGACACCCCAGTTTGGTTTTCTAATTCTTTAGATAACTGCACTGAACTTGCATGCCGATTTTCTTCAACCCTTCTCATCAGAAGACGCTCCTGTCGAGGTGTTAACTTCTGTGGACGACCTGGACGTCACTGTGAGATGGTTGCAGTTCCATCTTTTTTAAATTTTTGTACCACTTCTGCTACAGTATTCTGACTGATAAGTAAAGCTTCACTGATCTTCTTGTAGCCTTCACCTTTCTGGTGTAAAGTAATTGTTTTCTTTCTCAAGTCTTGTGACATTTCTCTTCCATGTGGTGCCATTGCTGACAGCATGAAATGGGAAGGTGTTTTAACACCCTTTTCTAGTCAACTGTCTGCTGGACACAATGTGTAGTGAATAATTAGACTAACCTGTGGTTGAATTCTTGTTAAATTAGACATTT
The DNA here is from genome assembly GCF_024489055.1 of Chanodichthys erythropterus. Taxonomy (NCBI): domain Eukaryota; kingdom Metazoa; phylum Chordata; class Actinopteri; order Cypriniformes; family Xenocyprididae; genus Chanodichthys; species Chanodichthys erythropterus. The sequence goes on along the minus strand of NC_090236.1, from coordinate 17,073,033 downwards.
GTAGTCTAAAATTTAGCTTTGCTCCAGAGACTTTCAGTGGGGTGTACTCATTTTTGCATCACCCTAATTTGAATAAAACTAAATATTTTGTTCTCTAAGTTATATTATTAACCTTACTTTCATGTTATAAGTTAAACAGATGATATTTTAAACTTAGTTTTGTCAACATTTTGGAAATTGTTTTTGTGTTCATGGAGATACTGTTTAACATGTTACTTTTCAAAGGGGGTGTACTCATTTACACTGAGCACTGTATATAACAATGTGGCATCTGCTGAACCTTTTCTAAGAACTAACTTTTTTTCTAAGCCATTTTTGAACTAAAGACTTTCAATCGACTGTGGCATGCAGTTTTTAGTTGATGTATGTCAATTCTCCTCAAGTTCTCAGCAGAATAATCAAAGGTGTAGTTCATTACATTAACATCATATATGACATGTATATCCATTTATATTAATTGTCGAAACAAGTAGTTTTATAAAGAACCACCTTGTAACTAACTACCAGTAATCACATACTGATTAAGATGTACAACTGTCCAGTTGCTAGCCGCAGAACTATGATTTGAAGAATACATAATTATGCTTGCATAGGGTGTGTGAATGTACTAAAGTAAGTAAAGAACTGGCTGGTTACATAAGTCTAGTTAATCATCCCTCGGCAGGAGTGAGTGGCAGCACGGTAAGAGGCCATGCTTTGAGGGGGTGATGGTGTGGTCGCACCTACTCTTCCTTTCTGTTCATCTGCTCTCTCCATTCTGGCTCAGGCCCGGTGCCACAGACCTGCCGAGTGACAAACTTAACAAAGACCACAATAGAAACAATTAGTCACAGAGCAAAGAGAGATAGAGATCCACAGAAAATGAACTTCTGAAGAGGTCATGGCTCATGAAGCACGTTGTCTGAGATAGTTGGAAACATGATGTAGAAGGAAAGCATCTGCATACTCTCTAGATAAAGTAAGAGACCCAACTTACAGGCATATACTCTTGTGACTTTTTTTTTTTTTTTTTTCATGGCACACAATAGTTCTTTTGAGCTGAATGTCCAGGACATTCTTGTCCATGCACCTGTTGTGATACTGAATAGAAACTGGGTCTGTTAATGTTAAGCTCCAAACATGATAAAGCAGTATTGAGAAACCATTATTCCATACTGCACTATATTTCAAGTCTTTTAAAGACCTGATAATGTAGCTGATTAAAAAAAAAAAAAAAAGTATTTCATGCCATCATCTGGATTTTACTGGTCTGTTATTGCTTTGAAATTTGATGAAATCTATTATCATTAGGAAAATTATGTGCCATGGTTTCCTATCATATGTTGATTAAATAAGAAGTTAAAAGATATTCAAGAGTTTTGTTTGAGGCACTTGGTTGAACATAATGATATTGTTTGAATGTGAATGTTTGCACCTTTTGTAATAGTTGTGTATGCTCTATGCTCACCAAGATTACAAACTATAAATATTATGCCTGGTTTCACAGTCAGGGTTTAGATTAAGCATAGGCCTTAGTTCAATTAGGCCATTTAAGTAGCTTTTATAAACGCATTTTAGAAAAAAATAAATAAATGACTGGTGTGCATCTTGACACAAAACAATGGCACTAACATATTTTAAGATATGTCAGTGCAAGTTTATTTCAGTTTAAACAGCTCAAACATGCATTTTAGTCTTGGACTAGGTTTAAGCTTTATCTGTGAAACTGGGGGTTAGTGTTTTTATGGCACTAATAATGTGAAATATTATTACAATTTCAAGCAAGTTTTCTACTTGAATATTTTTAAAAATGTCATTTATTCCTGTGATGGCAAAGATGAATTTTCAGCAATCATTACTCCAGTCCTCAGTGTCACATAATCCTTCAGAAATCATTCTAATATGCTTATTATTATTATATTTCTGTCTAATGCTGTCTAATTTGCTGTTCAAGAAACATTATCAACAAAATGTATGCTTATATATATATACATATACATCGATCAGGCATAACATTATGACCCCTGACAGGTGAAGTGAATAACACTGATTATCTCTTCATGCGGCTTGCCTTCTTCCCACTATGGCAGTGTGATGATTTGAGCAAGGCAAACCTTGGGTCCTGCCATCCATGTGGATGTTACTTTGACATGTACCACCTACCTAAGCATTGTTGCAGACCATGTACACCCTTTCATAGAAACAGTATTCCCTGGTGGCTGTGGCCTCTTTCAGCAGAATAATGCGCCCTGCCGCAAAGCAAAAATGGTTCAGGAATGGTTTGAGAAGCACGAGTTTGAGGTGTTGACTTGGCCTCCAAATTCCCCAGATCTCAATCCAATCGAGCATCTGTGGGATGTGCTGATCCACGGAGGCCCCACCTCAAAACTTACAGGATTTAAAGGATCTGCTGCTATCTTGGTGCCAGATACCACAGCACATCTTCAGGGGTCTAGTGGAGTCCATGCCTCAACGGGACAGGGCTGTTTTGGCAGCAAGATGGTGACCAACATAATATTAGGAAGGTGGTCATAATGTTATGCCTAATCGTGTATATATATATATATATATATATATATATATATATATATATATATATATATACACACACACATATACATACGCTGCCCTCCAAAAGTTTGGAAACGCCCTAGAAAAGTGGGGTTTTGGACAATATTGACATGAATCATTTTTAATTTGTGATAATTTTGCACTGATAAGCGACAACACAAACTACTAAAAAATATTTTATTACATAAACAGTTTATACATAGAAAAAAGTTTCGATTCATCAAAATATCAACCATTAGCAGCTATCTGACCTAAACTGGGTTCTAATTGGTTCATTGAATTATAAACAAATTTGGCAATCAATTGTTGAAGCTACTGAGGTGTGCTGAACCAAAAATCTTTTACAAACATGGGCCAAGTTTAAACCAGTAACCAGGCATTACAGCTGGAAAAGGGGCATGTCTGACTTGATATATTGCCATTGCATATATTGCATGTATATACTGCCATTATTATGTAATCAAAATCAAAATTATTATTGCTGGTCTTCAATGATAATATCAAGTTACTTTAATGTATTTGTACCAAAATATGATAAGGATTTATGCTGATATCGTCCAAAACCATACTTTGCCAGGGGTGTTTCCAAACTTTTGGAGGGCAGTGTATATATATATATATATATATATATATATATATATATATATATATATATATATATATATATATATGAAATAAGTATGAAAATTATGTGCTATTGTTATGATAGGAGACAGTTAAACAATATGCAGTTTTGTTTAAGGCACTGAATGTAAAACAAAATGTAAAATAGACATCCTGATGCCACCCACGCTGTTAAGAGCGGCATTTAGATATATATGTTAATATGTGTTGTGAGCTTTCCTCTCAATAACAAAATAAACACAAAACAAAAATGACAGTGGTCATCTTGTTCATAATGATGTGGACATTTACATGAGCTCTGCAATTTGTCACTACAGCAAAGTCATGTAAAGTTTATTCATATACTTTTTATTCATATACGATTTGCAATATTAAACATGAAAAAACAGTTTTTTTTTTTTTTTTCTTCAATTAGAATTACTGTACAACTTCTTTTTCTACTATAAGGCCCAATCCCAATTCTACCCCTTACCCCTTCCCCTTTCCCCTTAAGGGCCAGGTAGCCCTTCAAACGAAGATTTTTCGGGACCACACTTCAGACGAAGGGGTATGATAAATTTCCAACATGGCCGACCGAGCGAGCAGAGAGACCCATAAATATAAGTATTTTAAACAGTATTTTAGTAATAAATAATCACTCGTTTTATGTTGCCTTTAATCTCGTGTTCATGTAAACGGTTATGTTCTCCGAAAAAAGATTTGTAAAAATCGCTATGAAAACAGTTCGCTAATGTTTTTTTTACTTTATGATAGTTCCACAACATATTTTTTTTATATTTTATTGAAACCCGCGTTGATTTGACAACATAAATTCAAATCCGGTGGCATCTAACTTGTCTTTTTGCCGCATGCCTGATTAATGTAGACTATTGTTTTGTTGTGATTACGTCCATAAATACGTGTACGTTACATGATATAAACAAAAAGTGCATTCGGTTTGCGTGCTTATTCATCAATATTGTATGTTCTGTATCAACCAGGGACTCCTGAGGAAACACGCAGGCTCGTCTCCTTTGTGTTATGCGAAGAACTGAAGACAAATGCAAAAAATAGCTGTCGCCCAAGCAACAGAGATCACTAGCTATCGATGGCATCTTAAAAGGCCAATTCACACCGCACCAACAAACATTTTTTTAGCGCGAGCCTTTTTATTAACGAGACCCATAAGCATATACAACCATGTAGCTAAACAAGCCAAAACGAATTATTAAAAACAAAACTGAAGGTAAACCTGCGTTGCTCTCATAGTGGTCAACGTTACCTCTCTCTTTCGGTGAAGTGGAGCAGCTGCTCTTGCTGAATGGCACGGATTGCACTATGGACTATTGTCCCTTTTGTATATTTTATTTTTTTTAACAGTATTTTATTTTTTATAATGAACAAGCTGCGATGTCACGTTTCCACTGCTTTGTTGTGTGTGTGTGTGAGGCGCGGGCGCGATCAAACAGCTGTCTTTGCAGGGGACTTGCCTCATCGTCATGGCAACGGTTCGTGGACAGGTCAGATTACGTCAGAGTTTGTTGCCGTCTGTTGGAAAACTGTTCACACCGCGCAGACATTCCACGACCCGACAAACGCCGATTAAACATGTTCAGTCGGGTAAAAACTGACTCCAACAGACGCCAACAGGGGTATCACACCGATCCAACAAACTCCAACAGACGAGTTTGTTGGCTGTTGTCGGTGCGGTGTGAATTGGCCTTTAGAAGTGTGTGATAAACATTGGCGCACCTATGACGTAGGAGCTAGCGACGACTTATGATGACGTGTAACGGTCTAGTAATGGTGTCCCATTTCTTAGGGGAATATTTTCAGCCCTACCCCTTGACACTCTGTTTCAAGGGGCAAGGGGAAGGGGTAGGTGTAGGGGTAAGGGGAAGGGGTATAAAATAGAATTGGGATTGGGCCTAAAGCAGCTCTCCATGTTTTTACTTACGGATGTCTGACCCTGAGGGAATGAACAGAAGAAATGAACCGAAGAAGAGTTCTGTGTCAAAGAAGGCGGAGCCTCAGAGCACACCTACCTATTACGTAATCGCCACGGACCAGTGTTAGTTTTGAAGGTGTTTACCAGCCAGAGTGAAATTTACCAGAGATGAAAACACAAAACAAACTTTGTTGTGGCCTGATTTTTTTTTTTTTTTTTTTTAATTACATCACACCATTTATTTCGTCAACCAGGAACATCTTATTGTAATGGCCGTTTACAAAGTACACAACATTGAAATAATTACTGCTTATTTGTTGTAAATGAATTACAATTGTGAGAATAAACTTTTCTTTTAAATAATAAAATAGTTTCGAAGTGGGCGGTTCTTGGCCAAGTAAAGCAGCTATAGAGCCCAAACCTAATGCCATCAAAGATCTGACAGAGTTCCTCTGAAACCTTCCACCTCCCCAGCTCCACCTGTCTAGATCTGGATTTATGTATGTCTATTTATGCATCAGCCTTAGATCTTACATGCTTACAGCAGCGTGTCTGTGTATCTGTTAGCAGTAGCAAGTCCACAATTGCTCTGCACAATTGTTCTGCAGCAAATCTAGTCCACCAAGAACACATACATTAACAGTGCTATATCCATCAATAAGTTAAAACTTTTGAGAGCGCTGTCTTGATCGAACTAGGGTTATTCAAGATGCTCAATCATTGTCCAAATGTTTGAGAAAACATTGAGAACTCCACATTGTGCCGGTCTGCTTTTCAATTAATAATTGCATAATATTGTGCAATCTTCCCCTAGAAGGGTTTTCATGTGTTCATTTTGATTTCGTTTGTGCACCAGGAGGTCACAAAAAGACATGAGAGAATTGTTCATTGAACATCTCCTTATTTTTGTCCTATATGCATTTAGATACTACACAAAGGTGGCGTGATACAAGTAAATACATATTATGGGAAAAAAGTTTTAATGTTTTTTTTTGTCTGTTGGAGCACTGCTGTGCATATGAAGATGGCATGTGACTCATGATTAGCAGTTATCGTCCAATCACGCTGAGTAAGCCATGAGAATGCCAGCTGGAGAGGACAAGACAGGACACAAGTGCTCATTGACTCAGAGAGGGTGTGCGCGCACTGGTGCATCTGTGTCTGTCTGTGTACATACAGTACAAGAGGTGTGAGTGAAGCAGTGAGCTTCTTATGCAAATCTATCATGCTTCCTTACATGAGAATGGCACGTGAGAACATGTTCTGTGAATATTATTATGGTTTATTGTCACTGTCTATGCTCTTTATAACATAGAATATATATAATTTATGTTTAATTCATCCTTTGCAGCAATATCACAGGCCAGAGCTTCCTCAGGGAGGAGTGTTTTATGCATGGCATAATCTTTATTAGGCAGCAGACCTCTCTCTCATTCACAAATACCTGATGTCACCAATGCCAGTTTGATGAGGTGAGAACTTACAGTAATTTTAGTCATATTAATATTAGTGTCTAAGATGACAATATGTGGAACTTTTAAAGGTGCTCCATCGCTCTGAATGGGTGCAGCTGAATACATTTCTCTAAATGATTTATGGGTAAAGAGAGACTTTGGGAGACACTATTACTGTAAGATGTGCAGAATAACAATTTACACTGATCATAGTTTAATTCTTGGGCATCAATGAATGTTTGCACCTTTTGTAACAGTTGTGTATGCCCTTATGCTCACCAAGGCTACATTTATAAAATACAGTAAAAAACTCTGATATTGTTAAATATTATTACAATTTTAAATAGCTGTTTTTCATCTTAAAATAATGTAAAATGTAATTTATTAATGTGATTTTATTCATCGATAGAGAGCAACAGTCAGATTCCAGTACAAGGCGAAGCTGTCTGAACATTCTGAGTTGTAATTCTGAGTTCTATGAGGACATCAACAGTTTTTACAAGATGGAAACTTTAATTACGGTAATTCTTACATGGTGTGAAAGCACCTTGTGTCAGGCTCAGTATGCTGTAAAAATACTTAAATACTGTTATCACTTTACAATGAGGAGGTTCAATATTAGTTAATGTATTAGCTAACATGAACTAGCTAGCAATACATTTGTTACTGTATTTGTTAATCTTTGCCGTTAATACAAATACAGCTGTTCACTGTTTGTGACTTCATGCATTAAATAATTTTAACAATTACAATTCGAGTTGATTACAACTGGATTTGAATAATGTTTTAATAACTTATTTGTAAATGTTGAAATTAACAAAGATTAATAAATGCTGTATAGGTGCAGTTCATTATTAGTTCATGTTAACTAATGTAGTTAACTAATGTTAATTAATGAACCTTATTGTAAAGGGTTACTTACATACAAATGTATTGTATATATAAAATCAACAACTTTAAATTAATAGTGTTACATTATTTATAGTTTGTCATTGGCAATGCTTCATGGGATTGTAGTTCTTTCCCTCACTAAAACTGTTAAGTACACAATCTTTTGTTTTTTGTCTGATTTTTAAATACTTCTAAATAGTAAATGTTGCGATTCACCTTGTATTTGGTTGGTTAGGTTCATGGTCTATAACTCTTGAATGAAGATCATAAAATACACACACACACACACACACACACACACACACACACACACACACACACACACACACACACACACACACACACACACACACACACACACACACCCTGATAGCACATTTACATCTCGGAGACATCTATTTGATGTGTGTGTATACATCTGGAAGATGTAAGAAATATTTCTTATTCTCTATGTTGTACACCATTTAATATTTTTTATAAAAAACGTGATACATATTTTTCAAGATAAATACAAAGTTCAAAAGAACAACATTTATTTTAAATAGAAATATTTTGCAACATCGTAAATGTTTTTTACTGTGACTTTTGATTAATTAAATTCATCTTTGCTGAATAAATGTATTAATGTCTTTAAAATCAAATAAACATTCCTGAACCCAAACTGCACACACACACACACACACACACACACACACACACACACACACACACACACACACACACACACACACACACACACACACACAAACACTGCTGTTTTTGTAATTGGAAAATGTAATATATTACATGTATTTATCTAAAACACATTTGACAACACTTACTCCAACTTGACATTTATGAAAAATATCCTGAGTACAGTTCAACAATCTCTTATAAGTTATATGGCTGTAAAAGAACATGATAAAAATGGGTTTACTTTTTGAAAAGTGTCTTGCTAAAATAACAGCTCACGTGCGCGCACACACACACTCTCTCTCTTTCTCACGACATACCCGCCCACCACCCACCTTCAGGTGAGATGACAGGGATGTAATGCATTTCTCTCATACACATTTCTCTCTGTGTTTCCAGTGTTTAACTTTCATTCGTTTTCTCTAAAAAACAAACAAAAACTTATTCAGAGGTTCGTTTGCATCAGTACGGGGATTATATAACGTCTTCATTGCAAAAGTTAACGGACTTTCTCTGGGGCAGCAGGGAAGTTTAATTTTTGATTTTGGCATCGCTTCTGCGCCGAGCAAGATTGCGCGTAAATCGCAGCGCGAGGAGCGCCCGGTGCTGCCGAGACTGGGCGTCAGAGCGCGGGTGATCGCCACGGGCGTGCTGGGTGTTGTCATGGTGCTGGTGCTGGTGATTCTCATCCCGGTGATGGTCAGCGCGGCAGGATCCGACGCGCGCTACGAGATGCTCGACGCGTGCCGCATGGTGTGCGATCCGTACGGAGCCAAGTCTCCATCACCAGAACCGGCGGACAACCGCTTAGTTCAGTCCCCACCAACTTTTATCCGCGGTCCAAAAGCAGAGCCAGGGCGCTCAGGAAGGATCGGTCCGAGGGGTCAGCCGGGTCCGCCCGGACCTCCAGGTCCTCCGGGGGTCATAGGAGAACCAGGGCCACCTGGATTACCCGGTCCGCCCGGAGTCACCGGTGTCATAAGCGCAGCGACGTACAGCACCGTTCCCAAAATCGCCTTCTACGCAGGACTCAAGAAGCAACACGAAGGCTACGAGGTGCTGAAGTTTGATGATGTGGTCACTAACTTGGGCAACCACTATGACCCCTCGAGTGGTAAATTCACCTGCTCCATCCCAGGGATCTACTTTTTCGTGTATCACGTATTAATGAGAGGTGGTGACGGGACCAGCATGTGGGCTGATCTGTGCAAGAATAATCAGGTATGTCATAAATCCAGCTGTCACAGCCCGCAGGTTTATAGCCTATTTATTTTTTTATTTTATTCATCAGTCAACGAATCCAGTTTTGGTGCATAAGAAAAAAAAAAAAAAAAAAAAAAAATATATATATATATATATATATATATATATATATATATATATATATATATATATATATATATATATAAAAAATACACACACACATTTTTAAAAGTTTTTAATTGAAAAAAAAAACGAATATTATATATATATATATATACACCAATGATTATAAAATGTGTAATATTTTAATTAATTAATAATTAATATTTTTCAATATTAAATGTAAAGTTTGTCTTAATCATAATTACATTATTCTACAAGTATATCATATCATATGTTATAATATTGTTCTCAGCCACATCTGATATTGCAGTAAAAACTAGCATATTTTATATTTTATTTGTACAAATATGCCTACTTCAGTGGACAAACTAAAATGTTGTTTTGCCTTAAGAGAATAATATTAAACTTCCATGGTTAGAATTTAGTTTTAAGTCTTTGGAAGTAGTAAGGAGTCTTAACTTAATGTGCTCTTCTCTTGTGGCATTTATAAAATATTAATCTAACACGAGTCATCATCGTTTTCTTGCAGGTGCGTGCGAGCGCAATAGCGCAGGATGCAGATCAGAACTACGACTATGCCAGCAACAGTGTGATATTACACCTGGAACCTGGAGATGAGATCTACATTAAACTAGATGGAGGCAAAGCGCACGGTGGAAACAACAACAAATACAGCACGTTTTCAGGCTTCATGGTCTACGCCGATTAATGCCTGTGGCATAGACTGCACTTTCAGATGTACCTCATTTTGACGTCACAGCGTAATCAGAGTGAGGTCAGAAAAAGTTTAACCTTGAAGCTTGTGACATCTCATCCACGTCAGAGTGAAGGATACGCAACAGATCGTCCAGTTGAGAACTGGAACTACTGAATGATCATACATCTCGAAGCATGTGAACACACCCTCTACACGCAAATTAGTTTTTAGAGAAATCACTGTGATTTAGGGAAAAAATCTTACAGTGCAACACTGATGATTGTAGTATATTTATTGAAAGATTAAATGGCAGTGAAAGCAGAAAATCATTGACATCATTCCATTCCATTCCATACATGCCTATTGAAACTGACACATGGCTGATCTGAAGAGGCTGTTACAGAGCATAGTTGAGATGACATTTCTTTAATAGTTTCTCATTCTTCACACACACAATGTGACATTTAAACCACAATTCTGTACTGTTTTATATCAATGTTTTCATTTAAAAATATTATCACTGTCTGTATATGTGCAGTGTCTTCGAACAAACTGAGAATAAAATATATTGTATGAGTTGCATGTGTGTATTTCCTATAATACTAAAATACCTACATATGTAGTGCAATTACAGCAATCACCAAAAGCAATCCTATGAAATATCTTTGACTTCATTACTTCAAGTATCCTCATCCATTATTAGGGTTTGCTTTAAAAACTACTAACTACACTATATGCTACTGTAAAAAGTCCTCACCTATATCCACAAACAATTAAAAAAGGGAATCGGTTTTGTAAGAAAATTAAACATTCTAGAAAGTCAACCAAAAATCAAAAAATGCACATTTTAAAATTGTTTTTTTTGTTGTTGTTTTTTTTATATTACCTTTCATGCATTGTGTAATATAGCTCTCTGTGAATGTAAAAGGTCTGCAAAGTTTTAAAGCTCAAAGTGCACGACAAATAAAGTTATTGTCTCCTAAAAGAAACTTTTTATTCTGACCTGCCGAAATCAGTCAATTTCAGTCTCACTTCCTGATACACACCTACGTAACAATTAGGAGTGGGAATCTTTAGGCACCTCATGATCCGAACAGATTCCGATTTCGCATCATAAAAGCATTTTGAGATGCAAGTAGGCTACATTTAAAGGGTTAGTTCACCCAAAAATGAAAATTCTGTCATTTATTACTCACCCTCATGTCGTTTCACACCCGTAAGACCTTCGTTAATCTTTGGAACACAAATTAAGATATTTTAGTTGAAATCCGATGGCTCCGTGAGGCCTCCATATGGAGCAATGTCACTTCCTCTGTCAAGATCCATAAAGATACTAAAAACATATTTTATCAGTTCGTGTGAGTACAGTGGCTCAATATTAATATTATAAAGCGACGAGAATATTTTTGGTGAGGCAAAAAAACAAAATAACGACTTATTTAGTGATGGCCGATTTCAAAACAATGCTTCAGGAAGCATCGGAGCATTGTGAATCTGTGTGTCGAATCTCCCTATGGAGGCCTCACAGAGCCATCGGATTTTAACTAAAATATCTTAATTTGTGTTCCAAAGATTAACGAAGGTCTTACGGGTGTGAAACGACATGAGGGTAAGTAATAAATGACAGAATTTTCATTTTTGGGTGAACTAACCCTTTAAACACTTAAACGGAGTCGCACACAGCCACTTGAACGATTGCCCTTCACAAAGCGCACATGGAAATCAAAAAGCAGCCTTCTGTCAGTGAGTTTCATATTTATAAAATATAAGCCCACAGCACTCTAAACAACATAAACGATGCCTTCGTAGAGCATTTGTAAGGAAAATAGGCCTACCGGCGGGCGAGAACGCAAGCGCGTTTCTCTCACAGCGCGTATCCTGTGCAATGATGAACCACGCGAATGTCCGAGCACAATTCGCTCTAGCTTTTCTGAACTGTATAAAAGATTATTTTATAGAAGGTTCGAGTGTTGTGTGTATGAGAGGAAATGGAAACAAACACAATGTGGTCGTTTCTGACGGTGCGTGTCAAATTCTCAGAATCGATCCAGAATAGTTGAAGAGAGAATCGCGATGCATTGATTTTTTTCTCCCACCCCTAGTAATAATGTAACAAATTTGCATAATGCCAGCCAAGGGACTTCATTGGCTGCCTTCAAATGACATCTACTTTGACCCGCCCTCAAACACTGAAGTTGCACTGTAGGGCTGGAAGAGTTTGGTTCTTGTTGTCGACATGTCGAGAAGATAGCCTTGATGCCAGCCGAACTTAGCCCCGCCCACAACATTTTGAGGTCGGGGAGTTCGGTCTGGACTCGATCCGTAGAGGAGTAATTATGCCCGAACAGAAACTGTTCGGACCAGTCACATTTGTCAGGGCGATGATTGACAGATTATCACCAGAAACGTAATCAGCCACGTCATCAAAGAGCGCTTGGGTTGAATTAGTTTACAACAATGATGGCCGTTGTTGAAGAACTGAGATGTGTAGATTCCGCCATCGCGTCCGTTATAGAAGATATCGACAGCGCATTAATTGGCAAGTACTCTGTGTATACTTATTCTTTTTACAACACCGGCAAAGATTGTTTATGCTCATCTTCTACTAGTTCCAGCATGTGTGCAGTTGAGTTCTGTTGACAACTATGCGTCGCTCAACATACATCACTCACTCTGTAGCTCTGATTGGTTGTAGGTCTATCCAATTGAGGTCTTTCCTGGATCGGTTGAAATACACCCCCATAATCAAAGCCCATTGGAGCAGTATCAGGCTCATATTCGAACTAGAATTGAGTATGACCACGTCAGGCTATCGAGAAGATGCCGTTTTCAGCGATTTGCATGCACTTCAAAAGGATGAGGACTCGCTCTGAAATTGATAAAGAAAAAACGACGCCATCGTTACTGTTTGTATCACTGTGTATCAAGCACTGAGGAAGCATCTGGAGCTGAAATTCAGATGGGCAATGGGTATTTAGTTTCCGACACACGCTGTAAGTAGTAGACCAATCACAGCAGAGAAAGATCTCAGAAAGGAGGGGTTTAGAGAGACTTTTTGAACAAACCATTATCAGACTCTTATCCGAATTTTTATAATGTTCTCATGATATAAATTGCACATCACCTAATTTCTCAAAGAGTCGGTTCAAAAACACCGTTATCAGACTCTTATCCGACTCTTTGAGAAATTAGGTGATGTGCAATTTACATTATGAGAACATTTAAGTGTTTTCTGACCTTTTATGCATGTAAATCTATTGGAAACAAAATTAGAAACATTTAAAATAGCATAACAGGAGCACTTAATTTGAAATGGAAGGAAACGGGATAAGATGTTTGAAATGCCGTCATCTTATAAGAACTGGATGACACACACGGCATGTTTTTTTTGTTTTTTTTTACCTTGCTGTTACAAAGGAACAGAGCAACTGACAGTGTCATTATTTTACTAGAGGAGTCACTGTGAGCAGCCACCTGCTCCAGAGAAACTTATCTCTCTGTCCTACACAATGACCTGTCAGAACGCACACCTTCCAATTATTAGATGCGCTGTGAAACATCAGGCTTGCCAAAGCGAACATGTACGTCGAGCAGTCTTACTTTAGACATACAGTCACATTCAGTCATCCCCAATACTAATAGTCAGTTGTTCTATAGCATTTTATTGCCATTAATTGGTTGAGACGTTTGCAGCTACACAATATAAGAAAGCACATTTTGCACACTATTCCAATGTGTGATTGATTAAAAAAATAATTTTGTATAGGCTAATTTAATTAGACCTTTCATAGCACTAGTATAGTTCCTTCTTCTGTGCTCATACTACACTTTTTCATTATTATTATTTTTTGGCTTAAATGTGATTTCCTGAGTTTAATTATTACTCTAATAACTTAATTACATTTTCTTTGTTAGTTCATCCAAAAAAAGATGCATTTAAGTAAAAAGCACCTATGACTCAGAGCCATGTTTTTATTTTAACCACTTTTTTTGTGGTGAGAGAACTTTAATCATTGAAGACTAGTGAATATTTGATTTGAATATTTTAACCTATTAATTCTAGTTAGTGTTAAACCTACGCGTGATCTGTGGGTCCCAACTCTGCCATCTTACGTGGATTAATGTTTACCAAATTATGGAATTTAGCACCAAAATCAATGTTCTTAACAATAAAAGTTAGAAATCAATTTTTGGTATGTTAACATTTAAGGCAGTTGATTTATTTAAACGTCAGCCAGTGTTTAGGATTCTCTATCAGTATTTTGTCCACCTGGTTCTGAGTGATTCCTCGAGACAGCATTTTGGGAACAATATTCTTCAGGATGTGGGAGAAGCCATGACCGCCATACTTGGTCAGTCGGTGCTTGGTGTGGATATCATGAGCGATGAGAATTCTGTCCTCATAACCTTCCTTGATCAGGAAAGCCAAGCTGGTGGAACAAGACAAAATAACTCTCAATGATCTGTTGACAGTACATAAAATGGATAGCCTCATTAAATTTGTGCATCAATCAAATTTGCATGTTTATAGAACACAATCATGTACTGATTACCAGAAAGAGAAATTGAGGCAGATGTTTATGACCCATCTAATGTAATGATGCCTGTCGTGCTTGTTGGAGGCAGATACTTACTTCTGAACTCTCTGGCTGTCGTTGGGCATGTCAATATCAAGGTTGAACGGGTAATTCAGCACCTCTGTACCAAAGAGGTCATATTCTAGGTAGCTTCCCATCTTTGCAAACTCCAGCAGCTCTAGACGATCAAATATGCTTCTATAAGGGACACACAATAGAGTGCTGCAGGAGTGATGTATTTTGTAGGCCAAAATCCAGATACAAAGTTAGCATTTTACCACTTCTGGGTTTCATCATCCTGAAGTCAATGGGTTTTTTAGTTAAATTCCTGAAATACAGTCTGTGGTTAACACAGGTTTAAGATATTTTCATGTTTGATTTAAAGGGGCCGCAGCCTAAATCAGCTCATATTTAATGATGCCCCAAAATAGGCAGTTAAAAAAATTAATTAAAAAAAATCTATGGGTTATTTTGAGCTGAAATTTCACAGACACATTCAGGGGACACCTTAGACTTATATTACATCTTTTAAAAAGACGTTCTACGGCACCTTTAAATAAAGACAGAAAGAGTTAGCTTAAAGGCCCGTTTACACCAAAGACGATAACTATATATAAAAAGTTTTCTAATGAGATCGATTTTATTTTGAGTTCTAAAATATTCTAATGAGAATAGCGAAGTCCAAACTAGAACTAAAACAATAATGACAGAGAAAAACAATATCATTGAAATCAATTTCAGAACAATTTTTTTCCAGCTAATGGAAAAATCCAACTAAACCAAATAAATCCAACTAAAAACACTGACAGCCAAACCAAGAGCCAATTGAAGAGCTTGCGAATTTAAAGTGGCCAGACTACATAACTGTGTGCGCGCTTATGTTAAACAGAACGATATCGTCCATTGGTGTGGACGCTAATATAACTATTATAGTTATCTTTATAGTTATCATTTTTGGTGTGAATGTGCCTTAATGGTGGTGACACTGAAGTAGTTTGTATATAGCCTATGTTTAGCTTTTTCTACTGTTGTATTTAGGTTTCAAAAATTATAAAAGTTGTGTTCATTTGTTAAGATTATAATGAACAAATTGTGTAAGAATCATAAACTTTTGCTGATCACAGAGCTTACAAAAATCACTCTATGTGATGTGCTTGATTCTCTAAAATTATTACATCTTAAATAAATAAGATGACTGTGAAAAAATTAGCAAAAAAAAAAAAAAAAAAAAGGTTCTGTAAACTGTAAATATTGTGTAAAATAAGTATCTAATTTGCCTGTTATTGAATTATATAATGTACAGTATATGGGAGGTTTTTCTACAATGGGCACTTTTGTCCATCCCTTCCTAACACTCTGACTCTGACTAATTTAATTTGTCTACTAACTTCAACCACGAGTGGACATGATTGTATCACAGGAAATTCTGTCCTTTTTTCTATAACTCATGAACATATAATCCACCAAAATCACCTATATAATCACCTCTCAAATTATGCATTGTGCATTTTCACACTTTTTGCATAATTGGACATAATTGCAAACTGACTTGAAATGAAACACAAAAATATTTTATTTATTAAGTGATATTTACCATGATTCTTAATTTTCTTCACACATCACATCTCATATTTCATATCTCAAGCTCTTCAATGATACAGTTACACTAACTTGTATAGTAACTTTTTTATGTGACCTTCATAAAAGACAAAACAAACCCTGGGACATAAAAGTGCCTGAAGTTGATGTATACCACCATTCAAAAGTTTTTTTTTTTTTTTAAGAAATTAGTACTTCAGCAAGGATGCATTAAACTGATCAAAAGTGACAGTAAATATGTTTATAATGTTACAAAAAAATTCTATTTCAAATACATTTTTTGTACTTTCTATTCATCAAAGAATCCTATCAGTTTCCACAAAACATTAAGTAGTTTTTTTTAACTGTTTTTAACATTGATAATAATTAGAAATGTTTCTTTAGCACATAAGAATGACTTTGGAAAGATCATGTAACACTGAAGACAATATTAAAACAGAAAACAGCTCTTTTAAATTGTAATAATATCTCATAATATTACTGTTTATTGTACTTTTGATAAATAAAAAAAAGGAGCCTTGGTGAGCATGATAGACTTTAAAAAAAATTTACATTTTTTGATTGGTGGTATATCTGCATAATATCGACCACCCTGGTCACTAGATTCTCAACTCTAGGCCTTGAGTTTCGCTCAAACCCCATTCAAACTCACCTGTCTATATCTAGAAGAGATGGTCCTATTATTGGGAGATACGAGGGTGTGTGGCTCTACCAGTAGTAGAAAGAGTAATGCTAACTTGGATCATGTGTGCCTTGATAACCAATCACATCACAGCCTAGACGTTGTTGAATTTAATTCAAAGTTGTGCAATAGTCAATCATTGTTTGCGGATACCATAAAAATGTGCCATAAAATGATTAATACCTGTCACGCAATTGTCCATGACTTCTTTTTTTTGGTGTAAACTCTAAAAATAGATCATCCACAAATGTTTAAGAACAAACAAGATTTGCCGATGGGCTTTCGATTCAATAAATGATAAGCTATATCCTTACAAACATGTTTTTTCAGCATAGTGAAGCCTATCCTTATGCTTTTTTCAGCTAAGGCTGCAGGCTTGCCTTCGTGTGGCTTTATTTCTAATAATCCTGAAAACCTTGATTACCTTGTTCAGGGGTGTTTGATTAAAGTTGGAGCAAAACTCTGCAGGAAAGTGGACCTCAAGGGCCAAGGAGTTTAGAACTCCTGCTCTAGATATTGTTATTAGAAAGCTGTTAATCAGAGCTCAACATCCTCATATTTTGTGGCTTTCTTCCTCATTGTAACCATTTATAAAACATTTTCCAGTATGCAGTTGTTTTCCCACCCCTTCTTACCTATCAAGATGAGACATGACTGTTTTGGAGATATCTCCACCTGCTTCTTGCAGAATGCGGATGGCCTCTCCAGGAGCGGCTTTGTTCCGGCCGGGGTGGATGATAACCGGGCAGCCGAGCTGAGTTTGAGCGTGGGCAGTGGCTCGCAGGACCTTTTTTTCACTCTCTGTGATTGGCCAGCTAGTACCGATCTCTCCAATCACACCACAGCGGATATCTGTGCCGTCTGCTCCATGGAGAACCTCACTGACAATAATGTCAGTAAGCTTGTGGGGAAAAAAAAAAAAGAGTTACATTTGAGAAATGGGAACAAATCATTTCCATCTAGGGGTGTGCAATATGTATTATTTATGATAATATCGTAACTGTTGTTTTATAGTTTTTGTCTTATATTTCTAAAGTTAAAACTGTAGTTCCAAATAAAGTCACAATAGAACTGTGTAAGCAACATAAAGTGGAGTTCCGTTCCTGAAAGAATTTTTTCAACAAATCAATAATTCAATAATGTATTCATAAAGACAGACACTTGCTTTGTTCCTGAATGATTCAGTGTTTTTGAATGAATCGATTATTCAATGATACATTCAAAAAGACAATGGATGCATCCATAATTGCATACTTTCTTACTATGTAGTAGGCGAAAAGCAGTATGTGACAAAAGAAGTGTGTCTGAA
The DNA here is from genome assembly GCF_024489055.1 of Chanodichthys erythropterus. Classification (NCBI taxonomy): domain Eukaryota; kingdom Metazoa; phylum Chordata; class Actinopteri; order Cypriniformes; family Xenocyprididae; genus Chanodichthys; species Chanodichthys erythropterus. The sequence continues at coordinate 17,054,725 of NC_090236.1, read as the reverse complement.
TTCACAGTACTCATAAAAGAGTGGGTAAAAAGTACCCAGATGACCTACTACTTCCGGTAAGATTCTGAAGTGTGCGTACGATGGACACTTTACTATCCCATGAGGCCACAGGAGAGGATTTGTGAATGGCAGTGAAGTGACGCAACTGATGCTGGTAGGTCACATGATAATGACAACATGACGGATGTAGTACGTCCAGATCATATTCATGCCACACACATTAATACTATATAGTACATACTTTTTTAGCAGTTGTGAAGTAATTACTTATTCAAAATAAGTACCTACTCAAGAGAGTATGTGATTTTGGATGCAGCCAGAAACAAACATGCCAAATATTAAAAATAAAAGGATTACAATGTAAAAGATTATTATTGTGTGCATAAAGATAAAAATGCTTTGGTGGAATCCAGCTTGTATCGTAGACCTCATTGCAGAAAGCTCGAGATCCAGGAGGTGGAGTCAGGTAGGTTGAGGGATATGTTAAGTGGGAGGAGTTGGATCCAGATCCAGGGGGTGGAGTCGGGTAGGTTAAGGGATATGTAAAGTGGGAGGAGTTGGATCCAGATCCAGGGGGTGGAGTCGGGTAGGTTAAGGGATATGTAAAGTGGGAGGAGTTGGATCCAGATCCAGGGGGTGGAGTCGGGTAGGTTAAGGGATATGTAAAGTGGGAGGAGTTGGATCCAGATCCAGGGGGTGGAGACAGGTAGGTTTAGGGATATGTAAAGTGGAGGAGTTGGATCTAGATCCAACCCCAACCCCAACCCCTTGATCTTGCGTTCTACAGTGAGGACCATCTCGCAAATTCCTGTAAATAGCGAATCCGCCATGGCGCGAGTGCAACTGGCTTTTAAAGGGAATGGGAGATGATACTCCGATTTGTTTATTGCACGTTATACCCAAAACACCCCCATTACTCATTAAGATAATAGGGACAACCCTTTTAGACCATGCACCAGACGCGCCGACCATTTTTCCTGTCCTTAAAGTAGCAAAATGGATTCGGACATGCCCTAAGTGCATCTGCGCTGTGAGTTTTAGACTAGGGCTGCACAACGATTAATCGCGATTAATCGTTTGCAAAATAAAAGTCTGTGTTTACATATTAAATGTGTGTTCTGTGTATAATAATTATGTATATATAAATACATGCACATACATGTATAAATTTAATAAATATATACATGTATAAATAAATAAATATATACATGTATAAATAAATAATATATATATATATGTATGTGTATGTATATTTATTTATACATGTATATATTTATTAAATTTATACATGTATGTGCATGTATTTATATATACATCATTATTATACACAGAACACACACACATATAAATATATATATATATATATATATATATATATATTATATATATATATATATATAATTTTTTTTCTTAAATATATACATGTATTTATATATACATAATTATTATACACAGAACACACACATATATTACATAACAGACTTTTATTTTGCAAACGATTAATCGTGCAGCCCTACTTTAGACCATGCACTTAGATCGTTAAAATAGGGCCTATTGACTCACTCATTAAGACAGTGACTTGTCACCACCTACAGGTGGTTTTAGTTTCACATCTATTCAAAAGTTCACATTTAACATTTTCTAAATATATATTTTTTTTAAAACATTAATCTTATAGCATTATTTATGTAATTGTTACTGCAGTGTAAAAACATACACATGCTTGTTTAGGTGTAGCTTCTGGTACTTCAGCAATGAAAAATAGATTTTGATTTTGATACTGATTTAATTTGATTGTTAACAGCCTAGTGCCTTCTTATTCTAATTTAATTTATTGATTAAATGCAAGTATTTACTTCAAAAATTATGTACACATCTAATAAGATAAAAGTGCTACTGAAAAATCAATTTAAGGTGGAAAATTAATGAAAAAGTTAAGTTCTGTTACTGCTTTGAATTAACCACCACAGAATATGAAGAATATGAAAAGCTTTGGGAGTCAGCTGTCTATGATAGGCCTAAACCAGTGAAGGTGCTAGCACTAAATCACACTCAGCAAAATATCGTCTAATTGTCACTATCAAAAAACAAACAAACCAAAAAAATATATATATATTTCGTCAACATCGCACACCATCATTCAGAAAAAAGGCAACTGTATTGTTTTGCAATGCAGACACAAGACCACACACACCAACCTTCTCAACCGTCATCTTTCGTGTCTCATCAGAGTGGGTCACATCCACATAGTAACCCGCTCCAGCTATGACATGCACACCCGTTTCCTTTGCCAACTGACGCAGAACGGGCAGATTTCGCGTGATGCCCGTGGTGGTGTTCTCCACTATGGATCCTCCTCCTGCTTTACGGTAACACAGCAACTCTTCCTTCACCGCCTCGATCTCCTGATTCAACAGCAGGTTCTCTTGGTGGCTGTATGGATTCTGCTGCAACCAGTGAAGATGCTTCATCTCAATGGGAGCTATGGCAAGACCCTCATCTCCAGGTGCTGGGGGAACATGGCTGCACTCAAATGTCATCGTAAGATGTTCATGTGTCATGGTGCGGCCCAGCTGATCAGGATCTATCAGACCCAGCACAGTCTGCACCTTACCGCTCTGCTCAGACATGATTCTGGTGATCCTGTCCAACAAATAGTTACATTCATTAATACAATACTATTTGTACATCCATTTTCCCCTAACTTTTTTTTAACCAAGAAAGAAAGAATTGTTTGTTTGAAGAAGAAGTGAATGTTTGGCCAGTGAAAAACTGTAGGCTGCTGTACAAGTGACTCATCTTGGGTGTCTCATCTCTCATGTAATGGGTTAGACACGCCTTGGTGGTTTGGACTTCGCGCTGATTGAAGACTGCATTTAATGCTGTTTATTTAATAATTTCAAAATACGTTTACATAAGTAGAAACACTTGCAATACATGTAAACAAATGCATGCATGCAAATGTATACACGTGCCGTCGAGATTTTTAACAGTTCCAATACCTTGTTTTAATAAACCCTGCTGTGTATTTAACGCTGCAACATTATATATATATATATTAGATATAGATAGATAGTATAAGAATACATACACACATATAATATATATTATATAATGCGCAAAATGAGATAAGCGCGTTCATATCAAACAACAACAAGCGCATAAGATTGAGATTCTAAATGAACTGAACACAGAACTACTGCACGGGCTGCGAGACTTCCTAGTTAATAACAATCGTGTAAAAAGTCCTACAACAGGCGATTAGCATGCACTGTAACTGTTATTTTTAAATCACACGGAGTGATGCAGTTAGAGATTCATAATAAACAATGCAAAATAATAAAATAAGTAAAAAACAAGACCTGCAACAAGGTAAGTTCAACTTCCACTCTGCAGAACTGTCAACGGGAGCAACAAGTCTCGCGAGATATGGATAAAATCGCGAGACAGCTTTTATATTCAGATTTAAACACAATAAACAGAAGTGCTCAAAACGAAACAATTAAAAACAGTTAAATAAGTAAGAATGAATGGATTAGCTCTAGTTTGAAGATGCAGTACCGTTTACACAGATCGCCTGTTTTTAAACTTTGAAGCACTATGCCACGCCCCTTTCTGTTCACTGACACTGCAGTTTGTGAAAAGTGCACTTAGCTATTATATAAGGGCTCTTTGTGGAAATCAGGATTCGGAAAATACATCGTCACAAGCATGTTATTATGAAACATAACATTTGGAAACTATTTATCATTATGAAACCAAAACCCAGTTTGTGAATGGTTAAATGGAATGTTTGACCAATAATTGTTGTGTTTCCATGGGAATCCATGGTGGAAAACAGCTTTAGACCAGCACATCATGTTTAACTTTTATGCAGAGATATTTTAAAAATAAATTAGCATGTTTAACTATTAATTATTTAATTCATTTAGCCTATTTATTGAATTAGTTCGCTTCATTTGTGCTTCATTTCTATGCCCTGCTGCTAATAATGAAAACAATTTGCTAGATGAGTTTGTAACTACTTGAGGGATATCAGAAATCTTGGTAAGTTTTATTCTTTGTTTTCAAATCAAGCGACTAAGCCAAATCTACCTCCTATTGGGAATAGCAATTTGTATGCAACAAAGTGCACATATGCAAAACTCGATCTAACCATTGATCCATGATTTTAAAGTGGCATGTTGAGCCATAATACATTTTCTCCGTGCAAGTCTGATCTAACTAATAGTGACAGGTCCTGGGGAGTTATCTGACCAGGGATTCGTGTGCAAAATTAGTTCTGAGAGAGAGCAAGAATGACTATTAAATATCAACCAACTGCAAATTGCCAAACAGCTGTGGGCGTCTCTTGTCACTTCTAATTCATTCTGTGGAATAGCCTATAAAAAGCCTGCACACACTGTTAGTAAGATGTTTATTATAAGTGGTCAATAATTTGATTTTCCCTAATCTTGATTTCGTTTGTTATTAGCATTATTCAGCTTTTCCTCTATACCTTTAATAATCCATTTGCAAGAATGAAACACAGTTTCAGCTCAGTGTGGCTGATGCCACCCACAGTCATTCTTCTCAATACTGTCTCTGTGTACAGCCACATCTAATAATAAAAAGCACACCAAAGGCTAAAATATACATTATATATGGAACAAAAGTATATCTGAGGTTTCATTATAATCAGACATTATTTTTGAAGATGTGGTTCAGCTGAACAATGGCCAAGATGAGTCACCGGCCCTTAGGATGTCAATCAAATCACAGAATAATCCAGAAATATTTGACATGTCTGGTCCAGTGCAAAGACCTTATCAAAAGTAAGTGTATAAAGCATTTAAAGGGATAGATCACCCAAAAAATGTTTCAGCATTTCTTTTGTGTTCCACAGAAGAAAGAAAGCCATACAGGTTGGGTAAGTAAACAATAAAAAATTCGGATGAAAAGCCTAATTTAATATTAAATTAACAACTGACTATAGCCTACCTCAAATAATATGAGATCATTAAAATAAATTATATAATTAAGGTGAATTCAAGTAAAGTGGCTCTTTTGTTAAACATTAAATGTATGTACCCAGAGGGAAATTGTAATATTTTCCATTTAAACTCAGTTCATATAATAAGTTATTTGGAAAGTATATACCAATATGCTGGAGTCTATCCCAGTGTCTGGGAAACACCCTGGACAGATGGCGAGCCTAACACAGTTGATTATACATGTCAATTATAAAATAATCAGTGAATGGCAATCAGTTTCAGTTGCTTTATTGGCATGACAAATATTTGTACAATTGTATTGCCAAAGCATTTCAGCGTAGCTGCATAGTTAAAACTGCAATCTATTATATATATTTGAGTGGAATTACTGAAGGTTTAAAGTGCATTCAACAAAAGTGGGCCAATGTCTAAACGCCTTAGAAGAAAAACTAACCTTTTTTTTTTTATTTTCCTTTTTTGCAATTTGTTACCTGCAGTAAAAAAAAAAGGTACTGTCATAATAATATTTGTTTACATATAGTGTCATATTGCATCAGCTAAAATGATTTTATAATTTAAATAAAAAGTGTTACTGTCACGTAAGGCTGCTGCAAAGAAGTGCATAATGCAATAGAATATAATACAAATAGTCTTTAATTCATAAACTCACAGGAAGACTCAGGGAAACTGATCTAACAATCATATAACAGTAATGACACCAAACAAAGAATTGAATGAAGACGGGACTTAAATACACAGAGGAACAAAGGTGCTAATTAATTAGACAACAGGTGAACTGAATCATTAATCAGGGGAACACACTGGCATACAGGAAAACAGGCACAGAGAAAAACAGAACCAAAACACAATGAAATTCCACCAACATATGAAAATATAACCGTTACAGTTACTTTAACTCAAGACCATGCTCTGAAAACTGAGAACAATACAATCAAGCTTAAATTTGCTCAATATTACACTATAAAGAACCTTTTGTTCAATAAAAAAGTTACATGGATGTTAACGTATATATATATATATATATATATATATATATATATATATATATATATATATATATATATATATATATATATATATATATATATATATATAAAGAGTTTCGTTGCAAAAAGAGATAAATCCGTTTTTAACATTTTTGTCAAAACATGTTTATTATTATGTTATCATGTTATTATTTTGTTTTATGGTGCTACTTAGCTGTATTTTTTAAGTTATGAAGGTTTAAATCAAAACAAACCAACTGCAGTTGAATTGATATTAATTGGAATGCACAACCAAAAAACAAGATTTTTGAAAAATTAAAAAAATGGATTTATCTCGTTTTGCAACGAAACTCTTCATATATATATATATATATATATATATATATATATATATATATATATATATATATATATATATATATATATATATATATATATATATATATATATATTTATTGGCGTTTATATAAGAAGTGTTGATATGAAGTGTTGGCTCTTTTGTGCATCTCTTGAAGCTCTTCTAAATGCAGATAAACCATCTCTTTGATGTCTGTTTGCTGTTTGTATATTCTGACAAACTTCTGTATCTCACCTGAACAAGCAAGTAAACCATTTGATTGGTGGATAAAGTTTATCTTGACACATCTGTAGAAGCATCAGGCAGGAGATTATTGAAAGCTGACACAGTGCTGCTGCCTTGGGTGTGAATTAGTTCAGCATAATTACTCTATTTTGCCTGATAGACTTGTGAGCCATCACATTTTATGCAAATCAGAGATTCTTTGGCGCAAGACTGGGAGATTTATATCAGCTGTGTTTCTCTCATAACATGTCTGAAGTGTTGAGAGAGGAGTTGAGTTTATGCCATGCCAAAAAAAGATGAAATAATAGCTTTATATAGTGAGGCAGAAGCTTCCTCATAGATTTTTGAGAGAAGCAGGCCAGAAGATCTTTTTTTTTAATTTTTTTATTTTTTTTAATCTTTTTAGTAGTCGTTACCACTATCGAACCCAAAACTACAACATGTACTTTTATGCATGTGCAGATACTGTTATGCTATGGACATGAATGAAACCTCAAATGATGGCTGCCTAACCTAGCAAAAAAAGCATAAACATGATTTTTACACACACAAACAAATAAAAAAAGGAAAAATTTGATTATCTAGCATAATCATTTCATTTTGGCCACTGTGTGTGTTTTTCAAGGTCAGTTCAAAGTAACTGGCCTGACTTATATCATGCGGTGTGAAACAGACACCTGTTGAATGATACACTGACTGGAACAAGAATATTTCAGTTGTTCATTTGTTAAAGAATAAAAGCAATGATATATCTTTCCTATTGTGATGTATATCTGAGAGAGAAAAAACAAAACGTCTTAAGTTATGCATGTAACCATGGTTCCCTGAGAAGGGCAATGAGACACTGCATCCCCTAGAGTGCACTATGGGGAATGCCTCCAGCATGATCAGTGTGTGAAACATGAGTCTAAACACGACAATGAATTTGACATTGGCAGGCAGCAGCCTATGACGTCACTACTGGTGCGACTGTGATTATATAAGGGAACCTGTAGAACACGTCATCCGCTTCTTGTCTGAAGGAGACATGCGCAGGAATACCTGAACCTTACTACGTTCTCTATTCAGGCCAGCATCCAAGGAGGCTCACAGAGAGCCTAACACTCAGAACTTCTGTTCAGACAGCCCTGAAGAGCGGAGACCTTGAATAAGCAACACTGTATTTTCAAAAGGCACTAGCCAAAAAGGCTTAGGAAGCTAGCAACTTAATCTAACCGGCCCGCAAAGCACTGCAGAGTGAAGGCCTCAGTACAACAACTCTTATAATGAGAGGAAGCTTACCCAGCTAACAGGGAACGTCTCTTTCACTGACTTTATGTAAAAGTTATGTAAATGTTAGAAAAAAACGTTCCTGAAATAATGTTTCAGGAACAATCTTATAATGTTTTCATAGTTAAAATACATTCTCATAACGTTGAGAGGAAACATTCTAAGAACAACATTGTTGGAACGTTCTTATGATGTTAATTGTACTTGACTGATGTTCTCATAATGTTGAGCAAAAACGCTCTTATAACAACGTTCTTGTAACGTCTTTATGATGTTATTTGAACTTGACTGATGTTCTCATAATGTTAAGCGAAAATGTTATAACAATGTTCTTGTAACGTCGTTATGATGTTATTTTTACTTGACTGATGTTCTCATAATGTTAAGCGAAAATGTTATTATAACAATGTTCTTGTAACGTCTTTATGATATTATTTTTCTTGACTGATGTTCTCATAATGTTGTGTCGAAATGTTCTGATAACATTCTTGTTACGTCTTTATGATGTTATTTGAACTTGACTGATGTTCTCATAATGTTAAGCGAAAATGTTATTATAACAATGTTCTTGTAACGTCTTTATGATGTTATTTTTACTTGACTGATGTTCTCATAATGTTGAGAGAAAATGTTCTTAGGATGACATTCTCAGAACATCCTTTTAATGTTATTTTTATATGTTGAATGTTTTCATAATGTTATCATAATACATTCTGAGTACAACGTTCATGAAATGTCCTTATGATGTAATTTGTACTTAATGAATGTTCTCGTAATATAGAGAGAAAGTATTGTGAGAACAATGTTCATGGAACATCCCTTACAATGTTACAGCGTCTTTATGATGTTATTAATATTTGCTAAATGTTTTTTGGAATGGTTTAGTTGGAAGTTCATCTAACATTTTTTTTTTTTTTTAAATGTTACTACTACTCATTAAAGTTGAAGAGCATGCATAAGGAACAAAATAATGAAAAATATACATTAAAAAATTCAAGTTGTATATAAAATATACAGGCAAGCAGGAAAAAATTTCAGGAATATTTTTTAAACATTCAAAATATCCAGTTTTTTGAAAAATAAGATACTTCTGTCCTCAGCCTAAAATGATAATGTTTGAAACGCCATATAAAACAATTCATATATACAGAATACAATTTTGTTGTGTTTTCTTTTTCTGTTGTGTTGTTTTCCACATGTCTTGTTATATTTGACTTGTGTGCTGCCTAGTTGTATGTTTGAGTTTGTGTTCTTTTTTCTTTTGTTTAACTTGGTGGGGTGGTGTTTTTGGTTTAGAAATCGTAAGCATTGCTCTTTATGATTCCATGTTTTGGACTGTGTACTTCCCAGAGACTCTAACACAGTTTAGTGTACTACTACAGTTAAAATGTGAATCTTAAAGTAAAGTCATATCTGTTATTTTTGTATTTAAATATTTATTTAAGTTTCTTAAAAAATCAAACATAAAAATGACAGGGACCCTAAATGTATTCTAAATGTACAAGATCAAAATCCTCTCAAATTTATAAATGGGGATTTTTTTGGAATGGGTCACACGCAGATAGAACCTTCTAATTCTAGAAAAACACTTTTTGCTTGGAATTATAAGGTTCTATCTGCCAAAAAAATTAATTGAAGCAATAATTTTCAAGAAACACAAACAGTTTGCTTATAATTTGTTTTAAAACAAAAAATTAGTGTTATAACAATGTGTTAACATGCATGAGAAAGTTAAATTTGATGGTTTTTGTTTATTTCATATTTTAAATGAATTTTTTTTTTTTTTCTTGTTCAAGTTAAGCATAAAAGGCAGTGCTAAATCTTTTGTCCAGTGCAGATGTTAAATTTAGGTATAAATATGATGGGTAATTTAACACAATTGCAGAAACCATTTAAGTTTAAGTTTCCTCTTGTTTAGACAGAAAGCAGCTACTGTAAAACATCTGAGCAGGACTTTATTCCACAGAAAGTGGGACAGGTAAAATGGCTTTCTCTCTAGACATCAGCATTTCTGAAATAACATGCTAATGTTTATTGTTGTAATTAAGTAATATTTGACCTTCTTACCAACCTATCTGACCTATCTGACCAACCTTCTTAAAGGCAGGCCCTTGTCTCTGTCCTGGCCCCCAAGGCAACCAAAGCCATTGCCACATTCCAATGGGCATTTACTTCTGCACTGCTCCTGGTACATCCCAAACCCAATCGCCAATTCATTGTGGAGGTAGACTCTTCAACGTCAGGCGTGGAAGCAGTGCTATCTCAGCAGCAGGGGCAGCCTCCTCGACTCATTCTATGTGCCTATTTCTCCTGGAAACTCACCCTGGTGGAGCAGAACTAGGGCATCGGTAAGCAGATACCTTCTCACATCTGCATGCTCCTAAAGAAACTCCCTAGAACCCTGAACCTATCCTTCCCCCCAAGCTCATTGTGTGTCCCACACAATGGTCCCTGGATGATGAACTAGCAACAGCCAGTTCCTCCGAGGAACTATGGCAAAAACGCTACGTCATCTAACCATTAGCAGATTGCTTCTTCTGCCTGTTCCACATTGCCCATGGTCATACCTGGGGATGGACTTCATACAGGACCTACCTCCGTCAGATGGTCACAATTATGTCCTTGTGGTGGTTGATCGATTCTCCAAGGCCTGGTGTCTTATACCTCTGAAAGGATTACCCACAACAATGGAAACAGCAGAGAGCCTGTTCAATCATGTGTTTTGCAACTTTGGATTACCCAAGGACATTGTATCAGACAGAGGCCCCAAATTTATTTCCAGCGTAAGGAGGTCCTTCTTCGCCCTCCTGGGTGTGACTGTGAGTCTCTCCTGTGAATACCACCCTCTGAGAAATGGGAAGACAGAATGCAAGAGCAGCCACTTCCACCGTACCTTCTGCCATGGCCACCAGGACTTCTGGAACCGGTCCCTTGCCTGGGCTGAGTACGCCCAAAACTCCTTCCAACAATCAAATAGATTAACTTGGCTTTCAGCCCCCCTTGTTCCCCTTGCCGGGGGAACAATCAGAGGCACCGTCAGTCACCCATTGGCTTCAGGAGAGTGAGAGGGTCAGGGACGAGGCTCATCATCATCTGCAGTGGGCAGTGATCAGATTAACCCTGTCACGTATGAGAGAAGCATTCAGGCAACAGGAGGAACAACATACTGTAAGTGTTTTTGTGTATTTTTTCTCATTTGATTTTAGCACAGTTGTCATTGCTAGGAAACTTTGTTTTGTTTACTGTGTTCACGTGCTGTTGTCATGTGCTAAAGTCACATTTGCTCTTGTTTGTTCTTGTTTCACTCTGTGAGATAAGGTGTGAGATAGTAAGGTGTAGTAAGGCAGCTCTTGTGTGAAGCCCTCACACTACCTGTGTGACTCCACCGAGCAAGGACACCAACATGGAACTTGAGAATTATTCTTTTCTTCCCTACCTTTTTATACAGTTGGTTCTCATCTGTTTGTTTTTGTGACCTGTTTAAGCCATGTGCTGCCAAATTCCCACTATTGCTAATACTCATAAATCGCATGCCACAAGTTGGAGGCAGTGCAATCCTAACAACCTGAGTATTTTACCTATGTCCTCTAGTAAATTACTTTTATTCCTATTGGTCTCTGTAATTGCCAATCATCAAATCAGACTGCCAATTAGATTTTTTACTCTCATCCTTCCCTTAGGATGGTACTCCTCTGGTATAGTATCTTGGAGACTTCAACATCCATCTAGACAAACCTCAGGCTTTGTAAATTTAGTTAAACGAACAAAAACTTCACCAAAAACTTTTTAAATTTTTTTTATTTATTTTTTATTTTTTTATTGAAATTGATTAACGCCATGAAACAGAAAGCTGTTGTAACTCTAATGTATGATCTGCCCCAAACTTCACATGTCACTGAACACATCTACATGACAATATTCAGTTATAGTAATAGCCTCACCCACTGGCAACAGGAAGTGACGTGTTTAACACTGTGATGCACTACTAGAAACATACTAAAATATGCAATTGAGTACTAAACATGCTAGAAACATCCAAAAACATACTAGCAACACTTAGCCGAGTGTTAAAGTGTGCTATTATCATCATGAAACAGCTGTAACGCAAGCATACAATGTCCAATATACCTCAAACTTCACATGTTTGATAAGTGCCCTGGCCTGAAGACATCTACATGCCAAAATTTAATTATAGTCATATCACCACCAGCTGGTACCAGGAAGTGTGGCAAATACAAATGACTGACGTAGTCCTCCTATATTTATATACTTAAATGCATATTGCCCACCATGCTCTGTTTTCCTAAAGCCGCTGGGTGGCAGTGGCACGGGTGGGAGGGCCCGTGCAGCTTTAATTTAGCTTATAATTGTTAGGCTTTAATAAATCTGTACTCTTGTTGAGGTAAAATAAACTAAATGCATATGAATCGATATTCTGTTGATTTGTGCTTATTGGTGAGAGAGAAACTTCTGATGAAATGTAAAAATAAATTTCCCAAATGACAACAATCATTGCAATTTAAATTGAGCAATATAATAATTTTTATCATTTTAACCATGATACAGTATGACAAAAATAGGATGAAAATGTGTAAGTTTCCATTGACTAAAACATTCAGACATTTAGTTGACTAAAACTTGACTAAACAAAAACAGGACAAATTTGACTAAATATGATAAAAAACTAAAAGTTACATTTGACACAGGACTAAGAATAAAATAAAAAATAGCTGACAAAATCAACACTATTCTAGAGAAAGTGGTGCCAATCGAACGATCCTACCGACTTTAGCTTCTTGTATCAGTCTCTCCTCTCTTCCTTCTCTGCAAATGTCTCCAATACTAAAACCACATACTACCACAATAAAATTAACAATTCTTCTGATTCTCGAAGAAGAATCAAAACCTACATCAACTCATACAGCTGACGACTTTTCAAATTCAAGGCTCTGTTTGCCTACAAGACAACCACTGGCTCTGCACCACTATACCTAAACTCACTATTCAAGACATATGCGTCCTCCAGAAGCTTGTGTTCTGCAAGTGTATGGCGCCTTGTGGTGCCATCCCAAAGAGACACAAAATTACTCTCACTGACCTTTTCCTTGTCTGTTCCTGGCTGGTGGAATGACCTGCCTAGCTCTATCCGAGCAACTGAGGCTTTAGCCATTTTCAAAAAAAACTGCTAAAGACACATTTTTTTTACATCGACCCAGTAATATTACTATTTAATTTTTTAATTTCTATTCTCTCTATATACTTATTTATATTAAAACAAATCCTGGCTACGTGCACTTTACTGGAATAATTGGAACTTGACATTGCACTTGCATACTATTGTTTTCATTTGTAAGTTGCTTTGGAGAAAAGCATCTGATAAATGATTAAATGTAAATGTAAATTTATGAAATAAAACTCCCCTCTCACTACAGAATTCACCCTACCTAATGACAGATCCTAATTCACCCTATGTGTTACTCCTCAAGCCAGATCTCCAACCAGTTTCTGATCTCCCCACAGAGCCTGGTCCTGCTGACGAGCCCCCTCAGCCACTGTTACTGGAGGATGGTTACTGGACCACTGTACCAGCCACACCTTTTCCCAAACACCACACTTATCACCAGTTTTATAAGAGCATATCTACCTACAGTGCATCCGGAAAGTATTCACATTGCTTCCATTTTTCCACATTTTGTTATGTTACAGCCTTATTCCAAAAGGGATCAAATTTATTATTTTTCCTCAAAATTCTGCAAACAATACCCCATAATGACAATGTGAAAGAAGTTTGTTTGAAATCTTTGCAAATTTATTAAAAATAAAAAAATGAAATGGCTGTTCACAGCCTTTGCCATGACACTCAAAATTGATAAAAATGGACCTGCAATGTGTCACAGTTCCCGTGTTTCCTGGACTCCATTTCCCATGATCCTCCTGTTTCCGCACCTGCACTCACTTCCCTCGTCTTCTCCCCATCATCACGGATCACCTGCACCTAGACTTCCTCATCAGCACTCCCTTTATAATGGACCCACTCCCTACACTCCCTCCCTGCGTTCCATTCGGAAGGGCTCATCCCTATGCCCTAATCCCTTCAGAGGGTTTACCCTCCAGAGTGAGAGCTTCGAAGGGATGAAGGGTGTAGGGGTAAAAAAAACTGTTCTTTTGGAACGCACTTCAGTGTCATCTTAACGAGACAATCAAGGATGATAAATTGTGCAAGCTGCGCCTTTTGTTTAACGTTATTATTTATTTATTTTAGGTTTACCGCATGTAGGCTATATTGTATCTATGTATTTGAAACATTTGAATGGACTGATAAATGAGCTGTAAAGTTTTTTTTTTTTTTTTTTTTTGAAGTACAATGTCATTTTGACCATAATAATGTACCAAATCTAACTCGTATAAATATTACAGTAGTACAGAAAAAGATTATACATACCTTTATAGTTAAAATCGAACTCCTAACCTCATGTACCCATTCTGTGACGTCAAACAACTTCCCTGTGCAAAGGATCATGGGGGCCCGAAGTGTCCATCAGTTGTTCCCCTTGAAATCCTTCATTTCGAAGGGCCCTTTGAAGTGGCCAGTTTTGAGCACTTTGGTTTGGAACGACCCTTCAATATGGCGGCCATGATTATTTTCACTCCGAAGTGCCCTTCGGAGGGCGATATATCCCGTTTGGAATGCACCGCCTGTCCGTTCTCTGTTGGGTTTAGGTTGTGTAATGTTGCTTTACCCTGTCTTCTGTGTATTATATTCCTGGATTGCTATTAAAACCTTGTGTTTGTGGATATCCGTATTTGACTCTTCACTCCAACGTACACACCCGTAACACAATGGAACTGTCCATTGCAGGTCTGACTTAAGAGTCTTTTTAGCCATATGATCAACTACTTCATTACTATTTCAACATGAGATGGGACCCACATAACACACTGTAATATTAAGATTTTGTAATCTATACAGACTATGAAAGATTTCATAAATCAAGTCAGGCCTACAGACAGATTTGCAATTTGCAATACTTATTAACGATGCCACTGAGTCCGAATAGATGATATTTTGGTTAGGCCCAACCTCCTCTATCCACGTGAGTGCTAGTAAAATAGCTAAATGTTCCACAGTGTAAACTGCTAAATTATCTGATGTTCTTTTTAATATTGATTTCTGAAAATGTGGTATATGTGCTGCTCCCGTCTTTCCTGTATTTGGATCTTTTGAGCCATCTATAAATACTCAATACTCAAATACTATTATTATACTTGAGACCTAAATATTGTTTTACAGATCGTTCATCCCACCATATTCCTTGCATTGTTTTGATATCTTTGCGATTTCATGATCCACAACTGATAATGGAAATATCCAAGGTGGTCAGGTGCATCCTGTTTCCACTGATCATACTTGAGATGTTTCTACAACTTGATTGGAGTCCAGCTGTGGTAAATTCAGTTGATTGGACATGATTTGGAAAGGCGCACACCTGTCTATATAAGGTTCCACAGTTAACAGTGCATGTCAAAAAATCCTGCAGCATTTAAGGTTCCAATAAGCACAGTGGCCTCCATCATCTGTAAATGGAAGAAGTTTGGAACTACCAGGACTCTCCCTAGAGCGGGCCTCCTGGCCAAATTGAGCAATCGGGGGAGAAGGGCCTTAGTCAGGGAGGTGACCAAGAACCCGATGGTCACCCTGACAGAGCTCCAGCATTTCTCTGTGGAGAGAGGAGAACCTTCCAGAAGAACAACCATCTCTGCAGCACTCCACCAATCAGTCCTGTATGGTCGAGTGGCCAGACGGAAGCCATTTCTCAGCAAAGGGCACATGACGGCCCGCCTAGAGAACTCTCAGACCATGAGAAACAAAAATTCTCTGGTCTGATGAAACAAAGATTGAACTCTTTGGCCTGAATAGCAAATGTCATGTCTGGAGGAAACCAGGCACCACTCATCACCTGGCCAATACCAACCTTACAGTGAAGCATGGTGGTGGCAGCATGATGCTGTGGGGATGTTTTTCAGTGGCAGGAACTGGGAGGCTAGTCAGGATCAAGGGAAAGATGAATGCAACAATGTACAGAGACATCCTTGATGAAAACCTGCTCCAGAGTGCTCTGGACCTCAGACTGGGGCGTAGGTTCATCTTCCAACAGGACAACGACCCTTAGCACACAGCCAAGATAACAAAGGAGTGAACACAGGACAACTCTGTGAATGTCCTTGAGTGGCCTAGCCAGAGCCCAGACTTGAACCTGTTTGAACATCTCTGGAGAGATCTAAAAATGGCTGTGCACCGACTCCCCATCCAACCTGATGAAGCTTGAAAGGTACTGCAAAGAAGAATGGGAGAAACTGCCCAAAATAGGTGTGCCAAGCTTTTAGCATCATACTCAAAAAGACTTGAGGCTGTAATTGGTGCCAAAGGACTTTAACAAAGTATTGAGCAAAGGCTGTGAATACTTTTTTTTTTTTTTTTTAATCTATATAAATTTGCAAAGATTTCAAACAAACTTTTTTCCTGTCATTATGGGGTAATGGGTCTCATTCATGAAACACGAGCAGAACAAATTTTTGTGTAAATCGTGTGTAAAGTGGTTCTGGCGTAAATTTTCGGATTCATTAAAATGTTTGTATTTTCCAAATGTTAGTTGGTACGAAAGAAATCTACACCTGCTCCCAGTCACGCGTAAATAGTGCGTTTAACATCCGAACGTTTTGCTCATTAATAAGGCTGCATTTTAATTCACCTTAATAAGGTACATTACACAGCATTTTGAAAAAATATTATACAGTATAGTAATTACATACGTTTTTTCTTTTTACTTTTATTGTGAGAGCCAGTAATAGCATCTGCAAATGGAGCACTTTAATCAAATAATTAATTGATTTCAATAGGGCTGGGCAAACTAATGGCCCCAAATGGCCAAAATCCTTCGTTTGGTGTCATAATATGATGCCCATATATAGTTGTAATTCGGATTTAATGGGTGGGATTTATGGTAATTGAGAATGAGCGTGCATGCGCGTCCCATTTACGACTGATTGGAATTCATTAACACACACACACACATTTCACTATCACTTCTGACGTTTACGAAGTATTTGTGAATCAGGAGAAGAGTTTTCGGGAAGGTTTCTACGCGCAAATCACTTACATATTTACGAATGTTTCATGAATGAGACCCATTGTTTGTAAAATTGAGGAACATGATGAATGTAATCCCTTTTGGAATAAAGCTGTAACATAACAAAATATGGAAAAAGTGAGGCGTTGTGAATACTTTCCAGATGCACTGTAACTGCAACCTGTTCTCCAGCTACAGGCTGATTTATACTTCTGCGTCGGACCTACGCCGGAGCCTCTGCGGTCTACGTAGAATTGATGCGTTGTTACATTTTTGAAGAGGTGCACGTCAGGCTACGTCAGGCTATGCGTGCTACACACTGCCTACGCCATAGCTACGGCGTACACTCGACACAGAAGTATAAATCAGTCTTTAAGTTCTCTGTCTGTGAGTCTGGTTTCCTGTTACAGTATCGTTATCAGGCACATAAGCATGCTGTTACGTGTAGCTGGTAGAAGGATGAGGCAGATACGGATTTCCACAATTAGAGACATACTTTAATAAACACAAGCAAGGAACACCAAACATACACTAAGCAAAACAGAGAACGGACAAGGAGTGCAGGGAGTGAGTGCATTATATAGGGAGTGCAGATGATAGAGTCCAGGTGCAGGTGCAGGTGATCCGTGATGATGAGGAGATGACGAGGGAAGTGAGTGCAGGTGTGGAGAACAGGAGGATCTTGGGAAATGGAGTCCAGGGGAACAAGGGATCCGTGACAGTACCTCCCCCTCCCGGTAGGCGCGTCCTCGCGCCGTAGATGGGGTGGGCGCCCTGGAGACCACAAGCTGGTGCAGGGGGAGGAGCAGACTGGAGTGGAGGTCTCCAGGGCAGGTTCAAAAGCCATGGCGGGTCAGGGGCCGTGGGCAGCCATGGCGGGTCAGGGGCCGTGGGCAGCCATGGCGGGTCAGGGGCCGTGGGCAGCCATGGCGGGTCAGGGGCCGAGGGCAGCCATGGAGGGTCAGGGGCCGAAGCCTCCACACCGTCAAGCCCAGTCGGCGCTGAAGGACCGGCGGGAGATGGCGGAAACCAAGGCTCCGCCGACCGAAGCGCAGCCGGTGCTCCAGAAGGCCGCAGTGGAAGACAGACGACATACAACAAAGTGAACACTGGGGAGAGTGAGGAGGCCAACTGGAGCTGAGGGACGGAGTGACGGAGCAAAGACAGAGGAGTGCAGTCCAGAAGTGAGGGCAGGCTGACGAAGGAACAAGGTGTGAACGGGGGCAGGATGGAGACTGGTGACACTAGTGGACTGCTGGACCACGGTGGAGCAGAGGGAGGTTGGAGCCGGGGTGAAGGTAATCGCCCAGAGGTCCGAGGTGGAGATCTGGGCGAGGGGGCTTGAGGTGGAGGTTCAGTGCTGAGACATATGGACGGAGGCGGGAGAGGGAGGCAGGGAGGGGAAACAGTCTTTGGGCTGGAGGGTTCAAGAACATAGTTCATAGGAGCAGTTGGCTCGGCGGCGGCTGGAGCTGAGGGCTCGGCGGCGGCTGGAGCGGCGGGCTCGGCGGCGGCGGCTGGAGCGGCGGGCTCGGCGGCGGCGGCTGGAGCGGCGGGCTCGGCGGCGGCGGCTGGAGCGGCGGGCTCGGCGGCGGCGGCTGGAGCGGAGGGCTCGTAGGCGGCGACTGGAGCTGAGGGCTCGTAGGCGGCGACTGGAGCTGAGGGCTCGTAGGCGGCGGCTGGAGCTGAGGGCTCGTAGGCGGCGGCTGGAGCTGAGGGCTCGTAGGCGGCGGCTGGAGCTGAGGGCTCGTAGGCAGCGGCTGGAGCGGATTGCTCAGCGGCGGAGACTGGAGAAGAGCTTGGCTCCGTGAAAAAGTCAATTAGCCAGGCCGCATCATCTGGCGGCTCGCACAGGGATGGAGCGGCAGGCCTGGAGAGGGTTGGAGCGGGCTCTGGAGATACTGGAGCGGGCTCTGGAGACACTGGAGCGGGCTCTGGAGACAGGAGCGGCTTGCTTCCTCCTCCGCTTACGGGACCCAGTGGAGAAGTGTGGGTTCCGTGTGGGGCAGGCAGAGCGTTTGCTGGAGGGGTATGCGGAGGAAGACGGAGGTTGACTGACTGGCCCGGCCAACCATGTTTCTGGATGGACTAGAGACAGACACCCATCCTGAACCCAATCAACTACGAATTTGGAATCATTTAACCATAAAATGGAATTTATAGTTTCGCTTAAGGAGAATCGGTAATCGGGTTCACCAAAACGGATGGTGTCATCATCTAGTCCATCCAAAAACAAGGAGATCAAACAAGCTTCAGGCCAGTCAGACAAAAAAGCGAGCTCAACGAACTCCTCCACATACCTCTCCAGCGAACGACCCACCTGTAGAAGCCCGATGAGTTTCTCGGCCGCTGTCATCATTTTGGGAGGCATGGGAGAAGCTGGAGCCCGGGGGATGAAGGAAGCTTCCATTATATCTTTTTTTTTTGTGGAAAATCCGGTCGTTTTTAGGTCCGTTCTTCTGTTACGTGTAGCTGGTAGAAGGATGAGGCAGATACGGATTTCCACAATTAGAAACGTACTTTAATAAACACAAGCAAGGAACACCAAACATACACTAAGCAAAACAGAGAACGGACAAGGAGTGCAGGGAGTGAGTGCATTATATAGGGAGTGCAGATGATAGAGTCCAGGTGCAGGTGATCCGTGATGATGAGGAGATGACGAGGGAAGTGAGTGCAGGTGTGGAGAACAGGAGGATCTTGGGAAATGGAGTCCAGGGGAACAAGGGATCCGTGACACATGCAAATTGGTATCTGTTATAAAAATCAATATCTGTCTATCTCTACTTGTTACCTTCTGTGTATATATACAGCATACCCCAGTGTTTGCTATGTCCATTGTTGGTTGTTCTCCTTACCTGGATGTTGTGTGCTGTTGAGTTCAGTTTCTTTTTTACCATGTTCCTCAGTTTCCTTAGTTTTCTTGTTTACCTTTCTTTTTTTATTCTTACATTTTGTTAGTGAACATACACTTGTGCATAGATCCTGCTCTCCCTGGTTTACGTTGAACTCAGATGGAAGATAATGAAATGTCTTTTCCTTACAGATGATGGAGAACATGGATGGCTGAAGCAGACGGATGGAAGAAGCACACACCTCGCTAGCAGGTAAGTATGGAGCATGCATAAGAAACTGTAGACAAGAAGAGAGACAAACGCTGGAGAAATATTGCAGGAGAATAACGTTGGAGATTGTTGTTCACACAGGAGTCTGGTAAGTCCACAATGTCTATAAATGAGACTGGACAATGAACGGGTGCAAGTTTCGTGCTTTTGTATTTTGTAATATATAATGTATTTTGTAATGTACAATTACAATGAAACAAGGATACCTTAAAACAAAGTGTAACCAGAGTCTTTATGTATTTACATAAAACAAATAATAATAGTTACATAGATTATATTATGTAGGGGGTGAATTCAGGTTGATTGAGACTCTTTTTCCAAGTCATCTCAATGGCAAAACTGCCCCAGTCACCCCGAATTCACCCCTAATTATAACTGTTAATTAAATATTGGTATTCATTTAATTTACAATTACAAGAAATAACACACAAAGGTATGTTTACAAGTACCTGTTTGTTTTCACACACCACGCTTATTTTCATATTACAAGATCTCCACTGACTGTTGCCTTCTTGGTAAATACAGTAAGTACAATTTTGAATTAATCAGAAAACCTTAGCAACCACTTAGAATACTATAATCAAAAACATAAACTGCACAATGAAAATTCTATATGTTCATTTGACTTTATTTATCAGGACACTGGTTAATGGTTAATCTTTAGGTTTGATAAATCTTGACTAACAAGCATGGGTGTGAATTAACATTCCCACTATAATGAACACAAGAGGAAGAGGCAGATACTGTATAAAAGTAAGCAAGATGCATTAACCTAAACATGTTTCTCTCACCATGCAGGAATGCAACTGACTACTGTTTGTCTTTCCCAGGGCTTTTCATGCAGCAAACCTCTGACTGCAGCTCATCTGCATTTGCGCTCTCATTTCCACTGCTGATGTGATAACTCACTCCGCTGTGTTGTGGAGGGAACACTGACAGCAGAGAAGTATGAAAAAGAACCGAAATCACCTCATCCGCCATCGTGATCTCCCAGCAAGACCTCTGCCTAATTTATGGAGAGCCCTGCTCTCTCAGTGTGGGCTCATGGCTTTGAAAGAGGGGGATGAGAAATTATGCTTTGCATCTCATTTTCAAATCTCAGTAGAATAAAACACCCACTGTGTCAATGACAGATGTTAACATCTTGAGTCTTCAGAGATAAATGTCAATGACTTGTTTTATTCTTTTGATCAAATATAAAGTCAAAACAGAAAACACACAGCTTCTAGGCAAAAGCTGCCCCATGTTAAATTTCCTGTGAGGCTGTTTTAGCTTCTTCAATAGTACTTTTGTTGATTTTTTTCATTGTTTGTCCTGAAAGGCATTTAGTGAACAAGCACAATCCAGTCCATGCTGATATCTACAAAAATAGTACAAGTAAATGTTTTGAAAAGAACTTAAAGGGATACCCTTTTTAAAAAGACGTGTCCTTAATTGAATTGAATGTACAGTTTTAAAAATGTCAAATTAAAGTGTTGCTTTAAATTGCAGATTAAATATTTGCAGCCTTTAGCCACTGCCTACAATGTGCTTGATCCTACACTGGAAACCGAATGTAACTCCTGCTAAACTTTGCTCTTTGAATTCTTGCACCCAGGAACAATACAAGTCGACACCATTATGACTAAAAGTTTGCTAAGAAGTATTTCCTACTTCAGCAAGGCAGTATTTGACTCTGGTAAGCATATCCATAGCAGACTGGTGGGACTGATGGGAGTGGCCTTGGGCGGCAACATGCCCAGTGCATTATGGGTGTTGAAGTTTTCCTACCTATTTGGCAAACAGGAAGACAGCAGCCTTTAATTACAGAAGAAAGAATGGCATTCAGTTTTAAAACAACATGAGGTTGAGTAAATGATGACATTATTTTTTATTTTTGGTTGAACTAACCCGTTAATGTGGTAATATTTGAACTAACTTGTAAAATTCAAGCCAAAAATCTTATTTAATATGACCAAATCAACCTGACTACATTATTACACCAACAAAATATATTTTTTTAAGCAATAACCCAAAGCATAAAATAAATGTCAGTCTGTTCCGCACACAAAGCTATTGTATGACTTCAGAAGACTTTCTGAAGACTGTCATGACTTAAAGGGATAGTTCACACAACAATGAAAATTATCCCAATCGGAGATATATTTAAAAATATCCTTAATCCTCCAGGGTTTATAATGGTGCGTTTTGAAGTAAAAACTGAAGACTAATGATGCTAAAAATTCAATGTTGATATCACAGGAATAAATTGCATTTAATTTACATAAAATTTATTCCAATAGAAAACAGTTATTTTAAATCATAAAATGTTACATTATTAAACATTATTATTAATATTTCATATTATTACAATGTCCCAGTATTACTGTTTGTGCTGTATTTTCGAAATAAATAAAGTTGATGAGCATAAGAGACTTTCAGAAACATTAAAAAAATCAGTTGCATTTATATAAAAATGTACAGCAAGCTAAATTATACATTAATTATATTGTAATTACAGTAACATATATATATATATATATATATATATATATATATATATATATATATAATTACTGTAATTTCTACAGGATTTGTTTGCCTCTCAAGCAGACACTTACAAAATAATCTTTATTTATGTTGAGATTACATAAATATTATTATACATAAATACATATACATAAAATATAAATATATTAAATATAAAATGTATTATTATGATTCCCCCATCCAAAAAATTAAAAAATAAATAAATAAATAAAATAATTTAATTTTACCTTTTTAAATTTGTTGGAAGATGCAGCAAAAGCTTTCATCTATCCCTATACGTTTGTGAAGTGCATGTAAAATTGTTATCTCACACACCGTTTCTCTCATCTCATGGAGGATTGTAACTCTCAGATTTGAAAAAGTTTCTGGGCAAATCCAGAGTTGTTCCACATTTTCCTGTTCAAGCATCTTGAACAAAAAGGCTGGAAGAAATATAGATAAAAAAAATAATAATAATATATATATATATAAATATGTCAAAGCGGGGTTATTTTTTATTTTATTTTTAATCCAATAAAATGTCAGAATTGTCCATAGTAATATTATGCAGTTGCCTAATTTATACATGCACCATTAATCCCAAACATGCCACTGATCATCAACACGGAGAATGAGACAGAAAATTGTAGAATGGCGCCATCTACTGGTAATGTATTTAAGAACAACTACATAGTTACTAATGTTTTATAGTAGTGGTCTCAAACTCAGTTTCTGGAGGCCCCATATACCTATATTCAGAACTGATTTCTTTTTCCACGTTTAAAGAAATATTTTGTATTTTGAGCTAATTGTCTTAACTTGAATGCATTATTTTACCTGCCTGAACAATAGGTCAAATGTCTGAACAGCACATATCAATGTGGATTCTGTTTTCAGATTACTTTAACACTCATATAATAAAACTAACATCAAACATTTACCATGTTTAGTCTGCTAGTAGATGATTTTCACTGATCTCCATTTTAAAAAGAATAACTACCACTTTCATGGGTTTTTATGGTCTGATCAGGTCACGCAAGACAATCAAAGAAAATAACAATCTGATAATAAAATGCGTTTGTGATTATCATTTAGTACATTTGAAATATGATGTGCGTGGTGAGCTGGGACATGGCCTTTATGACTGTGTCACAATGGGAATTTGGAAGTCTGATTGCCAAAAGGTAGAGTAGAAAACATTTTATTCCTCTTCTTTCCTTTATTTTCTTTAATGAATACAGTGACTACAGATCACAGTATATCTGTGTCCACTGTATTGATGTAGTTAAGTGTGGTTGTCATATGTGTTCTTCCTCTTTTTCGCTACAGATCACCATCAAAATTGTTCCTAAATATCCAAGAAATGACGATTACTAAGTTTCTTATATTATATCTCTATACAAATGGTTTTGAAGTAGCCTACTTTGAAGCAAGATTATACAAATATTCAGCTAACCTACTTTTGAACACTTTTCTCTAGCCTGGCTATTTGGTCCTTATGAATTTCAAAGTGACTCTCAAGATCCACATGAAAAAACCTCCTGCCCCCACATAATAGAATTATATGAATGGTGCAAGGAACCAGATCATTCTGATTTTGAAGTATCCAGAGCTATTGATTGCTTTCATTAGGCACATCAATGGTCATCTTGACCAATGGCTAGCAAGGAGGCTAAGGCCTGCACTGATCATGGTATTCATGATAGTGACATATATGATAGAAATATTCTGGTTAACATCAAGTTGATCGACTTTGGCTGTGGAAAATGACTCGGTTTTAAGTTTCCCCTTTTGAATATTTTCTCAATCTTGCATATTTTATCGAAAACACTCAGGAAAAAAGGGTAGAGAGGAAACAGGAGGGGAACATGGGTAACAGAATGAACTGGATTCCAGTGAGCATGTGCTTAATACACTATGTTCCAAATTATTATGCATGTGACATCAGTAGGATTTCAGTTCAATAAACATTCAGATATTCAAATAACTTATTGGTTTGTTTTATTTATCCATATCTTTTTAGATAACTGGTATCAAGACAGGTTTGCTAAATAGTTTGCCAGGTTTACTTGGAAACCTTACTTAAAGATGTTGTTCCACATTATGAGGCAAGTCACAGTTCTCCTTCAATAGTGCCTTCTGAATTAAAAGGATTTTCATTTAGGACAATGCACAATCCTAAAAACACCACAGCAATAAAACTGTTTGAAAATGTATTTCTAAACCCACTGTAAATGTTTCTTTTTGTGAGCTTTGGTTAAAGGTCACTGAAATGCAACTTTCACACAACTTCCAGCCTGCATGGAGAAATTTCTTGAGACTCCAGAGACACCAGCAGCTTCCTGTTTGCTGTACAACAGTGTCAGTGTTTTTCTTTTTTCTTTTTTTTTTTTACAGAAACTTTCCTTAATAAGCCTTTATCTGACCGAGTTCTCTTGTGCTGTAAATTACTTACAAATCTTATGATAGTCTGATATTCCTCATTCAGTTTTCACACAATATTAGTTGTTTTCATGCCTTTTGAATAACATTGCACCATTTCATGCTTTTTATCTTCAGAAAGATCTTTCCTCCTCCCCATATTGAGAACTGTGACTTGATTAATAATGTGGAACAACCTCTTTAAAGGTACTAAAGAGGATGTTTTGTTTTATACATTTTTGCAATATTACTTGAAACTGTCTTTACTAACTGATAAAAGACTATGTATTAGTTGCACTGAAAGATCATCGCGTAAACGATTGGCCCTCTGACTTGTCAATCACTGCTGTGACGTTCCTTGTGAGAGACGAGCACGGCTGTGCGCTCCAGTAACTTTCCACACTCCACAGGTGCCGCATGCAATGTTTTTGTCAGGAGACAGGAATAACAACTGCAGATTATGAGTTACCTGTGGTGAGTCCGACATAATGAATCCAAAAACACGACACAGTGAATGCCGGTGGTAAACACTCGTGTTCCAATACTCGTGCACGAGTTTTGGGAGGCATTCCTTTGAAATGAGCTGTGAAGGAGGGGGGTTGTTCTTACGCATGCGCTCATTTAAAAAACTCAGTAACAGTCTTTGGATTCTCAGTCGACGAAAAAATCCTCTCTATCACCTTTAAGTAGGGTTTCCATTTACCTAAATAGATCTGGAAAACTATTTAACAAACCTTTCTGAGATTGATACCAGTTATCTAAAAAAATATGGATACATAAAACAAACAAGTCTTTACAGTTGAGTGCTTGGGGAGACACCCTTTAGTGTCACATTTCCAATGTGGTACTGTATGGCTGGTACTCAATAGTCTGGATGTGGAGTTTACCCAGGCTCTCAAGTGCTTGTGACTTCAGCTTTTGTGCTCGTTATGATTCACAAAGTTTGGGTAGACATTTGTTCAGTATGGCGTAGTGGGTATGAATGTTCCCATAGCATCAACATTCTGATACAGAGCAGAGATCCCTCGAGAGGGAACATCTTGGTTACACTGGCAGTAAGGGGCCTAACCCAACCCCTGAAAAAGAGCTCGATTACACTTTTTTTTAACATAGAGACGTAGTTACATTGTACTTAAGCATTGAGTAAACATAATAATCTACATGTGCTTACTATAGAGTTACAGTTAGGGTTTTGTTTGGGGTTAGCTTTAATTATGCATACTTTACTGTTATTACTCTGTTTTACTGTTATTACTCGTTCATGGAAACCCATTCCATAAAACTCCTGCTGATATGAATCCTGCAAATATAAATGCCAGTGGAAGTTTGGAACTCTTCAGCTGTAGAATTAGCAGAGTATTGGTGACTTTTATGCACTTTATGCACCTCAGCACTCTGGTGACCTCACTCTGTGACTATACATGGTCTTCGGCTGTTGCTGCTGTTCTTAATGCTTAGATTCCAATGATACCACTTACAGTTGACCCAATACCTAGCAGGGATGAAATTTCAAATACGGACTTATTGCAAAAGTGGCATCCAATCACTGTACCACGCTTAAATTCACTGAGCTCTTCAGAACGACCCTTTTTTTAAATTTTTTTAAATGCATTTCAGGGTTACAGACCTAGATGAATGTAAGTGTGGAAGTCATGGAACTAAATGGAAGTAATGTGTGTGACCCTTTTAATATTGTGCTGATACAACACTGCCTTTTTTAAACAGGCAGTGTAGTATCTGCACAATATTGCAGTGCAACATAGTGAATAAAAATATCCTGCTCGAACGTTATATACAAATTTGTAAATAGTTAAAGTTTATAGTATATTAAAGTATACAAATATATAAAGTAATATATATATATATATATATATATATATATATATATATATATATATATATATATATATATATATATATATTACTGTTCAAAAGTCAGCACTTTTCTTTTTTTGAAAGAAATATTTTTATTCAGCAAGGATGCATTAAATAGATCAAAAGTGACAGTAATGACGTGTAATGCTACAAAAGATTTCTATTTAGAACAAATGCTGTTCTTTTAAAAAAAGTATCACAGTTTCCACAAGAATATTAAGCAGCACAACAACATTGATAATGATAAGAAATGTTTCTTCAGCAGCAAATCATCATATTATAATGATTTCTGAAGGATCATGTGACAATGAAGACTGGAGTAATGATGCTGAAAATGATTACATCAGAAATGAATTACATTTTAAAATATATGAGAATAGAAAACTTATTTTAAAATGTAATATTTCACAATATTACTGTTTTTACTGTATTTTTGATCAAATACATGCAGCCTTGGTGAACAGAAGAGGCTTCTTTCAAAAACTTACCAGCCCCAAGATCTTACTGAAGTTCCCTCTTACAATATAAAGTTGTGATATTAGAGAGACAATATTTCCATGAGTCAACAATATTATTTAATATATAATTGTTTAATTATATCATCCAAACAACCTTTCATGAATCTCAGTGATAAATTACATGTTAATGTCTTATGGTTGCCTGGTACATTTTGTTAACTTCTTCATTTGAGTTCACAAGAATGATTCACACGCCACATCTTAGATAATATCTTATTATTGATGTACTGCATAATTTGCCTTTCATATCCATAATAAAGACACTACATGAGATATATATACAGAATGTTCAGATACACATCCAATACTCAGTGACCTCAAGGGTAGAACGGGGCATATTCTTGAGATATTCTTCTGTTAATAATGAAAACAACAGTTCACACATGAAAATTCATGTGCACATCTTAGTATTGTGCAACTGGGAGGCTGAGGCTGATGGCATGGTGAGAAACACCATAGTCCATTATAGATCAGTTCATAAAATGAAAGATAAAACAAGACATATGACATTATACACCACTTCCAAGAAACACTCAAAAGAAATATCAAACGGCAACATTTGAAGTGTTCAGTCACAGATACACTCTGAGAATGATCATGCTAACAAATATTTTCACATGGTCAGCATGGTCAGCATTTTTTAAACAGAAATAAGCAGTAAAGCTTTTTCTCTGATTGCAGTAACTCAGTTCCCTTTAGCTGTGCAACAAATGCTATTTTACCTAAACCCATGCCTGAAAGGAGCATTTTATGACACTCAAGCGTGGACTTTATTAGGTAAACATTAGGGCCTGGTTTCACAGACATGGCTTAGATTAAGCCAGGATTAAGCCGTAGTTCAATTAGGACGTTTAAGTAGATTTTTTTTTTTTGTCATTTCCTTAGAAAAAAAAAAAAAAAAACATTACTGGTGTGCATTGAGACAAAACAATGGCACTGACATATTTTAAGATGTGTTAGTGCAAGGTGCTTTCAGTTAAAACAGCTCAAACGTGCATTTTAGTCTGGGACTAGGCTTAAGCCTTGTCTGTGAAACTGGGGATAGGTGTTTGCAAGGCAGCACTGTAATAAACTTTTCTTTTTATTCTTCTTTTCTGATTGGTAAATCACAGCAAAGTCAGCATTCACCGTTGTCTATGGCAACACTATCTATATCAGAGCGCTCATTCGCTCGACCAAAAACGACGCTACAATTTTATCACACTGTGGACGTGCTTTCTCACTTCATACAAACACAGCTGGTCGTCTTCCATCAGTTATCGAAAGTTGTTTGATTGTAGTGAGGATTTTAGTTTTATAGCTGCAATATTGTTGCAGTTTTTGTCTTGTTACTAAGTTCTGAATTGTAATGGACTACTGTAAAAAGTAATACACTCTTTTTACACTTTTGTTAATTAAATTCAACATATAAAAATTGAGTTAGAATGAATCAAATTAATTCCTTAAAAGTCAACCATTTAAAATGTGCAAAATTAGCAAACACCATTACAAAAACCACAAACTGACATAAAAAGCAAAGAGTCAAACTGCCCAACTAAACAGAACACTGATCACCATAGCGGCGATCAAACATTTTCAATAAAAACAATACCAACATCTAAACCTCTGTTAATTCTTGTGTTTCTCTTTCCTTCACAGATTCTGCTTGTTATCATCAGGTGTCATCAATGTTGGCAATAAAAAAATAAAGAGTTCTTCATTCATCTTTGACGTCTGTCTGTCTATTCAGATATTTTTGTTTAAATTTTACTCGTTTTAAATGGTTGACATTTAAGGAATTAATTTGATTAATTCTAACTTAATTCTAATTGTTGAATTTAATGAATAATATTGCTTGTAATCTGTTGCCAAAATTTTATTGAGTAGATATAGCGTATTACTTTTTACAGTGTAGAAGTTAAAAGTAACTAATATAAAGGTAAATTTATAAAATAATTTAAACTCAAATCAATATTGTTCTGTCTTTGTATTTATATATTTCATGTTACTTTTGTGAAAAAGTAACTGAAAAAAAATCAGAAGAGACAAAACAACAAAGCAACAAACTAGTAGAATCCACAAAAAACAACACTGCTGTTGACAACATGTGTGAGTGAATTAAAAGATACCCGCATCTATTGTTTAAAAGATACAAAGATATTTTTATCAGTCATAACATGCATGTGTTGAACCGCCTTGCTATCAAATGGAATATGGCTTTACGATGAGCTTTATAGGCACGTCTAAACTGAAGTGGACTTTACACTGCAAAGAAAACATTATGGGTTGTTTTTCAAACACGGCCAACAGAAGATACATAAGTGGCTCTGATGCAGCATTTCATTTACTGAACCAACGCCCAAAGCTAAACTTACCCAAAACCTTAGCACTACTCTCTTACTGCCTTGCAAGCACAAGTATTTCCTTCAGGAAATGCGAATATAGTCTACATACTTCATTGCAAACTTAAGTAATATTTTGTTGATAATCTATTGTTCCTTAAGAACATCAGGACGGTTCATTAGGAATTTCTGCTAAACTGTATCCTTCTGTTTAAAAATTCTCTACAATTTGATTGGAAGCACTTAACTAAAAGTCTCATTTTCTATGCTGCTGCTTGAAGTCTGGAAAATGCAGCAGTACAGAACATGGACAGCAGTCATTCACTCATTATCTTTTCAACAGTCAGTGGCACTTTAAATTGTACTGCAAGTTTCCATCAATCAGCAGTGCTTCAAAAGAACGGTGAGGAACATAGGAAGTAATGGAAAGGAGTCACATTCACATAGGCACATGTACACTAACATACAGAAAAATAAAATCAATATGTGATTAAGGCATTCGACGAAATATTGCATGTAGCCCCGATGTTATATGTCAAGGTCCATCTGATTTCCAAGCAAACAGATCCCATATATTCTGCAGATGAATGCAGCCAAATGGAACTCAAATAATAATCGATAAGCGAGTCATCTCAGGATATCTCATGTGAATGAAGCAATCCTCTTTGGAGACTAAGGGCATATTTGGTTTGGGTATCAGTTTTTCAACACAAGCAAGTATTTCGGAGTGACAGGTGAGTTCGCATGTTAGAGTATCGAGATCAGCAGTCTGAAGATAAATAATTCTTGAGTTAATTGAAAAGTTGATAATTATGGTTTGTAGAGTAACAGTTTACTCAAGTATAGGACTCTGGGAAGCAAAATGGCCACCCAAAGCCAGAGAGAGTTCCAAAACCATACAAAAACAATACACTGCCACCTTCAAAGGCTGACAATTGGAGAAGGAAGTTGGCATGCTGTTCATTTATGTCGTCCTTCACTTCTGCCAATTACTTTGAC
Organism: Chanodichthys erythropterus; assembly: GCF_024489055.1. NCBI lineage: Eukaryota > Metazoa > Chordata > Actinopteri > Cypriniformes > Xenocyprididae > Chanodichthys > Chanodichthys erythropterus. The sequence goes on along the minus strand of NC_090236.1, from coordinate 17,023,998 downwards.
CTTTGAGGGGATTTTTAAGACAGAAATAGTACTAGCAGTGGAAGTGGGACCTTAATTTCTCAGACCCACTCCTGCATGGATCGCTTGCAGTACAGTATGTGGCGCTGCGTATCCTTCCTCTTGAAGCGGAACACGGTGTAAAGCAGCACCATCATGCACAGGGCCAAGACGCAGGGGATGGCAATGGCCACCGCTTTCTCTGCTCCACCGCTGCTCTCCAGCTTGAGCACGATATCAACGTCATCATGCTCATATTGTGGTGGTTCCTCTTCTTGTGGGGAGCTCCAGTCCCAGTCGGGGTCGGCGGGCAAACCATCACAGCCCATAAAATCCCGCAGGATAGACCTAGGGTAGCCTGGCTCCACTCTCAGTCGCTGGTTGTTGAACTTCCAATACTCCTTCCCCTTGTAGAAGTATGTAAATCCTTAGGGAAGAAAGAAGATAGCTCATATGTTATTTCACCCAACCCAATCATTGCTTGTCCAGTGATTTTGGGTAATAAAACAGTGTAATTAAAAGTCAATTATTTGTCATTATATTATATTAAATTGAAAATTTGATGATTTTTAGAATGTACCATGGTACTCCAAGAGTACCATTTTGTTATCAGAGTTGAAATGATTTTGACACTATTGGTTCAATTATGAGGAACTAGAAGTAGAAGTAGAAGTAGAAGCAGAAGTTATAAATCACCCAAATGATGCCTAGAACTGGTTGTTCCTCAAATACTCATAGAGATTGTTGAGAGAAGCCACAGTGAGGCCAATTATCACACTGAAGAAGCTCAGGGATCAGGTAAGGACTCACTATACTTGCACAGAGTGCAGACATCATACACTAGTTTAGAGAAACTTCTCTTCTGCCAGTTGACACCAACACAAACTCTGAAGCTCAGCACCTTAGAGTGAGCCAATTACATAAACCCTGAACCTCTGAAGGGATTCTAGTTTGGAAAGAGTTTTGGAGCATTTCTGAAATACAAGTCTAATTCACGTGGCTCAACAAAATACAAACCCAATTCCAAAAAAGTTGGGACACTGTACAAATTGTGAATAAAAAAAGAATGCAATAATTTACAAATCTCATAAACCTATATTTTATTCACAATAGAATATAGATAACATATCAAATGTTGAAAGTGAGACATTTTGAAATGTCATGCCAAATATTGGCTCATTTTGGATTTCATGAGAGCTACACATTCCAAAAAAGTTGGGACAGGTAGCAATAAGAGGCCGGAAAAGTTAAATGTACATATAAGGAACAGCTGGAGGACCAATTTGCAACTTATTAGGTCAATTGGCAACATGATTGGGTATAAAAAGAGCCTCTCAGAGTGGCAGTGTCTCTCAGAAGTCAAGATGGGCAGAGGATCACCAATTTCCCCAATGCTGCGATGAAAAATAGTGGAGCAATATCAGAAGAATTTGAAGTTATCATCATCTACAGTGCATAATATCATCCAAAGATTCAGAGAATCTGGAACAATCTCTGTGCATAAGGGTCAAGGCCGGAAAACCATACTGGATGCCCTTGATCTTCGGGCCCTTAAACGGCACTGCATCACATACAGGAATGCTACTGTAATGGAAATCACAACATGGGCTCAGGAATACTTCCAGAAAACATTGTCGGTGAACACAATCCACCATGCCATTCGCCGTTGCTGGCTAAAACTCTATAGGTCAAAAAAGAAGCCATATCTAAACATGATCCAGAAGCGCAGGTGTTTTCTCTAGGCCTAGGCTCATTTAAAATTGACTGTGGCAAAGTGGAAAACTGTTCTGAGGTCAGACGAATCAAAATTTGAAGTTCTTTTTGGAAAACTAGGACGCCATGTCATCCGGACTAAAGAGGACAAGGACAACCCAAGTTGTTATCAGCGCTCAGTTCAGAAGCCTGCATCTCTGATGGTATGGGGTTGCATGAGTGCATGTGGCATGGGCAGCTACAAATCTGGAAAGGCACCATCAATGCTGAAAGGTATATCCAAGTTCTAGAACAACATATGCTCCCATCCAGATGTCGTCTCTTTCAGGGAAGACCTTGCATTTTCCAACATGACAATGCCAGACCACATACTGCATCAATTATAACATCATGGCTGCGTAGAAGAAGGATCTGGGTACTGAAATGGCCAGCCTGCAGTCCAGATCTTTCACCCATAGAAAACATTTGGCGCATCATAAAGAGGAAGATCTGACAAAGATGACCTAAGACAGTTGAGGAACTAGAAGCCTGTATTAGACAAGAATGGGACAACATTCCTATTCCTAAATTTGAGCAACTTGTCTCCTCAGTCCCCAGATGTTTGCAGACTGTTATAAAAAGAGGGGATGCCACACAGTGGTAAACATGGCCTTGTCCCAACTTTTTTGAGATGTGTTGATGCTATGAAATTTAAAATCAACTTATTTTTCCCTTAAAAATGATAAATTTTCTCAGTTTAAACATTTGATATGTCATCTATGTTGTATTCTGAATAAAATATTGAAATTTGAAACTTCCACATCAATGCATTCTGTTTTTATTCACAATTTGTACAGTGTCCCAACTTTTTTTGGAATTGGGTTTGTATTTATATTTGGGGTAAGGTGACCAGACGTCCTTTTTCTGTCCCAGTTTTTGATTTCCTGTCTCTGACTGGAGCTGTCCCCAGAAATGTCCCCATTTTTCAGCATGTTTAAAAACCCTGCAAATACACTGCAAAAACACTTACCATCAAAGCCTGCCAAGTACTAGAACAATCATGTAGTGATTATTTTCACCAACAGAGGGGGCTGCAAGCTAAACTGATATCGTGGTCGCACGCTACTACTTTAGCCATGAAGAACTGAGCCCAGGCTGAGCAGAGAGCTATTATGTTGGCTGCGTACGAAATCTTAAAAATGCTGGCTTCGGAGTTTGACCCACAAACAACACAATAATCATTATAATATAAATTATTGAACTAGGAAATTCCCAGTTTCAGAAACCTTAATGTGTGGATTTATTTACACAATACAGAATATATCACTTTGTAATTAAAAATATATATTATATAAAAATAAAATAATATTTTTTGGCCTTTTTCCATTTTTACTTACAAGAGTAGGCTATAAAATGCAGGCATATACAAACTTTTATCACCCACATAAAAATTCACAGCTCAATGTGTCTGGGCATATGTACACCAATGAAAACACAATTATGGCACTTAAAAATAATTACTTTTGATTTCCAGTAACTCAATAACTATATTTTAAAGCTAGATTTGTAATATGAACAAATTGGCTTGGAGTCTTTTCGAAGGTACTGCACAGTTCATTTCAATGTCCTACCATTGGCTTTGTCCACAAAGGCTCCCTGTGGAGAGTCTGGGATGCCTTTCCACACAGTAATTGGTTTTGGATATCCAGGGTCCATGGTCCTCATGTCCTCATTGTACCTCCAATACCTGTAACAGTAGACATAGAAATAAAAATCAGTGAAGGCAGTATTTACTGGGTCCCATTGTGACTGGAAGCTATAAAACTGACCTATCCCCTTTGAAGAAGTAGGTTTTGGCCACATCTTCCCACCAAACAGCTGTTTCAATGCTCTGCGTGGGCATTCCATTGCCAAAAAGAGAAATGTCCTGAGGATATGTGGGCTGCAGAGTTGTATCCTTAAACACCCAGAACCGGTTGCCTTCAGAAATCCAGAGAAATGGAAAAGAAGTGTTTAAAAAGATGCATCTTCTGATGATGATAATAATATTAATAATTGGAATAACAATACAACTGATGACAACTATGGCTGCTTTATAAGAAAGTAAAAAAGGTAATTGTGAGCTTATATCTCACAATTCTGATGGGTTTTTTTTCTCAGAATTGTTTATTCCTCACAATTCAGACTTTATAAGTGTCAGTTTATATCTCACAATACTGAGAAAAACATTTGATATAAATTCGCAATTCTGACTTTTTTTTCTCAGAATTGGTATAAACTTGCAATTAGAAAGTCAGAATTGCAATATATAAACTCTGAATTCTGAGGGAAAAGTCAGAATTATGAGATAAAATGTCGAAATTACCTTGGTAGAAGCAAGCTTCCATAGTTTTAATAGACCCTAAAAGCTGAGGCCTTTTGTTTGAACATTCACATCTAAATTTAGGCTGTAAGATTTGAAAGTCAGAAGGTAAATCATCTTACCTTTGAAGAAGACAAACTTCCCCTCACTGTTTTCGTAGACAGCATCGATCTTGGGAGGCAGACCTCTCCAGAAGTAGCTAATTTGCATCGGGTATCCAGGCACCACAGAGTTATCTCGCACCCTCCAGAACCACTGATCCTAATAAGAGTGTACTGGTGTTAGGAAACGCACTATTTATACAGCACTAATTCTCACTGAAGCTGTTCATTATTCATACCTTGAAGACAAACAGCTCCTGTCGTAGGATTGCCAGAGTGTTGAAACCTCCATCACAGATGTTGGGTTTGGAATTGGGGTGGGCGGGTTTGGACTTCTGTGGAGGGCGATGAGGGCGACCCTGGCGGTCATGCTTTCTAGGGTCAGTAGGTGGGTGCAGGCGAGGAGGCGTAGCGGTCGTGAGCAATCGTGTTGGCTGAGGGTTTTTGTCTGGAGGACCTGCAGAAATAATGAATTCAGATCATAAATAAGAGTGTCAAGAAAAGGAAAAATCTCTTCAAGATCTAGTTGGAAACAAATGTGGCATATGTACACTTTGTTTTTAATGTGGTTGTTAAAAACTTTTATATCATTTTCAAGAATTTTTTTAGTGTGTTGGTATATGGTTGTTTGGGTATTATGGGTGTTTGCTGTGGTGTTGCTAGGTTGCTCTCAGTTGGAAGGTAGTTGCTATAATAACCTGGTAATAGCCTATAATAACCATTAATAACCTGGGCATCATGATATGGCTCTGCTTTATTGTTGGCCTTTTTATCATCTGCAAAGTCAAAATTCTAACATTGCTTGCTTAGAAAACTAACAGCAGACCCCTCCTCAATAAACCTCATGATTGAGGTCATTTTCATTTTGGGGTAGAGTTTTATTCAAATCCTTAACCCTAAGTATGATCAATAGTATAATTTTTGTTGTTGTTTACAATTGCTAGGACCCATTTCTTAATACTTAGGTCACTTTTGCAAAACTCTTCTCAAGGAAAACTGCCTTTAAAGAGTTTTGAAAAAGTGACTTAAGTATGGAGAAATGTGTCCTAGCGATTGAAAAAAAACAAAAAACAAAAACTTTAACAGTAATACTGTAAATAATTTTGTAGAAAACAGTGGATTATGGTAAAGGAGGTTTAAACGCACCATATATTTTCTGGATGCCCTGGAGATCATCATGAGGCAGTTTGAAGCTCTCAGTGTCCATATACTGATAGAATGGAGCCATTATAGCCGTAGGGTCATTAGAATGTTCCAGTCCCAAAGCATGACCAAGCTCATGGACTGCCACAAGGAACAGGTCATTACCTAAGGAGTATAAAACAACAGTGAAAATACAAACCCAGGATTTGCTTTGTTTTTTTTTTTTGTTGACACGCTTCTGTTCTTATTTATGAAAAGCATCTGTCGTCATGACTCACTACTCAAGTGCTCGACCTGAGATCCATCTTAATGTTGTAATGTACAAGTGTACGGTGTGTGGGCATGAAAGAAACAGTCGCATTGGAAACAGAATGCAAAACAGATCCCACATTTCTTTATATCATACAACAAAACTGGAAATATCTTTCATCCTGATGTAATGATGAATGAAGATGTTATGCAAGAAATCCTTCTCAGCAAAAGGATTGTTTTGAATGTTCACTTGTACTTTAACTGCTTAACAAATTGATACAATTTACCTACAGTATTATGTGCATACGTGTTGGTGCATTCTAATTACATTTACATTTAATTACCAATCTGTATTTACACTGTTAATTTGAAGTCTAACCATAACCCAAACCCTTACCCAAAACTCAACCCTTTATCCTAACCCTAACTCCAAAACGTAACATTCCTCAAACTCATAAGTAAATGTGAGAATTTTTCAGAACAACTAGTCTTGGTATTTATGTTAGTAGTTAAGGCCACCTAATGTAAAGTGTGACCAAAAGAGTAGTCTTATTTTTTGTTCCACTCACGAAACAAACTTATACTGGTGTAGAGCAACATGACGTGAGTAAATAAATAGAATTTTTGGGTAAACTATCTCTTTTTTGCACTTAATGTGAAGAGTCATCTTGTTATTTTCTCTGATCCCTCACAAAACATATCTAGTAAGAGTGAGTGAATGTTGTGGAGGCTTTCACCTCTAAATGACTCATCAAAAATAATCCCCTAATTGCTGTTTATTCTATATGCTGATGGCAATCAGCCTTGCCATAAAGAAATCCACACAGTGTTGTCCATATAAACTGTGGTGACTCTAATGAAGCCTTAAACCACGGCAAGCTATTATGCCAGGCACGTGCAACATCAGAGACAACAGCAAAACAAACAGCCGAAGAATGCAGGCGACGGTAAAAGTGCCTGTAGCGAATATAGTCGCAGCCATTCATTACTGTCTTGGCCGAGACATTTTGTGAAAGGAGATGAGCATCTTAAAAGCTCTCTGCATCCAGCCAGCCCAGGTAATTAAAGCTGAGTGCCTCTAAGTGCGGCTCGCAGTGAAGAGACAGATCTGATTACCTCTCATTTAATGGGCGCGACCATAACACAAATACTACATATCAAACAAAGCTGACACCTGAACATGAACACAAGCACACACACACTCAGTGTTGAATACCTTAAGAATCAACTGACCAATGATAGCATTGTTTATTTGCCTTGTTTTAGCCCCTGATTCCCTAAAGGAAATATGAAAATCATACAATGACTCAAAAATGTGCTGAGCACTATTTGCATGGCACAATTCCCCATCTTGCAAGCCAGTTTTAGGCAGCCGTTTATGGAGAATGCAGCAGATTACTGCGATCTGACAGACTTTATCAGGACTCTGCAACTTCAGTCCACCACTGTGATCTATTTTAAAAGTCAAAAGTGTGCTTGACTACATCACATGGATATATGTCTGGATATTTGACCACCATTTACTGCCGTGATCATAAAGTTTGAGAAATCTGTCTTTTCAGTCTATTCTAGTTTACTACATGATTTTAATTCTTCAACAGGGCAAAGTAATGGCAGTAAATGCAAAAATACATGAACAGAGATACCAATAAAAACAATGATCATTAGATTTGATTCATACCTGCTTGCAGAAAACATTTGTACAGATCTCAAATTAGCACAGAGCATACAAAATATAACGTTTATTTACACTGCCATTCAAAAAAGTTCTAATGTTAAAAAAATATTTCTGACTCCAAATAAAATGCTGTTTTTTTTTTTTTACTTTCTATTCATCAAAGAATCCTGAAAAAATGCATCATGGTTTAAACATAAATATTAACTGTTTTCAATCTTGAGCAGCAAATCAGCATTATAGAATGATTTCTGAAGGATTATGTGACTCTGAAGACTGAAGTAATGATAATGAAAATTCAACTTTGCAATCACAGGAATAAATTACATTTTTAAATATGTTAAAATAGAACACAGTTATTTTAAAGGGGACCTATTATGCCCTTGTGTAGTCTTGATTTTGTTTGTGGGGTCTACTAGGATAGGTTTTCATACTTGAATCTTAAAAAAAAAAAAAATTTACATTATTGCAGTACCTCTCTTCCCAGTCTGTCTGTAACACTCTGTTTAGTTCAGGTCTCTATTAAGTCCCTCCTCCCAGAAAGCATAATGTGCTCTGATTGGTTCGCTGGACCAGTGTGTTGTGATTGGTCAACCGTGTTTCGGAAATGCCCCGGCCCTTACCATAACCGCGAGTTTCAAGAAACTACTAACACAACTCAATCAGGCCTCACCCCCTTTTTTTGCATATGCCTTGACCGGGAATTATTTAAATGAGGAATTTTGTGATGTGTTCGCTCCTGGAAGAAAACTCAAGGCTACAATGGAGGAGTTTCAGGGAGTTCAGAAAGTGCTTATGTGAATGTTAAATTTGACTCTACATCTATGTTAACTTGAGGTCTGTAAAACAAAATTTGTACAGAATTCACTGCCATTACTCCGCCCTGCCAATGATAATCATAAATATGGCTGTAAAAGTATTGTTCATGATAACTATGCATCAACTAATGTTAACACTTAGAACTTTATTAGTGTTAACATATGACGTACTGTACTGATGGGTTCAGCACACTTAGTGGCTACATAAGCTGGTTGAGATTGCACTTAAATACCATGCACAGGTGGTGCAGCGGTTTAGTTAATTCTCCCCTTAGTATTTATGAAGCTACAAACAGCACAGTTTGTTCATTTCAGCATGTAAATTATAGCACTAATTACTTTAAGTGCGTCTTGTTTTGCAGAATTGCTGTTGGTTTTAGCTATTACACATCCTAAAGTCATTTATTTTGTAGTGGTGCTTGTGAAAGTCTCCAGATTTCATTAACGATTTAGCTGCTCTGTCACATTCGCATTCCTGCTGAAACTGCAACTTCATTTGTTTGTTAATTGTTGGAATTAAAAATGTGGCCTAACCTGCCGTTCTCTCACCATCATGGTTTGGGTTGCCCAGCGTCCAGGGTTCATCTGAGTCAAAGTGCGTGTCGCCCCCTATGCCCGGCCCTGGGAAATAAGCATGTGCCAGGAAGCCTCCTTCGCCATCAAAAGGAGAGCTGTCACCATGGAAACCAGAGGCAAATATGATGGTGATGTCGACGTCGCGTTTGCCGCTCTCCAGAGCGCTGTAGGGCACGGCCTCAAAGCGTAGTGGCGTGACGCCTTGCCATACATCAAACGCCCGCCGGATGGCCTCATGTGTTTCTCGTGCTCCGACTTTAGGTGTCACATTTTTAATGCTGAAAAACAAACAAACAGAAAAAAGCATTATTTAGCAATGGAGTTGATCTCTCTAGCACAAATTGAGACTAAGTCTGGAACAGCATGAAGGTGATAAAATTATTACAGAATTTTAATATTTGGCTGAACAATCCCCTTTAATTTCTTAAAAGATCTAAAAGATATGTTTGCAGTTTCTTTGAAATTACTTAAATTAACAATTAAATGATATATGAGTTAGACAAATTTAAGTTGTTTAGTGTAAAGTCTGCCAAAAAAAAAAAAACTAAATGCATCAGTATAATGTGCAATATTATGAAACCTAACTGCAACTTTTTATGTTATAATTATGATTGCTTGCAATTGCGAGTTTATATTTCACAATTTAGACTTTTTTTTTCTTGTGAGCTATTAAACCTATAATTGCAATAAATAAAGACAGCATTGCGAAATATATACTATCAACTTTTTTTTATACTCAACTTTCAATTCTGAGAAAAAAGCCCTAACTGTGAGATTACCTTTGTAGCTTATGTTATTTGATAATGAAAGCACAGACCAAATTTAAGCTGATGCAACTAGTTTTTCAATAAGTTGAGTAAATTTTAAGAAATCGTCTCAGGTTACGTATGTAACCATGGTTCCCTGAGAACAGGGAACGAGACTCTGCGCTGATTGCGCTTTGGGGAACGTCACGTGACCCAGGTGTCTGAAAGCAACTATCCAACAACTCCAATCCCTATTGGCCGGCGACAGCCTATGACGTCATACGGCGCGACCCGGAAGTATAAAGGGAGCGCCTGGAGAGACAGAAGACATCTATCGTCTTGAGGGACTGTTCTGCAGGCAGGCAACCCAAAACATTGCTGGAAAGCGCAGAGTCTCGTTCCCTGTTCTCAGGGAACCATGGTTACATACGTAACCTGAGACGTTCCCTTTCGAAAGGGAACTTCAACTCTGCGCTGATTGCGCTTTGGGGAATGATATACCCACGCCGCCATGCTTGAGGAGAGTGCATGCCAAATAATATGGCTGACAAACATCAAGCAGTTTCGAAGGAAACGCTTAGCAACTCACCCTCGGGTCACACCAGGCTGTCAGTGACAGCATTCCCTATGGCCAACAGCCCAAGCTGAGCCAACAGAGGCCTTCCAGAGATAGAAGGCCTACTAAGGCTGCTAGAGGCATCTGAAACCAACTTTTCCACAGACAAAGTGGTTTCTTTAAGGGAATGAGGCCAGGGAACCGAAGGGAACCCCGTCCAGTCACTAGAGGGGAACGAAGTACCCCTAATGCCACCAGGGAGGCCGACCTGGTCTGTCATAGGATAAACTTAGTTTTGGCCAACCCTGTCTGAGTACAGAATCTCCATAATGCATTCTTCATAGAAGAGAGCAGGTAAGAGTGACTGCAGAAAGGTAGAAGCAACTCAGACCCACGCGTAGAGATGGGCATCCTGGAGAGCAGAACTCAGCTGAGTGCTATGAACCCTCTTATTGAGGGGAGATAATCAACTCATCCTAGGATCTACTCAGTGCTTAATTAACGCACTGAGGAGGCTGTGCGCTAGAGAACCCTGATACAGGGGAGCACAAACCAGCCTGGGGCTGAATCTTAGGAGGAGGCCTGATGAGGCCTACCACCATGATCAGCTTAGGGAGCTAAGCACTATTACAACATAACCCCAAAGGGGAAGTGCAAAACTCACCTAACAGGTAGACCATGCAATGGGCACGTAGTCATGGAGGCCAAAGAGGAGCCTACAGCATGATAGTAACTATATGTGAAACAGAAGTATATTCAAAAAGTGGCCTGAAGGGGCCACCCTGAACACCTGTCTGGCTGCAGCAGACAGGCAACTTCAACGGCAGCAAGGGAGACTGCAAAGCGCCCGTATTATAATCTACCCAACACAATCCAACGAGCAGTGTACTCAGTAAAAGCACCTTTTTACTCTTTCAAGCAAGAGTAGTACAACATACGCCGACACATAGTCGAGGAAGGCCCGTGCGGGCCTATCACCTCAACAGACACGTGGGCATCAGCTCGTGGCAGTGTTCTTAGGCGCCGAAGAACGATAAATAACCGACACCAAGGAGGTTAAATATCATCTGGGCACCTGGCCAACCAGAAGTGTATATAAAGGTTCTCAGAGAGAAATACACATCAACATATACCACTATGTTGAAAAAGGGCGGCCCATAGGGCCTAGCAACCTTTAGACATATGGCATAAGTCCAGTGGCCATCTCTAGGAGCATGAATAGATCCACCTTAGACCTCTAGGTGGCTATTAGCTCAACTAGCGTAAGATCAGGCTCAGGGAGACGGATGCAGTTCAAACCAAACCTCAGTAAGGTTTAACCACAGCATACATCCTGAGGGGCTAGCCACTCAAGTACTCAGAAAAGCACCATAAATTCTCACAGCGAGAAGAGTACGCAGCTGAACTCCAAATGCTACACCAGAGGCCGAAAAGAGGCCTACCTTAGTAAACATATGGCATCAGCAAGCGGCTACCATAACCAGTCCACCCAAAAGCCATGTATTTAGCATTGAAACTTCCTCAGAAGAAATACATAGAACGCTGCCACCCAACGTGAACAGGCCTGATTAGGGCCTATCCGTCGAGGTGGGGCGTGGCCTTTTAAGGTGGTCAGGTTTTTCCAAAGCAGGTTTTTCCAAAACTAAAAAGGAGGCCTAATGGGGCCTACAATCTCAGCGACAAGTGGCGTTCAGCAACTGTTGAAATGAAACACAGACTGTGCCAGCCTGTGAACTAGAAAAGAGGCCTGTTGGGGCCTACCATTCTAATGACACATGGCTTCAGCCCGTGAAATGCTGTACACTATGTGAGCAAACTATGATCAGCTAACAGCACTTGTTATAAAAACAATTGCTAACTAGAAGGAGGCTAAATAACCATAAGAGCCTACGACCAAAGTTATGTGCAATATAGCTGTTAACAAGATCACAAAAAGGGAGCTAATACAAACCAGCTTTTCTCAAAAAGTGGTTCTATAATACCCTGAGTATGCAATCCAACAGGTGATGCACTCACTAACACCAATAAACCTACTAATGGGGAATATAGGTCACCAGTGTCTCCCATAGCGGCTACATAAAAAAGCCTGCTATTATGGGAACAGGTGCTAACCTGTAGCAGCATAAGTAAGCTCACATATGATGTAGGGCAAAAGTCTAGAACTTCAAAGCAAATGCAGCGCTTTGATGTATATGCTGTTTTCAAAGAGGAAAATAATTCTCTCCATACAGATTCTCAAATCTGTACTGAGCCATAGAGGACGAATGCTAAACCCTAGCAACGTCAACTCAAACTTGATTAGAGAAACAAGTGGCTCAGAGGAAAAAAAACATTTTCCCTAGCATAAAAGTTCTAGACAGTGGGGCCTTGCACACACAGCATGACTTATCTACGCAAAGATAAGGGCCTACCACCTGAGATAACAGCATCAGGGAGTCTAAAAAACAGTCTACAACCTAGCTGTTAAAACTCAACAATTGCACCTACATAGTAAGGGGATAATGGGCATACGGCCTGACAACTCCCTCGGGAGGAGACCAGATCTAGGAACTATACAACCTGACAAGGGATAGTATACATAGGGTTATACGCAAATAACACACCTAACCTAGCTCTAGCCTGGCCGCTAAGCTACAGGCCTTCTTACAGGGCCACAAGCCTAGTGAAGCCTGGGCTTCACCTTCAAATCTCATGGAAAGAGAAAGAAAACGAAGCTCACAAGCAAACGATGTCAGGCGGACAATTAAGGCAGACCTAAACATGCATAATAACTGAAGTGACGAGTGCTAACTCAAACTATCCTAGAACACAGCAGATGAGAAGCTACTTCTAAACAACAGGCGGCTAAGAGGCAGCCATTTTGCCGCATTCACACTAGCCAGCCTATCAACTTCAGATTGCCCAAAAAAACCCTACTTTTTCCTGACTGCATGCCCAGAAAACTATACAGGAAAGTAAGGTCTTATTTTAAACAAATAAAATATAGAACCCCCCTGCGGCTCAAAGACCAAAGACTCCTAATGCTCCTTTTTTACATAAAAAGGATGGAATCCAAGGCTCTTTTAAGCCTAAAAGATCCTCTTACTATCAAACAGAAACAGCGGGCTGACATGAATAATCACTATGGGCCCAGCCATCAGTCTGACCATAAGAAGCATCTGAGCATGAATATGTCTATATACATATACGCATGCATATGCAATAAAGAAGAAGAGGAGAGGGTAGATATAAATCGCCCTATGTAGCTGGGGGATCGATACAAACGCAACAGTGTTTACAATCGATCACCCACCTCACTCTTGCTTCTTCCTCCTTCCGTCTGTCTGGGTTCAGATACAAATCTGGACGGCTAGGGGTTTTTCCATGCCCTCCCGATCTCAAATGAGGAGATCAGAAGGGAATGGAAAGTCATGGAAGCCGCTGCATTAATGGACAGAAAGGAACCGCTCGTCGAGCCATCCGCGCGCCTTATTGCCTCAGCAAACGGGGCCAGAACCATAAGGCACAGATGCAGACACTTCTTCCCTCGGGAAGAGTGTCAAATGAGAACGGAGCGTCCCGAAAAGGGAGACACTCACAGTAAACAACAGACAAACACAGACAGCGCCCTCAAGCACTGTGTATGCTCGCTCCTCTCCAGACAGAAAAACACCCAGAAAATGTGAATATAAGTGTCAAACCCGGGGACACGAATAAACACATCCTCTTGAACGTTAGTAAGGCATATAATAAACCCTACCGGAGTTGGAATAGTCGTAATCATACAGAACAGGACCGAAAGACGAAAAGATGTCTTCTGTCTCTCCAGGCGCTCCCTTTATACTTCCGGGTCGCACCGTATGATGTCATAGGCTGTCGCCGGCCAATAGGGATTGGAATTGTTGGATAGTTGCTTTCAGACACCTGGGTCACGTGACGTTCCCCAAAGCGCAAACAGCGCAGAGTTGAAGTTCCCTTTCGAAAGGGAACTGAAAAAAGCTGGTAAAAGCTGTGCGAGTAAAACTCACTTCCCTGGCCTCAAGAGGCGCACTAGCGTCAGACTTTAGAGGTTGCAATCTTTAGCGTCCTTGTTAGCATGCCCCCCTCCCATGCCAGAGACACTGGTTCGAATCCCGCTCAGAGGGGTGCGAGTAGAAAGATAATCACATTGGTACTGTGACCTGGATGGGAGTGAGGTTTAGGGGGGGTGAGTGTAACGGAGGCCAGCTAGTAAGAGCTGTGCTTGTAAACCTCACTCCCCTGGCCTCAAGAGGCACACTAGCGACAGAAGCTAGAGGCTGCAGTCTGTAGCATCCTTGTTAGTGCAACCCACTTCCCATGCCAGAGATGCCGGTTTGCCAGTTTTTTTCACTTTACTTATTTAGTCATATTTTATCCATATAAAAATCTAGTCTTAATTTAAATTTTATTAAAGGGTAAAGGGTTATGTTTGCAGCTTCTTCTGGTACCAGGGAGTTGGTCTCTACTAGAGTGTCTCTATTATCTTTAGCATATCTTCGTTTCATGTGTGCTATTAATGGGCTGTTTTGGGATTGTGTCTGTGTGAGATTTTTTTTTTTTTTTTTTTTTTTTCAGTTTAATCAGATATTAACATCAAAACATTCCCCCTGATCGAAATCCACCACTATAAACTGTCATGGTAAAAGACCCTCACCATTATGATTTGTTAATATCACAGAAAAGACAGAGCATTTTCATTTCCAAAGTGAATTTCACTGACTGCCCTTAGACTGGCATCTTTGCTGAATTCCCCACATTGAAGTCTTTATCTTCCTCTAACAGACTGAAAGGCCCTGAAAATTCAGCTGACTTTTCTCTATAGAGGCCAGTCACTCACTGCCAAGCCTGTCTTCATTTACATTCCATTTGCATAGGTGGCCCATCAATTAAAAAAAGCAGGATTTGAATAAATCATTTCCGTTATCGCCTGCTGTAACAGGGAAAGTCTAAATTGAGGTGAGAGAACACTCTATTTCCTCTGAGCCCTTTAGAAGGTAATCTTCAGGGAATTCAAATATGTTTCTTGAAGGTTAAAGAGTGAATGCTGGAGGTTATTATATGCTTGGCTATGTCTTCATTGCAGTGCAGGATATTTAGGATTGCAGAGACGGGACAATTTAAGGGACATCAGCTGTTCCAACCTATTAGGTGTTGGTTGATCAAGCTAAGGTTTGGTACACTGTTCATCATCTATATTAAATATCAAATCTTAGTGGACATCTAGGCCAGTATTTACACAAAGCATCAGCCAACATCTAAACAGGAAGTGACATCAACCAAAGTGAAGAGCACTTGAGGAAAGTAGACTCAAACAATAGTAACCTAACCTTTTAGCCTTAACTTGACCTAAAGTTACAGTCCGCCTATTTTAAGTGATTCCTGAGGAAACTATTCTGGAAATATTGTTGCTTTCGGGCAGCAACCTTCTTTCTCCATATTTTGTAGTTTTTTTTTTCTTCATAAATCATTACTATTGGTCACACTTTACATCTGTTTGTGGGTTTTTCAAATATTTAAACAATGAAATGTATTAAAAAGAGCTTGTGACTAAAATTGTGACTATATCCAATTCCATTGGTTCCTCAAACTGTCAGTAAAACCTCATAACTTTGGTACGGCTTGGTATGGCTCACTTTTTGGCGCTTTTCCACTGCATGATACAGCTCGGTACAGCATGGTACGGCTTGCTTAAATAGGAACACCTCGGTGGAGGTTCCAAGCATGCCTTATCGATACTAAATGTGACGTGTAAACAATGCAGATCACTGATTGGTCAGAGACAATCGTCACTACCAGCATCATTGGATTTAAAACACGAGACACCAAACCCACTAAATAGTCAGTAACAGCAAGGGATGCACTGATACCAAGCTCATGTACATGTACTTGTACTTGTACTTGTACTCGTAAAAACACCCCAGATACCGAAGACCTCACGTGACGTAACTGACAGAATTTCCTGTGCACAGACACTGACGGCAGCAGCAGAAACAATGTCAGCCTCAGAGGTGTGGAAATACTTAAAAATGAATGATGACAACACACACATTGCGAACTGCATGCATTCAATCACAATTCGTTATCGATCAGTGAAGGCGGGAAAGGCAGAATCGCCTGAATGGTACAAACCAGGAGCGCTCCCTCACACGCGCGCACGCTCTCTCTTTCTTGCGCACGATCAGTTCTCCTTGTGCCTGAATGGTCAAATGCACACATAGTTGTCAAAATGACCATCGTGTGGAGTATCTCACGTAAATACAGTCGGTTATGGCTTAAGTGGACGTAAACATTTGGGTGAAAACAGGTTATGTATTAGCATCCATGGATTCAGTTCTGTCTTCAGGAAACCATTTGTTATGAAGCATGTAAGTATAGACAGGAGGAAGGATACACATGACCTATGCGTTTTTTGTCTTGGTGAGGAACATGCACATTCTGTTCTTGAAGGGGCAGAATACACACACTGTGAGAGCTTTTCCATGAAAAAGCTCAGATCATGCTTGTCCCTTTTCTCAAGGGTATTAGGAAAGGCATCTGTGCCCTGTGGATTGGGACCTGCTGCAGCTGAGGCCCAGTGGAGACTGAGATCCTGGGGCTCGCAGGTCGAGCTGTCAGAGGATTTCAAGCAAGATATGTGTGACAAACAGGGGGAGCCAAGAGCCATGGGAATGGTGTGCCACACCAGTCTCGAGTCTCATGGAGGAGCTCCGGAAGGATATAAGGAGGAGTGATGACAGTGAAGGACAAGAGAGGACCGGGCCTGGACTATTTATGTTGTTGTTTTATTATGTTTTTATTATGTTTATTATGCGCCAATCGTCCATGAGGGGCTGCCGCTTTACTTTCAATACATTTTGCCGGTTCCCATCTCCTTCTTCCCTAAGCCTTTAAAATCGTTACATCGGTGCCGAAACTTGGGCGGGGCAGAGTCTGTCGCCATGGACGCCCAAGGCGGTGGGCTGGAGTGACTTGACGGAGGGACGGATAAACTTGGGGAAACAGGGGAATCACTGCCAGCTGCCCAAAGCCATCCATCAGGCATCAAAGAGCTAATCCATCAGGCGTCAAAGAGCACATCTGTTGAGATGGTGGTTGATAAGTTCAAAGAGGTGACTGCACAGTTTGCAGCTTATAAGAGATTAATACCGTGCCGATCCAGGTCTGCGCCTCAAATCATGGGGGACCCTGGGCCGTCTGGTTCTGCAGACCACAGACAAGCCCAGAGGCAGAGTGTTGCCACTCGGGTTCATCCTCCCATGAGAAGCAGGACACAAAAGAGGCAGGACTTGAAGAAAGCCAAGAAGGTTTTGAGGGAGGTTATTGAAGCTAAGAGTGCGGGCAATAAAAATCCTCCCTGTGCTAAAGGGAAATAACATGTCCCTTCCTTCCCGCATCCTTCTGGGTCCTTCCCAGCTTCTGCTCCTCCTGTAAATGGTGACTTCCATGCTTTCACAATGGGCCCTGAACTGAACCTATGATGTTATAGTGGAATTTGTGTCTCTGACTCATCTTGCTATTCTGATGGGAAGAAGCCTGTTTGTGTAGGTTTGGAAGATGCACTCTCGCTCTAAGCAGACATTTTTGTCAAGGCTGCGCAGTAATATCAATCAGACAGGCTCTCTTCGCTCACAGCGACATCAAGTATGTCGGCCCTCAATGGGCCGCTGTGATAACTGTCTTTTAGGTTGAGTGTGTCTGTCATCTTCTATTTCTAGAGAATAGTTCTGTTGGGCCTCTGCTCACCTGAGCCATGGCTGGAAAGTGACATCAAGTGTGTCAGCCCTCCATGGGCCGCTGTGATGACCATTTTTTTAGCTTGAGTGTGCTGGTCTCCTCTCTTTCTAGAGAGTAGTTTTGTTAAGGCCTCCGCTCACCTGAGCATGCGATTAGACAGCAATATCAATAAGTGTGTCGCTCTCTCTTGGGCCACTGTGATAATCTGTCTTTGTATGGTTGGCCTCCTCTTATTGTAGAGTGTCCTTTGCATGAGGCCTCCGCTCATCATAACTCAAGCTAAGCATTGCTATCATGTGTATCGGCTATTTATGAGCCGCTGTGAGCTGTCTTTAAGATTTGAGCTTGGTTGGCCTCATCTCAGGCCTCCACTCTCTGGAGCCCATCTAGATGGTGACATCAAGTGTGTTGGCTCTTTTTTGGACCGCTGTGACAAGCTGTCTTTAAAGTAAGTGTATTTTGGCCTCCTCTCACCATGAGATTTGTATTATTTAGGCCTCCCCTGTTGTAAAAAACAGCACATGCTGGTTAGGTATGTTTTGAAGCATGGCAGCTGGTTTAAGCTGGCCCTCAGTTGGCCCTTGGCTGGTCATGAGCTGGTTTAAGCTGGTCAAGTGCTGGTTCTAAGCAACTAGATCCAGCTCAGGACCAGCTTAAACTATCTCATGACCAACTAAGGACCAGTATAAGCCACCTCAAACCAGATTCCATGCTTCAAAACATACTTAACCAGCATATGCTGTTTTTTTCAACAGGGTCCACTCTCCTCATCTCCAGATGGACAGTGATATCAAGTGTGTCAGCCCTATGTGGGCCACTGTGATAAGCTGTCCTTAAGGTTGAGCATAGTTTGGCCTCCTCTCATTCTGGAGGTCATTCTGTTTAGGCCTTCACTCTCCTGAGCTCTGTTCAGGTAGTGACATCATGGCTCTCCTAGCCGCCTGGATAAGCTGCCTTTAAGGCTGGGCGTACTTGGCCTCCTCTTGCTATAGAGAGTCATTCTGCTGTGGCCTCCACTCTCCTTGGGTCTATATAGACAGTGACATCAAGTATGTCAGCCCTTTGTAGGCCATATAAGCTGTCTTCCAAGTCTGAGCAAGCTTGGCCCCCTCTCATTCTAGAGAGTTGTTCTGCTGAGGCCTCTGCTCTTCTGAGCCCTGTTTAGGCAGTGATACCAAGAGGGATGGCTCTCTGTGGGCTGCCTTGGTAAACTGTCCTTTAGGGTGAGTATGGTTTGGAGTCCTCTTGTTTTAAAGTGTCATTCTGCTGAGGCCTCCACTCCCTTGAGCTCCGTCTTGACAATGACATTAAGTGTGCTGGCCTTCTATGATGTGATATTATCCAGAGGCATCTGCTTTGCATAGGACCCATCTCCGGCCCCTTAGTATATTTAGCCCAGAGATGCTGACTGTGAGTCAGGCAGGGTTGAGCTTTCAGCACAAGAACTTTAAGCCTTTGTTTTTACACCTCTATTTCCTTGAAGTTAATACCTGCTAGATGAAAAATCTGGCAGTACCAGACTGTTAAGCTCTGCCCCGGTAAGGAAGGATTAAAGACTTTCCTTGCATAGGGCGTGAAGCTTATGTTGTGGCCTTAGGGAATAGCATCACTGACAGTTCCGTGTTTAGACCTGACTGAGGTATTGGTCTCCAGCATATAAGTCTGCTGAGCCTTTCTTTGTGCTTGTCATAGGCATTTAGGCAGTTATTCCCTCAGCATGGCGGAGTAGGTAGCTTATTCCCCAAAGTGTCTTTGGACGTAGTGCAAGTTTTCATTCTAAAAGGGAATGTCTCAGGTTATGCATGTAACCATGGTTCCCAGAGAAGGGGAATAAGACACTGCGTCTTGCTGCCATACTTCAGGCATAACTGGTCATGTCTCCTTCAGACAAAAGTGCTTATAATGCATATTCTAGTTGCCCTTTTATACTCATGATGACATTAGCAGTGACATCATGGTCTGTTGCAGGCCAACATCACTGTCGTGTTTGTTACACTTACTTCAAAGATCTTCATGTCGGAGGCCAAATCACTAACCCCCAATTGCATCCCGGGTGCAACAGCAAAATGCCTGCCCACTGCTCCATGTTTGTGTGTCCAAAGTTTGCAGTGTGTGTGTGTTCACTACTCTTAATGTGTGTGGACAAACTTGGATGGGTAAAATGCAGAGGACAAATTCTGAGTAATTTCATTATGGAAAATAAATACAATAAAAATAATAATGTAAAAAGGGTATACTATACATTTAAGACAACGTATTTAGATTGATGTAATAAATTTAGAGCTTTTTTTTATTTCACAGCTCTGTCAGTTAATGTCTGTGCTTTATTTATAGATCAAATTGTTAGATCATTCACACTAACAAAGACGTCATGTCTCTCTCTAACCTGTATGTGATGTGTGTGCGTTGCCACTTCTGTCCAGTTAGTGCATAGCGCTTCTTCCTGCGGGATCCAGTTACACCCTCAAGCTGGTCTGGTACCCCACATCTGGGTTTCTTCATCCAGCTAGAGGAGAAGGGAATAGGGGTGAGGTAATTTCTGCCCTTCATCATGTTAAAAAAAAAAAAAAAACTAGGTATACATATATATACACATATTGAAGTCAATGCATTATAGTGCTGGAGATGCTTAAAAAATATTTAATGCACAGACAGACATGTCTGTCACATTGTGGCTGTAATGAGTGCACAAAGATCAACAAAAACTGTCTTTATTAAATCCAAAAAAGGTAACAAAGAACACAGGAATCAGACCACAGGAATAAGTTTACCATAACCACACAAACATAAAGAGACTGAACACTGAATAAAGTTGAACTATAAGGGCTTAAATACACAGGAAGACTAATCAAATGAACTGGGAACAGGTGAGTACTTAATTAGAAACTATGACAACAGATGAGTTATTAGGACTAAACCAAATGATGACAATGAAAAATAAGAGTATGTTTACATGACAATGGTGTAAAAAAAAAAAAAAAAAAGGATTTTTGTATAGATGACAACACTGTCAAAACGATGCCCGTTCACATGGCTAAACAAAAATGACTAAAAACGTTATGCATGCCAGATCAGTAATTGGCAGTGTCACTTTGTAAAGAAAGACTATGTGTCTGCACACATACGCATTCTTTTACAGAGCACTCGCGCCAAACGTTCATGCCTATAGACTAAACGTAATATGTATGCAGATGCTGTCACCGTTTTCACAGATCCACATTTTTGTTGTTTACAAAA
This sequence comes from Chanodichthys erythropterus, assembly GCF_024489055.1. Lineage (NCBI taxonomy): Eukaryota > Metazoa > Chordata > Actinopteri > Cypriniformes > Xenocyprididae > Chanodichthys > Chanodichthys erythropterus. Next base: position 17,003,109 of record NC_090236.1, on the reverse strand, counting down.
GCTTGCACTTTGAAACCCGTTTCAAACCCGTTTTCAGGCCCCCAAAATACGTGTAAATGAGTTTTCCGTTTTTAGTTGAAAACTGTGTTGTGTAAACTGTCTCTAAGACTAGACAGAACATCACAAGACAAGAACATGACAATAAAAAATTATCACAGACATTAAATATCACAGACATTCAGCACCAAATTATAGTAATCAAAATCACAATATCTGTAGCATCATGAAAAATTGCTCTTGAAACCCACTGTTGTCTTTCACAATAATCCTATTTTTTACTGCAAGTTACATAAGAGATGAAATTTCACAATAACAACTAACATTAATTAGCATTTGCAAACCTACTTACAAAGGATGTTTAGATAAAAGATAATATATTTATTTATATCACAGAATGTGAAAAACAAGGCCTTATCTTAATTATCAATAAACCAAAACACAAAGAGAATAAAAAGAACTGTTGAAAGTGAGAATGAAATTGACTGCAAGGTCAAACAGAGAGTGTTTATGCTCTATAACACTGTGCCGTTCTCCTCAAATAACTTACACAAGCAGTAGAAAATGTACTCAAAATATTTTAGATTGGAAAATGGCTTGTGGTGTCCAAGCTAAACATCAGAGACCAGGGTTGAAACATTCAGTCCAAAGGGAAAGTGATACATTTTAATTAATGACTCATTTCCAGGAAACTGTGTCATTTGTGTCCCATTTGTGTCCACATGACTTACTACAGATATAATTACCAGGGAAAACAGATAATGGATTTAGACATATTGTTTGATAGAGTTAATGTTTAGAGTTTTATGGACTTTTTGGAAAATCAGCCAATTTGCATCTTCTTATTCATCACCATTACAGTTTAATGGGGTTAAACAGAATATTTATTATAAAACTTTTACTGCAATAAAATATCAAGGTTTCAGTATTTTTTTCTTTCTGGCACCATAATAGGGAGTGAAGTCAACGTTTTTTGGACGACAGTACTTGGTTCATTATGTGCATGTCATTATGTTTGTGGTGTCATGATATTTTATATTTAAGACCATTTCTAGCTATATTTGTGTTGACCTTCAACTCAGTAACATTCAACCCTAAAACCTTTGTAATGTAACTGGGTGAAATAGCTGTTGCACAAGAGATGTTTGGTAATAGAAATGGGTCTTTTTTTTTCTCTCTTTTTTCGAATTCCAGACTTATTGTAACAGAGTTAAAAAAAAAAAAACAGTGCTTTAGGGTTAGGCTAATAAATAATAATGAAAAATAAAAAAACATGCACAGACAAATCCAAATTAAACCCTGTGGATCGTGACGACACATTGATGTCCTAAGACACAAAACGATCGGTTTGTGCGAAAAACCGAACAGTATTTATATAATTTTTTACCTCTAATCCGGTGTGTGAGGTCTGAACGCGCTCTGACAATGGAAGTAATCTCACTCATTGAAGTATAAGAGCGAGAGATCACTTCCGTCATCAGATCGCGTTTTCAGACCTCACACACTGGATGCTCAAAGCAGTTGGACATAGTGCTTCGGTTTCTCGCACAAACTTATCGTTTCATGTCTTAGGACATCAATGTGTCATCACGAGCCGCAGAGTTTAATTTGGATTTGTCTGTGTATGTTTTTTTTTTTTACTCTTATAGACGAAGTTCCCAAGTTGCCATGCATTATATGACTGACAGACCGTCACAAATCATCATTTGTGTTCTACTGAAGAAACAAAGTCACCTACATCTTGGATGCCCTGGGGGTAAGCAGATAAAAATCAAATTTTCATTTTTGGGCGAACTATCCCTTTAAGTGCGACGTTACCAGGTGCTGTCCATGGCGGTGTTGCTGAACTGGTTGATATCGATGGCTCAAGAATGGATAATTGACTCTATGCCGAGGCTGCTTCACTGTGTTATTTGAGAAAGTGGTGGTCTTTATAAAATAATCACTTCAGAAGTAGAAATTGCATTTATCTTGACTCATGGGATCTTATAAAAATAATACAAATTACAAACTAAATCTATATTGTAATTTGTCTATATTCTGAGGGCTCTATATTCCCATGAGTTTAAGGCGACCCTTATTTTAGAACATTATTTTAGAATGTATTAATTCCTTGGAGATGCGTCATGCAGCTGACAGATATGTAGGTATCGCGTATGTATAGTTTTTTCTTTTTTATACAAAATATCCACAAACTTGTTAACTGTTTCATGAATTTTATGATATATTCTGATTGTAAAATACGTGGAAGTGAATGTGTTTTGTCACATGACGAGTTAGCACCGCAATTCAGAGCTGTCGGATTTACGAAATGTTCCCTGAAATACATAAAAGTATGTAACTGGTGAACTGGGAGAAGAATAGAGTAAACTTTATTGTTTCATACACAATGTGTATCTGATGAATAAAACACTTCGTCAAATTATATAATTGAAAGCGTTATTATTGCACATTATTTTTCGCAAATCCGACAGCTCTGAATTGCGGTGTCAACTCGTCGCGTGACAAAACACATTCACTTCCACATATTTTACAGTCAGAAATAATGTAATAAACATCAGTGTATAGAATTTGATTTTTAACAAACTATAAATGTCTTTTTTATTTAGCCGAGTACTTCATTCGAATGTGTATTTAAATGTCTGAAACCTAAAATAAACCTGATGTGGTTGAAAGCACTGAATAGTTGTGATATGACAAGCGCTGAGCGCGTCTGTCTCTTGACATCTGAATTTAGCAGTGAATCTTTGCATTTTATTCTTTGTCATTCTCCTAACTGAACACTGGGTGTATTACAACTTCAGAATTATATTCGTATAGACTGTCAACAGTGAAAAGGTATAGCTTAGAGTGGTCCAGACCAAACTTACAAACAAATGACTTACAGAAGGTATACTTAACTATGGGCTTTTCGGGAAACACGTATTAGCGTTAAGGTATAATACAGCTTAAGGTATAATTTAAGAATGACATAGAGTTAAGAAGGTTTCGGGAAATCCAGCCCTGGAAAATATTATTTCCTTATCGAATTAAATGAAAAAAAAAAAAAAAAAATCAATGCAGCAATCAATTCAAAACACTCTATACGATCCCAGATGAAGAATAAGGGTCTTGTCTAGTGAAACGATCAGTCATTTTCTAAAAAAAAAGCTCTGCGATGCACCACACATTACATAATCACGTTGGAAAGGTAAGGAGTGACGTAGGCGGAAGTACCGAGCAAGTGTTTAGAAAGCGAACCTGCAAAGACTAAGTCAAACGGCTTTTACAAAAAAAAGGTAAAACAACAATGTCGTACAATTTTGAGTTTTTCACCCTATCGCAGTACTTCCGGCTACATCACGCGTGACCTTTCCAACGTGATTTCGTAATGTATGGCACGTTGCAGAGCTAGTGCAAGACGAGCATTTGTGGTTAAAAAGTATATACTTTTTTTTTTTTTTTTTTTTTTAGAAAATGACTGCTAGATAAGACTCTTATTTCTCGTCTGGGATCCTGTAGAGCCCTTTGAAGCTGCACTGAAACTGCAATTTGGACCTTCAACCCTTGAAATCCTTCAGCCACTGAAGTCCACTATGGAGAAAAAATGTAGAATGTTTTCCTCAAAAACCATAACTTCTTACCAACTGAAGAAAGAAAGACATATTGGATGACATGGGGGTGAGTAAATTATCAGGAAATTTTAATTCTGAAGAGAACTAATCCTTTAAATAGTGTACTTTGTAATTGTCACAAAAGGTAGTTTAATACACATGATGAAGAATCAGGTTCAAAAGTCTTTAATGAATAATCCACACAAAGAAACTCAGAAGAAGGTAGGCGGCGCAACAACCATCATACATAGACAATACCGGACAACTTACTAAAGAAACAACAGAACTTATATACTGAAAGCAAACAAAAGGAACTAATTAGGAAACAAATGACTAAACAAATGAGTAACCATAGTAAATAACAAAACTCAGGCAGGAAGAAAACACAGCTATGAAATACATAATTACATAACATAACTACATAACATTAATAATGTTAAATTAAACGTTTTACTCTAAAATATATTTAAATACATGACATACAGTACAAGTTTAAAAAAAATACATTTAAAGTATATTTTAGTTAGTTTTACTAAGTTTATTTTAGTATTTGTCAGTACATTCAACAAAATATGATATTGTATATCCGTAATAAGTACCCTTTTTAAAAGTGTACTTCATTTTCACAAAGGGTGTTTTGTTATAGTGTGTTGCTTCAGAGTAACAGGGGACACTTTACTGTATGTATGTGTGCGTAGCAGTACTCACTCTATAGTGTCCTTGTCTAGAGTCCCTGTGATGTTTAGTCCATACTTGTGCTGCATGGCAGCAATAGCAGAATGCATGGTTTGGGCTGATCGCAGGACGGCCATGTTAGGTTGTGTATGGTGGAGGTAGCCATACCTCTGTAACCACGCCTGCAAGAGACAGAACAGACATAACCTGAAAACATGTCCTCAGCTAAACCCCAAGGATCAGCTGTAGCTTGAACAACAAAACAATGAATAAGAAGCCAAACATGCTCTCACAAGGCTTGGAGGGAAGCATACATGTGTAGGGCTTCATTTTACCCTGATTCTCAGATGGTTTTGCTCGAGGAGGACCAAGATTTTATATTGGACACTGAGTGGTATAGCCCATCAAAATAACAACATTGTTTATCATACAAAAGTAACAAAAATGCCCTTAAAAGCAAACATCGCAACTGATTAATATTTCAATGAATTGAATGAATTTGCGTAATGATAAATGAATAGGGATATTTACAATATTGTAAAAACAGCATCAGGAAGTGCAATTTACCGGGCAAACAGGGCAACTACTGAGCTAAATATTGTATTTGTATTACCCATAACCTGGGTGTGCTTAATTGTATTGAGTTTGCACTTGTAGTTTTCTTCAAAGCTTAAAAGTATATTTAAAAAAAAAAAAAAAAACAACAACTGTATTTTGCAGGTATGTAAAAGGCCACTTAAAGGGATAGTTCACCAAATAATGAAAATTCTGTCATCATTTACTCCCCATTAAGTTGTTCCAAACCTGTATGATTTTTTTGGGATCTGCTAATAATAAAAATACTGCCAAGTTTGGTTGGACATGTCACATTGCATTTGATGTCAACAATACAAGATTTATATAGCTTCTTGCATCTCTCTCTTTTTTTATGTCGCTAAACATTACATTATATTGTTAGCTGCATTTTATTATTAGCAGTTAGCATTGTTTCTTTTCTGCTCTCTATGACCCCTATCAGAACACAGTTGCAATCATTTTTGGGTTTCTCTGGTTGACAACCACTTTTTTAGATGTTAAATAATGGCCAAAAACTTGCATGGTTACAATTTCATCATCAGTTTTAACATGTAGCACCTTCCAGAGATGCTAACTGTGATAGTCTCTGGATTTAGATACTACTTTAACATTACCTTTATATAGCAGAAATAGTAAGAGTAGTATGTTAAAATGTAGTACTGATTTCAGCAAAAGGCACAACTAGAGAACACTAACGTTAACGTGTGAGCAAAAAGACATTATTAACTCTTTTTGCTGTAGAAATGAACTGTAATGGCCTGTTGCAATGCATCCTATGAGAGCAGTGATTCGAGCAGAGTGGTGTTCTGAAGGTACATGTTAAGATCATTTCATTCCAAACAACATTATGCTGGAAAGAGCTTTTAAGATAATGTACTTGAGGTCAAATATGCTTTGAAACAATCCATAAACAAAAGGCAAACTAAACGTTTTAGTGCTCTACATCCACTTAAATCAATAATTTAATATGAATGTCTGTACAAATACGTGTGTGTGTGTGTGTGTGTGTGTGTGTGTTAGAGAGAGATATACTGTATATATACCGTATATAGAAAAAATATTTAATACAATCTTAGTGTTGTACCTTGTAAAGGACATTAGGTTATATATTGTAGGCCTAGTTCTCGTTATGAGAGCAAAAATGGTTGAGAGCCAAATTGATTCTTCAGCACTAATCAAACCCTGCGTCTCTAACAAACACAAGGGCTGATTACTAATTTATATGAAGAAAACACAGATGTGCCATAGAGCCGTAGGGGTCTGGGATGGCAGGGTGTAACCATGGTGATAAAGAGTCATAGATAGCAGCAACTTTTGTCATCCTCCGGGTGTTGTAATCACTCTCTTGTGAAGCTATAAATACAGAGCACAGCCAAACTGATGCGCACTAAAGATGTCAATGAAAGAAAAAAAATCTGCCACGTTAATATACTCAATGTGTGTCAAATAAAACCAGGATTGCTCTGCGGGTAAACACACAGGCACTTTCACACTCATGTTTATTCATAAATAAAGCAATGTAATGAAAACATTAGGTGAAAAATGAAGCATCTAGCAAACATGTTCGTATAATTAACATATTCTTTGCGGTCCAACAGTGTTCAAACATCCCCAACCAAAGGAATTTCATCCAAACGAGCCAACTACTTTCTCCAAGACTTGTTTTTTTATATATTTTTCTCACAAGTTTAATTGTTTATTGAGCCAACCAAGCAAAGAAAGAACAAAGAAAGAGGAAAAATGCAAGTTTAAATTGTGTTCAATACAAGATACTCTACCATTCAAAAGTTTTAGAAACAAGTCTTTTTATGCTCATTTATTTAATCAAAAATACAGTAATAACAGTAATATCTTGAAATACTGTTACAGTTTAAAATAACTCTTTTCTATTTGAATATGTTTTACAATTTTTAGCATCATTACTCCAGTTTTCAGTGTTACAAGATCCTCCAGAAATCATTCTAATATGCTGATTTGCTGCTCAAGAAACGTTTATTATTATTATCAATGATGAAATCAGTTCTGCTGCTTAATATTTTTGTGGAAACAGTGATACTTTGGTGAATAGAAAGCTTAAAACAACAGCATTTATTTGAAATATAAACCTTAAACTTTAACATTATTAATGTCTTTTCGATCAATTTAACGTGTCCTTGCAATTCATTTCTTTCAAAAAAAATAAAAAATCTTTTGAACGATCATGCTGTCAGGTGTATGCTTTGGTTTTGTTTAGTTTCAGTGTGTTTAAGGGACCGTTTACATGAGCTTCAGCGTTTACGTCCGAACGCCGGCTCAGTATTGGCCAAAATTGTTGAATAAAGTCATTACTTTTGTATTGTTTTTGCGCACAAAAAGTATTTTTGTCACTTCATAAAATTAAGGTTGAACCACTGCAGTCACATGGACTATTTTAACGATGTCTTTCTGGATGTTAAAAGGTCTTACGGATCATATACCCTCGGATTTCATTAAAAATATCTTAATTTGTGTTACGAAGATGATTCCGAAGGTCTTATGGGTTTGGGACGACATGAAGGTGAATCATTAATGTCAAAAATTTAACTTTTGGGTGAACTAACCCTTTAAGAACTTAGTTTCCTCAGTTCTTAGTTCTATCTCATATCTAAATTACGTGGTTGTGTTGTATTTTCCTGTGTCTCCTGAGTTTTGTCTCTTTGTCGTGCGCTTACTACTACAGCCACACGTTGCAGGAGGCAGAACCTAATTTCACCAAGTGCAACATGTTCCTGGATCAACATCTTTGTTGATCCTGGAACAACATTCCAATCAACTAATCAGATGCCCTGTTCACACCTGGTATTAAGATCGGTCGATTGGTCGATCAGATCACAAGATGTTTACACCTGTTGGGTTTTTGAGGGACAAGTTTAGAGTTTATGTCAAGTTTCGGCTTACAACCAGGGTTAAATGTGTCATTCATCTATCATTTCCCTCTGATTTCAGGGAAAATTTAGGTTTAGGAGTAGGGATAGGGTTAGGACTAAATTTTCGGACAGGAATGTTGTTACTGGAACAAAATATGTTGACCCAGAAACGCGTCTAACTCGGCAAATAGATGCATTCTATAACTTTTTAAAAATGCTGACCTAATAGTTGATTCCATGTCTTACCATATTTCTCTGGTTGTTTAACATTATTCATTCTGGGTGAATGTATGATTTTTGCTTTACACTTTTTAATAATAATAAAAAAAATATTTTAGCTGCAGTCAAAATAATAAAGCTTCTTATACTTTCTAAATCATACTGGTAGGAATTTGTCAACCAAGCAAAACCAGCTGTCTTTAGATGACACCTCTATTTGTATTGTTAGGGAGAAAACCGTATTATTTATTTTGTGTAAATCACCCACTTTCCTAATTGGCTTGATTTACTTAGCACTGCAAGTTGATGGACCATTAATATTTTTATAACTGTAGACAGTGGTGCAGATTTGATCAAAATGAGCCAAATCTCGCAAGGATTTCTCTATAGTGATTACAATAATACAGGCTTTCTTAATTAAAAGATTAAACTTTGAAAGAACCTGAATAATCTCTGTTTGACAGAGATGAATATTACCCACCGAGAGACAAGATGCAAAAAAAAAAAAAAATGATGATGATGTGAATCATTGTAAAGGACAAAAGCTGAATTCTCATAATGCATGTGCAAGCAGAACTTTAAAACATGAGGTATGATTTGAAAAGCGAGCCAGCTCAAGACAGGTTTTCTTGATGTTCAAAGTGCTTAGTCATTCAGTGGCGGTGGCGTGCATCCTGTCGCACATCTCGCCCTACCATGACAACATGAAAATGATCATTACCCAGAAGCTGCTGCCACATTTATACCAGATGGCAGAGACAGACAGAAAAAGGGCATGACGAGATGATGATGAAAACATCCTTCTGGAGGGCGTCGGAAAAACAGTGTACCTTATGAAGACCATTGAGGTTTTCTTGAAACAGAGTGCGACAACTGACGAGAGGCTGCAGTTTCATAGACAGAGATGAGACTGTGTGCTTTTACATATTCTATAAGTACAGTCACATTCAAAGAGTCTGGTTTGAGTGTTTTGTCATTTATATCTGCAGTGCTGCACTGTAAAAAATTTTGTTACAGAAAACGTGCAGCTTTGAGTTGTCAGTTTTACAATCATTATGAGCTTTTTTGACTGTATTGTATATTTTATTGTTCCCAGTTTTATGTTCACTGTAAATTATAAGGTAATTTATATGCTTTCATATGTATTGTCTTTCAAAATATATATATTTTTTACTGTGGTAAGGTAACTTGCACTCTTGCTGGGTTAAATAACAATGTTTGCCCAACAAGCTGGGTAGTTTTATTTAACCCAACTATTGTTTAAAATTACTATATGGCTGGCATAAAATGAACCAAAAATAGGTTGGATATTAAAAATCAGACAAATAATTACTAGAGGCCACAATAATAATCAAAAGGTGAAAATTTGTTATTAAGCAATTTAAAAAATGTTTATTGTTTAATTATTATTCATTAAACTTATTAATAAACGTTAATTTCCAACAAAATTTGGGTTCATTTTAAGCAAGCAATACAGTAATTTTTTTAACAATAGTTGAGTTAAATAAAACTGCCAAGCAGGTTGGGCAAACATTTAACCCTAACGCTAGGTTTGTCCATTTTCAACCCAACTTGGGTTGTTTTTAACCCAGCATTACATAGTTAGACAACTGACAGGTTTTTCCACTGTATCATTTTTTACATTCATTTCTCTTCAAACATTTTATGCTTTGCATGTACATGAACTGCTCAGGTTCCGACTTGGGTCAGGGTCCAATCTGTTTCTGCTTAAAGGAGCATGTCTTTCTTCTCTTTCCACTGCAGAATTTTCTCACTTGTCTTTCTCTGTAGCTCATTCTCACTTTCTCTCTGCCTCTCACTTCTCTCATTTGCATCTTGCAGCAAAAGCCAATCAATGAAGTCAATTACAGGATTCAGTAGGTTGAAATGCAGTTGTATCCAAAAATGTGCTACTGTTTCCAGGCAAAGCATTCTTTGTGCAAATTAGATGCCATATTTTCCCAAGTGCAACACCATCAGTTTCTTAGAGGTCAGTGCCAGAACTGACAGAGAGGTAGAACCTAAAGTACTGCTATATAGTCTGCCCACTAACCAGCAGCCAGGAATATACTAATCTCCTCTACCACTCTCTTTCTTTTCTCTATCTCTTCCTCCTTCGCTTTTCTTTCAGCAACTTACTGCTTAGATAAACAACCCTCTTTATACGCTTTCTATGCCTTTAATCAGCTGTAAGCACATGACTGTGTATGGTGAACATTATGAGGATAGATTTCAGGCCCACACAATACTGTGAAAATTGGTTTGTGTGCACTCTCTTCTCACAACACTCAAACAGATTTTTGGTGCTTGTCCACGCAAAGCTCGCAGCCATGACGCTAGGTTGTTGTGGGTGGTTGCCAAGATGTTGCTATGTAGTTGCTAAGTAGTTTTTAAAGGGTTGTTGTTTTTCTCTGGGATGTATTTCCCATACAACGATGCAACTCACTGATTAACTACCACAGTATGATGTATCATTGGAGAAACTAACCAACTAGTCATGACTGTTTCCTGAAACCATAGAAACATGGTCGCACTTCTGTCGTTTGAACCACATTTGTTCAACAATATAGGACATCACGTGCAGAATAACTTCTGCTAATTTGATCTCCAAGATGCTGCTGTACCGAACATGGCACCCTACATGGTAAACCCTAATGCTCAAAATACTTAATTAGGACAAATTTAAATTGAACAAATTAGTTCAGTTAAATTAACTGAGTATTTAGCACTTTTTTTTTCTTTTGAGTTCACAGCACTGACATATTTCAAGTAAACTGAACTGTTTCATTGTTTTGAGTTGTATGAACTTTCTTTTAATTTAGACTAACTTAAGTTTAACTGAAACTAGGCTGGGATTTCTATTTCCCAGCATGCTTTGCCCATGGCACTCGAAAGGAAGAGTAAATGCTAAAATTAAGTGTTATATAATGGTAGATTAATGGTATGGACGATTTAGTAGTGATTAATGTTTTGTTATGCTAATTTAGAAGAGTTTCTGTTAATGTTGGTTTTTGGAGAGTTACCATCCTGGAGACAAGTAGCGCATGCGACTTGGTTTGAGAGCAGGTAAGTTACATGTTTTAAGTTGCTGTACTCATTCAGTAAGTGTTATACCATGCTATTGTTAACATGTTAGCAAATTAACAAGTTGCCATTTTCTGTTTACAGTGAAGTAAATAACTCATTTGATTTGCAAGAACTCAAAATTAACTAAAGTTAATTAACTAAATATTTTATGTTAATTGCTATCAAATTGTATGAGTGGGCTAACTCAGTACTTCAAGTTAGAAGCAATTAACATGCATGAGTACTACAAACTCAAAACTTGATAGTTCTGCTTACTTAAAATTGGAAACATCATAACTCAAAAAAAATGATGTAACTGATTACTTCAAATGTTTTGAGTTAGCCCAACTTATTCGGGTTTACAGTGTAGTGACTACTTGTTCTGCATGTTCTCTCATATGTGCTGGTTTCAAGAACACTCCAAATCGCTGAACTATGTTGGTAACGACAAAACTTGCGACCATAGTTGGCTAAGGATTCTTTCAGGAAAAGCACCCCTGTTTGCAGTCTCTATGAAGCCCCTCCTCCGAAAAGCACAATGTGCTCTGATTTGTCAGCTGGACCAGTTTATTGTGATTGGTAAACCACTTTGAGTGTTTGTTTTGGAAATGTCAGTCCAAAAACAGTGTACACTAATTGCACTTTCATTGCAAGTGCTTCCCTGAGAAAACAGAACTATTTAATGTTTTGGCAAATTGGTGGTGAATTTGTATGAATTTGTACAATTTCATATGCATTTTTACATTTAAACGCATTGTTTACGTGGGTATACTACCGAAACAGCGAGTATTTTAATGTTTTCAGATTCCCTGTTCACTTCCAAGTGCTTCCAATTGTAAGAGCTTCCAACCCAATTTCATCGGAAAACACAACTATTTAGTATTTTGGTGAATTGATGGTGAATTTGTACAAATTGATTTGCACAAAATATGATTTTTAGACAAAAAAGTAAGCATGAAGGTCCACCTCTAAACCACACTCTCAGTGGGGCGTAAGCAGATCGTATGAAAACGTACAAATGAAATTCACCACCAATTCATCAAAATGTACAATAGTAACAAATTTCCATGAGATATGGAATTTAATATTAATTTAAACACCTTGGCATTCCTGTAAAATTTGCCTAAAACTCCTAAAAAGGCATACCCAGAGTTAACTGTGCACACTTCTTGAACCATTTGTTGTATGTGCATGGTTTTGGTCTTTTTTGCGGGCGGTACAGTGGAACGCTAATAGTTTAATCAACATTATGCTACACGTGCTGTTGCTTGAGCTTGTAATGAACCCGGTATATCTAAGTCTATGGATTTTTTTCATCCTTTTTATCATGAAAATCACAAGTCTGATTACTTAGCAAAATAATAGCAAACCTCTCTTCAACAGGCCAAACAATTTATCTTTCATATCCATGCATGGCACAAATGGTTTTATGAAACCTTTATGACATCATGACAGATTCAAATACATTTAAAACTTCTTAAATTGATCAATGGTCTGTGTTTATGTCCACTTATCATCTACAAAACCCACACCCCTTATCTGAACCGGTATGACCGTTTACAGTGTCTCAGTGGTCAATAGCATGTAGCAACAACCCCTGACTCTCTATTAATCACATATAGAGCCAGAGCTACATGAAATGTCATTACCAACTTAGCACTAAGCTAAGCGCATTTGCAACTGCATGCGAAAGACGTGCGTAATTAAATCCCTAGGGGCCCAATCTTGATTTCACCGCTGAATCCTTGAACCTTGCGCTCTCTAGTCTATTCCTAGTTCGGGATCAGAAGTCCCCCCTCTGAGCAGTCATTACTCATCACACACACACACACACACATACACACAATCTCTCTCTTCCCCAAAGACCACTGACCTGTGCACTCAACTCACAACTGCTGCCAACCACTGCAGCCCTGCCAGCAAAAAAACCCACACAGGAGCTACAGTACATGGGTGGCAGAGAGTTGAGAAGAAGAAACAGGCTCTAGCTACTGAGAAAGTGAAGACCATTCATTTAGCATTCTGATGGCTCTGTCCCACTGGTATTGTAGTAAATTTGTGAAGGACAGTTTCATCAATACAGCCTGTTCTAAAACAGCATCAATATTATCATGACAATACCATGTCCACCGCGATCCACTGGCACAGCGCCCTCTACATCTCTCGCCTCCCAGCCAAACAGAACCAGGCGGGTGACAAATTCTCTCAGTGTCAACAAGCGCTGCCAGCAGCACTAAACATCACATTTGCGCCCATTCCAGCCCAAAGGAGTTTGGGAGAGAGTTGCTAAGCAACTTACATAATCTTTATGTACTTCACATTATCACAAGAGTCTGCAGTTGAGTAGCACTGAGTGAATCAAGGTCTTGTTTTCTCTGTCACCCCATTGATTATCACATGACCAGCTAGAGGCATTTGATTGTCATCTCTGAGGGAATGGATTTGGACCTGAGGAAGGAGCAATAGCTCTGATTGTTCCTGATGTATTCTCTCTTTTTCTCTCACTCATGCCTCAGGTCTGTGAGTGTGCACTGTGTGCACTTGTCCATTAAATTGCATAACAGTGTATGATCAAGTATGAATCATGTTTAAAGGTATACTTCAGATGTCCATCAGCACACAAAATTGAATAGAATAGAATGCTGTAGCTTTCCTGTCTACTCAGTGCACAATTCTTGTCTACTTATTACTAAGGATGGTATTATAGAACTGTATCATTGTTTTCTATTCTGGTTTGTTCAAATCTGCCTAATTCTATTCTGCAATTCAGAGTTGCATAGACAGTAATTGTATTCTATTCCATTTATTCTGTTCTTTTTGAATCGACTAGACTAGAATGGAATATAATAGCATTTCAGTTTACTTTGTATTACATAATAGAATAGAATAGAATTCTGTTCAGTACACCAAATCACACAATAGAATAGAATAGACTAGAATGGAATAGAATTTCAGTTTGCTTTATATTACAAGAATAGAAACATTCTATTCATGTTTAGTCTAATCTACTTTATTCTATTATGTAATTTGGTGTGAGAAGTCGACAGGAATTAAAGTCTATACTTTGCTATTCCATCATAGAAAGTAGATTGGGATGATATTTTATTCTGTTATATTCTAATACAGTGTAAACAGGAATTATATGTTATTCTATTCTGTAATACAAGTAATCAGAAATGCTATTCAATTCTACTCTAGTCTATTTTATTGTATTCTGTAATTTGGTGTTCTGAACAGAACAGAATATCATTCCTTTTTACTTTGTATACAGAATTAAGGTATACAACAGCATAGAATATAACATAATAGAAGTGCATTCTTATCTTCTCAGCACATAGAATAACTAAAAAGCGTAAACCAGACTAGACTAGAATAGATTAGAACAAAACAGCATTTATGATTACTATACTTAGGTATACCGAACAACAAAACAGAATTGTATGGCTGTTTACTGAGCACAGATTAGACTAGACTAGAATAGAACAGAACAGCTGTATATAGCCTACCATAGCACATATTCAGACGGCACATGGTGCAGATCCACCAAGAGATTCAATGTGATTCTGTGCTATCCTGATTTATTTATGACCTGCAATAAGCTATATAAGAGTTTTTGTAAGACGCGTATAATTCTCAACACAGGTTTTTGTGTTCATGTCTCTCAAGCAGAAGATGCTGATGCTGATGTTGGGCCAGTCTTACCTCAACGCTAAAATGATACTCTTCGGCCGCTGAACAGCACATCCACACAGCGTGATGGAGCCAAAACAGCACCGCATACACACAGTCCAGCCTTCGCTTTTTAAGCAACGTAACGTTCATGTTTGTAGATTTGCTTTATATCCCTTTATCAATGACTGTTTATGTCTCTATCCTCGTATGTCAGTTAAGCAAGTGGCATTTTGGACCGAAGATGAAACGAACGGAGCGCGGAGAAACATCGGCGTCCGCACATTTTGTCATTTGGCTGGCAATCCAAATTCCATCTTGCATATCTGATGCACTATTTCGAGACATTTCTTCTCCTTTAAATCGTTACTTTGGCGAACAGGCAGCTTGCTTTTCTATATTGAGCAGCATCCAGAGCGTAAGCACTGCGCATGCGCTCTGACTCACTGGGCAGTGATGCTTGTTGACTAGTAGGCACCCATTCATTCTGCCTTCATTCTTCTTTCTCACCTGCCAATCACAGATCAATGGAGGAGTAAAAATGGGTCTTAGGTAGGCGGGACACTGAAACGGCTGACTGATGGTAACCTCTGGCAAACGCCTGTTAAATTCGGTCACTCTCAGTATTCCCAAGTATCCTTTTGTTTAATAATATAATACTACTGCTAATAATAGGCTAATAATAATAACAACGGATTCCTTAAGTAGTGAGCAGAACAGGGAACTTAAAAAAAAAAAAAAAAAAAAAAAATATATATATATATATATATATATATATATATATATATATATATATATATATATATATATATATATATATATATATATTTTTTTTTTTTTTTTTTTTATATATATATATATATCAAAGAATTATTTTCAGTTCCATATTTATTATTCTCTATGTTTGGGTGCAACCTCCTGCTTCCATTTTATCATGTTTTTCCCCTTTGTTCAGTATGGTTTACAACCCTTGAATGACTAAATGTGATAGATATGTATTATAAATATCCACAAAAATAGAAAAGTTGCTATTTTAAAAATGTTTTGGACAATTAAATAACCTAATTATTATTTTTATTTTTATTATTTGTATCACATTTATCTACATCTACATTTGTTATTGTGCAAAAATAGATCTATGGGGAAAAAAGGGAGGTGGGGGGTGAGAAAAATGTAAGATTTGAAAGGTAGGCCTACATCTGTTGGACAGCCGACATTTCATGCCCACCACAAGATGGGGGTGGTTCACTATATTGAAACGAATTATATTATAACGAATAAGTGTGTGTGTGTGTGTGTGTGTGTGTGTGTGTGTGTGTGTGTGTGTGTGTGTGTGTGTGTGTGTGTGTGTGTGTGTGTGTGTGTGTGTGTGTGTGTGTGTGTGTGTGTGTGTGTGTGTGTGTGTGTGTGTGTGACATGTCAGGACACAAATGTGTATAATGACATGGGTATGACATAGGTAATTCAAGAAGAGGGTGACTTATGAGGACATTACCCCATGTCCCCAATTTTCAAAAGTCTTATAAATCACACAGAATGAGTTTTTTTGAAAAAGTAAAAATGTGCACAGTTTCCTGTGATGGGTAATTTTAGGTGTAGGGTTGGTGTAGGGGGATAGAAAATACTGTGTGTACAGTATAAAAACCACACAATTCACCAAAACAAACGTGTGTGTGTGTGTGTGTGTATGTGTGTGGTCCTGGTATGAGGATAAAAAGGCCCATTTTTTGATCCCCATGAGGAAAACAGCTTATAAATCATACTAAGTGATGTTTTTTTGAAAATGTAAAAATGGAGAAAGTTTTCTGGGATGGGTAGGTTTAGGGTTAGAGGATATATGGTTTGTACAGTATACAAATCTTTATGTCTATAGAAAGTCCCCATAAAAAATGAAAACCAAACATGTTCGTTGCTGTAATTTTAGTATTAAAATTTAAAGTTAAATGATTAGTTATTAAATAGTTTAAAATAAAAATTATCCCAAGATTTATTCCCCCTCAAGCCATCCTAAGTGTATATGACTTTCTTCTTTCTGATGAACACAATCAGAGTTAAATCAATAAATATCCTGATGCATCAAAGCTTTATAACAGTAGTGAACGGGACCAATGAGTATGAAGCTCAAGAAAGTGCATCCATTCATCATAAACGTCAGTTACGAGCTTAAGTGGTTTGAACTGCAAGTGGCGTTACACTTTCTTTGTAAGTTGAATATGAAAGGTGATCTAATGGAAGCTGCATATTTTACTTTTTTTACTCGTTAAATATGGATATTTTTCTTACACAAATGCATCGCTTCACTTCAGAAAACCTTTATTAACCCCCGGAGCCGTGTGGAGTATGTTTATGATGGATGGATGCACTTTCTTGAGCTTCATACTCATTGGTCCCGTTCACTGCCATTAAAAAGCTTTGATGCGTCAGTGTGTTCAGAAAGAAGAAAGTCATATACACCTAGGATGGCTTGAGGGCGAGTAAATCTTGGAGTAATTTTCATTTGAAAGTGAACTAATCCTTTAATACATAATGTGTCTGATGCCATATTCCAACATGTCCTCCAACCAATATGACCATATAGGTCATTTTAATTTCTCTAAAATACGACCCATAGGAGCGTTTACTAAAGTTGCGACCCTATCGACAACAGGACACTTTTATTTTAATGCATTGTTCCCTTTTATCTGCGTCATATAGTTTCGTGTAGCTCAATTGGCAGAGCATTGCAATAGTAATGTGCAATCATGTGATCGTGGGTTCGATCCCAGGGAACACGTGCTCATAAAGAGCACTATAAATCACTAAGGTTGGGGTCTTTAATAAAAAAAATTGCTAAATGGAAATAGGAGAAATGGTGTAAAAAGTCCACACATTCCATTTAAATGAACATGCATTTTGATTGGTAACGACAGTCATACGTCATTTCATGATGACAGACGTAACACGACACTGTCATTATTTTTACGCCATCTAGAGGGAGCATGACTTTAAAACATAAATATAGGTCGTAAAAGGTGCTGGAAAAATGACCTAATGGGTCGGGTTTTTTTGGAGGACAGTCTCTTGTGCATCCTTACTTCCTTTCCTCATATCTTAGCTCCACCTCCTTAGGATGCAAGGGAAGGATACACCTGTGTATCCTCACACATTACTCCTCTGAAAGCCTCCTTGCTCCTCGTTCCTCTCCTTGTCACAGTGCAATAAGAATTGAGATGCCCTTCAAGATGGCTGAATTAGATGGGTTTCCAGGTCACGGGCTGGAGGACAGAGGAGCGAAGAAATGAGGAAGCATAAATTTAAGTATTGAAAAGCACCCTTAGTGTTCTGAGACATGGACTTAGGGTTGTGCATGCTCATTGGCTGGTCTAGCCTGAAAAATAAACTTATGTAATGCTATTTTAGCATGAGAAACAACATTTATGAGACAGTCCAATTCAGATTTTGTTGCTGATTTGAAATATGACATTTAATTGTGTCACGATCACCGTCAGTTCCTGTCACTTCCTGGACTACATTCCCCATAATCCTCTCTGCCAATCACCTGCACTCACTCCACCAATCACTACACTAATCACCACACCCAGCTGCCATGCATTACCTGGACTATAAAAGACTCACACACTCATCACCTGATCGCGAAGTCTTGTTTTCACTTGTGTTACATTTCTGAGCGTTTCCTTGTATCCTGTTTGCCTGTCTGTGATTGATCTTGCCTGATTCCTGTTTTACGACCCATTGCTGCCTGCCTCGATCCTTGCCTGTACCCTGACTACGACTCTGCCTGTTCCTTATTGCTCCTGTTTGTTCCTGTTTGACCCTGCCTGAACGACCACGCTCACTTCTAATAAAACGCTGCAGTTGGATCTTACTCTGAGTCCTGCCTTCGTTACAAATCGCAAGTTTGGCAAACAGATTTTGAGATTTCAGGATTCCCCCATTCAAGTAGATAGGACTTGGTTTTGAATGCCCGAAATAGCTGCACTGAGACGTTGCAAATATGAGTTAATTTGATTAAAGATTAAAGGGCACATGAATTAAAAATAATAATAATAATAATGATTTATATGGATAAATCATTTGTAATAAATACTGCAATATTCCATTTGATTTTCATGGTGACTTTAAGGCATATTTGGAAATGTTTTGTATTTAATAGAGTATCACTGCAAGACAAATTACAACAGCAGAGCACAGACCAATCATGGCAGGTTGGTATTTGAAAGCTCAGTCATGGGAAAATGAATTCATCTTCTTCACACATTAAAGAGTGAAGATAAAGAGGTATCTGCAGTGGCCTCTGGTTTCTGGGTATTAATAGCGCTCAATTAAAAATAAGCTCAAGGTTTTAATTTTCACAGAGAGGTTGTGCTGGTGAGGAGCCAGTGATGCACACTGCAATTTAGTTTGATCAGCTGATCCAAAAAAAAACCAAAGCAATTATGTATGATACTGGACTCAGCCACTTGAAATATGCTGTGAACTGAATGACAATAATTCAGGATGAAGTCCTGACTCAAAACATATACAGTGTTTTTTGTGTGTGTACCATTCTTCATATTTCATCTGTGTCTTACCATTTCTGTTCCACTGAAAACAATAGATGGCAGTTAGGTATCTAAATTAGATACACAGTATTATTCCACCACAGATGTTGGACGCATTTATAAAGTTTGTATTCTTAACTGTGATTGTTTTTGGCTGTCCAAGCCATGTCTGTGTGGCAAAACCTTTTTCAGAGTTTTCTTCTTGTATAATGCAGTGTTTGTTTAACCATATGATATAATGGTATTCTGGATAATTAATAACAAAGTAAAGTGTAATCATTTACCTAGTGATGTACTTTAGATTCAAAGACATGAAATCAGTTAACGCAAATTATATTTAGTGGTAAAAAAGGGAAAAAGGTACTGAGAAATTTCATAGTATTTTTCAGTATTTGAGCTCCACTGAAAAGGCATCAAAGAAGAAGAAGAAGAAGAAAAAAAAAAACAATTTCTGTATGTACAGTACAGTCTAAAAGGATATTAAACTGAACAAATTATGCTTTGCAGGTTCATTATTAATGGAATAATATTGGTTAACCTAAAACTTGCATTAATTCTTCTGTTAAAACATGGACCTGTAACATTATTAATTTCATTTTATGTTCATTAAAGTTCTAAAGCATTACATAGTAGGCTAATGGCAAGTTGGATATAACTTTACACAGAAAAGTTTACAAATATATTTTATGACACATAAATCACGTTAACACACATATTGTTTAGGTCATGTGTTTATACTATTGAAACAAATCGTATTTTAACTTCTAACAGATTAGCCCCATTAACTTCCATTAGGTGCCACTGCTAACTGTAACCCAGATTTTTTTTAAAGGTGCCCTAGAACGTTCTTTCACAAGATGTAATATAAGTTCAAGGTGTCCCCTGAATGTGTCTGTAAAGTTTCAGCTCAAAATACCCCATAGATTTTTTTTTAAATTAATTTTTTTTAACTGCCTATTTTGGGGCATCATTAAGTATGCACCGATTCAGGCTGCAGCCACTTTAAATCTCGTGCTCCCTGAACATGGGCTGGCATATGCAAATATTGGGGGTGTACATATTAATGATCCCGACTGTTATGTAACAGTCTGTGTTGAGATTCGCCTGTTCTTTGGAGGTCTTTTAAACAAATGAGATTTACATAAGAAGGAGGAAACAATGGAGTTCGAAACTCAATGTATGTCTTTTCCATGTACTGAACTCTTGTTATTCAACTATGCCAAGGTAAATTCAATTTTTGATTCTAGGGCACCTTTAAAGCACTGTATGTAGAATTCAGAAACTCTTGTTATTGCTGACACCGGTGGCTGTTAAGTGAACTGCAGCAACAGTTCAGTGAATGCCAGCAACTTATTGCTAATGCTCGAACTATTGTGCATATGACATACAAGAGACTGAATGTGATTTAATGCCATGCTATACTCATGGCTAAGTTCTTTACTTAGAAGTAAAAAGAAGTAGGAAATACCTTTGCAAAGATATATTTTTAACAAACATCCCGACATCCCGATATGTAAATATGTGTTCAATAATAAAATAAACACACAACAAAGATGACAGCAGTAAAATAATAATAATAATAATAATAATAAAAACAGCAGTTAAGAAAGCCTCTGATTTAAGCAATGTGGATGTTTGCACAAGCTCTGCAATTCACCGGAATCAAGTTGACAGATGAGGTTATTAAAATCACTGTTATGTGATCTATGTTATGCTTCACATAAAAACCACCGGCTTTTATAGACAAAAATGAAGTTTGATGGTAATTAACATTATGCCACAAGTGCTGTCAAATGAGCTTAACTTGTACTGAACCTGCAATATTGCTTTAAACAGAATCTACAGACAGAGCATAAAGTAATCTTGTGAAGCACATCCACCTTGTATTTAAAAAGCTTTACTCAGTTACATGAGTTGAAGGTATTTATTGTTTAACCAGGAGAGGAGCCATGGTGACATGCAGGCTATGACAAGTGTGCCTTGGCAACGGTCTGATATGCCCTTGCACAATACACCATTCGCAACAGAGAGCAAACTGAAGAAAGAATGCCTGTGTTGAGTAAGAAAATGAGCGTTAAGTAAATTTACAATTTCCCCACGTGTGTAGCTGCAAGAGCGATATGTACATCCATCATCTACTGAAATTCTGGTGGATTCTTGAGAAAATGTTTCTGAGCTTTCACCATTATTCCCATTATTATCATATTATCTCTTTTAGAATTCTGTCGTTGCTCATTTGGTAACTCTTTATTTTAAGGTGTAGTGTGTATGTAGTTACACGTTAATACATGTGTAATAACACTAAATTATGCATAATTACAAGTACTAACCCTAAACCAAACCCTAGTTCTAACCGTAACTCTATATTAATATAATACGTAGTACTTGTACTTTGTATGTAACTACGTCACCATAAAATAAAGTGTAACCACTCATTTTACCTACAGTAGACCGTACCTATAATATTTATAACAAAGTGACTCTACTTCAACATCTTTAACATGAAAAAATGTAGGTATAATGTTTGATCCATCTGGGATTCATTTGATTTTGAAAGTGTCAAATGCAAGTTTGCTAAAACAGCTTTTTTGTTATTATTTTAACATTATTTTTTTTGTGAAAAAGAAGTGTGCTTAATGGTATTGAAGTGCACTTGTAGTTTACTGTATTTCAATTTTTAAAAGTATATTTAAAAAAAAAAAACTATTTGCAGATAAAATAATACTAATGAAATAAAATGCCACTTAAGTGTACTTAAAGAGAGTACACTTTCATGACTGTTTCTTAAGTACACCTAAGAACTTTGTAATAATGTCAAATTAAAAGTTTTACTTTAAAGTACATTTTAAATCATTGTTTTAAGTAATATTTTATTGGGCTTTAAAAAAGTACGCTTATTTTGATGTGGTGACTAACATACTAAAGCATATGTTAATTACTTGATTATAAATTTTAACTGTAGTGTATTTGATATTACATTGAAAGTTAATATATTCTAAAATTATATTTTAAATTCAACTGAACTGCAACTTCAACATTACAAATGTGTAAATACAAATATATTTAAATACACGTTTCAATAGAAATGACATTAAAGTATATTTTAGTTTATCATACAGTAAATGCTTGTTAGTACTTTTGATGGTAGACTTTAACCACATTTCAAAGACAATATAGAACCACTATAATATTAAATATGAAGATAAGTCCTAGTTATGTAGACCAAGAAAATCACTCATAAGTTCAACTAATTGCATTTCATATAAATTTAAACTATTCTAAACTGACAACAATGTACTAAAATGGAAAGTTTTTCCTTTGTTTTTTTTTTTTTTTTTTTTTTTTTTTTTTTATTCCTGTTCACACGGATCCATAAAAACGATTACAAATTCTGTATTATTATTTATGCCAGGCCAGTAGTTGGTGAGGTCACTTTGTAAAGAAACACTATGCACCTATAGATTGAACACGTAATACGCATGTGCATGAAGTCAGTTTTCACCATTTCACGTTTTTTTAGTTTACACGGAGATGATAATGGTATCATTAGACTTGCACTTTGCACTTTGAATGCTGTTGTCTTGTAAATAAATGGCCAAAATGCATAAAAAATGCAAGTTTTTAGTTGAAAACGGTGTCATGTAAACAGTCTCTATATTCAAAGTGTATTATTTCAGTAAATAACAACCAGGGTGTAATTCTTTTTCACAATAATGAACAAAGTTATTACATGTTGATTATAGATTATAACGACAAACAATTCCTTTCTTTGGAATAACATGAGCTGATAAATGTTCTCAGTGAGAGCAGGGTAATGCATTAAGAACTTAAATGGGTCATTGTTGCCTTCATGTTGACTTTAAATGTGATAATGTCACTATCCTCCTCTGTATGATTGGCAGGTGGGGTGTAGACAGCCTTAAGGAAAACAGCTGCTATGGAATGTTATAGACATACTCCCCTCCTTAATTAAGTCTAATTATTTCTCTTCTGTGTTCGTATTGCCTGGAGCAGTTTCAGCACTCAGTCAAACAAGCAGCACAAGATTTCAACAGAGTGTGGTGGGCGCAGCTCTCCAAAGCACAATGGCTACTTAATAATTAGAGCAGAACCGCTACACAGCGTTTGATTTGTTAGTGGGCTTAGATTGAAATAACGGTTGAATGTACTGTGGTTGAGTTAAAGTGGTTGTGACTGATGTGTTTATCATTTGTCATGGCAGGTGCTGCATGAATTCATTGTCAAATCTTTCCTAGGGCAAAAAAAAAAAAAGCGAAAATGCATAAACTTTAGTTCAGCACCACATAATACAGAAGAAACAGGACAAAAATGGACTAAAACTGCTGAGCATTTTTATTGTTGTTGCCCAAGAAAAATAAAAGATAGTTCATTTAATACACACAAACAATGTTTTACAAACCTGGAGCATGTCGTCACACTATATTTTGTAGCGCAAGTTGTCATAATTGTACTTATCATTAAACACATTATACATTATAAAGGCTTATTGAATAGTACAAGACAAAAAAGTCATGAAACTACAAAAAATTTTTAAAGTTACACATACAAACAAAGACAAACAACAACAGCAAAAAAGAACAGGATTCATTTGACTGGCAAAAACTGTGACAAAATTATGACATTTTAGCTAGAATTCACAAAAAAATAAAATAAAATAAAGTTACATTTAACCCTTAAATGCATGACTGTTTCGCCAATCATTCTTACATATTCGGGTCTTTGTCGACCCGGATCTATATCTAACACGGATGGATCTCTACCTGTAGCAATAATATAAAACTCCTCTGTTTTTAGAGTAGCAATTACATAAGAATAAAATAAATCATATTTTGTTACCTTTTGGAGCTTGAAAGGGCTCAGTTTGAGCAGATGTTTTATGCCATCATCAATGTCCTCATCAAAGCTAATTTCCCAGTAAATTTAGCAAATAATAGGCTAGTTTTATGTTTGAGGTTGCAAATATGAGCCCAAACATATTCTCAGAACTATATAATTTTCAACATCTTCAGAATCAATATTTCGATCGCTAACAGCTTCACCAGATCCATCCAGTGACAGTCATATTTGATTGCTGTCATATTTGATTTAGTACTTGCTCTGCAGTAAATCACTGACCCTTTTCATGTTTTTCTTATTATATCGTTTTCTGTCTAAATGAGTCATCACTTCAGCATTGTGTATCAGACATTGCCACTTTGTGGAATGAAGGTGAATTGCACTTATTCCGTCATCTAAGATTCGTTTATTGTTGTGCAGAAAAAAATATATGTACACTGATACACAACTCGGGTCGTTAGCGACCCAATACAATTTTTTTACAAAAAAAAAAAATCAAAAATAGGCATTCTTTTATAATTTTATGATTTTTTTTTTTTCTTGTTATTCTTTATAATGAATTAATTGAGGAATACCAAGAAGGTTGAAGTCTAACTTAAAAGAAAAGAAAAGAAAAGAAAAGAAAAGAAAAGAAAAGAAAGTCTTTAATTTTACTTTTGCCTCAAAACCTTGTTAAAGTGTACTGTCGAATATACTGTCATGATCGTGTCTTGTTTCCGTTCATTATCTGTTTCTTTAGTTTCACTGTCATTGTTTTCTTTGTCACTGTCTTTGCTTGAGGGCCTTTTACACAACACTGTTTTCAAATAAAAATGGAAAACTCTTTATGCGTTTTGGCCATTTAAACAGGTTTCAAATTGCATGTTTTTGAAAACCACAAAAATGTGAATTTGTGAAAACGTTAACATCATGCACATTCATATTATGTGTTCAGTATAGTCATGTGTTTCTCTGCAAAATGACATTGCCAACAACTGGCCTGGCAGCACAATACAGCATTTTTATTTGTTTTCGTGTATCTGTGTGAACTGGGATCATTTTGACAACGTTGTTGTCTGTATGCAAAAAAAACGCAAAGGATTTTTTTTCTGTTTTTAGTACATGGTGGACGTGTTAACGTACCCTGAGTTCTTGTTTGTTACTGTGGTTTCTGATTAGTGCACACCTGTTCCCTGTTTCTTTGATTATCATTCTCAGTGGATTTAAGCCCTCAGTTCTTAGTTCTGTGTTTGTTGTTAAAGGTTAGGGTTTATGTATTGTGTTTGCTCACTCTCTGTGTTTATTAAAGTTTCTTGTTTCATTGATCATTCTGCATCACACATCTCTTTTTGGATTCAACTACATACGTGTGACATTTATGGTCAACTAAACTATTACTTTTCAGTATTACATTTAAGTGCGCTGTAAACCCGAATAAGTTGGGCTAACTCAAAAAAATTTGAGGTAATCAGTTATATCAAATTATTTGAGTTAAGTTCTTCCCAATTTTAAGTAAGCAGAATTATCAAGTTTTGAGTTTGTAGTACTCATGCATGTTAATTACTCCTAACTTGAAGTACTGAGTTAGCCAACTCTTACATTTTGACAGCAATTAACATAAAACATTTTGTTAATTAACTTTCATTTTGAGACTTGCAAATTAAATGAGTTATTTACTTCACTGTAAACCCTAATACAACTCAAAATGTTGAAATAGTTCAGTTTACTTGAAATATGTCAGTGCTGTGAACTCGAAAGAAAAAGAAATGTCTAAATACTCATAACAGTTAATTAAACTGAACTAATTTATTCAATTTAAGTTTGTCCTACTCAAACCAATTAAGTATTTTGAGAGTTAGGGTTTACAGTGAGGGTTTAAAACCAACTTAAAAATAGCAATGCTTTATTTGAATTGCTCTCTTATAAATCATGTGCCGAAAAAAACAAAAAAATCAAAACAAAACAATGCTCTGCTTAATATGATCAGTTACTGAGTCACTTTTCTATTGAGTGTAATGAACTCATAATTGAAATAAACGTACTTTTAGTTTTATATATTTTATCGTGATGCTTTTGTAGTAGCCCATGTGTACCCTACAATAAATGCCATGATGAACACTGTTCTTAAAGAAAAAGAAAAGAGAAAAGAATCAGATCCTTAAACAACCTTTCAACTGACCACATTACAGTGTTGTCTTTTGTTCATCTGCCTGTCCAACACTCTAAAAAATGTTGGGTTAAAAACAACCCAAGTTGGGTTGAAAATGGACAAACCCAGCGATTGGGTTGTTTTAACCCAACTGTTGGGTTAAATGTTTGCCCAACCTGCTGGGTAGTTTTATTTAATCCAACTATTGTTTAAAAAATGACTATTGGCTGACTTAAAATGAATCTAAAATGAAATTAAAATGTTCATTTATTAAACATATTAATAAATGTTAATTTTCAAGATATTTTGGGTTCATTTTAAGTAGGCAATACTGTATTTTTTAAACAATAGTTGAGTTAAGTAAAACTACCCAGCAGGTTGGGCAAACATTTAACCCAACTGCTGGGTTAAAACAACCCAATCGCTGGGTTTGTCCATTTTCAACCCAACTTGGGTTGTTTTTAACCCAGCATTTTTTTAGAGTGAAGCCTTATTCCTTTGTGATTTGGAAGGCTCCTTCACCATCCAGCTGGATGTCCTCATCCAAGATCAAAGTGGGCAAAAAAAGCTTGTGAGGCCCTCCTGAACGGTGAAATCACACATTCGCTCTTCTGCATCTATAAACAACTTAATTGCTTTTTTGTCTGTTGAGAGACCCGGCAAGCAGGATTTAAAGTAAAGAACAAACCAGCTCAAAAACTCTTTACACCTAAATATGTGCTGTTTAGTCCTGCTTTGCCTTTTTGAAAATGATTAAAGATTAAAATAATATCAACAGAATGAGGCAGTTAATAATTTCTGTGCACCCAGATGGCATCCTTGAACTCTGTCATGACCCCTGCTGATTCTGTGTGTGTGTGTGTATGTGTGTACATGTGGATGGGCTAAATAAGTGCATTGTGCTGTGCAAATGTATGTAAATTACCTTATGTCCATCATTTCATGTATGTGCCAGTCCATCTTGTCCTCCATTCAAGTCAAGTCAAGTCAAGTCGAGTCAAATCAAGTTAAGTCAGTTTTATTGTCATACCGCACAGAAATACTGTTAACATATACACAGCCTATAAAAAAAGGGGTAATCTAACTAAAGATATAAACATATACATATATGAGACATTCAGGGCAAACCGTGCAAACAGAACGATTTGCAATAGGACATTAAGGGCATAGGGATATTATTATTTAGTATACATGACAATATGACAGAGACAGATAGGGGCTTTAGACAATGTAAACATATGTGTTTTCCAGGTCTGCCTGGATAGAAGTGAGGACGTTAAAGTGTTCTTTAGTCGTCTTTAACATCAAGTAGTCTTGTACACAGATCTGTGCACTCAAATAATATTTAGGCAGAAATTTGAGATTTGTTTTAAATTTCATATAAAATTTTGATACATTGGGATTACACAGTTTTAACATAAAGGAACTAAGCTTAATGTGATGCATATTCATACTCAAAAAAATCATAACATTTTATTATTAATTATTTGCATCTATTTGATTTGATTTAAATAATCATATTTTCAAAATGCATTTATTCAACTGCTTAGAATTGGTCATTGTGAAAAAGTGAGAACATGGTTGAAATTGGGCTAGCTGGAACAAGCAATATTCAGTTAGCTAAAATATATGCGATTGAAACAAATTGGATTTCTTGATGATAAAAATTGAGTGCTATTGTGTATTTAAAACACATTTGGTTTATTATTACAGTGTTATTATTATTACAGAAATCTTAACCATTTAATTTATGACTGACAAATATGCATCACATTCATTTATTAATTTGTTTATGTCAAAACTGTGTAACCCAAATGGATGGAAATTTTATATGCAATTCAAGTACATAAATCTTTAGGCATATATTTTTTTTTTTTATTTTTTTTTTTTTGGAGTGGATACAAGGGTCATGTGATGTATCATGTCTCTTGTGGAGTCAATCATTCTGTACATGAGGGATTAAAATAAGCTTTTACTATTTTAATCTTTTCAATTCGAGAGGAATGCACATATGTCTCGGATTAAATTTGCTTTTACAATATCTGTTTGACTCTCTAATGAAACACAGTCCTCTGTTTATGTGATTACGGAGGACTATAAATATTTGACTTTATTTCAGCATTAATTATTAGGCAAAAACAAATTCTCTAACAGTTCAGTCTGTTGTTCTTCCAGTTTTTTGCAGCAGCATTGCAGACATCATATCACACTGCTATTAGTGAAGATTGTTTGAAGTTAAGCTATTTTGGATGAGTATCAGGAGCGTCATGTGTCACTTATTTCTCTGTTTCATCATTGAAGTTGCACAACTGAAGGCAAAAGACGTTTAAACGGTGTTGCAGAAATCTCCAATTCAATCAAGTTGCCCCTTCTGCAGATCATTTGCTGTAATCTAAAAATCCTGTCATTACCTATGCACCCATATGTACTCAAAATGTTAAAGCTGCTCTTTTCCATACAACAATGTATGGTCATGGCTTAAATTTCAGTTTAGTTACTTCATTAAAAATGACATGATCTCATGAGTATTCATGTGTATTTTTACGTAAAGTGTGGTTCTACCACATGTACATTAACTTACATCGTAAACACTGAAATGTACAATATATTGACTGCTCTAAAATGTAAATTATTTATGTATGAACAACTTTTAGTCATACAATTTTGTACAAATCCTTATTTTTCACTATTAAAATCATGTTGGGCTGCAACGATTAATCGCGATTAATCGTTTGCAAAATAAAAGTCTTTGTTTACGTAATATATATGTGTGTGTTCTGTGTATAATAATTATGTATATATAAATACACACACATACAGGTATAGAGTTTAGAAATATATGCATATATTATAAATATATATATTTATATACATTTTATATTACATATAAACAAATATTTTATAAATATAAATATAAAATTTTTCTTAAATATATACATGAATGTGTGTGTATTTATATATACATAATTATTATACACAGAACACACACATATATATTACATAAACACAGACTTTTATTTTGCAAACGATTAATCGCGATTAATCGTTGCAGCCCTAAAATCATGGTATTAATATTTTGATTCTGTTGTATTCAGTTGTCATGTCGAATACATTGTTTTCAGTTGCATTTATTAAACATTTTCGTTTCGCTCTGTTCTGCATGACTTTTGCTGCAAACTTGTGCTGAAGGATTACATAATGTTAAACAAGACTTCACTTTAATCCTTTAAAATGAATAGCATTTCTATAATTGTTTAATCATTATTTATCATGTAATATTTATTTTGTTTGTTGTGGGTCGCAAAAGGCATTTTCTCAGTATGATCTTATGCTGTGACTGACAATAGAATCATAAAATATGGCAAATCTATTATTTACCTTTTCTGTTAAATTAAATTTTCTGTTCTTCATTTTCCAACTCCATTGCTTTACAGTGCCATGCCATAAATGTCAAAATGACCATAAGAATGCCAATTTAAGTTTTAACAGAGGAATGTGCATTTGTAGTATATTATGCATGCCACAAATGATGTCACTGGAGTTTAAAAGGATAGTTCACCCCAAAATGAAAATTCTGCCATCATTTACTCACCCTCAAGTTGTTCCACACCTGTGAATTTCGTTCTTCTGCTGAACACAAAAGATTATATTTTGAAGAAAGTTTGTAACCAAACAGTTGACGGGCCCCATTGACTTCCATAGTATTTTTTTCCCCTTGCCAAGGGAGCCAAGTGAACAAGGACTGTCACTGGTGCCCACTTTAAAAGAAATACAGTGCATGATCTTGCCAAGTAAGATGTGCTGATCCTGGAACAACATTCCTGTCTAAAAACACAGTCCTGACCCTGTCCCTACCCTTAAACCTAACCCTACCCATAACTTATCCCTAAAATCAGATTAAGATTAAGAATGGTGTAGAAGCTCCTAACCCTTGTTGTAATTATAAACTTGACATTAACTATAAACATATCCATCAAATCTGACTGGTTGATTGGAATACTCAGCTACCAACCTCTATCCCAGCAGTCAACTACTGGTTTCAGGAGAGCAAGAGGGTCTGGGACTCAGCTCAGGTCTATGTCCGAAAAGCAGTATGAAGACACAAGAGCCAGGCCGACACACAACAATCTGCCACCACAGCTTACCATCCTGGACAGAAGGTCTGGCTCTTAACCAGGGATATCCGTCTTCGTCTGCCCGGTCGGAAGCTGAGTCCCTGCTACATAGGTCTCTTCACCATCGAGAGGCAGATAAATGAAGTCACCACCCGGTTAAACTTACCATCACAATACCGTATCTCACCATCATTTCACTCCTCAAACCCCTTCAGTAACCCTCTGATTTCTCCTTCTACAGGTCTGGTGTTGATGATATGCCTCCTCTTCCTCCTGAGATCACAGTGGAAGAAAACAGAAAACTTCAGAGACAACATCATCCTGGACTCCTGCCGATGGGGTGGCCGACTCGAATATCTGGTCGTTTGGGAGGGATATGAACCGGAGAAATATCATGGGTGAGTCGTGATGACCTGATGTCATCACCATCGACACCACCAGACCTCTCAGCTCCACCTACTCGTTCATCATCACCGGAATTCTAACTCAACACACCTGTGCCACTCATGGTAAGCAGTCGCCAGTCACTTCACCCTCGTCTGGTCTTGTTGTTCACTATCACTGATCAACTTACTTGGCTACTTACCCGAGTTCCTTACCTTCTGAGAATTCCCGTCTGTCTTCATTAATGTTCATCTAGTTCTTCATCCAATCTTAATCTTTATCCAGTTCTGCTATTTCATTGAGACTCTCCTGATATAACCACTTCCTTTCTGCATCTATAAATAGACCTTCTGTGAGTTACCTGTGTTGTCTTCTTCTAGAACAATAAAATTAATGTGGATAGAACAGTTCAGATAATTTGGTCTTGGAAGTATTTGACAAGGGATGTTTGAGTTTGTATTAAATCCCTGACTTTTGATTACAGTAACATTTTTGGACAAGCAGCACGGATTTTTCATATCACTCGACATTTTCATTGTTTGTGCTGAAATGGTTTTGATTATCCTTTTCTAGTCAAATCTACCCATCATTCATAAATACAACAGTCTTTATAACTTTATAAACTCTGTTTATTAGATTTTAGGATGAGACTTTGTAGCACTCCTGCAACTTTCCATACAGGACAGGCTGTTCTTATGCTGTCTTGATTCTTAATCCTATCTTCTCATGATGTTTACAGTTTTTCCATTGGCTGTGTTTGCTGATAGAAACACATGGAACTTTCCAGCAACAGGTTACACTCTTGCTAACTCAGAATCTTGATCCATCCCCAGCCCACCTGATGTTAATAATGGGCTCTTCTTTATTTTGATGACCTGTCGTTGTCATCCATAATCAGTCAAAACTCAACCACACCCCCCTCACATCCTGCGTGAAAACCACTTAACGAGGCATTAGCTTACTATAATGCAATATTAGCTCATAAAAATGACCGGAGACATATGAGGTCTTTCACATATGTCCCCATTCAGTCTAGCTAAGGACATTATTAGGATTTGTGGCCTTCTCGGTTTGCTGAAATTACCACTTTGAAACTCTTATGAATTAATGTCAGCCATGGTTTTTTCCCAGGTAGTGTTGTTTACATAAAATATGTGACATGACCTGAACAAACCAAATTCAGTATTAAAACAACTCATTAAAGGGATAGTTCACCCAAAAATGAAAATTTGATGTTTATCTGCTTACCCCCAGCGCATCCAAGATGTAGGTGACTTTGTTTCTTCAGTAGAACACAAATGATGATTTTTAACTTCCAACCGTTGCTGTCTGTCAGTCAAATAATGCTAGTGGATGGGAACTTCTACTATAAGAGTAAATAAAACTTGCATAGACAAGTCCAAATTAAACCCTGCAGATCGTGGCGACACATTGATGTCCTAAGACACGAAACGATTGGTTTGTGCGAGAAACCGAACAGTATTTATATCATTTTTTGACTCTAATACACCACTATGTCCAACCGCGTTCAGCATTCGCTTAGTAAGGTCTGATCGCGCTCTGACAGCAGCAGTGATGTCTCGCGCATATACTTCAATGAGAGCGAGACATCACTGCTGCTGTCAGAGTGCGATCAGACTTTACTAACGAGTGCTGCACGTGGTTGAACATAGTGGTGTATTAGAGTTAAAAAATGATATAAATACTGTTCGGTTTCTCGCACAAACCGATCGTTTCGGGTCTTAGGACATCAACGTGTCATCACGAGCTGCAGGGTTTAATTTGGATTAGTCTATTCCAGTTTTTATTTACTCTTATAGTAGAAGTTCCCATCCACTAGCATTATTTGACTGACAGACAGCAACGGTTGGAGTTAAAAATCATCATTTGTGTTCTACAGAAGAAACAAAGTCATCTACATCTTGGATGCGCTGGGGGTAAGCAGATAAACATCAAATTTTCATTTTTGGGTGAACTATCCCTTTAAATCCATTTAATACGATTTCTACATATGCATTCAAGTTATAAAGATGAAATTTAAGATTCTCACTTTAACTTCTATAAAACTCCAATTCCGTTTTTGAGCAAATACACAAAGCAAACAATACATTTATAACTTTATTCCAATGTGTACATCAGTATTTAATTTAATTTAATTTAATTTAATTTAATTTAATTTAATTTAATTTAATTTAATTTAATTTAATTTAATTTAATTTAATTTAATTTAATTTAATTTAATTTAATTTAATTTAATTTAATTTAATTTTAAACAAATGAGAAGAAACTAAGCTAGTGAAAATTTGAAATGACTTTAGAAATCAAATTAGATAAATAGATGTAAAAGGTCAGTTTACTCAAGACAGACTGCAGTTTGAGTGGGAAACAGAGGATTCTTTGTGGTCAGTTGATCTTTGGTGACCTTTGGGAACACAAACTTCCTGGATGCTTTCCATCTCCAAACCACTGTCTGGCTACTGTGGCAACCCAAATGAATGCAGCCATGTCTATGGTCATTTCTCAAAGGACTCAATAGACGATTCACAACAGAAAAGGGAGGTTTCCGGACAGATAAAGAGGCCTCAAGAATTACGTCAAATGACAATTTGAAGATTACACCGTCTCGCCTACAACCTGTACGTTTATCATGACTTTCCAATTCATATTTTCTGTCATCCTTTTGTGCAAATAGTCTTGAATGAATATTCGGTTGAAAAGTGTGCTCATTTACAAAGAAACATAGCTTATATGATGCTTTTTTCACAGATCAGGAAAATTCCCAGTTATTTATTTATTTTAATTTATGAATCTACTATAATGTTTTTTCTAATATTCCTTTGGAACAATATACATAGAAATGCATTAGACAATGTTAAAATATGGTAAGACCAATAAAATTAATGTGGATAGAACAGTTCAGATAGTTTGATCTTGGAAGTATTTGACAAGACATGTTTGAGTTCTTATTAAATCCCTGACTTTTGATTACAGACTTGGCAAATCAGACTTGATTATAGTATCTTGGCAAATCTGTGAAATCTGTTCTGAAACTGAGACACAGCATACTGGGGTCTTTTTCTCTGGAGAAACATCAGAGAAGCATTTTTACTGTATCATTGAGAAACAATTGAGATGGGGAAACTGAGAATGTTGCAAAACAGGATGATTAACCAAATCACCTAAAGGGGTGAAATTCATATATAATCACTATCATCCTGGGGTAGCTGTAGAAGTTGCAAAAGTTGTAATCAAACAAACAAACCTTTGCTGTTGTTTAAAATTTGATTTGTGATCATATTAATGGATGTTACATGACAGATCTGGTATAATTTGAGCAGGTTCCTTGATTGAATTGTATAACATTTATGTTTATAACATTTACTAATGGCCATACTTCCCTGAGCATGCCCAATTTTGTCTGATCTTGAAAGTTAAACAGGGTCGGCCCTAGTTGGATGGGAGACTGCATGGGAATACCAGGTGTAAGCTTACTCCAGCTGATCCAAAATGCAGCAGCTGTTTTTACTAGAACCAGGAAGTATGACCATATTAGCCCGGTTCTGTCAACACTGCATTGGCTCCCTATTAAACACTGCATACATTTAAAAATCTTGCTGATTACTTATAAAGCCAGATGGTTTAGCTCCTCGGTAATTGAATGAGCTCTTATCGCATTATAGTTCTTCACGTTTATTGTGGTCTCAAAATTCTGGACTTTTGATAATAGCTAGAATAACAAAATCGACTGTGCGCAGTAAATCCTTTTCCTATTTAGTGCCCAATCTCTGGAAAAGTCTTCCTAGCGTTGTTTGGGAGGCAGACACACTCTGTCAGTTTATATCTAGAATAAAGACGCAACTCTTTAACCTAGCATACACAACATGCATCATATTTTAATAATTCAAATCCCTTAAATGATTGTTAGGCTGCATTAATTAGGTCAACCATAACCTAGTCTCAAATAGCCAGACCTTCAGATTAATGGCAGAAGGTCTGGACTCCATCGCAGCTTTAATTGGCTAAGGACCCCCAGAGGCAGTCTGACTGATATGTAAAGCAAACAATTACAGTTCCGCATTATGTTTAGGGGCTTGAAAATGTAAAATCGATGTCCCTACAATAACAGACTGAATACATTATCCATTTAAGAACATTGAGTTTACTGCAACAATGGCGCCACAGACTCCAAATCTAGTGTTTATAGTTGATCCTGATAAGTGCACAGTGTCACAGTGTCACAACCATGAGGAGGTTTGGCATTGGGCATTTGGATTTTGTTTCCAGGCAGACCATTAAAGAATGCGACAGACATGTCTTCTGGAAATCCTGAACCAATCAGATGATGATTTTGAAACTCCTGAAGTGATACCAATTTTGTCTGCCTTATGCATACGTTCAGACGTTCAGCCAACGGTCCGTGGGCGTGATGGACTGAGACTAACCGTAACCGGGAACACTTCCCATTACAGGAATGGCATCTGCATTTATATTCATCTGTTTGTCTCATCCTTATCCCAAGGTTACTGTAGTTAGCCAGATCCAATCCATATCCAGGCCAGATGGCCGATCTGCACCCAGGAACGACCGTAACAGCCCTTCACAGTCAGTGAAGACCTTGACAGGACAGATCCTCAGCGAAGACCTCAGTGACTAGATGAGCCCTCGGCACAGATCCCTATGGCCAGCTATGAATGCAACATGCAGGACCAGCTGGGACCTATTCAGAGTATTAACAAGAAGGACTTTCATTGTGCTTAGGGCCACTGATAAGCCAGTCTTACTGATAAGTACTAATGGCCAAATGGCAACAGTCACGTTTCAACCTGCTGGACAGACAACTCTTCCTTCCCACTTAATGCCCATGTGATGTATCCTGATCAATATCACACCATGCTTGTTCATCAAGGCCAGAGAAGAATGGGTCCCCCCACTGAGACTTTTTTTTTTTGTCACCAATGGAGTTTGGGTTCCTTGCCATTGTCGCCGTTGGGTTGCTTAGTTAGGGACATTTTATATACCAGCAATATTACTGATTTAACTGCACTGACACTATCGGATGAGACCAAAACTTGAACTGAATTGAGCTAAATGACTACACAATTGTCTTCAGTATAGAGCTGCTTAGATGAACTGAACATTATACAGTTAATGTCTTAACTGAATCATCACTGAACTGAACTGAGCTGAATTATGCTAAGGTTTACAGCAGAATGAACTTATTTGATGAAGTTTAATTTTGTTATCATTTATCATCATTAATTTTGTTATGCTCCAGTTTATTATTATGAAATTGCTTTGAAACAATTTCTATTGTATAAAGCACTATAAAAAACAAAGGTGACTTGACTTTCTACAACACTCTAAAAAATGCTGGGTTAAAACCTAACTCCAACCTAAGTTGAATATGGGTTAAATATGGACAAACCCAGCAGGTTGGGTTAAAGGGCACCTATTATGCCCTCTTTCACAAGATGTAATATAAGTCTCTACTCTGGTCAAGTTTCAGCTAACAAATTTGCCCCTATTTGGGGGTGAGCAAAAAACATGCCTTTTACTATATTACTATATTGCTGGCTAAAAAAATAAATCCAAAATTGGTTGAAAAAAAAAATGGTTGGGTGAAAACAACCTGGGTTTGTCCATATTTAACCCAGC
The DNA here is from genome assembly GCF_024489055.1 of Chanodichthys erythropterus. Classification (NCBI taxonomy): domain Eukaryota; kingdom Metazoa; phylum Chordata; class Actinopteri; order Cypriniformes; family Xenocyprididae; genus Chanodichthys; species Chanodichthys erythropterus. The sequence continues at coordinate 16,966,749 of NC_090236.1, read as the reverse complement.
ATTTTTTTATAGTGAAGCTTCACCGATTACAAGTTTCAAAAAAAGAAACTAGAAATATCATCATCATTGAGATGGTTGTACCACTTTCTGGTTAAAGGGATAGTTCACCCAAAAATGAAAATTATCCCATGATTTACTCACCCTCAAGCCATCCTAGGTGTATATGACTATCTTCTTTCAGACAAACACAATCAGAAATATATTTAAAATATCCTTAGTCCTCCAAGGTTTATAATGGTGGTGAATGGGGGGCTGCATTTTGAAGCCAAAAATAATGCATCCATCCATAAAAAAGTCATCCATACGACTACAGGGGGTTAATAGGCCTTCAGGCCTTCTGAAGTGAAGTGATGCATTTTCGTAAAAAAAATATCCATATTTAAAACGTAATAAATTTAAATAACTAGCTTCCAGCGGACATCCGTACGCAGAATGCACAAGTCAATTTGCGGCGGACCTGATGCACAACGTAATGACTAACACGTAGGTGCACAGGATAGAGCAAATCAAATTATCGGTCACGGATTATAAATCTAAAACGATTATTTTTAAATCTCTTAGGATTTCGATATAAGAGAAGAGAAGCTTAAATTTGTTGCACAGCCCTATTTGTCTGAACTGCAAGAGGCGTCTTAGTTAACAATATTCCTACATCCTGCATCATACATCGTGTCGGAAGATTACTCATTTGGCGCAAGTCGACTTGTGTAAAGTTGTCTGCCGGAAGCTAGTTATTTGAATTTGTAAAGTTTTAAATATGGATATTTTTCTTATAAAAACACATCCCTTTGCTTCAAAAGGCCTTTATTAACCCACTTGAGTCGTATGGATTACTTTTTTTATGGATGGATGCATTATTTTTGGCTTCAAAGCGCAGTCCCCCTATTCACAACTATGAACCTTGGAGGACTAAGGATATTTTTAAATATATCTCTGATTGTGTTTGTCTGAAAGAAGATAATCATATACACCCAGGATGGCTTGAGGATGAGTAAATCATGGGATAATTTTCATTTTTGGGTGAACTATCCCTTTAACTCATACTAGGCCCATGAAGATTGACATGAATTGTATATCTACATTTGACATAATTGTGAATACATATACACTACTGTATACAATACCGTTAACAGGTTTGGGGTCAGTACGATTTTTTTTTATTTTATATAATACTTTTACTCAGTAAGAATGCATTAAATTGATCAAAAGTGACAGTAAAGATTTTTACATCGTTACAGAAAAGTTCAAATAAATGCTGTTCTTTCGAGCTTTTTATTCATTAAAGGATCCTGGAGAAAAAAAAAATTAAGTAGATCACTTGTTTTGAATATAATAATTACAAATGTTTCTTGAGCATATTAGAATGATTTCTGTAGGATCATGTGACACTGAAGAATGGAGTAATGATGCTGAAAATTCAACTTTTTTGACATAACAGGGAAAAACATTTTAATATATTTTAAAATAGAAAACAGTTATTCTAAATTGTATTCATTATTTCAAAACATTATTGTTCTGTATTTTGCATAAAATAAATGTAAAAAATTGGTAATGCATTATGACTTTCAAAAACAGTTAAGTGTGTGTGTACTAAACTTCATTTGTGACATCCTGGTTAAATAACAGCAGGTTAAAGATTTCATTCGCAGATGAATGATGTCACAGATTCCTAAATCAAAAAGTAGCCTACCTGAAGTATACTTTCCCACCTTTCTGAAAGCCGTGCTGCACGCGCACGATCCTCCCTGCTGCTGACGTCACGAGCGCAGCTTTTTGTCCAGCAGTGTGAGGACTCTATCACTGCTGAGGTTCGCGAGCGCGGAGGAGGAGCTGTCAAAGTTTACAGCCAAGTCCAGCGAGTTTTCTCAAGAAGACGAGAAGGCGAGATCTCTATACGTTTAGAAACCCCTGAAAGAAGAGCTCTTCAAACTATGGAGTGAAGTCTGAGAGGTTTTAAACACAAGAAATGGCAGGACCAACTGAGATCGGATTGATTTTTACCTTACTGCTCTCATGGAGCTTCTGTGCGACGCCGGAAAAGAAAGGTAGGAGTATTGTGAAACTGCTTGTTGTGTAGGCTAAGGTTAAACCTTCATCTTTGAGAAGGTTGATTGGAGAATGATCTCCAGTAAAGCTTGATGGGAACGTCGCACATACCTCCAGAGATGTACAGCGTGGGAACAGAGTGGAAGTTTGTGCGCAGTCCCACAGAGAACTTCCACTTGGACTCTAATTAGTGTTTGAAATGACGCTTTTATCGAACGTGACATTTAAACAGGCAGTATTCTTTCTGGAGCAACCTGAGGTTGAGTGTCTATAGTGCAGGCAGGGACCAGTCCTTCTTGTGTTTGAACCTTCAACTTTTCACTTCCCAGCACAGATTTGAGGCTGTGTGACCCCACCCCATACTTTTAATAAGGTTGTGATTTCTTTGCGTTCATTAGTGCAGTGCTACAAGGTGGCACTGACGTGATTTTATATTGCATGGTAGAGGCGAAGATAAAAGGGGATTGCCTGAAACTGTTTATGCACTGTAGCCTAAAACATTTTTTATAAAATGTGCTTCATGTGGTAAATTGAGTGGTTTTATTCAAGTCAAAATATTTCTTAAAAATTAAAAAACAAACAAAAAAAAAAAAACGATCTAACTACAAAAGGTCACAATTATGACATTTGGTAATGCTTTAAAATAAGGTTTTGTTTGTTAACATTAGTTACCTACATTAGTTGACATGGACTAACAATGTACTTATACAGCATTTATTAATCTTAATGTTAACCTCAGCATTTCCTAATACATTATTAAGATCAAAAGTTGCATTTGTTAACATTAGTTAATGCACTATGAACTAACATGGATATTTTTATTAACTAACATTAACAAAGGTTAACAAATGCTGTAAAAATATATTGTTCATTGTTAGTTTATGTTAGTTAATGCATTAAATAATGTTAACAAATGATACCGTATTGTAAATTGTAATTGTTACTGAAATTATTATCAGATAGAAATAGCTTAATACAACTATATATCCCTATTTGTAAAACATAATTTATTAGGCCTACAGTTTTAAGACATTTTCTTTTGTCAATTAATTAATTGATTGACTGATTGATTGTCAAATTTGACTGCTGTGTGGTGTCAGGCAACCTAAAAATGACTTTTTTTTTTTTTTTTTTTATTATAACAACATCTCTGCTTTTCACAATTATTTGTCTTTTAAGTTTAAACTCTATTTTCTTAATTAAATTCAAAGTAGTTGAAAAAGTCCAGTGAGCAGCAGATTATGAATTTTGAATCACTTTAATTTAAAATGTAGCTTTTAATTTTAGTATTGTGAAAGCTTGTTGATACCTGAAGGATGTACCCCTGATCTGACCCTGAAAATGTATTCAGCTTAATTCATATTATAAATTATATTTGACTTCATATAGATTTAATCACATGAAGCACATTTTTCTTTAGGGTAATTAAAATATATATTAATATGTAGGTGTCCACCGCATTTTCTTTGATATGAATGCAATTAACTAAAACCATTTATTTAATCTGTGATGTTAGTGTTAGAGATTGTCACATTTATTAGATTTGTTAAAGTGTGTTTATATGTCACTCTGCGTATTATTTAGATGGTCTCAGGGGTGTCCTGTGTGTAAACACATGACTGTGCCAATACTGACAGATGGGACACACACAAATCACTTTATTACAGTCTGCTTCCTCATTTGGACTCATTCAGGTTTACAGTCACAGTGCCAAGAGAGGAATCACCTTCCTTTAATAATAAGTTCTGTTTTGACAATCATCAGTGACATTATCTTTTAATACAGATTTTTGTTTGTTAGACTTGCTTTATATTACATATGGAATTTATAGTGGAAGTATATAATAAAATGAGAAGAATATTAAACAAGTAAGTTTACATGGTCACTCATTATCATTGTGAAATGCACTGACAGCCAGTTTTCCAGCCCCCATAGTGGTTTAGAGGACGGGTATTATAGTATCAATGAGGACAGTTGTGACGTCCTATAATGTCTTCGGGCTCCCTGTTGTGCCTTGCTCAAGGTCAGAGAAATGCTGCAGCTATCTGTTATATTTAAGACCGAACCAGCTGTTTAGTCTTCATAGACTATCCATGTGAATACCAGATAAATGCGTTTACTGGCCCAGATTCCAAGTGGCTGGTGCACCGTGTTGAGCTATATTTGAATTTTCAGTAAAATGTCCCACATTTGGTCATCACTCCAGCCACATGCAACATAGACTTTCAAGTGTCTCTTTCCCTTCATTATTTTGTCATTGACCTCTGGATACAGTCCAGCCTCATTGTGACCTAGAACAATGTCTCTCAGGTGGTCACCTAAATCATTAGTGCAGTAAGAACCATATGTGGCTACGGATGCTGCAAATTATTTAAATGTTAAAAGCTTTTTTTTTTTTTTTTTCAAAGTTGCTTCAAAGCGCGTATCACCAATAGTACAGACAAAACTCCTCATTTCTTCTGATAAAGGCTGTAAAGCAAAGCTTGTCATATCAAAGTGGATAAGCTTGTATTCTTTAAACTCAAGTTTCTTGTGTTTTATTCCAATTTTATTGGACCGGATTTATTCCAAAATGAGAAAGTCCCTAAGAACTTGCTTGTTTCAATTAGTTTTGTCTATAGGCACTGAGATTTAATCTAGTCCATCTGAGTGAGTTGTACTCACAGGTCTTCTACAGACACTTCTAACTCCCATCCGGACGGCTCAGAGATGACTCAGAGTTAAAGCATACAAATACATGTGAGATGAGCTTTAGTTGTGTTTGCCGGGTCTGAGTGTTTGACTGGTTTGAAGTAGTAAAGGTGTTGGAATGGGGTTTGTCAGCATGTTTGTGTACAGTATGTCTAGAAAAGTCAAAGTCTTTTTACGCTTTTAAGTAAAAAGCTGCTCCTCTCACAAAGATAAGGTCCCGATATACTCACGGCAAAGTTCTTTTTCGTTCTTCGTTTATGGGTAAATGAAGTCCGAAATACATGAGCAGCGCTATGCTGTTATCGAACTCATAATTGATGAACTTTGTAACACTTTCCAACACTGCGTCCGAACTCCAAATATGCCTACTTCCATACTATATAATAGGCAAACAGTTGGGGAAAAGTTCCGGAATGACCTACTACTTCCGGCAAGATTCTGACAGAGACTTTACTATCTCATGAGGCCATGTGAAACGTGGTGAAATTTCATTCATACTACACACATTGGTACTATATACAACATACTTTTTTTACAGTCACAAAATAAGTTTCAAACCAAATGTACCAACTATACAGTATGTGATTTTTAGAGACTTTCAAAGGAGACTTTAAAAGGATATTCACTCCAAAATGTAAACTATCATTTATTCACCCTTATGTCGTTCTAAACCTGTATGATTTAATTTCTTCTGTGGAACACAGAAAAAGTGTTTTTGTCCATACAATGGGGTCCAAAACAACATTAGACCCCAATGATTTTCATTGTTTGGACAAAAAACAAACAAAAAACAGTTGAAACATCCTCAAAATGTCTTAGAATTTTTCAACAACACGTTATTGAACCGAATTGAATCAATGTTGAACTGACTTAAACTGAATAATGACACTATTATAGCTGAATTGAACTCATAATTGATTAACTTTGCAACACTGACTTTCCTGTTTATTAAAAAGAAGCTGAAGAAATACTAAAATATGAAGCTGCTTTGGATAAATACACTATATAAATGTGACTTCATTTTCATTTCTTTTTTGTGTGAACTGTCCTTTATTCAGTTCCTTGTAGAAACATTCAGGATTTAAAAAAGTTCGTAGGATAAATGAGGATATAATCACAAAAACATGTAATACAACTTTTGATTCATCTTGGGAATTCTAGACACATTTAGTGTGTCAGATTTCATGTAGTAGATGGTACGATTGAGTCTTCATCGAGCCTTGTTGAGTCAGGCCTCATCTAATCATTTGCAACTTGCTTGTTTGTGAGCCAAAAGACAGATCTCGCAAATATTTCAAAACAGCTAAACAAAACAGTCCTCACGTGCTGTACCACTCCTTATCGAGTCGCTGGCATGTTGTGTAAGGCGTGCTTAGGAACTTTCGAGAATATCAGTGAGCAAGAGAGTGATCTTCAAGATTTTCCTTTAAAGGGATAGTTCACTCAAATATTAAATGTCTGTCATCATTTACTCATTTCTATCTTATTACTCATGTCATTCCAAAACTATTTGACTTGCTTTCTTTTGTAGAACTTAACAGGATGCTGTTCTTTCCATTCACTCATAATGAATGAGAAGGTTTGCACCATAAAAAATATCCAAAAATAAGTCCATATGACTAGTGTGCTATATTTCAAGTCTTCCTAAGTCAAACTTTAGTCTGTTCCTTCCAAAACTATCGTATAAGTCATTACTCACTAATAAACTTATCCTCCAACCACTGGAGCCAGATCATTGAGTCAGTGAGTTGAACTCTTGAGTCGTATTTTAACTACAGAAAACTTGGAATACAAAAATATGTGTAATTTTGATACCCAATATTGGTATTTTATATAGCCAATATTGTCAATACATAAAAATTACAATTCAAAGCCAAAAACCATTTCGCCAAGGAGTATGTGGGATTACATGTACAGTTCAGCCACAAATGAAAATTCTGTCATCATTTACTCACCATCATGTTGTACCAAATCTTTATGACTTTACAGATATTCTGAGAAATTTTTGCTGCAATTAAGATTGCAGCAAACGATCGCTGCCATTATAATTACTGAAGCTATCAATTGCAACGTGAGGTACACAAAGCTGCACTCTTACGAAAAGCTGTGCAACGAATCTCTTATTGGCTTTTGTTTGTTATAATGAAAGGATTTGTTAGCATGCAGAACTCACGCTGAACCGAAACTCTACCGTTTTGAGCGCTGTTGAGCGGATTCTGACTAACTTAAACACATCTGATAGGCAATTGCGTTCATGCGCTCAACAGATATGTCTGTGATTGGCTACAAAAGCTCAACACTGCAAAAACATGTTGTAAATAGAAACCTTTGACGCATTTACACAAACATTCATGGGAACATTTAAAAGCAGCCAGCTATCAATGGGTAGCGGTACTGCAGAACAGCAGGTATCATCACATTAAATGATCAAATAAATCTTTAACAGGACGAAGATCCATTTTGAAGGCTGCCAATATTTTCAATGTAGTAAAAACTGTTCTCTGAAGAAAGTTTGTTTTAAATGACAAGAGGGAAAGTAAATTTTTATTTTTATTTCATTAATTCCTTTACATTTATCCAGGTTTAACTCTCCATTTGGGATTCCTGTTAATCTCAGGTCTCTCTCATTTACTGAAAAATCTGATTGGCTTTTTTCCTATTAACAATGAAGGTCAAAGATGGATTTGTTTGCTCTTGTGGGTGTTTTGCCTTAGCCCCAGGCATCATACCATACAGATTTCTCTGGAAAACACCCAGATATCCTTGCCAACAGTGAGCCCTGTAAAATTGAACAAAGACCGACCATTTGCCTAATTATAGACTCACCTAATTTTTTTTAAAAACACAGATTGCACATCACTCTATGTTCCTTAGTCTGCCAATTCAGCTTGTTCTTATGATAAATAGCCTTTTTGAATTGTCATGTAGCAGATTGTCCTCTATTGTAGTCACATATCCTTCTTCGAAAAGCCATCATTGTCAGTTCTTCCACTAATGGTTGGCGACCATCAGTGTTCTCCATTGGGATTATGAATTGTTTAGCCAGTGATCTTGGGAAATACATCAACCCTGTATTTTCCCCTAATTGTGAGATGAATTTGAGATGTGATACTGCTCTTCTTTCCCATTACTGTACTTTCCTCCCCCACCTCAGAACGTTCCAAGATGGAGGACAGTTGCGTTAAACTGTCAGGCATCATTTAATTGCGTTGTCATGGCAGATAAAAATAAATGTAAATAACATGTGCTGTTAACAGTGATGACAACTCTTTCTCTAACTCTAACTCTCTAAGGGAGTTTCTAACTCTCTCTGACACTAACAATTTCTCAAAAAATAAAAATCATTGCAAAGGAATGCTGTGCGCCTACAGCTTTCCTGTAGTTCAACAGGTACAGCATAATGACACCAACGGTTGAGGTAACTGGAAATTTTCTTTTTGGCTAATTCAAAATGCTTTCCATAATTTTGAGAAAGGAACAAGAGAAACTTTTAATCTTTAAAACTCCATTTTATATTTGCATTTTACACCAGAATATGTATTTAAACAAGCACATGGGGCCCTAGTACTTGTGTTGTAATAAAATTCAACAAAATCAAAAAAAATTTCATTTTAATGTTGTACATCTTTATTTTTAGTGTTATGTAAGATTATCTTAAATGATTAGTTCACTTTCAAATTAAAATTTTCTGAAAATTTACTCACCCCCATGTCATCCAAGATGTCCATGTTCTTCTTTCTTCAGTTGAAAAGAAATTAAGGTTGTTGATGACAACATTCCAGGATTTTTGGACTTCAATGGACCCCAATTGTCATATACAATATGCTAGTGCAAGTATATAACAATTAGTTCAAACTTTGACCTGTGGAGGGCAGTAATACACTTAGTAGTGTCTACACTGCCGGAATTCTAATAGAGAAGAAGAGAGCTAGTTCAAGATGAGCATTTATGATTATTTTTTTTATTTTTTTAGAAAATGAGTGATGGTTTCTCTAGATAAGACCCTTATTCATCATCTGGGATCATGTAGAACACTTTGAAGCTGCAATGAAACTGTAATTTTGACCTTCAACACTATATGGAGAATAATCCTGGAATGTTTTCATCAAAAACCTTAATTTCTTTTTGACTAAAGAAAGAAGGACATGGACATCTTGGATGACATGGGGGTGAGTAAATTATCAGGAAATTTTCATTTGAAAGTAAGCTAATCCTTTAATAAGGTTAATAAGGTTTTAGTGTTTTTTAAGATTATGTTTTAAGGCAGCCTACTCCATGGCAAAACTGTCTTTAGATTTAAATTAGGTTTATTAAATTAGGTTTAAATTTTATTAATGATCATATTGGCTATATCAAGATGATATTGTGTATGTCCTTATTATAATATTAATCAGGGAAATTAAAACAAACATGACAGATAAAAATAGACAATGATGATTATTTGTAGCATGTCCTCTGAGCAATGCCAAAGTCATGGGTTCGATTCTCAAGAAAGAATACATGTACTGTCAAATTTTGAAAAATTAAAATCCTGTAGTCATTTACTCACCCTCATGTCATTCCAAACCCATAAATCTTCCAAACCCCAGAAAACAAATGAAGATATTTTTAAAGGTCCCATTTTTCGTGTTTTTTTGAAGCTTTGATGGTGTTTATAGTGTGCAATATAACATGTTTCGCATGTAAAAAAACACAGTATTTTTCACATAATTTACTTATCTGTATAACGCTGTTTCCACTGTCATAAAAACGGGCTGATGACTTCCTTGTTCTATGAAGTCCCTCCTTCAGAAATACGTAACGAGTTCTGATTGTGCCAGCGGTTCCTGTGTTGTGATTCGACAGCAGCTTAGCTCTCCTTGCCCGGAAAGGTCACGCCTCTTACCATAACGTGTGCTGCACATAGTTTTACATGTGGATTATTGTGGTGTCATGCCGAATGAACACAAAAGACAATAATTCCTGAGAGACTGAACTCTTTAATCTCCACAAGCAGCGACAGAAAATGTACAACGTTAGCACTCACTCAGAAGTGTACCTCATACGGAAAACAGCCATATACATAAACATAGTCCCCTCTTGTGGCCATTATGTGCACTGCAGTCCAACATTAACTTTTGCAGTAAGGATACCACAATTATAATTTTCGGGAACCGAGTTAATCATAAATTGTAACCATTGATCTCTAAGTACAGCATCCCTGGGAAGGCCAAACAAAGGTGATTGGACTGCGGGATGAAAATAACACCGTTTCGACGACATGGCGACAAACACACTCTACAAACGCAACTCTTGCTCTTCTCCGTGGGAGCGCAACAAGACCACGCCCCCTTTTTTGTGTATTCCTGTGGGAGGAGGTTTTAGTGACGTCATTAAAGAAGGAAGTCGAGGGATGTAGTCCAAACTGGCCGTTCGATGTAGGCGACTTCTGTTAAATAAAATATCTCGCTTGGCTTTGAACTTTGAGCTTTAAAATTTTACAGATTTTATTTATACTCTAACAACAACATTACACACTAACTAAAGTTTGAAACATGGGATCACGAAGAACGGGACCTTTAATTAAATCTGAGAGATTTCTGTCCCTCCATTGGAGGGACATCAGCGAACCCAAACAAAAGCTCAACTTGCTTGACGTGTGAGAACAAACATCATTGGTTCTTGTGGAAGCTCAAATGTGCTGCGTGACACATGAGAATGAACCTCATTGGTTCTCACATGACAAGCAAGCATATTTGAGCTTCTGTTTACCATAACTGATGTGTGCGTTGATGAATGTTTATATGTGAATTAAAGCCTAAATTCAATCTGTTCAGCATATAAAACGATCGTATCTCTTCAGAAAATTTGGACTAAACTGCTCAATTCATATGGATTAGTTTTACGATCTCATTATGAACTTCAAGTTGGGTAGATGGTCAATAGATGGACGGTCTCAGATTAGTATCTTCATTTGTGTTCTGAAGATGAACGAAAGACTTATGGATTTGGAACGACATGATGAGAATTTTCATTTTTGAGTGAAATAACCCTTTAGATACTTGATCACATTTGATCAAAAAAATAAATAAAACAGATTCTATGGGACTTTTACTTTGTAAATTATTATAAATCTCTTGACATAGTGTCAAATGGAAATTATGAGTCTCTTCTCAGCGACAATTTGATTTCTTGATTCATTTGCAAAAGCTTTGCTTGCTGCCTACAAATGCTTATTTTTGCAAATGCATTGACACAAGTCTCCGCCCACTTATTAAACATAGATCACTCACTCCACGTGCCTGACACCATGAATTTTTGTCTCAATAATGTTTATTCTATTTTCACATCGTTTACAAAAGTGAGATGCAAAAAGCCTTGCAATATCAGTCTCTTCACCATCCTGATTTGCTGTCTCATTGTCCTCATCTGTCATCGAGCTCCCACACTGTTTGCACACGCTTTGCATGACCCCGTGATTGGTTTTGCAGACGGCCGGCTGTGATTTCTCTCAGCAAAACCTAATGCCCGGCATCAATTTCCTGTCTTTAATACCTGCATACTTCCTCCTCCACCTCTGCTAAGTTTTCATCATCCGTCCTGAACGCTCTTTCAAGATGAGTTACCAGAACCCACTCATGGCTCCTTATTGAGTTCCCAGGAGGGAGATTGTAAAAAATTGTCCGTTGCTAAGGGGCCTTTAGCATGTGAAGGCTGGTTGTTTCTGGGTTTTGATGCCTCTCCCTGGTGATTGGCTTTCCCAGAATCACATCTGCTGAAGCGGTTGGAGTTTCAAGAGCTGCGGAGAAAGTCAAATGAGTTTGTCGGGGAAAAAACGGACCTCCTGCTTTGATAAACTGTTGAGCAGTTTCCTAAAACTGGCGTAGAAGTCAGTGCCTCATTTGCTGGAGTGACTCTCTTTCTTTGGCAGAGAACAATGAGGGTTTTCTTCAGTGGACTGCAGTTTTTGAATGTTTCTCCATACTGCTGCAATAAAGGAAAGAGCTGTGTGACAGAAGTGTCATGTTTTTGAGTTCCTTTGTCGTTCACAGTCGTGTGGCGGCTCTGACAGTTTGATTGCAAGCTGATTGCAGTGACAGCGACTGAGCTTGAAATGGCCAGAATCTATTTAGAGCAAAATGCTGTGATAACCTTTGACAGATTTTCTTTCTTTCTTTCTTTCTTTCTTTCTTTCTTTCTTTCTTTCTTTCTTTCTTTCTTTCTTTCTTTCTTTCTTTCTTTCTTTCTTTCTTTCTTTCTTTCTTTCTTTCTTTCTTTCTTTCTTTCTTTCTTTCTTTCTTTCTTTCTTTCTTTCTTTCTTTCTTTCTTTCTTTCTTTCTTTCTTTCTTTCTTTCTATGGACTCATCATCTCTGCATGTTATCACATATGCTAATTCTCAAGATAACTCTGTGACGTTTGCCAGCTCATTGGAGGACTATGTTTGGAAACTCATGAATGTCCCCGGAAATGGTGCATTGAACCTGCACGTCATGGAGTTTATAGTATTTCCATTATTAAGTGAGCCACTATGGTGGAAAGAGATCTTTGAATTCAGGCTGGAAAAAAAATAAACTTTCCTTTTTCGTTCTTGACATCTCATTAAGGTGTGGCTTCACGTGAGAAGCTGCAGTTTCTGCAAATCCCACAGGATTCCTCATCACATTTAATTGACCAATAGAAAAGAACACTACATGATTCTTTTTTATTTCATCCAAGGTAGGGAAAGGGAAAATCTTTTAAAAACAAATGTGGCAAGTTCTTAGAAATTAATTCCCTGTATGTGTGTATATACCAGGAATCATTTATTCCAAAAAAAAACAATTTATTCCAAGTCGATGGGGAAAAACAAAACAAAAAAAGAGTAAGAAATAACAAAAATACTACTTAATAAGGTTTAAATTAAATAGAGTTTTTTTAATCATTTTGGATATAAAGACATTTGGATTTATACCCCCAAAATGGTCAAAATGAAATATGTAAATTTGATTTCAAAATTAAAAACATGCTTATCATAGAAGAGGTGTATTCAAGCCACCGTATATATAAACTTAAATCTAAACATATGTTTGAATAAATGAATAGAGCAGGTTAAAAATACAGCATCATGACATTGACTGTGTTGTGCGTCACACTGGCCTTCATTGGCGGTTATATTTCATTCACTATTGGAAATCACTGAGGTGTAATATTGCAGGGAACACACTGTACAGGATTCTGACAGAAGCAATAACACAGCAAACAGAGTCTGTCCTGAATAAAGCGTCAAACAGTTACTCAAATATTTGACTTTACTATTTAATCAAACAGTGGCAGTTGTCCTATCGCAATATAACACCGCTTAAGATGAACCCTACGTATCTGATATCTAGTTATTCATGTATGTGTATCAGCCAGATAATCTGGGAGGATGTGGAATTGTTTTTTTTTTTTTGTTTTTTTTTTTAGAATTGTTCTTAGATGTTCAGGTGTTTGTTCTCAGACCCTTTGAACTGAAAAGTGCTGTTTCCATTTATTATTCCATGAGGTGTATATTTAGCAAACCTTAACGGAAAAAAAGGAGAGAAAACAGTAAAGGAAAACATTGAGAAACAGGATGACAGTTCTAGGCCAGCAGCTCCTGATGCACATACGCTGAAATGCACACTAATGCAAGAATGTGCCAAAAAAAGGCAGTTTATTGAGCCTGTAACACATTTGTGGTTTACAGTGGACCATTTTTAAGTCTGGAACAGTCTTTTATCCTAAAATATCAAGATTATGTTTCTCAAAATATCCAATTGAAATCTCAGCATGTCAGCGTATTGATGTAGTCAGTGTATTGCTGACTAAACTAGTAAGACGTCAAGAAAGACGTTTTTGCTTTTTAAGCAAAGGTAACCATTTTGATTCACCTCTTCCCAAACCTGACCACATCTGACTGACCTTTCAAACCATAATTTATAACTTATGTTCATAAAACGTTCCATTTAAGGCAGAGCTTGTAAGAAAATTTCCCTCAGCCAAAGTGAAACACAACTCTCAATAACCTCCTGTGTCTTCTTGGGTGATCATGTTTCAAAATAACACTTGATCCGAACAGGCCGCAGATGTCCTGGGATAGGTGATACAGCTATCAGTGACACTCCCTCTACACAGTATAGGACCTGCTGTGAAAATATAGACGTGTACGAAGTGAATTGTAATGGATCTCTTTGTTAACGTGCTTTGTTTAGTGTATACTTGCTTTCAGATGAATGGCTACGGAGGGATTATTTTATTTATTGGCATTTTGCCTTTATTATATAGGACAGTGGAAAACTAACAGGAAAGTGGTGGGAGAGAGAGAGAGAGGCAATGGGATCAGGATATAACTCAGGCCAAATTGGAACTCAGGACCTTACTGTGATACAAATTCTTTTTAAGAGTTTACATCGGTTTTTATGATGTGTTCACACTTGCTTGGTTTGATTAAAGGTGCCGTAGAACGTGTTTTCAAAAGATGTAATATAAGTCTAAGGTGTCCCCTGAATATGTCTGTGAAGTTTCAGCTCAAAATACACCATAGATTTTTTTTTTTTTTTTTATTAATTTTTTTTAACTGCCTATTTTGGGGCATCAATAAATATGAGCTGATTTAGGCTGTGGCTCCTTTAAATGCTCATGCTCCCCACCCACGGAGCTCGCGCTTGCCTTTAACAGCATAAAAAAAGTTCACACAGCTAATATAACCCTCAAAATTGTTCTTTACAAAATGTTCGTCATGCAGCATGTCTAATCGCGTAAGTATGGTATTTATTTGGATGTTTACATTTGATTCTGAATGAGTTTGATAGTGCTCCGTGGCTAAAGCTAACATTACACACTGTTGGAGAGATTTATAAAGAATGAAGTTGTGTTTATGAATTATATATACAGACTGCAAGTGTTTAAAAAATGAAAATAATGAGTCTTGTCTCCGTGAATACAGTAAGAAACGATGGTAACTTTAACCACATTTAACAGTACATTAGCAACATGCTAACGAAACATTTAGAAAGACAATTTACAAATATCACTAAAAATATCATGTAATCATGGATCATGTCAGTTATTATTGCCCCATCTGCCATTTTTCGCTATTGTTCTTGCTTGCTTACCTAGTCTGATGATGATTCAGCTGTGCACATCCAGACGTCCTGCCCTTGTCTAATGCCTTGAACATGAGCTGGCATATGCAAATATTGGGGGCGTACACCCCGACTGTTACGTAACAGTCAGTGTAATGTTGAGATTCGCCTGTTCGTCTGAGGTCTTTTAATCAAATGAGATTTATATAAGAAGGAGGAAACAATGGTGTTTGAGACTCACTGTATGTCATTTCCATGTACTGAACACTTGTTATTCAACTATGCCAAGATAAATTCAATTTTTAATTTTAGGGCAACTTTAAAACAAACCCTGGTGTGTTTTCTCTGTTAGTACGGTTAAATTGAATAAGTGTGAGGCTGTGAGCGCTGCTATCCGAATCACACAAACAGAGTGAGACCCCTGAAAAGGAACCAAACACAAAGGCATCTAAAAGAACCAAAAACAGGATGTGATGTCACAAGATGCTTCTCTAAATAGGACAGAATGCTTGAGCAAACCTGATTTTTCTCGTCATAGTTGCAACATTGCCCTTTACAGTTCAGTACAGGTGTCAGAACAACGTCTCCTCACAGCAGATCTTCATTTGTGTGTGTGATGGAGCAATTTCTGCCGCTGTTTTGACTCCATTACACATTTCATAAGCTCTTTGTGAGTTCTCCACTGGTAAAAATACCCTCATATGCACATAAAACGTTTAGCACATTTAGCCCAACACATATACGTCATAAAAGTTTTTTTCTTGTGTATGTGTGTATGTGTGTATGTGTGTGTGTGTGTGTGTGTGTGTGTGTGTGTTTGTGTCTTTAGATTCACACAAACACACCTTTATTACTCCTGAGGAAATAAAGTTATTTTTATTGATAGCACCTTTTGCAGCATAAAATTGAAAGCAATTTTCCAAGTTTTCATTTGTTTGTTTTTTCCATTTTCCCTTTTTTTTCCCTTCTTGAATATTTTTGTTTCTTTAAAAATATGGATAGTAAAGCTGTCAAAATGGAAAATATGTTTCACCCTTTGTTTACTCACACTTTATTTTAATGTGTTCTCATTGCAGTGTAATATTATGGCTCTTTTCCACTGCATGGTACGGCTCACTTAAATAGTACCACTTTGAGGTTCCAGGCAAGCCGTACCGATACTAAAATGTGATGTGTAAACACAGCAGATCATTGATTGGTCAGAGAGAATCATCACTACCAGCATCATTGTATTTGCGTTATGAGACGTGCCGTGCCGTGCCGAGCCGAGTCATACCATGCAGTGGAAAAGTGCTATTATATTTCAACACAATGCTTTACTATAGGTTTAGGGTTTGGTTTAGTGTTAAAGGGTTAGTTCACCCAAAAATGAAAATTCTGTTATTAATTATTCACCCTCATTTCGTTCCACACCCGTAAGACATTCGTTCATCTTCGGAACACAAATTAAGATATTTTTGATAAAATCCAATGGCTCAATGAGGCCTCCATTGCCAGCAAGATAAATAATACTTTCAAATGCCCAGAAAGCTACTAAAGGCGTGTTTAAAACAGTTCATGTGACTACAGTGGTTCAACCTTAATCTTATGAAGTGATGAAAATACTTTTTGTGCGGCAAAAAAATAAAATAATGACTTTATTCAACAATATCTAATGATGGACACTGCTTCATGAAGCTTCATAGCTTTACGAATCTTTTGTTTCGAATCAGTGGTTTGGAGCGCCCCCCAGTGATGAACAATAGAAATTTCAAAACGTTTATGACAGGCCTCTTTTACTGAAATCACATGACTTTGGCAGTTCGATAGAAGCTCTGAACCACTGCTTCGAAACAAAAGATTCATAAAGCTTCGAAGCTTCATGAACCAATGTTTTGAAATCGCCCATCACTAGATATTGTTGAATAAAGTCGTTATTTAGTTTTTTTTGTGCACAAAAAGTATTCTCGTCACTTCATAACATTAAGGTTGAACCACTGTAGTCACATGAACTGTTTTAAATATGTCTTTAGTAGTTTTCTGGGCATCTAAAAGTGTAAATTATCTTGCTGGCCATGGATTTTGAAGATATCAAAAATATCTTAATTTGTGTTCTGAAGATGAACGAAGGTCTTACAGGTGTGGAACGACATGAGGGTGAGTCATTAATGACAGAATTTTCCTTTTTGGGTGAACTAACCCTTTAAGCTACTTGAAATTATGCATAATTTACTAAATTTTTCAAAAAAAAAAAAAAAAGTGTTACGAAACATTTTATGCTTTACTCATTTAGAGACATTTTAATTACTATAGAAAATTATTTAGATTGACTTTGTGAACACAAACAAAAACCAAATTGCAGTGCTATCTATGAGGCAAAATGTTTGTTAAAATTGTCAAAATTATTTTCTGTGATTGCATTTCACAGATGCGCTTGTATTTATAACGCTGACTTGTATTTAACCTGGAAAATTCCTTTTAAATTGAAGTATTTCCAACGAACAATGGATAAAACTCTATGCTAATAAATTAATAGATTTAGTTTGCATCCAAGTCATAATTGAATGCTATTTATCTTGGCAAGCATCAATAATCAGAAAATAATCTTGAATCAAATTCATCCTATTTCAGTTAACTTGCTGAATTGCATGTCTCATAGGAACTGCAGTGATATGCATCTAGGATGTAGGCCCTGCTGGATGTGGTTTTCCCAGCCCTAGGCTCTCTGCAGCTGAGACTTGTGAGAACAGCTGAACTTTTTCCTCTCTTTCATTCCTTCCCATTTACTCTTTTAATTCACTGAAGTCTTCTACTATTCAGTACAACGGAACTAATTCATCATCACTGTACAGCACATCTCCATGTTGACATATCCATATCTGCGATCGCTGTGTTATTTACTCACTTTGCTGAAGGCTTTTTGCCTAAGCCTCCTCAAATGTGCGTTAGGGATATTAGAAGCTCTTACAAAACTGACACGGAAACCTCCACAGGCATGTTTTCACATGAATGCTCTCGAAACTGCAGAAATTCAGGTATTATTGCAACAAAAACAAGCATATGGCTCATTTAGAGTTTACCGGGATCTGTTGTCATGCTTCATATCCTTTTGACGTATGTTATGATATGCTGATGATTAGTCTTAGTTTCTGGAAATATCCGTATCTCTTGATTTCTTTCATATCAGGCAGACTAGTGTTTTTAGTCAGACTGTGTTTGTTTGGTCTAGAGGTACGTAACGGTATTGCCAAAGCGAGACTGCATGTCTCACTTACAAGGTCTCGCAGCATGTGTTGATTTGAAGTGGATCTAATCCCAGATGCCCCACTCTCCTTTAGGTAATTCATTGGTTAATTTGGCCAATATCCTCCAAGCAGAACAGCAAACTCTTCGTAATGACTTCTGAGGCAATGCTTGCCATAGTGTTTGGGGAAACATTAGTGCCTGCAAATGTAATTATAGAACCATTACATGAGATGAGATTCTTGTGAAGTACCACTTCAGGGCTAAAAAATTTGAATCGTTTGTGTTAGAAGTCTTTTTAGTGGCAAAATAACACTTTTTTTTCTTATTTCGTTAATGAAAGCTATGATGGAAAATGTTGGATTTCCTTTTTTTTTTTCTATGAATAAAACGAAACAACAACATAGACTAGACTAACTATATCAACACGCAATATTGTTGCTGAAAAAAGAACAACTTTACCAAAATCTCTCTATAGTTTCTTAAAAAGCCTCCTCCAGTTTTCATGTTTGGGGTTGCCAGATACCAAGAGGTTAAATCCCAAAATCAAAGCTGTGGTCCTTCATAAGCCACTTGCTTCATGATTCTGGATATATTGAGAATCACATTTTTTGTTTGTTTGTTCGTTCTTAACAGACAACTAAACAAAATAACATTTAATTTACTAGAGGTTCTGACAAAATGTCAGTTGCTGCAGTCTATTTAAAATGTTTATTTAATCTGAATGAATTATTTTTTAAAAATCGATGACTCTTGTTTCATTACTGGATGAAGCATCATTTTTGAACGAATCTCTTGAATGAATGATTCAATGACAAATCATTTTCTAACAGTCACTTGTCGCCACCTACTGGTGTGATGATTTAATCAATACAATCATTATTTGAAGCACCATGTTACTTAAGTTACTTTCAAAAGGTGATTTACTCTATTTTTATTGCTACTGTAGATAATATATTTGTAACACAGAAATAATGATACTGTGTGGTTAAAAAGACATTTGTGAAGTGGTTTCATAACTACATGACAACTGTTCTTTCTGGGTCAGCAGCAGCACCAATGCAGATATGAATGTTCACAGTGATCGTACTTGGCAAAGGTCTAATAGACATATAGCTGAATCGCTGTCATTTTGGAATAAGACTACATGGGTGTTTTGAATTGAGATTTGCTTTTTTTTTTATATTTATTATTTCTTTTTTTTTATGATTATTTGTACCGCTCTACTTCTCAGTGATAAACTGTAATAAATACAAACATAGATCTCAACCATATTGTTTGTGATTGCGGAATAAATGCTCCTTTGCAAATTCTTTTATATCTTTTAATATGAAAACATTAACATAATTTAGAATTATTATAATCACTATTACAAATTTCAGTGATTTTTAGCTTTGGAGAGAAATTTGAGTTTTATCAGGATTCATAATGTGTTTGAGAGAACATTCTCTTGATTTGTGTTTAAATAATTCTGATGAAATGAAAAAAAAAAAAAAAAAATATATATATATATATATATATATATATATATATATATATATATATATATATATATATATATATATATATATATATATATATATACATATATATATATATATACATAATATATAAATATATATGTAGAAATTTCTGAAATGCCAACAATTATGCTCAAGAATCAAAATTTTGAGCTAAATTAATTTTGTTTATCAGTCTAACCGTTATGCACTATGAATAATAAAGACTAACTCGACTAAAAAGACATTTGACGGTACCAAGACAAAGACAAAATAAAAAACAAATGGCTGAAAAAATTAATACTAGTACAAAGACTTGCCCTGTAACCTCAAGACATAATTATGGTGTCTGAAATTTCAGAATATGAGATGAATAGTAAGTGACAGGTAGTGGAAACAGAAAGAGAAACATTTGCCCTCACCACGGAGGCCAGAAACAAGTCTGAGTACAATGACGTTTCCATGGGGACATGTGCATGTAACACAAAAGAACCTTTATTTGATGATTTAGCATCGACTTTGAAACAGGATTTACCGCCATTGTTGGCAGCATAATGCTTTGTATACACATGACTTCGCTTACAACATTACTCGCTTTTACAGTAAATTCTGCGGTAAAGGAAGAGTATTATCCTATCTTACTAAACCCCTTTGAAACATAATAATCCACTAAATTAACAGACCTTAGAGTTAAGCAATAAGAGTCATGCTCAGTCAGAATAAGTCACCTAATGCCGCGTTGATGAGATCTCCTCCAGAAGGAAGTTGAATCATTCTGTGGATTTTTTTTTTATTTTTACACATACAGTGATTATGATAGAAAAGTTCCTGCTCAGAAGCTCTTGTAATGAAAAGATTTGAGTTTGTGCAATTCTTCATCATTAGTTGAATTAACTGAGATAATTCCATTTCACACTGGCAGTACTATGTTTATAACCATCACATCTGTGGTCATACAGCGATCTTCTTATGATCAATTTATTTATTCATTTATTTATTTTTAATAGAACGCAGCAGTGATGACATATGTTTTTTTGGATTATTACAGAAAATAAGCTCTGCGACCAACAAAGGTTAATCTTCACAAATGAACACAACTTTTATTAATTTTTAATTGGCAGGAGTAAAAAGTTAAACGTAGGCAATAAACAAACTACACCATGGTCGCTTGACTTTAACGTCACTATCACTAAGCTTCCAACAACTCTTTCAGTCTTTATTAAATAATAATAATAATAATAATAATAATAATTTCCCCCCAAAAAATGATTTCAAATAGTTTGCAAGAGCACGATTATAAACACAATGAGGTTGTGAAAGGGAGTACTAGTAAGTAGAAGAGTTTAGCTGTTCGGCTGATGATGTTTAATGTCCCCAATAACCTCTTTCGTCCCATTTTGCCACTTTTTAGAAAGTGCCTTTTACAAGACAAGTAAAAGGGGGTAACACTGATGTATTTTATGTGGTAGAATAAAACATTAACGCATTAACATGTGTGATTCATTCAAAATCCTTACCCCTGGTTTCACCGACAAGGCTTAAGCTAGTCCTGGACTAAAATGCATGTTTGAGCTGTTTCAACTGAAATCAACTTGACTGACATATCTTAAAATACTCCAGTGTTATTGTTTTGCCTCAAGATGCACACCAGTAATGTTTTTTTCTAGTGAACATTTATAAAAGCTACTTAAATATCCTAATTGAACTAAGGCCTAATCCTGGCTTAGTCTAAGCCCCGTCTGTGAAACTGGGCCAAAATGTGTTAAACTGATTTAATGCAAATAAATTACTGAAGCACATGAAATTGCATCAACATAATTTACGTCATGCAGTTAAATTATCTAAGACGTCAGGAGTTTATCACACTGAGCATCCAAAATGACGCAAGCACCAGTAACCCTGGTAGGTGGAAATTTCTATTCTAACCCTTTAACCCAAGCTCTGTCACATCGAGCTGTGTGAAATACAAACTGAACAGTCATACCGCTGCATGGCCAGATGATACGCAAATTATATTTCTCGGCTGGATAAAGCAAACCAGCGTCTCGCTAGTAAAGTTTTGATAGATGAGGATTGCAAGCAAGGTAGACACGATTGCGGTGACGTACAGGAGTCGTGCAGTAAGTGCACGTTCCTTTTTGGAAAGACACTTACATTTATATTGAAAAAAGCTTGCAGAAATCAGTTTTGTGAGAATCACCTGGTTTACTTTGCTGGATATAGAAAATTATGACAAAATTATCTTGTTAAACAAGATAAATGGTGTATGCTTAGTTTCACGAAAGTGTGCGATTAAGCACAATTAATCCCACAAAAATGGTCCTAAATAAAATGTGAAAATATCTTGAGCTTGTGTTGACCACAGACCTTATTCAAGACATTTAACTAAAACCCATAAAAAACCCGTTGACTTTGGGAAGGTGAAACCAGAAGTGTTAAAATGCTAACTCATTTCTGGGTTCTGGCCTACAAAAATACATCATCTCTGCAGCACTCTATGCATTTTGAAAAACAAAGAAACAAAACTACATTTGAAGGAAATTTGGTCATGCTTGCCATTTTGATACTGTAGTGTTCTGATATGCAGTTGCTAATCAGTTCTGAGTGTTTTTAACATTGCTATGTGTCTTGTTTTGTCACTTAATATAACATGGTGTTATTAGTGATTCTGCCCCATTTTTGAAGGTTCTTTTGCTGTGGGAGTGTTTTTGGCTCACAGTGAAGCAAAGACTTGAGTGTTCAGAGTAATGCAGGTTAACAATTGAATAGTGGCAAGCTTCCAAGAAAAAGATCCTGTTCTCATTTCAGAAGTAAAATGGGCCCTGTATTTTCAATTATATATGAATGACCAGGCCTCCTTGTTTAGTTCCTTTCTAACAATAAACTAGCCTTTATAGTATTTAGATTGCAGGTGTGCTAGCCAAACAAGACAGAACCTGTTAACAGACCTGACAAAAAATATTAAGCCTTTTTCTTGATGGTTGACATTCATCCTAAAGCAATTTCACAAAAAGAAAGAGGTATTTCTTGCTAAGTGTGTATATTAGAACACTAGTATATAATACTGAAGGTTGACACACAGACTGTTTCTCAAAACCGTCAGGCCTGAGGTGACATGCTGTTGGTGGGGAATTTTACTACATTTCCTCCTAAGTCATGTTGTACGTGATGAATGGAGTTCAAGTATGTTGTGAAAGAATGCAGGAAGCCCAACGGTAAATAAGAACAATGTCACTAAAACTTAAGCTCTGTTTCCAGCTGTCTGTTCCCAACAAAGGCTGTATATTAACCATAACTGGCTGATTTAGAGGAATCTTAAAAGGTAGCAATGGCACACAATCTCTCCTCATGTGAAGCGTACAGAAGATATGACTCAAAATTGATTGCAGTAATTTTTATTGTTAGCATTTTGCTAAGCTAACAACGATATACCAAAGACTGTGGCTTTGTCTGAAATTGTCCTATGTCAGTGTTGGGAGTAATTCATTACTAAGTATTTAATTACTTTTCCATTGAAAAAGTAAAGTAATTGATTACTAAATTACTGAAACTTACTAAATTTTTCTGTCATTTAGTTAGTTACTTCTGAAGTAATTGCATTAAATACTGTATAGAACAATTCTATAAAACAATTGTGGATTGAACATCCATATTTAACATCTACAGCATATGGCATACTGCTTTCAAAAGAGTTTCTAATTAATTGAATGTATCCAGTCTTGCTGTTCAGGATTATTTCCAGTGCCAAGACAGCTGTAGACATTAAAACAGCTCAGAGGGATGTTTCATGCTTCAGAGCAAAGCAATTCATCTGTATCCTTTCCAGTGATAGGTGTAGAGGCTCCTCGGGACACTGATAAAATCTCCCTAGAGATATGCTTGGAATAGGTCCAAGCTCAGATTAACTCCTTGACTGGTTCAGGGACAGTGTTTTATGTATTTAATTTCTCTCATCAGATTGATTCTGAAAAGGAATCGCTAAATCTTTCATTTAAAAGAACTTGTTTTAGGTTTACAACAGTTTTTATCCATTGCCTAATCTAATCATATGCTCATAACTCTTCCGATTTAGAGGATTCATGATGGTTAAAGGGTCAAGGGGTCATGTATGCGAGAGAGTCTGTTTTCGTAGTGGCTAGCCAAAGCTATGAGAGGAATTTGAGGCAGCCGATGAACGTATTCCAGAGACTCTTACAATGCCAGCCGAACACTGAGCTGCATTAGGATTTTAAAGCCAGCTTACCAAAATTCAGTGAGGTTCAGAAATCTGACGGCACTGATAATAATGCTTCTGTTTGCATTTTCTAATGTAATATTTGTTATTACCCATTTTTCTGTTCTATTCTGTTCTATTCTATTCTATTCTATTCTGAATAGAAAAATAGAATAGAAGCTGCATGAATCCACACATTTGTGATCCTGCATGATTTGAGAATGACACACAAGCTCAATGTCACAAATTGACTTATAGTTCTGCATTTTTAATATTTCATCTTGATTTTATGTCATAACATTGTCTTTTAAGAGAATATATTTTATATAAACTACACAGTCACAACTTTCATTAAAGATCCTTTGTTCAGAAGAAAGGCTTCTTTCAAGGTGCAAATTATGTTTAGTCATAAGTGCAATTTCTTGTTACATGAGAATTTGCCATGTGTCCACCATCTGTATATGAAAAACACTAACCGTAAAACAAATGGTAATGTTCTTTGATGTAAACCCGCAAGGTGGTTTATCATGTGGTTTTTCACCTGACGATTTGCTAACATCAGGCACATCTGAAAACAAATCATCCAGCCAAGTTTCATGGTCCATGCGGGTGCAACATGCAGCATTCTTCACAGGAAGTATCACTGCATCTGTGGCCGGTCGAACATCTGTTCTGAACTCTTCAGTGATGTAATCCAGTTACGATACGTGAGCACTCTGCTTATGCCGCTGAAAACTATCAAATAAACAAGGAAAATTATTCAATTGATTTTATGTTGTGAGTACGGACTTCAATTAGAGATGAATTGTATTTAGAGAAATAATAAACACATTTTGTAACTAATAATAAACTCTTTGTTTTCTCTTTCAAGTGTAAATTATATTTTGGAGGCTTTTTAAAGTAATTGGGAAAGGAATGCTCTGGATTCAATGAACTGCATCTGTGGCATGCTATTGATTATTGCAGATAATAATGTGAACTCATCCCTCAGTTTGTAAAAACAAACAAGAAAATCCTTTGAGCATTACAATGAAAGTTTATGGGGCAAGTCATTCTGTAGGGTTTGAAAATAGATAATTAGTTTAGCCTATATATAGTATATTAGCCTATATATATACCCTTATTTGTTTATTTATTAATTTTTTTACCTTATCTTTTTGGTGAAATTCCATTTGGATGGACTCTAAATATCATCACCCAACACACTTTGCATACAATGTTTAACAATTAACAAAAATAAACCAAAATGTTGATTTTGGTTGATTCTGCTGACTTTCGATGAACCATACTAACCATACTAATAAACAAAATTGACTTTTTATAAACATTATATTTGTGTTTCTTCCACCCAAACCTTTCTCTATTTTTCTGCAATCCAGAATGGCAGAATAGCTGTAAGGTTTGAGCTGCGCCCTCTACTGTACAGGCATGAATTTGCATTTCCTTATTCATTTCACTGATGAGTTGACCTTTACATTTGCCAAAAATATATATATATATTTTTTTGTTATTTAAAAAATAAAGAAGCAAGCCCAGCCCAGGTGAGAAAAAGTAATGCAAAAGTAACGTATAGCGCATTACTTTCCATAAAAATTAAGTAATGCAATTAGTTACTTGTTAGGGAGTTATGCAGTATTGTAATCATTATTTTCAACTAGGGATGCACCCGAAATTGGTTGAAAATCGATTGAAATATGTAACGATTCAAGTCGGTTGAGATGCTAAATGAATTACGATACATTTTGGCAGTGGGCGTTTATATTAATGTATATCTGAGAGGAACTGACTGTGTTCAGAAAAGTTTAGATGGTATTTTCTTTTCATCTTACCTCCGTACAATACATTTTTAAGTAGTGTTTATACGTTTTTTTGCCGTTGTTCCATAAACGCCACCTGCAAACCAGTCAGTATCTGGTGTGACCACCACCATTTGCCTCACACAGTGCAACACATCTCCTTTGCATAGAGTTGATCGGGTTGTTGATTGTGGCCCGTAGAATGTTGGTCCACTCCTCTTCAGTGGCTGTGCAAAGTTGATGGATATTGGCAGGTACTAGAACACACTGTCGTATATGCCGATCCAGAGCATCCCAAACATGCTCATTGGGTGACATGTCCAGTGAGTATGCTGGCCATGCAAGAACTGGGATGTTTTCAGCTTCCAGGAATTGTGTACAGATCCTTGCAACATGGGGCCGTGCATTATCATGCTGCAAGATGAGATGATGGTCATGGATGAATTGCACAACATTGGGCCTTTAGGATCTCGTAACGGTATCGTTGTACATTCAAAATACCATCAATAAATTGCACCTGTGTTCGTTGTCCATAACATATGCCTGCCCATACCATAATCCCACCGCCACCATGGGCCATAAGTCGCTCAAGTCAGTACTACGATGAACTGCAGTCAGGTCGAGACCCCGATGATGATGACAAGCATACAGATGAGCTTCTCTGAGACGGTTTCTGACAGTTTGTGCAGAAATTCTTTGGTTATGCAAACCGATTGTTGCAGCAGCTGTCCAGGTGGCTGGTCTCAGATGATCTTGGAGGTGAAGATGCTGGATGTGGAGGTCCTGGGCTGGTGTGATTGCACATGGTCTGCGGTTGTGAGGCCGTTTGGATGTACTGCCAAATTCTCTGAAATGCCTTTGGAGATGGCTTATGGTAGAGAAATGAACATTCAATTCACGTGCAACAACTCTGGTGGACATTCCTGCAGTCAGCATGCCAACTGCACGCTCCCTCAAAACGTACGACATCTGTTGCAATGTGCTGTGTGGTAGAACTGCACATTTTAGAGTGGCCTTTTATTGTGGCCAGCCTAAGGCACACCTGTGCAATAATCATGCTGTCTAATCAGCATCTTGATATGACACACCTGTGAGGTGGATGGATTATCTCGGCAAAGGAGAAGTGCTCACTAACACAGATTTAGTCAGATTTGTGAACAATATTTGAGAGAATTAGGCCTTTTGTGTACATAGAAAAAGTCTTGGATCTTTGAGTTAAGCTCATGAAAAATGGGGCCAAAAACAAAAGTGTTGCGTTTATACTTTTAGTCAGTGTATTATTCAGTTATTTATTTGATTTAGGATTTGTTTTTAAAATTAAAATTTAGATATTTCAATTTCACAAAGAAATGTGCAGTAATAATAATAATAATAATAATAATAATAATAATAATAATAATAATAATAATGAAGACACTTTCTCATTTATAATTTGTCTTAAATGTCTTCTTTTATATATATATATATATATATATATATATATATATATTAAAAAAAATAATAATAATATGAGAAAATCATATCATGAAACCAGTATTGTGAATCATATCGAATCGTGAGTTGAGTGAATCATTACATCCCTACTTTTAACAAGAAATAATAATACAAATCAGTTCTTATTGGTTATTAAATATAATACAGGTCATAAAAAAATATATATTTTGATCTAGTTTAAAACCATAAATGTGCAATTCCTGAAATGTGAAAGTGCTTATTTATTTTTCATAAACAAAAATACATTTAAAATAGTATTTAAATGGTTTAATTATATTATTTGCAAATATTTTTTACATTCAACACATGCTGAATATCTTTTTTTGAACCCAGAACATTCCTTTAACAACTACCTCACAAATTAACATCTATTAAACCTTTCGGGAGTAATCAACATCATATTCGTCATCAGATATTGGCACGTGATCTTAGTTTAGATCACAGAGCAGAATGTTTGTCAAACCACAAAGCTTTTGGCAATGTGACTGCTCTTCAGTCTCAGGCTTTCAGTATTGTCTGCATTTCCCAACACACCATCTCATGTTTCATTGCACCAGTGGAAGCCCAGCCATTTCAAAGTAGAATTTATCTTAGAAAAAGTTAATTCCGAGCCAACTTCTATGCCCAGTTGAGTGATACAGGGCAGGCCGCTCGACCCTTTATAGTTTAGAGTGAGGGGGTGGGCTTAAAACAACTGGCTTGAGGATGTGATTGTACTTTTAAACAAATAGTGCCATTGTTTTGAGAGCTCTGCCTTGGCCAGTGTCTTGTTTTCAATGGAAAAGATGACTGTTGCAAAGACATTGGTGAACTCCAGATGAGATTCAGTACTAAAAGAACAACTCATCTGCAATATGTAAAATATATGGTATTTCACCTTTGAGTCTTACTCATTTTCACAGAATATTTCCTGAGATTTACTCCAGTCGATCACAGTTTTTGGCAAATAATCAGCATTTTAAACATGACTCCTTAATGTGTCATCCAAACCTCTTAGGATTTCCGAGCGAAAAACTGATTGGTCACAGTTCTAGCAGAGGCTTGCCAAAAATACACTAAGACCCTTTTTGCTATTGCGAAACATAGTGTGTTCCTCTGGAATCTTTACGGTTAGCGAGAGTAGTCCATCTTGTGCGTCAGTCTCTGGAAGGGAGTCATTCTTAATCTGCGTGAACAAAACCATGTGTGCCATAATGTGAAATGCAGAATGCTACAATGAGTAAATGATGAGTAACGGTTGGGAGCAGCACACAGGAAGCTCATCCCTGTGCTCCGATGCACTCTCACTCTTTAAATCAGAGCTCCGTCCCTCTCGGTCACTCACATACTCATAATCAAAAACATCACCGCTTGTTCTGGATGCTTAAACAGCTGTTATAATGATACAAAATCTAGGTTGTTAGGGCGGCAGAATAAACATATTCATACAAATACATACTGATGTTCATAAATATGCTTGATAAGAGTGTTTGTGTCCTAAAGAAACGTCTGAAGTTGGTGGTTAGCTGTCACCTTTGAGATTCATTGTGTGCTGCTCTGTAGTTTGTGGAAAAGGTTCAGGGCAACAGGGGATTCCCGAAATGCAGCTGCCTCTTTCCGGTTGGAATGATGTGTGAAATGTGTGGGTTATCTAATGATGTAGTAGACTCTTTTATTGCAGAGTAGGGCTAGTGGAAAATGCAAAAGTGACCACAATTTTGCCCATGTTGCTCACTCATTTTCTCTCAGCTCTCGTAACCTTTTTTTTTCCTGCAGTAACGATACAATATATTGTAATGTAAAAGGTATGTTTGTGTAAGTTACTGAAGGCTTAGACATCCCGCCTCTCACGGAAGCTCCAGGAGTCTACCACACATTGATAGTGGCTCCCTCATAGAGTTGTCAGAAGTACCGACTTTGGTACCAAGTCGGACCAGTCCGCTGATAAACGCCTGCTTTCAAACGCTCAGGCTTTCAAAACGCTTTCAAATTCAAACATTTCCATGTGCTTTCATATGCTCCCATGCGTTGATCATTGTAGCCAATCAGACATATCCGATGAGCGCGTCGACACAACGGCCAATCAGAGGTGTTTACGAATACGCTCAACAGGGCTCACGTTTTTCAGAAATTTCAGTACCGATTGGTACCGAAGTCGATACTTTTGACAACTCTACTCCCTGATGCCCCCAAATTATATACTATATCCCGAAAATCGAGCAAGAAGTCTTGTTTCCACCTGGTATTAAAATGCATTTTTGATGATCCGGTCACAAGTGACTTGCCAAGATGCTGTACCATTTACAGCTGGTATTACCATGTATTTATGTTTTATGTGGCTTATTCGTAAATATAAATGTAATATAATATAATATAGAATCATATTATGCAATGTCATGTATTATTTTTTGTGTGTGAAAGGGTGGAATGGGTAGGGGGCATTAACATAGCAAACATAAAAAAAAAAAAAGAACGTTCTTTTTTGGTCAGTTTTTTTTTTTTTCTTTTTTTTCCAGATCAACTATTATAGAGCCAGAGCAAAAGTTTGAAAAGAATCTTGCTGAGGAAGTTAGTTAAAGTTAGTTAAACTGTTGATCTATTCATAGTTAGCTACTTGAATAATAGCACATTTAGCACATTTCCATTAATGGCACATAAAATTGAAGGTACAAAAATGACATGGTGCTGCACATCAAGTGGTCACCAGGACTGTGCTCTTCTTTTCACAGTGTATGTTTCTGGTCTAGAGTTGGAATAATAAGTAAACGTGTAAGCTTAAGTTTTAGCACGTTCATTAGCCAGCCATTACCTCATGCTCAAAATAAGTACAAAAGCTAGCCAGGGATTTGACTCAACCTCATAAAACAGTTTTCTTCAGTTTTCTTCACTTACTTGACATGACACATTTTCTGGAAGTTCGCTTTGAAGTTTTCAAACCCTACTGACCTCACTGGCTCGCTGGTTGCTGTATTAAAATATAATGTCCTTCTGAACTTTGCCTAGTCATCTGATGTTATAGGGTTATGAATAGACTTGATGGCATAATTACGGCCCTGCAAACACTAATGTTGGGTTTCATACACCATTTGGAATGAACTGTCTGGATAAGGATAGAACATTGTTTCAACTCATATCCAGCCATATACAGCAACAAAAGAGGTTGTACATAATGTTGTTAGTCAGTGATTTTAGCTTGACGTTAATGTGAACAGTGCGTCTTTGTTACAATAAAAACACAGACTCAGTGTTTACTTCTTAAGAATATATGATGGAAAGAGACACAAATCAAATCTGTGGACAGAAAGAAGACAACCATTGCAATGAATCAGCTCTTGGCTCCCTCTGGTTCTTCAAAAATGATGAATAAAGCCCACGACTGTGTAAGCACTAGTGATCCCATTAGCAGCTCAATGGGTAATGGATCTGAGTATCATGAATGGGCACGTTTTGTTCACACGGTCAGCATAAGATGAATGTTCACCAGTTTTGTAGCTTTTCCTATAGATTTATTTGGGTCATTCTGACAGTTTGGTGCCTTTGAGGTTCCTAATGCAAGTTATAATGTTTGACTGATTAAACCCAAAAGCCTCCAAGTTTGGAATGACCTAGTTGCATGAAATCCTGCAGACGTGATCTCACCGCAACTTGATCACAAGTCCACAAGGAAAATGTGAAATGCTAGCATGCTAATGTTTTGCTAATGTTACAGCTAGGTGCTCAAAAGTCCTTTTCTCCAACATTCCAGCCCTGGGCCTCAGGATAAACAAAGTCAAAGATTTGCAAAGTGTAACTGGAGATGTACACCGAGTTGTTAGGGAGCACTTTCCAAGAGAGATAAACATTTGCCTCAGTTTAGGTCCTTATTTGTCTCTCTCAGGAGTTTTCGTAGAAAAAAAGTGTGATGCTTTGCGGGATGAATGACCTTCTCTCATCTGATTAAACTGATTACCCTACAATTATAAAAAAAAAAAAAAAAAAAAAAAAAAAAAAAAACAATATCTAAGAACACAGTGTCCATCAGGTTATTTTCCAGTGGAGAAATTTGCAGTTTTGCTACTTTAAACATGGTGAAACTTAAATGTTGAGAAAGCTACTTTGAAATTATAACTATTTATAATTACTAACTACAATCAAGCTACTGAAAAAAAAGTAGTTAGCTTCACTAAAAGCTACTAATACAAAATAGGTGACTACATTGAACTTAAATAAGGACTAATATTTCAATTTATAATTGAATCAGAGACACGTATCTGGCATGAAACACTAATATTGTTCTTAATTCCAAAGCCTAGTCACTTAAACAGAGAATTTTACATTAAACACTAACCAAAAAATATATGAGATGAAAACGGTAATGAATAGCATTTAACTAAATATTACTGCACAAGGACTCAAATTTACAGTATGAATCATTTGTTTTAAAGCTGTTTATATTGACCTACATGAAAAGTGTGAACAAAATAATTTATGGTAAATCGGGCAACACAGTCTCATTGTCCCGAGTGGTGGTTGTGGTGGTATTAAAACTCACAACAAAGGCGATCTATGCAGGAGACTTTTAAAAGAATTATGAAATCAAACAGCAGAAACAAAACTGAAAAACATAGGCTAACACAAAACCTGTTAAAAGACGTTAAACAATACAGGATAAAGACTGGACTGAAACTGAGGGCTGATATACAAGGCAAACAGAGTTAACAAGGCTAATTAATAAGACACACCTGAACTGAAACTTAAATTAATCTGTAACTATGACAACTAAAGAGTGGCGGGAAAAACTGAACAAAGGTAGACATCTAACTAATGAAAACAAACTTTGTTTTTCAAATTCGTATGAATTTGTACAATCTCGCTCGTATGTTTTCATACAGAGGGAAAGGTTAATCGAACATTTTCAAATCGTGCAATAAAATACATTCGGACCACCAAAACCATTTCAGCGGAAACCAAATGTTTTTTTTTTTTGTTTTTTTTTTTACCAAAAAATTTCATTTGCCAAAATGTATGCTTTACTAATTTTGCTTTACTAATCTTTTCAAATGCCGTGACAGAAAGTCTTTAAATATTTTCTCTCACTATGGCATTACTTGTTGGAAAAAGTAGCTTGTTAAGAGAAAAATCTATGCTGATTTATATAAAAAAGAAGCAAGTAATAGCATTGTTATGTTTGTTACTCCTCAACACTGAAGCTACATACTCATGTGCACCAGAGGAGGAAGCTTTACAGTGGGTGTAATAAAGTCAACACAGTATCAGTTTTCTGGTAGTAAAGCCAATAATGCATTTAAAGTACATTCTGTGAAATAAAATACATTGCTCTTCCGTGGGTGTTTTGCATCTGGCTCGGTTCAAACACGTGTCTTTCTTCCCAGTTCTCTCAAATCCGCCCTTTCCATCCCTTTTTCTTGCTCCCTCGGCCCTCCCCGGAGGCCACTATAGCATCTGGGTTTGGAGTAATGCAATGACCGACCCCATACAAGGAACTTCCTGAAATGTCAGAAGGGTCTTTTTTTCTCTCTGCTTTATTGCCATCTACTTTTTTTCAAATGGTAGTGGTGGTGGTTGTGTGTGTATGTGTGTCTCTGTTTGTTCCATCTTCTTCCTGTGTGTTCCTCAAGTCCCTGATCTGGAACACCCCCACATCTCCACAGTTTTGAGTCTATATCCCACTCATTGGATCCACTCCCAAATGGAATCCAGAATTGAGCTTCAAAGACACAGAATATATTATTTTCATCTACACCCTGAGAATCCTTCATTGTGTTGTGATTCTATCTTTGTTTACGTTGCGCCATATGTAGCGGAATACACCTCCTCTCGTCAGCCTCAAACAATTCTGTCCTAGCAGGAGATGGAAGTGTGGGCTTAATGCACAGGAAGACCTGAGGAAAAGCTTTATTTCCCTCATTAAAACTGATAGTGGTCCTGAGAGATTTAAACTGCTAAGCCTTGAGCTCTAGATCCAAGAAAGATGATTTAGAGATTTTACAAAATTACTTTACAAAAACATCTGCCTTTATTCTTGCAAGAAAAAAAAAAAAATCCCTTTCGTGAAATCCATCTTCCAGAGGAGCAAATTAAACTTTCAACCAAAGTGGGGATAAACTTAGGGTCACATTGGGGAAATAATCACTTAAATTATTATGATATCTTAAAATGTTATATTATACATGGAGTTCACAGTTTAACCTGTTAATTTGGTGTGTTTTTTTTTTTTTTTATAATAAAAAAAATAAAAAAATATTTTAAAAATCATTACATTTTATTATAAAAAATTATCATATTTTTAATTATGTTTTTTCACCATTGTATGATTTTAATTACAAATAGTTTTATTCAATTTACATTAATAACATGCAATTAATTAGTATTATTAATAACACTAACTAATTAAAGAAAAAAAATC
Source organism: Chanodichthys erythropterus (assembly GCF_024489055.1). Lineage (NCBI taxonomy): Eukaryota > Metazoa > Chordata > Actinopteri > Cypriniformes > Xenocyprididae > Chanodichthys > Chanodichthys erythropterus. Next base: position 16,933,338 of record NC_090236.1, on the reverse strand, counting down.
TATTGACAACTCCTAATACCTTTGTCAGTACAGTTGAACACCACACTGAAAAGGTCAGTGTGTTCTCTGAATAAAAGACATTTAATATTACAGGTGCCTCCAAAGAATAAATAATGGGTAATGTAATTACATTGAAAATCATTTAGCATTGTTATTTCCTGATAACCATGGATTTATTTTCCTGTAACTCAATTACATGACTTGAACAGCTAATGCCATTCCAGGTAATGACACTGTATTTTATAAACGGAAAATGATCTGTTCCATTTTGTCTATTTTGTTGTCTTGGAAATGATTTTAGTAGAATTGATTATTGTCTGTTTTGTCTTAAAGGTGGATTCAGTAGTTTGGTGCAAATTTAAACCACCATAAAGTAAAAATTTACAATATTTGTTTTTTTTTATGGATATATGTATATCATGTACCCTTGTAATCTTTCATAAAAATAACTCCCCCTCCCTCTTGCAGCAACATCACTTCTCTGATGTATTTGATGTGTTTACTGGCGTGAGGGCGGGGCAGTCTGTCACTCACATAAGATCAACTAATAGCAAACCACCAATTCCCCATTGATAAAATCACATTTCACTCAGATATACGTCACAATAGGGAAGAAATGACTATCGCAGCATCCATTTCATGCCACCTTTTCTATTAAAAAATAGACTGTATTCATAATAGTTTTCAGTTACACTTTATTTTAGTTACACTAGTAGAGTAGTGTTGTTTGATAAGAGTGAAAATTACTCAATGAAATACACTTATTGCCATGCTTTTCAGAGATAACGGAGATTTTCGGAGATAACTGGAGAATCAGTGCCTGTACAGCTCAAAAACAAAGAAAAAACAAAGACAATCAAGTAATATGATAAACAGTGCTTAAACAGTGTTAACGCTAGCTAAAAAATATGTGATATCATGAAAATATGTTTATAACCTTTAAGTTACTTATCATATTAGTTAAACTATAAAGTTAAAATTGCCAAATTAACAGTTCTCTTTCTTTGTTTTCAGTTAGCCTTAGCAAGCTAACAGCTTAACCTACTAATTTAGCATAGCACCAACTGGTTAACTGTTTGATTTGCTAAATCAGAATATCACAATAACACACTTGCTGTGTCTGAATATGCCTACTTCCATCCTATATAGTAGGTGGAAAACAGTATGTGAGCACAGTATGTCTGAATTCATAGTATTCATAAAACAGTAGGCGAAAAGTACCCAGATGACCTACTACTTCCGACGATATTCTGAAGTGTGAATCTAATTGACAATTTACTATCCCATGAGGCCACGGGAGAGGATTTGTGAATGGCAGTGAAGTGACGCAACTGACAGTCTAGCCTAGGTCACATGACCGTAACAACAGAGTAGATGTAGTGTGTTTGAATTTCACTTAGACTAACCAAATGTAGTACCTACTATACAGTATGCGATTTCTCTATTTTTAATCAGCCAATGAGGAAAAGGGATATAATCTCTTAATTTTTAAACAGGAATGGCGTCATACTAACCAACCAAACATTTCTACAAGCCTTTTCTAAAGAATATTGTAGAAACATGCCAAAGAAACAAAACACGCTCACACCCTCTTCAAAAAAGATCATTTACAATGTGTGAACAGACAGGAAGAAACCGGAAGAAACCGTATATATTGCAACAAATTTGACATGACTAAGGTTCTTGGTGTTAACCCTGTGGTGTGGTTGCATGGGAACACTTAACACACATAATGAAGAATGTTCAGCAGCACACCTACAGCCAGCGGCAAAAAGTAACACTCAAGCATTTACGTCATCTGCAGAGAGGAATAGTATACTTACTGAAGCTGAGCCAGCCTAGGTGAAGCCACACCTTATCATGGCATCGGGCCAAAATGATTGCTAGAAGGAAGTGAGCAAACTCACCTTTAACGACTAAACAAGTGACGTTACCTCTGGTCATAATTTCTTCATCACATGCTAGTTCGTCCATGTTAATGGAAAATATTCTACTGTCTCAAAAAGTCATGTGTTTTGCAACATCCAGTGAAATCAACCGAAGTCATCTGTTCCAGAAGGCCTTCAATCTGCCTGGGACTGACGCAGGAAATGAGTAACTCAATATCGGCCGTCCTAGATAACACTGTTAAGACACTGTTTATGAATTTATCTTGTCCTGTGTGTAGGCGATGGGTTGATGGCTTTACTCTGCGCCATGAGATGCACTGTCTTTGCAATGAGAGTATAGCAGAACACAGGGAGCCTGTTTTCTCATCCTCAGTTTTTCCTACTGAGATGTTTTTTATAACAGAAGCCTTCTTCTGTTCTTCAGAACTACTTGCCTTTCGCCCTTTTGCAACATAATAAAAGTCTTTACTGTCATGTTTGATCAGTTGGAACATCCCTATAAATAATGCTAAAGTACCTGATAAAAAGAAGGCTTCAAATCTGTTATAATAATCAGTATCAGCAGATACTGCTTCCTGTGATCAGTGATCAGCCCAAAAAATCCTGATCGGAGCACATTTAGATTTTTTCTTTTTCTTTTTTTCTAAGTCATAGGGTTCCAATGTTGTTTTGGACCCCACTGACTTTCATTGTATGGACAAACACAATTGAAACATACTTCAAAATGTCCATTTTTGTGTTCTGCAGAAGAAAGAATGACATATGGTTGAGTAAATGCTGACAGAATTTTCATGCTTGGGTGAACTATCACTTTATACCTTTTTTAAGCAAGATGTTCTCTCGCTCAGTTGTTTACAAGCTTCAGCTTTCACTTCAAGAACAGACACGTTAAAGAATGCAACCCAACGACAACGTGCATCTTCCATGATAAATCTCACCTTCCGAATGTCAACCGCTCATCTCACGATACAATACTATGAGTTTTGCTTAGAAGACTTGGAGGAGGGGTTTAAGTGTGTTGTGCAGTTCATCCATTCAGTGTTTATAGAGAAAGACTTTTTGCAGTTGTGTGACTATAAAGATCCATTCTTCAGGTCCTGGTCTCCTTTTCTTAAGCTGGCTCCTCTAAACTGTATCAACATACATTTATCTTGAAAATGGAGTCTAGCTTATCCTAAAACTAGAAACAACTTTGACCTCAGAGTGGCTGAGTTGTTTGGCCTCTCTGTTATCTAAGCCTATTAAAGAACTGAATTGCCACCCACACAACAACCCTTTCTATCACTTACATTGCAACATATATGACTAAGTAGTGCAGTGGTTCTCAACTGGTTTTGGTTCAGGACCCAGAGTTGAACATCATGTGGTGACTAACACCAAAAGGTCTTTAAAATCCACACTGAAATGTTATAAAATCATCATGACCTTCACAGGCCTAAAAGTAAACTTAATTTATTGTGTTTACCTTCTAAATGTCTGCTAAATTCTGTTGGCACACAATAATTCACCATACAAAAGTAAACAAACCATATTTATTCTGCAAGTGAAAACATATAGCAGCCTTAATGTAGTCTGAGCTATGTAGACTGCATGATAAATCGAGATATGTCTTAGTGCGATTATCAAATCACAAAGGCTGCTATTGAGTTTTATAAATATTCACAAGTTCGCCTGCCCATTCAGTCTGAATGGTTAATGGTAAAACACCACTTGGCTTGCTGTCCTCGAAGGAGGCTCGAACCCGAGGCTCGGCTCGAGCTCTGAGTTAAACCCCCCTATAACAGTACTGCATAGAGGGAGAAAAAGAGAAATAGAGGAGGATATGGGGAGGAGGACGGATGCTGGAAGAATTGTTGCTGGGATGACACAATGACTGCTGCTTGTATATGCTCGTAATGATGATTGACAGGAATGAATGTTTAGGCTCTTCCCGAACCTACATTTGGTACTACATTATGTGCTGCATTTCAGAGTGAAGCAATTAAAAACTGGCAGTCAATAACAAAACAAGCTTTATGGCAGGGTTATTATAGTCTATTAAAACTTAATACCATAAAAAAAATTACTTGAAATAATATAAATATTTTCATTTAGTTTAACTTGATACAAAATTACTAATACTAAAGCTGAAATAAAATTAATAAAATCTGCTGTATATTACGGAAGAGGATTAGGGCCAGGCAATAATAAAAAAATAAAACCATCTTGAGATTAAAGTTGTTAAATTTCGAGGAAAAACTCGTAATTTAATGACTTTATTCTCATAATTTAATGTGTTTATTCTCCACATTTCATCTCGACTTTTTTTCTCGAAATTAACAAAATTTTTCTCATAATTTAACGAATTTGTTCTCATAATTTAACGACTTTTTTCTCGTAATTTAATGACTTTATTCTCAACATTTTATCTCGACTTTTTTCTCGAAATTTAACAAGTTTTTTTGGTAATTTAACGAGTTTATTCTCAACATTTTATCTCGACTTTTTTCTTGAAATTTAACGAGTTTCTTCTCGTAATTTAATGACTTTATTCTCAACATTTTATCTCGACTTTTTTCTCGAAATTTAACAAGTTTTTTTCGTAATTTAATGAGTTTATTCTCAACATTTTATTTCAAGTTTTTTCTCGAAATTTAACAACTTTAATATTGAGATGGTTTTATTTTTTTTATTATTTCTTGGCCCTAATCCTCTTCCATAGTATATAGACATATTAAAAAAAATAATAATACTAAAGATTTATTAAAACTTGAACTAAATTTAAAGTCCCCCTGAAATCAAAATTTAAATTTTTCAGCTTTTAGTATGAATATGTTAACCTTAAAGTTAGGAATAATCAGGTGTGTTCCAAAACAATGACAAAATTCACATTTTGATAAGCATTCAAAACTTACAGTCTCTCACTTCCGCTAAAATGGATCACAGATTTTCATGACATCACTGCGCACTTTAGCTTCTCATCAAATCTTCTATCCAATCAAATGCTCTCTAGAATCTGTAGTCCCGCCCCTCCTACACTATCAACAGACACTGAAGCTGCGGCTGAAATCTGTCATTAGTTCACACATTTACTAGTTTCTACATAGGGAATGGCACGTAGTGCACTATATAGAGAATAGGGAACGATTCAGTGTAAATATGCTTTCCATTGACGCGAATGGAGTCTGTTTCCGCGTTAGTATCAGATGAACCGCCGCAGCGTTAGCACAGTCTGCTCTGGCAGAGCACAGAACCGATCGCATCCGCTAGTCGGCTCAGACCACGAAAGGTATCGGACCCATTTAAATTCTGCACTGAATGCTAAAGTGATATAGAGGAGAATAGGAGGTTAGATATTAAAGGGTAACAGAGGTTTCATTGAGTTTAACGGCTCTGGCTGAGCTGTGATATAAACGAAACACTTTTGGCTATTTTAAAAATGGGGCAGGGCTGTTCGATAAATCACCCTGTCTTCCTGTTTCAGTTGAAATTACGTCAACACATTGAATAATGCTGCACATTCCAAGACACTCCAGTGGGCCTTTAAACAAAGGAATTTAACAAAATATCTCAATGAGTATCATCTTTGGAACACAAATTAAGATATTTTTGATAAAATCTTATGGCTCAGTGAGGCCTACGTTGCCAGCAAGATCATTTCCTTTTTTCAGTGCCCAGAAAGCTACTAAAGACATATTTAAAACAGTTCATGTGATTGTGACTACAGTGGTTCAACCTTAATATTATAAAGCGACGAGAATACTTTTTGTGTGCCAAAAAACAAAAAAACAAAATAGTGACTTCATTCAACAATATCTAGTGATGGGCGATTTCAAAACACTGCTTCATCAAAATCTTTTGTTTTGAATAAGTGGTTCACAGTGCCAAAATCACGTGATTTCAATAAACGAGGTTTGGTTATTTCATAAGTGTTTCGAAATTTAAGTAGTTCATGTGACTTTTGGCAGTTTGATACACGCTCCGAACCACTGATTTGAAACAAAAGATTTGTAAAGCTTTGAAGCTTCATGAAGCAGTGTTTTGAAATCGCCCATCATTAGATATTGTTGAATAAAGTCGCTATTTAGTTTTTTTGGCGCACAAAAAGTATTCTTGTTGCTTTATACTATTAAGTTTGAACCACTGTGGTCACATGAACTATTTAAAATATTTAGTCTTTAGTAGCTTTCTGAGCATTGAAAAAGGAAATGATCTTGCTGGCAATGCAGGCCTCACTGAGCCATCAGATTTTATCAAAAATATCTTAATTTGTGTTCCGAAGATGAACCGAGGTCTCACAGGTGTGGAACGACATAAAGGTGAGTAATTAATGACAGAATTTTCATTTTTGGGGAGAACTAAGCCTTTAAGGGTGAAAACATTCTATGTTGGCATTCTGCCAAATTTCTTTAGCTTCTACCAAATAACATGAATTTGCACCAAAATACCATTAAGTTTGTCTTTTATTTAGCTTTGTGTGATTGTTGAACATTATTTTACACTGCAGTTTGCTACCTTGAAGGAATAATTCACCCATAAATTAAAATTCTAAAAATCATTTACTCAACCTTAAAAGATCTTCGAATAATGAAAGGAGGAAGGAAGAGGACGGAATGTAGTAGAACAGACCATGAACAGACCATGAACCATGATCATTGTTGATTCATTATTTTGTGTTTGTATTGAGGTTCCTTTGTACTTTGTCTCATCTAATGTTTTGAAATGCTAATTTCCTTGAAATGAGTGGGAATTCCCATCACCCTTTGGAGCTAATCAAGTGATGTCTTAGGAAGTCACTTTTGAAATGAGTGGATCTGTCTTCTGTTACGCAATAACTCAATTATTACTTATGCAGTAATGCATTTATTCACAATTTTACAGTCTGATGCATCTATTAGTGGAAACTGCCAAGATGTTGGTCTCAGTGGGGATATCTTGTGGTGCAAAATAGGGATTGTTGATGACTAATTTTGTCATTAATCATTGACACCTCACAGTTTTAGCTGTTTTAATTCTGTTTTGATTGCCGGCTTATTCAGAATCAGAGCTCATAATGCTGTCTCTGCAGCAATATAAACCAGCCTGAGTAAATGTAGTAGTAATTTTTTCCCAGATGAGTGTGTGAGAAAGAGTAAGTTCTCCTAGTATTCAGAGGATCTCTATGTCACGAGCACTATTTATCTTGGCCCACCGCAGAGTCTTTCCATTGCCGCTCAGAGCACTTAAAACAAACGCCCACCTACACTGAATTCTGATTGGTTCATTAGCTGCAAAAGACACCTACATGCCCCAGACTGGCTCTGGCTCTAGCATTCACAGTTGGTTTCTTACAATCATTTTAGTCTTTTTTTGTATTTAATAAAGATTTTTTTTTATTAAAGCTTGGCCAGAACCTAGACCTGAATTCAAGTGAAAACCTGTGGTTTGACCTGCAAATTGCAGTCTACAGAAACACTCCATCTAATTTGTGTAATTGGAACAAATTAGCATTGCAAAATGGGCTAAAGTTCCACAAATGTGAAATAAACAAGAAGGCTCATGACTGGAATTGTTGTGAAAGGACTGTGTATAAAGTTTGAAAAAAATATTTTATGCTCACCAGGGCTGCATTTATTTGAGCAAAAATACAGTAAATATGATTACAAAAAAATAACAGTTTTCAAATTTTATGTAAAATACAATTTATTTCTTTGATGGCAAAGCTGAATTTATGAATTACTTAAGTGTCACATGATCCTTCAGAAATCATTCTAATATGCTGATTTGGTTTATACATATATATATATATATGTATGTGAGTTATATTTTTTTTATATATATATATATATATGTATGTATGTATGTATGTATGTATATGTATGTATGTATATATATATGTATGTATATATGTGTGTGTGTGTGATATATTTTTTTTAGAATTCTTTGATGAATATAAAGTAAAAAAAAAACTGCATTCATTTGAAATAGAAATATTTTGTAACATAATAAAAGTCTTTACTGTCACTTTTGATCAATTTAATGCGTCTTTACTGAATAAAATGATTCATTTCTTTAAAAAAAATCTTACTGACCCCTTGTCTTACTGTATTATTGAATGAATAAAACTGATTTTAATGTGTTCAAAAGTATATTCAAAAGTATGTTGGTAGGAGATTTAATGGATAAACAAACTGCAAAAAGAATGACTACTAAAATAACCACCAAAAAACATGTTTGCTTCTAATAGAATTTGCCTTTTATTGTATTTCTTTTCCACGAAGGCCTCTGGTGGATTTAATTCTTTCTTTCTCTCTCTGTGTTAAAGTGTGCCAGGGAGCGAACAACAAACTGGCCCTTCTGGGAACAGTGGATGACCATTATCAGATTCTGGTAAAAATGTACAGCAACTGCACCGTGGTTTTGGAAAACCTGGAAATCACATATATGACAGAAAAACATGACTTGTCTTTTCTCAGGGTATGATATATACATTTACAAACACTACATTCAGTGTTATTTTACTGTTACCTTACTGTTTGGTTGTATTGTATGGAAGCTTGTTTCCACCACTGGAAAAAAAATAATAAAATAAATTACATGATAATTGCGACTTTTTATCTCATAATTCTGACTTTTTTCAAGTTTACATCTCGCAATTCTAACTCTTTTTTTTTTTTTAAATTGTGAGTTATAAAGTCAAAGTAGCATGATATAAAGTTGCAATTGCGTGTTATACAGTCAGAATTGTGAGATATAAACTTGCAACTCTGAGAAATAAAGTCAGTCTTTTTTTCCTCAGAATTGGACTTTATAATTCATAATTGCAAGTTTATATCTCACAATTCTGAGAAACAAAGTCAGAATGGTCAAAAACTTGTGAGATAAAAAGTCGTAATTATCTTTTAACAGGCTTCCATACTATTGTAAGTCATCTGTGCACCAATGTTTTTAGCATGTTGCTAATTATAGTTTGTATTTATTGACACATGCCTCAACAATATTTAAAATATGCAGTATAACAACACTTCTAAACAACTTTTTATGTAGTTTAGTATTGTATGCTTACTAAGTTTTATGTGTAATGTTTCTGATTTTTAGAGCATTCAAGAAGTTGGTGGTTATGTTCTTATTGGGATCAACTCTGCTCCCAGCATCCCCCTTGAGAATCTGCGTATCATTCGTGGCCACTCCCTTTATGATGACAAATTTGCCTTAGCTGTCCTCTCAAACTCTAACAGCAGCATCGGACAAGGCATGAACCAGTTACCACTGACTAGCTTAACTGGTATGTGGTTATATAAAAGTGTTCTTTGTTTTGTTTTTTTGGGGGTTTTTTTTCCAAATGGGAATAGCACATGCTTCTAACTGACCTGTATTTATATCTTTCACACAATTGTTTTGTAGAGGGAATAACATTCATTAATTTCCATGGCCAGTGCTGAAAGTTTTATTTGGAAAATAATAATAGACCTATATTTCTACTGTCACTTGTCATACAGTACATGAATGCATTGTTTAAACACTGTCATTTTCCCTCCTAGAAATACTGAAGGGTGGAATAAAATTTACTGGTAACAATCATTTATGTAACATGGAGACCATCCAGTGGACTGACATTCTGAACATGAAGAGCCAGCCTAAAAATGAAATACAAAACTTCACATCACAGAGACAGTGTATGTCCCTCAATATATAGACATTATTAAATGGTACTAATTAATTTTATATTTTGATTAAGAATGTTGTACTTTACCTCCCACAGGTAAGAAGTGTGACCCGAGCTGTCACAATGGTTCCTGTTGGGGCCCTGGCCCTCAAAACTGCCAAACAAGTAAGTGGTCCTAAACTATTAAAGTGAAAGAATCTGCCTGTTTTTTTCTACTTTCAGCCTTTTTAGAGATTACTAAAATAGTGAAAGCACACTACATAGAAGTGTTTCAAAAAACAAAAACAAAACTACATAACCTTTGGGAAGCTAGCGACATGAAACACATATTCATTAGAATACTATTCAAAAAATGTGGTTCTGAAAACTGTGGTAAGATGGCCCAGTCTGTTGTGATTGGTCTAATGCGAAACGTCCATTTAGCCAGCAGCCAAATAACCCTGTAGCTCAAGGCTTGTTGCCCACTGAAGCTAAGCAGGGCTGAGCCTGGTTAGTACCTGGATGGGAGACCTCCTGGGAAAACTAGGTTGCTGCTGGAAGAGGTGTTAGTGAGGCCAGCAGGGGGTGCCCATCCTGTGGTCTGTGTGGGTCCTAATGCCCCAGTGTAGTGATGGGGAGACTGTACTGTCAAAAAGCACTGTCCTTTGGATGAGACGTTTAAACCGAGGTCCTGACTCTTTATGGTCGTTAAAAATCCTAGGATGTCCTTAGAAAACAGTAGGGGTGTAACCCCGACATCCTGGCCAAATTTGCCTATTGGCATCTGTCCATCATGGCCTCCTAATCATCCCCATATACTGATTGGCTTCATCACTCTGTCTACTCTCCACCAATAAGCTGGTGTGTGGTGGGCGTTCTGGCGCAATATGTATCATCCAGGTGGATGCTGCTCATTGGTGGTGGCTGAGGAGATTCCCCCTTCCATATTTAAAGTGCTTTGAGTACCCAGAAAAACACTATAAAAATGTAACAAATTATTATTATTATTATATTATCATATCTGAATTTCAGCTCTTCCTCAGCACTTGATACAAAGTGATATGAACAGGAACAATGGCATCCTTTTTTCCGTATCAATTCGAGCCCAAGTACTCATCACTTTTAGGATTTGCTTTCACAGCACAGAAAACAGCATCTTCTCGTTGTGTTGATAGTATGAACTAAACGTTTACAGGCCTCAGCTACAACTACATGTTTAAGGGTAGGGAAACGTAGACATTTTTCACGGGCAGCCAATGAGGACCATGCCAATTTTTTTACGGTGTTGCATAGATATGTAACACAAAGTGAGACCGGAATTACTGATGACTCGTTTCAGTAGTTCAGAATCGATTCTTGTTTTTTGGAGACAATAACTTTATTTGTCTTGCACTTTGAGCTTTAAAACTTTGCAGACCTTTTACATTCATTAACAGCTATATTACACACTGCATGAAAGATAATATCTGAAAAAGACTTCGGAACCAAGTCGGTACTGAAATTTAAAAAATGTGATGTTTTTTGAGCACTGTTGAGCAGATTCATAAACACCTCTGATTGGCCATTGTGTTCACTTGCTCTTCAGATATGTCTTTGTTTGGCTACAGTGATCAAAGCTTCAAAAACACGTTGTAAATAGACATCAACACCGAGTGTTTACACAGATACACACAGGAGCGGTCCATGTGTTGATCATTGTGGCCAATCACAGACATATCTCATGAGCGCATGCACACAATGGCCAATCAGAGGTCTTTATGAATCCGCTCAACAGCGCTCAAAGCGTCACATTTTTAAAATTTCAGTACTGACTTTGTATCAAAGTCAGTACTTTTGACAACACTAGTGTATTTAGCAACTATAAACACTTTGTGGCTCTTACACATTAATTTGTTAATCCAGTACAATTACTTAAACTTGGGTTACCTTGTTTTATGTTTTATACTGTACTGGTTAGTAATACATAATACCACTGCAAAATGCACTGGATTGACAGTTTATGAATTTCTGCTTTTTGAGTAGTTTTTTTTAAATGTTCCTCTTTAGTTTGTTTAGTTGATCCTTGACTTATATTTCACAACTGCTGAAGAACACTACTTGACCCCCGGAGGAATGTTTTGAAAACTCTTGAGAAGAATATTGAATTGTTGTTGCTGTGCTCAGCTGTAGCGCCCTGTTTAGAGCTGTTAGGATCTCTGAAGTTCCTTCTCTCTCTGAATCTAGTGACTAAGGTGATCTGTGCGGAGCAGTGCTCAGGCAGGTGTAAGGGACCCAAACCCATTGACTGCTGCAATGAACATTGTGCTGCAGGCTGCACTGGACCCAAACCAACCGACTGCCTGGTGAGAAGCACAGTGTGCAGATTGATTCATTTCTCAACCATTCACTTCTTTGCTCATTCATCATTTAGTACACTGAATGCTACTGTATATGCGAGTATAAATACAGTTAGTGAATTAGATGTAGACATTATGTTTAAGCAGTATGACTCAACATGTGAGAAATTCACAGCCGCTTGAATGTGTTAATAAAAACTAAAATAACCGTTTTCTATTTGAATATATTTTAAAACGTAATTTATTCCTGTGTTGTCAAAGCTGAATTTTCAGCATCATTACTCCAGTCTTCACTGATCCTTCAGAAACATACTAATATGATGATTTGCTGATCAAAATGCATTTCTTATTATTATTATTATTGACACTGAAAACAGTTCAATGCTCTACGGAAGAGGATTAGGGCCAAGCAATAATAAAACAATAAAACCGTCTCAAGATTAAAGTTGTTAAATTTCGAGAAAAAAGTCGAAATAAAATGTTGAGAATAAACTCATTAAATTATGAGAAAAAACTTGTTAAATTTCGAGAAAAAAGTCGAGATAAAATGTTGAGAATAAACTCCTTAAATTACGAGAAAAAAATCGTTAAATTTCAAGAAAAAAGTCGATCAAATGTTGAGAATAAACTAATTAAATTATGAGAAAGAAGTCGTTAGATTATGAGAACAAATTCGTTAAATTATGAGAAAAAAAGTCATTAAATTACGAGAAAAAGTTGTTAAATTACAAGAAAAAAGTCGTTAAATTATGAGAACAAATTCGTAATTTAACGAATTTGTTCTCGTAATTTAACGACTTTTTTCTTGTAATTTAACAAGTTTTTTCTCGTAATTTAATGACTTTATTCTCAACATTTTATCTTGAATTTTTTCTCGTAATTTAACGACTTTTTGATTTAATGAGTTTATTCTCAACATTTTATCTCGACTTTTTCCTTGAAATTTAACGATTTTTTTCTTGTAATTTAACAAGTTTATTCTGAACATTTTATTTAGACTTTTTTTCTCAAAATTTAACAACTTTAATCTCAAGATGGTTTTATTATTTTATTATTGCTTGGCCCTAATCCTCTTCCGTAATGCTCAGTATTTTTGAGGGAACTGTGATGCATTTTTTCTCCCCAAGATTCTTTGATAAATAGAAAGTACAAATGAACAGCATTTATTTGAAACGTTATAAATCTTGTTACTGTCAGTTTTGATCAATTTGCTGAATAAAAGTATTCATTTCTTTTATTAAAAAAAAAAACAAAAAAACTGTAGTGTACTATATAAGCCTTTGAACAAATACAAGCAGTTATTTAGAGACTGGAAACACTTTATGGCTTAAATGTGTTAATAAAAACTGCAACACTTCAGAACTTATTTTGATGAAATAACACAGAGCATGTCTGCAATATTACAATGAAACATTCATTACCAATGAAGTACACAGCTGCAGTAAATGTAACCTCAAGAGCAATGAAGATACTTTCGGGACTAGTGCACTCATGGGAAATGCTGTTTGTGTGCTTGTGTTCTGCAGGCCTGTAAGGACTTCCAGGATGAAGGGACATGTAAGGACGCATGTCCACGGCTCATGCTCTACGACCCCAACACCCACCAGCTCGCTCCCAACCCCGACGGGAAGTACAGCTTTGGGGCAACGTGCATCAAGATATGCCCACGTAAGTCCCATCATCGTGGCTGAAGTCAGAATGAGACACGATTCTTCACTGTTTTTTCCTACTTGACCACAAGGCCAGATCCTAATTATAACTTTCATGAAAATTCAAGCTGTTAGGTCTTGAATTCTGGCGTTCTGGAGATTAATGTTTTAGGTGCTCATGGTTAAAATATAAACAACACAATCTAGTGGATCGTGAGCCTGCAACTCAAACTCTGGTTTCTGAATAACATCCCAGAAAGCAGGATAACCATGACAGAATGATTTGACGCATTAGGGTTGTGTTGCTGGTTGCTTGTGGTTAATGACTCTGGAGTGACTGATGGTTTGATGTTTTCCTCAGACAACTATGTCGTGACAGATCATGGGGCATGTGTAAGAACATGCAGCCCTGGCACCTATGAGGTGGATGAGGGTGGAGTTCGGAAATGTAAGAAGTGTGATGGCCTGTGTCCAAAAGGTACAGTTGAGACTGCTGCGGTCAGGTTTTCTAACAAGCTGTTTTTTTAGGAGGAAAGATTAGTTGTCTGTTTTGTTTTTCTTTTCTTTTTCCCCAATTTTTTTTTCTAGTTTGAAAAACACATTAGTCTTGTTTTAGTTGCATTTACAACTGTATTTTAATATAATTTAAAAAAACATAATTAAACCCATGTAAAAAGCATAAAAATATATCCATTCGTGTCTGTTAGTGATCTGTCCTTCCATAATATTGCACGTCAACTATTTTAACTAAGCTTTTTCAACAATACAACCAACATATAGCCATGATATGTTGTATAAAAAAAAAAAAAAAAGAAATCATTCTAATATGCTGATTTTCTGCTCAGTAAACATTTGTTTATCTTGAAAAAGTTAATGAGACCAGTGTTTATTTAAAATGGAAATATTGTGTAATATTATAAATGTCTTTAGTGTCACTTTTAATAAATTAAATGCACCCTTGCTGAATAAAAGTTACATACTGTCCACAAGACAAAAAAAAAAAAAAAAGCTGAATTTATAAATATGACCCAATTCAAAAGTTAATGAACCCTTGATTCTTAATACTGTGTGTTGTTACCTGGATGAGCCACGACTGTTTTTTTTTGTGATGGTTGTTCATGAGTTGCTTGCGTGCCCTGAGCAGTTAAACTGCCTAATATTCTTCAAAAAAATCCTCCAGGTCCCAAAAATTAGCGGAAAGGGTTCAAATATGCAAAAGATGCTGGAAAACCGAACAATTGTTCAGACCTGGAGGATTTTTATGAAGAATATTGGGCAGTTTGACTGTTCAGGACAAAGGGACCCATGAACAACCATCACAAAACAAAAAAACAGTCATGGATCATGCAGGTAACCACACACAGTATTAAGAATCAAGGGTTCACAAACTTTTGAGCGGGTTGTTTTTATAAATTCAGCTTTTTTTGTGTGTGTGTGTCTTGTGGACCATGTGTAAACATTTTTTATGTAAAATATCTTACTCAGGACAGTACTAAATAAAAAATAATTGTATGATCCCTCTTATTTTGTTAAAATTATTTACATTTTCACAGATTCTGCAAGGGGTTCACAAACTTTTAAGCAGCACTGTACATCCAATGGTTTTTAAGATAATTCAAAGCATAAATTCAGTCAAGTTCTTACTGGTAGCATAATTACTGCATTTATTATTGCCTTCATGCCTAATTCTTCACCTAAGAAAGGAGTTGCAGTTAATATTTCATGTGTGTGCAATCATCCCTCTAGTTTGCAATGGGCTTGGAATGGGGCCTTTGACCAATGTCCTGTCAATCAATGCCAGCAACATCGACTCCTTTGAGAACTGCACAAAAATCAGTGGAGGTGTTACAATCCTTCCCACAACATTCAGAGGGTGAGAATGATGTTTTACATTCTCTGATAACAAAGAATTGATTGCACAATGCTTAGTGCCATTCTATGTTGCTTAAAGACGATTATCCTTTGGATATTTTTGGTTACACTTTATTTCGATAGTCCACTTTAGACATACTACTAACTATTAGTAACTTTGCAACTACATTTCAACTAACTTAGCAACTAAGCAGTTGTCGATACCCAACCGTACTTATAATCAGTTGAATGTCTGTTGAATGTCATATTTATTTGCTGTTTGCTTTGCATTTAGATTGTGTGATTGAGCCAAATTTTCCACAAACTGTTTAATATCATTCTGCTTATGGTGGCATATTAGGATCTGTCAATTATTTTGTTTTTATTACCATAAAGAACCATTTCCAAATTTTGAACTTTTTTTTTTTTTCAGTGACCAGCATACTAAAACTCCAGTACTGGACCCAGTCAAGCTCAATGTGTTCAGAACTGTAAAAGAAATCACTGGTGAGAATGCAGTGGTTTAATATTGGACATTTATGTTAGTTAAAATGGTGTATCATTTAGGGGACCTTTAGCCACTCAGTGTTCAGAAACTTCCTCTTCTCCCACCTCAAAGGCTACCTGGTGATTCAGCAGTGGCCGGAAAGCATGTCATCCCTCAGCGCCTTTGAAAACCTTGAGGTCATCCGTGGACGGACAAAACAACAGTAAGTCAATAAAAAAATATCACGGTCCCAAATATGTCGACAGTTTCAGAGATTTTTCACAGATTAAGACAAAAATCACAAATTAGGCAGCAGATGCTCCTGAATCAGTCTCTTTGTTGAGTCTGTTTTGCATTTAAAGAACCTCCGTCTCTCTTTCTCCTGCTCCCACAGAGGTGCGTTCAGCTTTGCTGTCACCCAAACTAAAATCACACATTTGGGCCTGCGGTCTCTGAGGGAGATCAGTGATGGTGATGTGGTCATCGGTCACAATCAGCATCTCTGCTACACCAGCCATGACCACTGGAAACGCCTCTTCAAATCTGAACATCAGAGTGTCAGAGTGACAGCAAATGCTAATGCTACCACCTGCGGTAAATGAATTTTCACAATAACACCTGTCAAAGAATTTAAGTTTAGTTCATCCCAAAAATGACAATTCTGTTGAATGTTATACACCCTTATGTCACTTCAAACCTGGCTGTCTTTTTCTGTGAATCACAAAAAGAGAATTTTCAAAGAATCTTCACACAGTCCTTTTCCAAATGCAGTTCATACTGATTGCATGTGTCAAGCTCAAAAAAGCTAAACATAAAAGCTGTCCAAATGACTTCTGTCTTCCCTTGTAAAGAACAAGTACACTTAATTGTATTGAATGTACAAAATTAACAAAAATGTGCTTAAAATCAAATAATTCATTACATAATTGATTAATATCACCATGAATTTCAAAGTCACATGGAAATAGCTGAATAGGAAATGTTTTATTCGTATTAGCCAAATCCTTGTGAAAAAGAAGTGTGCTTAATTGTATTGAACTTGTAGTGTGCACTTCAAATATTAAAAAAAAAAAGAAAAAATGAAAAAAAGATACAATAGTAATTAAATAAATGTTCACTTAATTGAGTACACTTTCATGACTGATTTTTAACACACTTAAAGGGTTCGTTCACCCAAAAATTTAAATTCTTTCATTTATTACTCACCCTCATGCCGTTTCACACCCTTAAGACCTTTGTTAATCTTCGGACCGCAAATTAAGATATTTTAGTTGAAATCCGATGGCTCTGTGAGGCCTCCATAGGAAGCAATGTCACTTCCTCTCTCAAGATCCATAAAGGTACTAAAAACATATTTAAATCTGTACGTGATTACAGTGGTTCAATATTAATATTATAAAGCGAAGAGAATATTTTTGGAGCGCCAAAAATAACAAAATAATGACTTATTTAGTGATGGCCGATTTCAAAACAATGCTTCAGGAAGCATCAGAGCACAGTGAATCAGTCTGTCGAATCTGCTGTTCGGAGCGCCAAAGTCACGTGATTTCAGCCGTTGGCAGTTTGAAGCACGAACCGAATCTGTCATGATCACCAGTGAGAGTGCCCTATCAGCCACTAGAGGGCACTCCATCCCGGACTCTCATTTCCACCTGTTCATGGACTACAATTCCCACACACACTCACCGGACTCATTATCCAATGTCATTACACCCAGCTGTATTGTATCATGTCATTAGTGTCTGTCTATTTATACTGAGCTGTTTCTGTCCTTGGTTGTGGTTCGTTGTTTAATGTCATGCGTATTCTGATTTCCCCGGTTGTCTGTTTTGGTTTTTTCTTTGTGTTATTTTGTACCTGTTGTTTGGACTGATTTCATGGACTTTTGACCCTTGCCTGCTCTGTGGATTACGCTTTTGGATTACCCCTTTAATAAATCTCTGCTGCGCTTGGATCTATCTTTTGTCTTCATGTGTACCGTGACAGAATCATGATCATCAGTGTTTTGAAATCGGCCATCACTAAATAAGTCGTTATTTTGTTATTTTTGGCGCTCCAAAAATATTCTCGTCACTTTATAATATTAATATTGAACCACTGTGCTCACATGAACTGATTTAAATATGTTTTTAGTACCTTTATGGATCTTGAGAGAGGAAATGACAATGCTTCCTATGGAGGCCTCACGGAGCCATCGGATTTTAACTAAAATATCTTAATTTGTGTTCTGAAGATGAACGAAGGTCTTACGGGTGTGGAACGGAATTTTGTGGAATTTTTGGGTGAACTAACCCTTTAAGTACAGTTTTAAAAAAAAGTGCACTTTGTGCTTTAAAGTACACTTATCAGTGTGTTTACTAACATACTAAAGCACATGTGTAGCACTTGATTATAATTTTAATCAAGTTCGTCATTACAAATGTGTAATTACAAATAAATTAAAATACATGACATACAAGTTTAAGTAAAATGAAATTAAACATTATTTCAAAGACAATATTCAAGTAATTATGGCATTACATATCTAGATGTACTGCACTTAAGTCCAACTTAGAATAATTGAGTCAAAAAGCTTTCTTTATTGAATTTAGTTTACATTTAAATTATAATCCATTTTTATTGTATTCTAACTAACATGTAACTAACATGTATTTAAGTGTTCGAAAACCTTACATTCAGTTCACGCTTCTTTTTCACAAGGGTTTTGGAGTCATACAATGCAAAGTTGTTCATTGAAAATTGCGATCACAATTTCTTCCCTATAGTGAGATACATCATATCCGAGCAAAACAGCTTATAGAAAAAAAGAAAAAATATGTAGAGCAGGGTATTTATTTATTTATTTATTTGAAATTGGGTTCTCAACTGGTTTGTCCATTATAAATTTACAAATTTATTTCACAAAAAAGGTTGACACACATAAGTACCGTCACACTTTACTTAACATACACATACATTTAAGAATATAACTAATACTGATGAATAAACAGTATAAGGTAAGGCTATTAAATTGCAGTCCCAAACTATTTTTTGATAATACAGTAATGTTAGTAAGTTTAGAGTCATTTAAAAAATTTAAAAAAAAAAGTGAGAAAAGTGGCATTTTGGGCTTACGGAAACAACAGTTGCAATGGTAAATACAGAATACTAACATGAAATGTTTCTGAAACATATGGAAACTTCTCCTGATGAAGAGAATGAACATCATACCTGCATGCAAATCCTTCCCATCTAACACACAAAGTACAAGTTACTGTATATAATTTATTAGCACTTTTTGGTAATTTCTTGACTTACTACTCTCAACTAGGTATATCTTTGTGTTGATATCTTATCTGAATGTGTGTGTTTACAGCGAATCGGAACAGCACGTGTGATGAGATGTGCACGGCTGATGGCTGCTGGGGTCCTGGTCCCACTATGTGCTTCGTTTGTAAGCATTACAGCCGTAAAAAACACTGTGTGGCTTCCTGCAACTTACTAGCTGGGTGAGTGTCTTCTCAATTTAACCATGTTTAAACTCTAAATAACAGCTGTACAAATGGGGCCAAGTCTCTTAAAGGCACAGTATGTAAGTTTCGCTGCCAGAGGTCACTTATTCAAAACAATAACAAAAACGTAGCTTGAAGATGCCGTGAATGAGCGTGAAATCATGGGAGTTGTCATCTTCACTTCCACAGCCAATGGAAAACAACCCGATGTGGCAGAAATCATGTTCATGGATGAGCTAATGTATTAAAGTTTTATTATCGTTACTGTGGTATGAAGCAGGGCAAGACGAGAGCCTGGGAGCAGAACGAAGTCACCGGCCTTGAGTCCTCCAGGATATAAGAAGGAATGATGGCTGTGAAGGGCGAGAGAGGACCAGGCCTGGGACATTTTATGTTGCTGTTTTTATTAAGCTTATATATGTCATAGTTGGCCGCTGCCGCTTCTTTCGTTATGTTATAAATGTCTATTATAATTAAAGCTACGTTTAACGTTGGCCGGTTCATGCCTCCTCCTTCCCTGAGCTTGAACGTTGTTACAGTTACATTTGTTCACTTAAATTCACATTATTTTATTTTATTCTAATGAAACAGCCACAAGTGGTGAATTACTACTCATACAGGTCACTTTATTGAAAGAATTAAAATTGTAGGGTAACGCAGCGCTGTTTTACTTGGTCAGAATAATCATACTAAAAATACACTTGAGCGTGATGAAATTTATGTTAACATTCACTATGTGGCTGGTGTGAGACACTTGTTGCTCTCTGCATTAAGCTAGATTAATATTACAATATCATATTAATAAAAGTGTTAAAATATATTCGAGGGTAACATGGCGTCATTGACAGGCGACACAGACATGGGCCGTTACATGAGATAAAATTGTGAATTTCATTGTTGGAAACATTTGGGATAATGTAAGTACACAATAGAACAAAATATATAACACTGTGTCAGTGGTTTTTGGATATTTTAATGCAACAATCTTACATATTGTGCCTTTAATGAAAACACCTAAAATGAAAATTTTCTCATCATCTCCTGTCATTCCAGGTCATTACTTTCGTTCTACTGCAGAACACACAAAGATTTTTAAGAAAAATATTTCAGCTCTGTAGGTCCATTCAATGCAAGTGAATAGTGACAGAAAATTTGAAGAAATAACGTAAAATAACATAAAGGCAGCATAAAAGCATTGTGAATTGTGTGGACTGACAGATAATGTTTCAATTTTATTTTAATTAGTTTATTATAGGTCAAATTAGGATTGATTGATTGATTGATTGATTGATTGATTGATTGATTGATTATGGCCAGCTAAATATACATATACATTATTCCTTTCTTTTATGGCCTATTTTTATTGAGAGGACTATAGGAATAGGGTAGAAAATGTTGGGAAGTATCTGAAAAAGTGGCACAACTTTTGGTGTTTAGTGATTATTTGGTTATTTCAATAATGATTTCAACTGTAGTGACTGCAATGCATTTTTGTCTATATAGTGAACCACGTGAATATGAGGTCAACAAAACGTGTGCTGAATGTGACCCTGAATGTCTGCTCATGAATGATACTCAGACCTGCACCGGCCCTGTAAGTATCAAACCAAATCTACAGTACCACATGTTCTGCTAGCTGCCAGTAAAGAGTGTTTTTTTTTCTTCTTTTTCTTATTGTTGAAATAGATGATGGCAGCACACCAGTCTCTCAAATGTTTTCTGTCCCACTAGTGTCCTGCAAGACACATCATTAAATTCACATCACTAGAGGACTGTAGAAAAGTAGCTTGTTGCCATCTAATTGCCAACTTTTGTCCAGGGACCCGACAAATGTGCAGCTTGTGCTAGCTACAAAGATGGGCCGCACTGTGTACCACGCTGCCCGCAAGGTGTACCTGGAGAGAAAGACATACTCATTTGGAAATATGCTGACGTGATGCGCGTGTGCCAGCCCTGTCATGAGAACTGCACACAGGGGTGAGAGAGGCTTTATATACGATGCATTCCTTTGAATGTGATGACTTGAAACTGTCATTAGTGTAATTCAACCAGGTTCATCGGGGACTGCAGCGTGTACTAGTTGTGATTGTTGGATTTTATGTTTTGCTTTGCAGATGTACTGGGCCTGATTTAAAAGACTGCAAAGATTTCAAAAGGTAAGAAGTGAATCCGTCTTATGATGCTTTGAGATTCTCGGGATATTCTAGAAATGTGATGTAAACAATAGAGTTTTTGTCCGGTAACGCTTTATTTCCATGGTCCACTTTAGACATTCTACTAACTATAAGTAGCTTTGCAACTATATGTCAACTTATTCCATTTATCCGAACCCTAACACCAAACCCTAACCTAACAGTCTACTATAGTCTACTAATACTCATAGTTATGTATTTATGTATGCATTATATATATATATATATATATATATATATATATATATATATATATATATATATATATATATATATATATATATATATATATATTTTATATATATATATTTTATTTATATATATTTTATATATATTTTATATATATATATATATATATATATATATATATATATATATATATATATATATATATATATATATATATATATATCCTCACTTACATAAATTATTGTTTCACATTAATAACACACACACACATATAGATATATATATATATATATATATATATATATATATATATATATATATATATATATATATATATATATATATATATATATATATATATATATATATATATATATATATATATATATATATATATATATATATATATATATATATATATATATATATATATATATATATATATATATATATATATATATATATATATATATATATATATATATATATATATATATATATATATGTGTGTGTGTGTGTGTGTGTGTGTGTGTGTGTTATTAATGTGAAACAATAATTTATGTAAGTGAGGATAGCAAAATAAAAGTAAACTGCGACATATTATACCCCAAAATTCTTCATACAGTGGACTACCGGTAAAATTGATAAAAATTTGGAATCAAAGATTATTCAGACACTTTGACCTGACCATGTTTTGCTTAAGTGTTATCTGACATCATTAAGATTTTTTTTTCTCTGAGATCTTATCATATTTTTTTGCAATTTTTTTAAACTGTAGTGAATAAACTGTATTAAATGTTCAAGGTGTCTGAATACACTTTGGTTTGACTGTATATATATGCCTATATTTTATTTGAAGTGATATTAAATGAATGTTTTTGAATGACTATGAATTTAGAATGAATTATTATTCTCGATTGGCCTTATAAGTTATGATAAATAATGGAGATGTTTGAAATGTACAATAATAATTATTAAATTAAGCAATAAAAACAACAACATGCCGATGAAAGCCATCATATGCCAAGGGTCTAACTTATTATTTATTATATTAACTGTTATTGCCCTACAAATCTAAATTCATTTCTATTAATTAATTTACACTTAAAATGGGCATCAAAACTTTTAATATTCAACATAAAGTTAATCATTATTATCAAATGACCAAAAAACAAAACAAAAAAGAAGATATTTTAAACTCAAAACTGTTGTTCTGATAACAATTCATCATTAATAAGAGCAAAACCACTCAATAAATGTGTTGAAATTTAGTGATATCTTTGAGAGAAAGTATAGGTGTGGGGATCATATTTCAACTACATGCAAAA
The DNA here is from genome assembly GCF_024489055.1 of Chanodichthys erythropterus. Lineage (NCBI taxonomy): Eukaryota > Metazoa > Chordata > Actinopteri > Cypriniformes > Xenocyprididae > Chanodichthys > Chanodichthys erythropterus. The sequence goes on along the minus strand of NC_090236.1, from coordinate 16,910,323 downwards.
CTCAATAATGTTCCTTTCATCCGTAGTTCGGGTTTGCCCATGATTGCCGCTGGCGTGGTTGGAGGTCTGCTGGCATTGGTAATCCTGGCTCTAGGAGTGGCTGTTCTATTCCGCAGACGCCACATCAGAAGGAAGAGAACCCTACGACGACTCCTGCAAGAAAGAGAGGTCAGACCACAAGTCAACCAGGATATAAATATTCGGAATATCTGAATACCAAACACTCATAGAAAGAGGAGAGTTGGCTGAGTTTGATGTCTGTGGGAAAGAGCTGAATGTTTTAAAGCTTCAGAATAAAGTCAGATATAGTAACTTCAGACAAGCTGAAAACATGTGAGATCAACACAATAGAGCCGGGTTACAGCTGTAATGTCAACAGTCTAGTACGAAAGCTGATGGAATTCAGTCATTGAGGCAATAGTGTTTGTGAATACAGACATATCCGTGTCATCCCATGCTCATTGGAGGACAGGATGTGTGTTTGATTGTGGAAGGGAGGTTTCCTGACTCTATTTGTCTCTACAGCTAGTGGAGCCTCTGACCCCCAGTGGCGAAGCCCCCAACCAGGCCTTGCTGCGAATCCTCAAAGAGACGGAGTTCAGGAAGATCAAAGTGCTCGGGTCTGGAGCTTTTGGCACTGTGTATAAGGTGACTGACCTCTCTTTTAGGTTGCATATGCATATGTAAATACTTTGTGCTATGAGCATTTCTTGTTTCCTCTTTTGATGCCTTCTCAATTTTCTGTACAAAATAAGCTCAATAGACCTTAAAGGGATTGGAACAACTTGTTCCAATCCCTTTAAGGTCTATTGAGCTTATTTGTATGAGTTTTCTTTCTTCTGTTGAACACACAATTTTGAAGGATACAGTTGACAGTACCCACTGACTGCCTTATTTTTTCTATACTGTGGAGGTCAATGGCTACCATCAACCATTTAGTTACCAGCATTCTTATCTCTTTATCTCAGGATGATTTCAGCTTTTAAAACTTGGTTACAAAACATTGGGTGTTACTCATGAAATATTAAGACAAATATGCATCTGTTGCTGCAGGGCTTGTGGGTTCCAGAGGGAGAGAATGTGAAGATCCCCGTCGCCATTAAGGTCTTACGAGAAGCCACGTCTCCCAAAGCAAACAAGGAGATCTTGGACGTGAGTATTAGAGTGTGAATCGGGGTGTTAATGACACATCTGACCTAATTCAAGATTTATTCACTGTGACTCATTGTCTTGTCTTCAGTTTACTGCTGTCAGTACTGCATAGATAATTAAAGAGGCTACAACAAGTGATTTACCAAAAGGTGTTTGAACTCTTAAAGTCAGCATGAAACGGAAGTTGTGAAGTTGTCATTTCTTTCCTATTTTGACCAGTGTTGCCAACTGCTTTCAATTGAAAGTAGCTAAAACTGGTAGCTAAATGTCACTAGATGACATCATAATGGCAAATTCATTGATCTATGTAAATATGAATAGAGATCAGTGGGCAAAATAAGAATCTAGATAAGGTTTGTCCAAGAAGTTGCTAGATTTGTCCCTAAACTTTTGAAAAAAGTCTCAAAAGGGACAGGGAAGACACTAAATCTAGTGACAAAATCCCTAAATTGGGAACACTGATTGTGACGTGTATTCGAGTGAAACTTGGCATCTCGAACAAGAAAACATTTAGGGCGAGACTTGATTTTGTTCATGGGGAATTGATTGGATGTGGATCTCATCTTAGTGACAGGTTGTCCCACCCTCATGCCAGTAAACACATCATCAGAGAAGAGAAGAGATGAGCTGCAAGAGAGAGGGGAAGTTATTTTGATTAAAGATTACAAGAACACATAAATAAATTAAAAAAAAAAAAAGATAAATAAAAAAGTGCACAGATAAATAACTTAAACTTAAAAACAACAATTGTCCATTTTGAATTCTTGGTGACTTTAAGGCTGGCTAATATTGGCCAACAAATGACAACATTTAAAACTTTCAGCAACAGATGGCAGGTGATGATTTGAGCTGGAAAATTGGGAAGTGAGATGGAAGGTCCCTTTAGGGTTTCTGAGGGTGTCGAAATGACTTCTGCAAGATACAGTTGAAAGAACAAGTATGTGAACCACTTGCAGAATCTGTGAAAATGTGAAAAATTTTAACATAATAAGAGAGATCATACAAAATGCACACTGAGGACAAGTGAGGGACTCAAACACAACTATTAAAAAAGGTTCAAACATTCACTGATGCTTCAGAAGGAAACGCGATGCATTAAGAGTCGGGGGTGAAAACTTTTGAATTCAAATATCAAGGTAAATTGTACTTATTTTTTCTTCCGGGAAACATGCAAGTATCTTCTGTTGGTTCCGGAGGGCAGTATTAAATGAAAAGCAATGATATTTCAATTAAATAAGAAAAATTTGGACATCTTCATCCTGTTCAAAAGTTTTCACACCCTGACTAATGTATCGTGTTTCCTTCTGAAGCATCAGTGAATGTTTGAACCTTTTTTAATAGTTGTGTTTGAGTCCCTCAGTTGTCCTCATTGTGATAAAATGGATCTGAAAATCATACAGTCACTGCTGGAAAAGGTTCAAATATGCAAAAAATGCTTAAAAACTGAAGAATCTGCAGGAGCTGGAGGATTTTTCTGAAGAACAGAGTTCAGTTTAACTGCTCAGAACAAACAAGAGACTCGTGAACAACCATCACAAAACAAAATAACAGTCATAGATCATCCAGGTAACCACACACCGTACTAAGAATCAAGTGTTCACATAATTTTGAATGGGGTTATTTTAATAAATTCAACTTTTTTTTTTCTTGTGGACTATATGTAAACATCTTTTATGTAAAATATCTTACTCAGGACAGTACTAAACAAAAAACAACATGCATTTTGTATGATCTCTCTTATTTTGTTAAAATATTTCACATTTTCAAAGATTCTGCAAGTGGTACACATACTTTTTCTTACAACTGTATATGGAGTTTATAACTCAGCTTTGGTATAAAAAGAAGGACAATGCCTTCTGAAATACAATGCACTATCCCATGCTGCAAAAAACACCACAGCAATAAAAAATGTATTTCTACACCCACTGTAAATGTTTCTCTTTGTGAGGTTTGGTTAGGAGTGGCTGAAATGCAATTTTACACATAACTGCCAGCCTGCATGGAGAGGTTTTTGAGACTCCAAAGACACCAGGAGCTTCAAATACCTGCTGCTCAACACTGGCTTTTTTTTTAACAGCTGTCCTTTTAATACAATTAACTTGTTTGACAGAAACTTTAAGCCTTTATCTGACTGAGTTCTGCTGTGCTCTAAATCACTCACAAATCTTATGATAGTTCCATAATCTCCATTGACTTTTCACACAATATTAGTTATTTTCATTTCTTTTGAATAACATTGCACCATTTCTTGCTTTGTATGACTTGCTTAATAATGTGGAACAACCTCTTTAAGTAGTTTTCCAGGTCTACTTAGGTAAATGGAAACCCTATTTAACAAACCTGTCTGAGATTGATACCAGTTATCTAAAAAGACATGGAGAAATAAAACAAACAAGCACTTTCTTTGAAAAACTAAAATCTGAATGTTTATTGTACTGAAATCCCACTGATATGACAGTTGCATAATAATTTGGAACACAGAATATATATATATATATATATATATATATATATATATTTTATTTTTTATTTTTTTTTATTTTATTTTTTTGTGTGTGTGTGCATTGTTGTATGTACTAATTACTAGAGTCTGCTTTAACTGGTGAATTAAAACATTCTGTACATTTTTAAACTTAACATTTGAAAGCTGGCTATGTATTTCACTAAAATGAAATCCAAACCCTTTTCTCCAAACCCTTTTCTCTAAACACTCTGCTTATAATGTAATCATTTATGCATCCAATTCTGCACTGTATCTGTGTGATCCAGTTATCCAGTTAATTAGTTCAGTAAACACAGACAGTTGCATTTGTTTCATCATTCTAGTTAAGATCATGATTGTGCAGAAAAGGCCTTAGTCTCCAGTGACGAGCACAGCTGAAATTTATATTACATAACCTTAAGGGCAATCTGACCAAGTCCCGCTGGATGTTGTGTTTAGTTGATACAAAACAGAAAACTCCAACCAGGGGGAGTGTAGGAATGGAAAAATTCCTGCTTTTTGCATGCACCCAAACTCAGAAAGGTCTTGTTTGCTATTGCTAAAAGAAAGAATGCAATTTCCTCCGGTATTCTCTTTGATTGTGAGGATGTGGCTGCACAGGCCACTTCTCAAGGTTGTTTTGAAGATAACTCATCTATGTAAACACAAACTATAACTTTTTCAACATCTACAAAAACTGTCGTTTTAATGTTAGAAAGAAAAAAAACAAAAAAATGAAATAGATATCAGTCACTCCCTCATTATTTGATAGGAAGAGGTCTAAATCGCCTAGGAAAAGTACTGTGTATTGCTCAAGGTTTAATTATTATGTTCCTGCTAGGTTTAGATTTTCCTGAAGCAGTTTTCTTCTGAACTCCAGGCCTCAGTCTCAGCAAATATTTTCTAATGCACACAAGGCACCTCATTTGTTAGTTTTACGACTTTAGGGACTATAAACAGCCACAGGATTTGTCAGTGTTGACGTATACTATAGTATATACAGTATGTAGCATTGGTGCTGACCTCATTTGTTTGTATCTATAGGAGGCCTATGTGATGGCCAGCGTTGACCATCCTCACGTGTGCCGTCTGCTTGGGATCTGCCTGACCTCCACAGTCCAGCTTATCACCCAGTTGATGCCTTACGGCTGTTTGCTGGACTACGTCAGAGAAAACAAGGACAACATCGGCTCACAACACCTGCTCAACTGGTGTGTGCAGATTGCTAAGGTAAATGGATTGTACTTTTCTTTGTTTATCTCATCCCTTCTGCTAACCAATGAGTCATTTCATTTGATGATGAACAGATGGTGTTCAGTAAAATTATTTTTAAAAATAATTATTTCAATCTATTATTCTTTTTTTAATTGTAATAATGTATTTTATTATTTAAAATATTTTAAATTATTATTTAAATTAAAACTATTAATTACAATTATTTGCAATTCATTTTATTTGTTTAATTTTATTTGTGATTAACTATTATTGTCCCAGTCCTTTCTCCCCTCTCTTACTTTCCTGTCATTTTCTCCTATATAGTAAAAGGAAAAAGGGAGAAAAAAATGCAATTTGTTTAAAACATCGTGTTTAAAGCAAAACTAGAAAGTATAAGGAGACATTTTTAGATTTGGAATGAATTGATATGCCTATCCAGGTTTCTCGCTGGTGATATGAAACCACTCACAGATCTGTACCACTCGCAAATATTCAAAATTTGAAGTCATGTCTGATTTCTGAAGTGCAAATCAGTAACTGTGAAGATTCTTTTAGCAGACAGATCTTTTTTTAGTTCTCGCTGCTGAGGGAATAACTTTTTTTTTTTTTTTTTTTGAGAGTGAGAAAGTTTGATCAGAATATGACTAGAAAATGTAGCAATATCTTTGATATGATGATATAACATTCTGAGAAAAGTGTGAACAAATATACTTTCATCTTCTTGAATCTTGACTTTCTTTTTGTTTGAATATCATCAATTTGTCATTCTTTCCATAACAGTTGTTTCATCATTCCCTAATGATCTAAACAACATTTTCCTTTATCTGTGCATTTCTTAGAACTCATTTACACTAATTCACTTCACGTGTCATGATCAGTCTGATTGGTATTCGGCATGTGTGTTCCATTTACAGTCCATTTGCAAATTGCCTAAATATCTACTAATATATGCAAATAAGAGGAAATAATTTACTTCTGTAATGAATGTTAAAAAATGCTGCATACTGCAGTTTGTGTTTGAGTTCCACTATTGTTCTATCTGTGCGTCTCATCCATGACTCTGTATGCTGACATAGTTCCATTTGGGTGTGATAAAGTTTCCTTAGGTGGCTTGTAAATACTTTACATTAACCCCCGGTTTCACAGACCAGGCTTAAGATAGTCCTAGGCTAAAATCCATGTTTTAGTCTTTTCATGATTGCATTACTATTCAATCAGTAAACTTTTATGAAGTGTAAATACTCCTCTATCATTAAATTTTAAGAAGCTTTGTGGGTGATATGCAGACATGAAGCCCATATTTATGAGGTTCCATTTGTGACAAAAATAAGTGGACTGCTTTGTACTATACATTTGTCCTTGTAGTCTTTCTCTGATGTCCTTACTGTAGTCCTGTTCTGACATCCTTAGTCTTCTTCTGCCATCTGTCATTCTTACTGTCGTCTTGTTCTGTCATCTTTTTCTGTTGTTTTTACTTGCGTCTTTCTCTGTTGTCTTTCTCTATCATCTTGACTGTACTCTTATTCTGTAATCCTTACTGTAGTCTTCTTCTGTCATCTTTCTCTGTCGTCCAGACTGTCTTCTTGTTCTGTTGTTTTTACTGTCATCTTTCTCTGTTTTCTTGTTCTCATATGAAAAGAACAGTGAAAGACCCATGTATCTCTGAAAACAACTGTCTTCAGAACAGTTTTGATGGCATAATACCTCAGTTTAATGCCTCATAATAATAGTGTTTTTAAGCACATAGCTGCTTTGTTCACAGTGGTATCCTGGGTAACCACTATATTTTTGCTGTTTCATAAGTCTCTGAATAATGTCAAAGAGTGAATTTGCATTTTCATTCTTCGGATAATTAGGTATATAATAGTGGCGAGCTGTGACTTTTTTAACCAGAAATGCTGGGTGGCGCGTTATGTCAAACATGCACCTGGTGGAGATACATTTGATGGACAGACAGAGTGTTATAGCTGCTCTGTTGCTTACTCTCATGACACATAGCAACACAGCTGACATTTTATTGAAAGTAGCCTACATTTACCTGTTGATGCCTTCACGAGCACCCGTAAAAGCTGTCGAGATGCTCGAAAGGCCCGTTTGCAAAATATGCTGTATTTTTGTAATTCCAATAGGTGGCACTAATGTCGCATCGGCTGAAGACACACGTCTAAATCAGAGATGGCAAATAAATACCATGGCAGGTGTTAATTTAAATATACACCAGAAGTGTTGTTTTTTTTTATTTTTTTATTTTTTTTATTTATTTAAGAATTAAACAATAAATATATAGGTCTGTAATATAATAAATATTCATAGCCTATTATAAATAAAATATAAGCAAAATATAATTAGAATAAATATAAATATGTATTCTTTAAAAAAATAAGTTGAAATAATGCAAATTGATGACTTTAACAAACGCATAGCCATAGACTATCGATTAACAGCCTGGGATAGTAACAGTACTTTTCGCTAAAAATACATTTCCCTGTGAAGAAAATGAAATGCTATGAAAATACTTTTTTTCACTTGATTTGGTCTAGTAAGTTGTATCCACTGGTTTAAAGAATATATAAAAATGTATTATAGCATATATAATAGAATATATTAAAACAGCCTTCCATAAATGACAGAACAAGACTACCGTGAAGACAACAGAGAAAGGCGACAGAAGAAGACTATAGTAAGGATGACAAAGAAAGACAGCACAAACAGAGAACATACACATCAACATATACTAATTTATCTGAACAAGTAGGAAATGACTGTAGACAAGGACAAATGTATAGTACAAAGCAGTCAACTTATTTTTGGCACAAATGGAACCTCATACATATTAATGAATTGTATTCTTTTGACACAGAATTTTCATTCCAGCTTGAATGAGCATCATTATATTAACTCAAGTAGACTAAAATATTTTGAATTTCTCTCTGGCTTTATTAGGGAATGAATTACCTGGAAGACCGCCATCTTGTGCACAGAGATTTGGCTGCTCGTAACGTGCTAGTGAAAACCCCTCAACATGTGAAGATCACTGATTTTGGCCTGGCCAAGCTATTAAATGCGGATGAGAAGGAGTATCATGCAGATGGTGGAAAGGTCTGTTATTTCTCTTTTATGAGAAAGTGGATGTTGATGACAAAGTTTTAGCAGTTTTTGATTTTACTAGATGAATAACTAAACTAAACTGAACTGAACTTTACTAAAAACTTTACTAAGACTTTACTTCTTTACTAAGAAGTTATGAATGTGGCATTATTAGCAATATTGGAGGTAATACATTGCAAGTAATATGAGTTACGTAATAAGATTACTTTAAGTAACTAGTACTTTAAGTAACTACTAAAGTAATTAATTACTTTTAAATTTACAGCAAAATATTTCAGTTACTTTTTTAAATTAGTAATGCAAATTACTTTGTTTTCCCATTTATTGACTGACAGCCCTCCTGCCCCTATGTTGAGAGAAATCAGGAGTAAGTGCAGAGGTGTTGTGTGCGCTGTGTAAACATGAAGGTTATTGTAGTTCTAGACTAATGTGAGCATTTACTCATCTCACTTGCACAAATTCAATATTCCTAAAAATGAATAAAAACAGTGAAATGCAAATATTACACAAGCCTGCAATAATTAAGTACAAACCCGATTCCAAAAAAGTTGGGACACTGTACAAATTGTGAATAAAAAAGGAATGCAATAATTTACAAATCTCATAAAAATATATTTTATTCACAATGGAATATAGATAACATATCAAATGTTGAAAGTGAGACATTTTGAAATGTCATGCCAAATATTGGCTCATTTTAGATTTCTTGAGAGCTACAAATTCCAAAAAAGTTGGGACAGGTAGCAATAAGAGGCCGGAAAAGTTAAATGTACATATAAGGAACAGCTGGAGGACCAATTTGCAACTTACTAGGTCAATTGGCAACATGATTGGGTATAAAAAGAGCCTCTCAGAGTGGCAGTGTCTCTCAGAAGTCAAGATGTCAAGATAGGCAGAGGATCACCAATTCCCCCAATGCTGCAGCGACAAATAGTGGAGCAATATCAGAAAGGAGTTTCTCAGACAAAAATTGCAAAGAGTTTGAAGTCATCATCATCTACAGTGCATAATATCATCCAAAGATTCAGAGAATCTGGAACCATCTCTGTGCATAAGGGTCAAGGCCGGAAAACCATACTGGATGCCCTTGATCTTCGGGCCCTTAGACGGCACTGCATCACATACAGGAATGCTACTGTAATGGAAATCACAACATGGGCTCAGGAATACTCCCAGAAAACATTGTCGGTGAACACAATCCACCATGCCATTCGCCGTTGCCGGCTAAAACTCTATAGTTCAAAAAAGTTTTCTCTGGGCCAAGGCTAATTTAAAATGGACTGTGGCAAAGTGGAAAACTGTTCTGTGGTCAGACGAATCAAAATTTGAAGTTCTTTTTGGAAAACTGGGATGCCATGTCATCTGGACTAAAGAGGACAAGGACAACCCAAGTTGTTATCAGCACTCAGTTCAGAAGCCTGCATCTCTGATGGTATGGGGTTGCATGAGTGCATGTGGCATGGGCAGCTACAAATCTGGAAAGGCAGCATCAATACTGAAAGGTATATCCAAGTTCTACAACATATGCTCCCATCCAGACGTCGTCTCTTTCAAGGAAGACCTTGCATTTTGCAACATGACAATGCCAGACCACACTGCATCAATTACAACATAATGGCTGCGTAGAAGAAGGATCCGGGTACTGAAACGGCCAGCCTGCAGTCCAGATCTTTCACCAGATCTTTCAAGACAGTTGAGGAACTAGAAGCCTGTATTAGACAAGAATGGGACAACATTCCTATTCCTAAACTTGAGCAACTTGTCTCCTCAGTCCCCAGACATTTGCATAAAAGAGGCTGCGCGAGGCGGTGGTGCTGGAGCCTAGTGAAAAGTGGGACGGAGACCCGGATGCCGCACTCCTGGGAAGAGGTGGGGTGGCTGCCGTCCTGGAGGGAGCGGAGGAGTCGCCGACGTGGGCCGGAGCCTGCTACCGTCCGCCATGAAGGGGAGGAGCAGGGGACGGGGGACTTGCTGCCGGCTGCCCTCAGTGGGGGGTAGTGCCCTAGGGGGGTAGAGCGCAGTCTCGGGAGTACCCCTCGGCCTGCGAGGGGCGATGGGGGTATGTGATGAGCAGGGCGGGCGAGAGCCTTGAGGGAACAAATCTCTCACGGAGGAGCTCCGGAGGCATAAAAGGAGGAGCGACGACCGTGAAGGACGAGAGAGGACCAGGCCTGGACTTTATTTTATATTTTATTATGTTTGTGTGGCCGGCAGACGTCCGCGAGGGTACTTTTGTTATGTTCTTTGTTTATTTTATTAAAGATTATTGTTTTAACTTTCGCCGGTTCCCGCCTCCTTCTTCCCGTACATACGAACTGTGTTACAGTGTTGATGCCATGAAATTTAATATCAACTTATTTTTCCCTTAAAATGATACATTTTCTCAGTTTAAACATTGATATGTCATCTATGTTGTATTCTGAATAAAATATTGAAATTTGAAACTTCCAAATTTGTACAGTGTCCCAACTTTTTTGGAATCGAGTTTGTATGTTAAACAATACAAATATACTTTATTTCACACTGTATTACACAATGTCTTTGCTGCTGACCTTCAAAGATCCAATTCAAGCATACTAATAAGCAAAAATGACCTAAGGAAAATAAACATCACTTTTGTGTTTCATTTTTATTTCTTTTGCAAACCAGAATGACAGCACAGCTGAAAGGTTTGTTTGAGCTGCGCCCTCTACTGTACAGGCGTAAATTAGCAATTTTTTCCAATCTGAGCCATATTCATTCCATGTAAAGAGCTTTTACATTTGACAAAAATATAACTTTTTTTACTATTATTATTATTAAAAAACAAACAAGCAAGCCCAATCAAGATGAGTAAAGATAACGCAAAAGTGATGTAACACATTCTATAAAAGTTAAGTGATGCAATTAGTAACTTTTTAGGGAGTAATGCAATATTGTAACACTTTACTTCTAAAAGTCCCCAGTAATGTAATGTACTCTGTAAAAGTTACTAAGTAACACAATTAGTTACTTTTTAGGGAGTAATGCAATATTGAAACACATTACTTTTAAAAGTCCCCAACAGTTTATTAGTGTCCTAACTATAAAGGCTAAGATTACTAGCAATCAGAAGTTTATCTTTTGAATGCTTCAAATGTGTCTTCTCTATTTTGAAATAGAGATTTTATGTTGCCTTGTCCATCTATATCCTTCAACAGGTGCCAATAAAATGGATGGCACTCGAATCCATCCTGCATAGGACATACACCCACCAGAGTGACGTCTGGAGTTATGGTTAGTAACAGTTTACCAATGTCAGAAGTAAACTTTATTGCTTATTCCAGGAATTAAAATTTTAAAGTCCATTTTACTTCCATGGACTTCAGAGTGAAAAAGAAAATTCAGCAAGAGAAAATAAATGACAGGAATTGATTGGATTGTGAAAAGTTTTCTTTGAAAAAAACATTTAGAATTTAGAAAGTGAATAGGGTTAATGTTAACTTTATAATATCTCTTTTAAAATTGAGGATATTTCAGTATTGCATGAAATTAACTGTTCACTGTATGGTACACTACTCTAGGTGTGACAGTCTGGGAGCTAATGACATTTGGAACAAAGCCATATGATGGGATTCCCGCTAGTGAAATCGCAGAAGTTCTAGAAAAAGGAGAACGACTTCCTCAGCCTCCTATCTGCACCATTGATGTGTACATGATAATGGTCAAATGTAAGTTTGATTCATTGCTGTTTTATGAAGTGGACATGTCTAAGACTTCCTACCTTTTTCATTAATGATTGATGAAACCCATAAATGCCATAAAATTGTTGAATTTACCTTTCCAGTAAAGGTATCCCATCTGTTATTCACAAAAGCATTGGCTTTGTGTGTTTTATACATATTGTTTCCATCAGAAGCATCATAAACCTATTATTTTGAGGGGGAACCAGTGACAGACCTAGTTCTCTCTGCAAGATAAAATATGACCAAAATGTGAAAAACATTTTTAACCACTTTGCCGTATAATGTAGCTATAGTAGCTTTGACTCTTTATTTTATTTAGGGATGCACTGATAATTCAATACCAGTAACCTTTTCAAGTTATGGTTGACTATCTTCAAATGGCCAATTATTAAAATAGTATATATATATATATATAATATATACAGCTATGGAAAAAATTAAGAGACCACTTAACATTGATTTCTGAACTTGGAGTGGTCTCTTAATTTTTTCCATAGCTGTATATATATATATACAGTTTAAAAACACTATATATATATATATATATATATATATATATATATATATATATATATATATATATATATATATAGTGTTTTTAAAGATTAACTTTAAGCATGTACAATTACATATCCAATATCGGCCAATATCAAACAATACCTATGAATTAAAACATCTCTAATATCGACTAATAACCGAAATGATATCGATATATTGTGCATCCTTAATTTCCGTCCGAAAAAAAAGGGAGTTTGAAGGTAAGGCGATGATAGATTTAGAGTTCTTAAACTTAAAGTCTTCGCCATCATTGCCTTTATCCTCACATCACTATGTTTTCATTCAGGTTGGATGATCGATGCAGAGAGCAGACCTCGCTTCAGGGAGCTCATCGCTGAGTTCACCAAAATGGCACGTGACCCGCCCCGATATCTTGTCATTCAGGTGAGAGAAGCCCCTCTGATTTGTGAAATCTCACTAGAGTGTTGCTCACATCTGCTCACTGTCACTGTTTTCCTGTTTACAGGGTGATGATCGGATGCATTTACCCAGTCCTTCTGACTCCAAGTTCTACCGCAGTCTGATGAGTGGAGAGCTGGATGAAGCTGTGGATGCAGACGAGTATTTAGTGCCCAATCACAGCTTCTTCAGCAGCCCCAGCACCTCCCGCACGCAGCTGCTGCACTCTGTGGTAATACACACAAACACATATTACTGGTTCTACTGGCTCCATATCCTAACATTTTGGTGGTCATTTCAAACACCAACTCATTTCTAATATGCAGCTTCAATCTCACTATAAAAAGACATCATAAAACAGACCATACAAGATTGTTCTTTTTTTGTTTGTTTGTTTTTATTAAAAAGAACTAAGTGAACATGACAAACACAAATGTTTGGGGTCAGTAAGATTGTTATTTTTTATATTATTTTATATATAATATGTTTATTCAGCAAGGATGCATGAAAATAATCAATATAGTGATAGTAAAGTCAAGTCAAGTCAAATTTATTTATATAGCGCTTTTACAATTGGTAATTGTTTCAAAGCAGCTTTACATATTAGAAGCACAGAGAAAAGGGAAGTGGTTAAAAATAAGCTGTACAAACAAGCGTGGTAATATGTAACATATACAAGATGGTGCTACATTAAGCCAATGTCGGCTGACTCCCAGGGGTGGAAAAAAACCCCTAGGAGAAAAACCCAGTGTGCTAGCACTGGGGAAAAAAGTCCTAGGAGGGAAAAAAAACCCTTGGAAGATATATATAATATATGTAAATGGATATGGAGATCAAAATCTGAATTATACATTTTATTATAGAGATTAAAAATAGATTATATATAAATATATGTAAGCGGATACGGGGATTAAAAATCTGAATTATAGATGCAGCCAGAACTGGATCTGTAGGCCCATTGTCTCCTGGGCTATGTTGTAGTCAGGTCCAGACACAGGTTCTCCATCTGATCTGGATACGGCCTGGATCCAGCACCCAGCAAACCTCAGGATAAGCAGAGAGACAGATATTAGCATAGATTCTTATTCTGATGTACAGGTATATCTAGTGTTATAGGAAATGTTCTCGGTTCCGGCTGACCTAATTATTGCAGCGTAACAATCCTTTAACGGATTTGAAAAATGTTAATGTATTGATAATGTGTTGTGTATGCAAGAGCAAAGAGATGTGTTTTTAGTCTAGATTTAAACTGACAGAGTGTGTCTGCTTCCCGAACAATGCTAGGAAGATTGTTCCAGAGTTTAGGTGCTAAATAGGAAAAGGATCTGCCGCCTTCAGTTGATTTTGATATTCTGGGTATTATCAACTGGCCTGAATTCTGAGATCGCAATAAACGTGAAGGACTATAATGCATTAAGAGCTCACTTAGGTACTGGGGAGCTAAACCATTTAGAGCTTTATAAGTAAGTAGCAAGATTTTAAAATCTATACGATGTTTAATAGGGAGCCAATGTAATGTTGACAGAACTGGGCTAATATGGTCATACTTTCTGGTTCTAGTAAGAACTCATTTTGGACCAACTGTAGTCTGTTTAAAAGCCGAGCAGAACAACCACCCAGTAGAGCGTTACAATAATCTAGTCTTGAGGTCATGAATGCATGAACCAACTGTTCCGCATTTGTCATTGAGAGCATATAGATATATTTTTTAGATGGAAGAAGGCGGTTTTACAGATACTAGAAACATGACTTTCAAATGAAAGATTGGTATCAAAGAGCACATCCAGGTTCCTAACTGAGGACGAAGAATTAATGGAGCACCCGTCAAGTGTTAGAGAGTATTCAAGGTTTTTTCGTGAGGAAGTGTAGTAAAGACTGTATGTGTGATTTTTATTTTATGGAAAAAATTATGAGACCACTCCAAGTTCAGAAATCAATGTTAAGTGGTCTCTTAATTTTTTCCATAGCTGTATATATATTCTGATTGGTCAGTCGATTGGTTATTGATGATAAAACACGGCTATGACCGCTTCACTCAACGGTTCTGTGTATCACTACACAACACCCTTAGCAACTACTCTTAGCAACGTAAACTGTATGTTCTCAATTGATATCGTTCATTGAAGCTTACTTTATTATGTAGAAGAGTATTGTGAGAAAGAGAAAGAAACAAGTTTATTATCTGAATTCAGATTTAGCATTTTCCTTCAGGTCAGTCCTATGTTTATAATAAAAAATCTGTTTAAATGTCTGATGTATTATCTTGTCCTTTTAACAGTTAAGGGGTTTTCCCATGACTGACAGTCAAAGCATTTGTCAGTTGCGTCTTGTTCCGTGTTCACAACAATTCAGTCTTTTCAATATAAAAGTCTTCGTTATTGACTGACACACTCATAAAAACATCTGTCTCAGTTGAACACTTCCTGTGATATCAGTAAAGCAGTGACTGCATGCGATATCAAATCCGATGACAGTGTTGTGTGCTTTCACTCAAAAGGACAGAAAGTTCACTTTGCAGAGGCGTATGTACCTGGCCTGATTTTCGTCTTCTTCTGGCCTCCTTCACCCACTTCCCGTTCCGCTGTCCTTCTGCCTCGTCGCCCTCTCCCCCGCTTCCTCCCAGCTGCCTCCTGATTAATGACCGTTCTTCAGCAGAAAAGCAAGCATGTCTGTCCAAGAGGACTCACCAGGCCTCAGCGTTCTGAGCATTTCCTGGCCTCGCGCCTGCCGCTAAGTGTGTGCAAAGCTCCTTCTGCCTTTCAAGTCTGATTGCTTTCGCGGGCAACACTTGTTAAAATTTTTTTGGCAGAACGAAGGCCTTGAGCTCAGACGGAGTCTTATATAACACAGGCACTGAGGCATAGCCATTTAAGGCTGTAGTTTCTCTGACAGATGGTAGCTTATTTAGCTTATGTTTCTTTTTGTCGTTCCTTGTGTTTTATGAACGTGTTTTGTAAAAGAAAACCTGCGACATGCTTGTGTGAACTGCTGACTAGGTTTTGTTATGGTCCAGGAGCCTCAATAAAGCTGGCTTCTGTTCTCCTTGTAACATATACAGGCCTGTTTTTTGCATGTGGTGGTAAATACAAAGGTTTATGCTTAACTCATTTGAATGGATTAACTATTGTACAACATCGACTAGAAATAATACAAAAAAGTACAAAAATTACATTTCTTAACATATTAGTACCACATCACTCTTATAGGGGTCTTGTGGGACAATATTGCATTCTTCATCTAATTTTTTGAAAGAAAATAAAAACCTAATGGCCCCTCCCACATTAAAATTGTTGAGTGAAATAAATTAAAATGCCCCTATTATATTAAATGTTCCTAACCTACAAAAGGTTTACAAACATTCAAGTTCAAAAACATTTTAATTTTCTTATAATATACACTGCAGCATCACCTCTTTTCTCACAGTGTCTAAAACTGTCCTATAAAGGATTCAGTCTCTTTAAACCCCTCCTTTCCGTGAGCCTGCTCTGCTCTGATTGGTCAGATGGCCCAGTCAGTTGTGATTGGTCTTCTCTGCTCTGATTGGTCAGGTGATTGGTCTACTCAGCTCTGATTGGCCAGATGGCCCAGTCTGTTGTGATTGGTCTACTCTGCTCTGATTGGCCAGATGGCCCATCAGTTGTGATTGGTCTTCTCTGCTCTGATTGGTCAGGTGATTGTTCTATTCAGCTCTGATTGGCCAGATGGCCCAGTCTGTTGTGATTGGCCTACTCTGCTCTGATTGGTCAGGCGATTGGTCTATTCTGCTCTGATTGCCCAGTCTGTTGTGATTGGCCTACAGTAGTACAGCGTGTGTCGGAAGCGAGACGCCCATAGCTGAATTTCAGCTCCGAAGGCTTCGTTAGGGCTTGATACACAGTGATATGAACATAAACAATGGCGTTGGTTTTACCGCAAGTCCTTCTGAAGTGCATGCATAGTGCATTTGCATTTGCAGCATTGAAAACAGCATCTTCTTGACATGTCAACAACACAAACCAAACTCTTCCAGGCTACAACTGCAGTTTTTGAGGGCAGGTCAAAGTATGCGTTGTCTGCAGGTAGCCAATGAAGACCATAGGCTGCCATTATGCAAATTTGTTACAAAACTATGAGGTTTGCGCAAGAAGTAAGACTGAAATTACTGATGACTCTTTTCAAGCAGTTCAGAACTAAGTTTTAATTTTAGGAGATAATAGCCCTTATTTATGGATTTGTAGGTTAGATTGTTATGAGGGCATTTTGACTGGAACAATGAAGCCCAAGCCACATTTTCATCATTTAAAATGTGTTGTCAATGGTAAAATATTCTATTGACAGTGTGTCATATATCCTATCCATTACATTAATGAAGTATGTTCTTATATTAAATACTTATATAATAATTTAAATAGTTTCAATAACCAGGTTAACAGGTGTTTTTGGTGTCAGATCAATTTCTCTTTCTTGGTTGGGATACGTTTCTCCATGACATAAAGTCTAAGAGTAAGGTTTATAAAAACTGAATTTATTGGGGCATGATATTTAAATGATGATTTATCAATGCCAGATCATTAGTATGATGGGATTGACAGCATACAACTGTTTCATGAATCACACATAAACCCTGTCATAAAATGTTTTTTTGCACTAGGATCTGCGCTCGTTTCTATGTTAGATTGATAAATGAGGTCCAATAACTCCACTTATCCTGCACTTTGATCTTTAAAACTTTGCAGACCCTTTTAAAACTTTGCAGACTACATGGAAGGTAATATCTGAAAAAAGCATAACAGGGGCACTTGGAAATATAATGTAAATGTAAAGTATAATTATTTGAATGGCCTTGCGTGTATATGCATGTTATTATAGGTCATGTTCATAAAGATACTGGACTCAGTTGGGGTTGCATAATTAGAATCAACAATCAAGCTTCCAATACTCAGTTGCACTTTTTATTGAAAAACTAGAAGAAAAAAAAAAGTTTGTTTGATAAAGATATTTGGTTTACTACAAATATATAGTTGATTTTTTAGAGATTGATACTAAACACATGACTGTTTTTATTTTGTTTCAGAGTCTCAACAGCAGCATTGGGAACTGTCACAGCAGAAACGGGGTAAGTTACTCATGTCAGATATCAAGACACTGTATCGCATTGCTAGCTAGTAACTTGCAGAAAAAAAAACTAAATAGAGAACGTATAGATATTTCAAGATTGCAGTAGCATTTCACAGTGATTATAATGTGCATTTCAGTTTTAATAAACTACACTGTTAACTATGGACACTTTTGCCCATCTGGAGTTTTGGAACAAAAATTTCAACTAAAGAATGTTCACAATGTATCATTTAAGATGTCCTGGAAGTTGCATTTGTTTAGAGACATTTTCAAATAATAAAAACGTTCAGATTTCATCTGAAGCATGCTCTTTCTTGGCAGTGTTGTCTTCTTGTTAACCAAATACACTAACTTCTGAAGAAAAAAAAAGGTTTTTACAATATTCGTGATGGTGTAAATGATGCCACCACTGAGGGTCATAATTTGCATGAAAATTTCTGTAAATAAATATTGACCTGGTATGTTTACAGTAAATGATCATGTTTTTATGATTTATTTTCATATTTGTGATTGAAAAATAATGGCCTTTTTTAAGAAAACCCATGGAACATAAAAGTTTGCAAGAAACACCTACCATATAAAAATAAAATGCAAGACAAAATGTCTTTTTATTACACAACTGTCCCCAGCTGTGCTTTTACACCTATTGTTAGTTACAAGAAATTAAACCGGGTTAACCATGATAACCCTAGCTATGTCAAATAATACACTTTTACTTTCTCTCAGAATGGTTTCCCGGGAAGGGAGAACAGCATGGTTCTGCGTTACATCCCAGACCCGACAGAGCGGTTCAACGAGGGAGACTTCCAGCCCGCTCCAGGCTGGAATGGTACGACAGTCTCTTGAAATTAAAAAAAAATGCTGAATGAGGACCAAAAAGATATAAAAGAGACACTTTTATGGTGAAATGAGCACCTCTGTTGGTTGGTCTTGGTCTTACATTCTTGTGGTAGACACTGATTTGTACTCTTAAAGGGACAGTTCACTCTCATGTAGTTCTTAGGCTGTATGCTATTTTTCTTTTCTTTTTTCTTTTTAAATGGAACACAAAAAGATAAATTTTGTAGAATATTAACACTGTTTTTTCCCATCAAATGGAATTCCTATTGTAGTTCACACTACTTGTGGGCTGTATTCCAAGTCTGTGCTTTAGAAACAGCCCAAAATTTAAGTCTCTTTTCACTAAAACAAATTCCAGTATAGCTTTCAAGTTTGAGCATATTCAAATTTGTCCATTGTGAACAGTTACATATTTCAAAATATCTCCTTTTTTTCCATGGAAGAAAGGAAGTCATACAGGTTTATACAGAGCCCCTAAAGCAGGGATGGACAACTCCGGTCCTGGAGGGCCAGTATCCAGCAGAGTTTAGCTCCAACCCTAATCAAACACACCTGAACCAGCTAATCAAGGTCTTTAGGATTAGTAGAAAGTTATAGGCAAGTGAGTTTTTATCAGGGATGGAGATAAACTCTGCAGGACACTGGCCCTCCAGGACCGGAGTTGTCCATCCCTGCCCTAAAGGGACATGGTGATGGAAAAATAAATATGAGATGGGATTTTAATGTCATTATGTCCACTAGAAAACTTTTCATTTGTTCACAAAAGTTTTGCTTTGAGTGCGTTTGCAAACATCTTATATTCCCTTGAGAAACTTTGAGTTTGTTTGCAAAAGTTTCCGTTCCCCTGAGGCACCTTGTATTCGTTCTCAAAGGTTTTGCATTCCCCAGGAAACATTGCATTCATTCGCTAAAGTTTCTGAGGGGAACTTAAACATTTTGCAATAGTTTATCAAAAGCATTGATAAACTAGAGATTGGTACTAAACTCTTGACTGTTTTTATTTTGTTTCAGAGTCTCAAAAGCAGCATTGGGAACTGTCACAGCAGAAACGGGGTAAGTTACTCATGTCAGATATCAAGACACTGTATCGCATTGCTAGCTAGTAACTTGCACAATCAAATGAAAAAAAGCCCCTCCTGGCTGGAATGGTACGACAGTCTCTTGAAATTAAAAAATGCTGAATGAGGACCAAAAAGATAAAAAGAGACACTTTTTAGTTTATGGTGAAATGAGCACCTCTGTTGGTCGGTCTTGGTCTTACATTCTTGTGGTAGACTCTGATTTGTACTCTTAAAGGGACGATTCACTCTCATGTAGTTCTAAGGCTGTATGCTCTTTTTTTTCTTTTTTCTTAAATGGAACACAGAAAGATACATTTTGAAGAATATTAACACTGTTTTTTTCCCATTAAATGAAATTCCTATAGTGGTTCACACTACATGTGGGCTGTAATCCAAGTCTGTGCTTTAGAAACAGCCCAAAATTTAAGTTCACTAAAAAGAATTCAAGTATAGCTTTCAATATTCAAATTTGTCCATTGTGAACAGCACTGCTGTTGAGGCTATGAAACAAAATCTCTAAAAATCAAGTATGTATTTGTAGTTAGTTACATGTTTCAAAATATCTCCTTTTTTTCATGTAAGAAAGGAAGTCATACAGATTTATACGGAGCCCCTAAAGGTACATGGTGATGGAAAAAATATGAGATGGGATTTTAATGTCTTTACGTCCGCTAGAAAACTTTGCATTTGTTCACAAATGTTTTGCGTTCATTTGCACACATCTTGCATTCCCCAGGAAACATTGCATTCATTCGCAAAAGTTTCTGAGGGGAACATAAACATTTTGCAAGACAAAACGCAAAAGCATTGGTAAAATATTTTGCCTCCCATCACTTATTCTTTTCTATCACTATGTCCCTTAAGGGGTTCCATAGTTTTGAAACGTCATTAGGGTAATCATCACTGTAATAGATTATCATACCCTTAAAGGGTTAGTTCACCCAAAAATTAAATTTCTATCATTAATTACACACCCTCATGTCGTTCCACACCCATAAGACCTTCGCTCATCTTCGGAATACAAATATTTTTGATGAAATCCGAGAGTTTTTTTTTATCCTCCATTGAAGGCAATGAAATTACCACATTCAAGTCTAGAAAAGTTTGACTTTTTCTACTGAGTCGGCGTTCGGAAATAAACACTGAAGCTCTGCAATGTTAATAGTGTATGAGAATGACAGGGGAGAGATGAATTTGTTGAATAAAGTCGTCATTTTTGTTTTGTTTTTGCGCACAAAAAGTATTCTCGTCACTTCATAATATTAAGGTTGAACCACTGCAGTCACATTGACTATTTTAACGATGCTTTTACTACTTTTCTGGACCTTGAATGTGGTAATTGTATTGCTTTCAATTGAGGATAAAAAAAAAAAAAAAAACTCTGATTTCATCAAAAATATCTTAATTTGGTCTTAAGGTGTGGAACAACATGAAGATGAGTAATTAATGACAGAAATTTCATTTTTGAGGTATTTTTGTGTGTAGATTCACATTTACATCTTAATGAACTGCTGATTAAAATAATTGACAGAATAAATTATTCAGCCAATGTTGTCCTCTTTCCCAGAATATATAAACCAGAACGACACACTGATGTCCAACATGACCAACCCAATTTATCAACACCCAGGGCCCTCCCGCACGATACCGCACTCTTCATCAGCGCTGGATGAAACTGAGGAAGAGTACCTCAACTGCTTCAAAAGCCCTCCTGCTGTCGCCCCACCCGAGTATCTGAACACGTCCCACACGCAGCTCCTCTCTAGCCAGCCGTTCTTCAGCATGCAGGGCTTCAACCCCCAGAACAGCATGGACAACCCTGACTACCAGCAGGACTTCTGCCCCCTGGAGCTCAAAACACACACCAACGGCCACTTGCCAGCTGCGGAAAATGCAGAATACATGGGGCTGGAAGTGCACTAGCATATTCTGGAGAAGAGTAACTGTTAAAATGAGCCACTTTACAGTAGGTAAAAGATGAAAGGACATCTATTTATAGTGGAAACACAGGCAAACATATCGCTGAGTTGTAAGCCTGCCTTCAAGGACAGAACAAGCTTTTCATAACCTGGGCTACCTTTCAAATATGCTTGTTTCGTTCTGAACTAGACTTGGTTGGATTGAACAACTGTGGCTCTCTCCAAATCTCACAAGAGACTATGAACGCCAACAGGATATGAATCCCACGTCGATGCCAGTAGAAACACGCTGGTGTGCTGAAATGGCATATCATGGAACAAGCTTGTCGACACGCATGTTGAGACTGCTACTTAAAGCTGCAGGCCGTAACTTTTGGCGCTCTAGTGGTCAATAAACAAAACTGCATGCATCTTGCGGAAGAACATTGTAGCCGGAGCTACTTCTCTCTGTTTATGTCTATGATGAGTCATGCAGGTACTGGGCTACTCGGCAGTGGTGCCGACCCGACCGGACTAATTTAGTCCGAATATAAACACTTATTATAGGTGTACCGTGTATTCAGGATAAGACAAAAATACGGTTTTGAAAATAGATTCATGATGTACTCGCTCATTATATAAATTTTGTACATTTTGAACACAAAAAAGTTACGGACTGCAGCTTTAAGTACTCTGGTTTCAGTCAAGTCACTAATGTTTTTAATGAGCAAACAAATTACTGAGCTGTCTGGAATCATAAAACTTGGCAGTGGCCCCAGAAAGTATTTGGAAATTTAAGTCACATTTAAAAAATGTCTGAATTTCATTGCAAACAAGAACTGAATATGAACATGTTCCACAATGTTTGTGAAAGTTCCACCAGAAAGTGTGTAATATTTTTTTGTCTTTATTTTGAATAATATACACTATTGTTCAAAAGTTTGGGGTCAGTAAGATTTTTTTTAAACAAATTAATGTTTCTATTCAGCAAGGATGCATTAAATTGATCAGACTTTTAAAATGTTACAAAACTTAATGAATTTGTTTCAAATGTGTTCTTTTGAACTTTCTATTCATCAAAGGACCGCTGAAAACAATCTGATCTCACAGCAATTTGTACGTATTTACGAGTTGCCAAATTTGTATGAATTCATACGAATGCCCTAACCCTGCCCCTAAACTACCTATCACTGGGGTTTAGACAAATCATATGAATTTGTACGAGTGAGGTCATATGAATTAGCCACCTCGTAAAATGCATACTAATTGGTCGTGAGCTATCGTTGCCAGAAAATGCATCACAGTTCCCACAAAAATACACAGCAGCACACTGTTTTCAACATTGATAATAATAAAAAATGTTTCTTGAGCAGGAACTCAACATATTAGAATGATTTCTGAAGGATCATGTGACACTGAATACTGGATGCTGAAAATTCAGCTTTGCATCACAGGAATAAATTACATTCTAAAATATATTTAAAGGTGCCCTAGAACCCGTTTTTACAAGATGTAATATAAGTCTAAGGTGTCCCCTGAATGTGTCCGTGAAGTTTCAGCTCAAAATACCCCATAGATTTTTTTTAATTAATTTTTTTAACTGCCTATTTTGGGGCATAATTAACTATGTACCGATTCAGGCTGCGGCCCCTTTAAATCGCGCGCTCCTCGCCCCCCGAGCTCTCGACTATAATACAGTGCATTTACAAAGCTAACATTACACACTGTTGGAGATATTTATAAAGAATGAAGTTGTGTTTATGAATTATAGTGTTTAAAAATTAAAATAGCGATGGCTCTTGTGTCCGTGAATACAGTAATAAACGATGGTAACTTTAACCACATTTAACAGTACATTAGCAACATGTTAACGAAGCATTTAGAAAGACAATTTACAAATATCACTAAAAATATCATGTAATCATGGATCATGTCAGTTATTATCGCTCAATCTGCCATTTTTCGCTATTGTCCTTGCTTGCTTACCTAGTCTGATGATTCAGCTGTACACAGATCCAGACGTTAATACTGGCTGCCCTTGTCTAATGCCTTGAACATGGGCTGGCATATGCAAATATTGGAGGCGTACATATTAATGATTCCGACTGTTACGTAACAGTCGGTGTTATGCTGAGATTCGCCTGTTCTTCAGAGGTCTTTTAAACAAATGAGATTTACACAAGGAGGAAACAATGGTGTTTGAGACTCACTGTATGTCATTTCCATGTACTGAACTCTTGTTATTCAACTATGCCAAGGTAAATTCAATTTTTGATTCTAGGGCACCTTTAAATAGAAAACGGTTGTTTGTCATATTTACTGTATTTTGATCAAATAAATACAGCCTTGGTGAGCAGAAGAGACTTATTTCGAAAACATTAAAAACTCTTACCGACCCCAAACATACCTAATTGAAATGTATATTTGCCATATATTTCTTTAAATGTCCCTTGTTTTGATATTATGCTGTATAGGCCGAGGAAAAGATGTTTATAAATGTTTTAATAGTGACTCAAGTGTCCAGATACTTTCTGTTGGACACTGTATGTAAGCTGAACTCAGAGGCTGTTTAATGCCTCTCTGCTGTGAATGAAAGTCAAAATTGAGTTAAATTCAAGATTTAACTTATGATTTTGCTGGAAATGTTGGCTGTGTGGACAGGGCTACGACGATGATCTGTGTATGGATAGAATCAGTCTCATCCGAAGGCCAACATACAACTGGTACATGTACAGAACTGTAATATATGGCTGACATTTGCATTATTGTATCTAATAGAGTATTTTATCCATTGTCATACAAACCACATATGGGGTCACTCATATATTCCATTTCTGTTTGTTCGTACATGTGTTTTCACCCTCCTGTACCTTGCTTGACTTAAATAATAACTAATTGAATCACACATATCTCACAGACAGAACATATCATGATCTCTATGATTTTGCACAAATCAAAGTAAAGTGGTTGGATATCTTAAAATCAGTGTCCTCCTTCTAGCTTTGATCATTCTTTTGAAAACATCAACATTTGCTCTCAAAATATGGTGACACAGTTCTTTCTTCTTTTTCCTCTTGACTTTTGTTATATAAGAAGTAAATTCAATAAAGACTTCTTTTTATAAGAGGTGATCTGTACTTGTTAAATGCTTGTTGTGATACAATCAATTGTGTTTTACTTGCCATTTCATCAGGGCTAATTTCATCAAAGCTGTTTTAATCATCAATTCTTATCAAAAGGTGAGGATTGAACTCAAACTATATGTAAATCACCTGCTTTTATGATCACAAATGTGTGACCAAGTTAAGGGACCAAATATTTTTGTGGCTTACAGGAGTTGTATTGAAAAAAAAAAGCAAGTTTGACCATGTACTGCCATTGTGAAAAAGAGAAAGAAAGAAGCTGAAATGAAAGTAGGCTAAACTTAGAAAACAATTCATTATGATACCTAAAAAAACAAAAAATATGTTAAGTCGGCTAACAATTTACATTAACACGTTATTAAAGTTGTAATTTTAAGGGTGGACTAGCCTACACTCGACATTTATTTGTATAAAGTTTCAAAACTTCAAAACCGGCTTGGCTCATGAATATTAATATAGTCAAGCTCACGCGTTCAGTCGTAACATCTGCCTTTCAGCAAATCAACATGACCAGCGTCACGTTACTTATTGATATTCATGAACCACAACAGCGTGATCTGTGCTACACACTCTAAGCCGGTAGGTGGCAGCAACACTAAATCCCTCGCACTCTCATGCAGAAGAAGGCTGGACGGCGTTTGAAAACAGGAAATAAGAAAGCTTCAGCCCAACAGATGAGAGTTACTCTAGTGAAGAGCTCTGGAGTCAGAGGAGCAATGCCTCTACTCGGGGGAAAACACGTTTTCTGTATTTTATGGGCCATAATTTTATTATCACAGTGGGTAAGTGTGGCGGTGCGTTAATTGTTTATTTGTTATTGTGACTGTAACTTGTGTAGCGTTACGTAGTTGTAGCTTAGCACAAACTTCATCCAGCTTGACAGTTTTCAAGAGTTATCTGGTCAAAGGAATGTTGTGTATTTTTAAAGTCAGAAGCCTTGGTTTTAATAGTAGGAAATGTATTTTTGCCGTTGTAAGAATGAAACGGGCTCTTTTTTCCTTGTTAAACTCCAAGCAGGGGACAGAGGAAATATGATTTGGCTACATCATCTGTCAGACATTGACATTTTACGCAAGAGCACATGATCTAACCTGCAGGATCAGCGTTTAGGAGAGTGGAAACGATGTTACGGTGTTTTGAAAGGACGGGAAGAGAGCTGTTAAGCTGATTGATGAGTCAAATGTGTCTTTGCGTTACGACACACTAGATTCCTAAACCCTATGAGCCGCCTGCATAGGCAGCTTTGTTTTGGGTTGCACAGGTACTTTCCGAGCCTTCGGATTTACTATATAGATCCCGTGATGCCCGAAAATGCTGTCTAGGTGGGTCGCTATGGTGAACGTGATTTCACCAAGTACAACATGTTCCTGGAGCAACATTCCACTCAACCAATCAGCTTTGAGGGACATGTTTACCATTTATGACAAGTTTAGGCTTACAACCTAGGTTAGGTGCTTCTACAACAGTGTTATTCAACTATCATTTCCCTCTGATTTTAGGGATAAGTTATGGGTAGGGTTAGGTTTAGGGAAAAGGTTAGGACTAAATTTTCGGATATGAATGTTATTCCAGGATCAACAAAATGTTGATCCAGGAACATGTCTTACTTGGCAAAATCACAGTGACCGGGTAGCTATCTATCTATCTATTATAAGTTTTGAGAAACCACCATTTTTTCATGTTGATAAGTAATAGATGCAGAAAGAAAGGGAATTACCTGTCCAAGTTCAAGTACTCTTGCTTTCATTTAGCTTTTCTGTGAATGAATGAAATTTGATCATTTTCATTTTGAGCTCATGAGCTGTTTTCATTAGGATGTAACGTTAGTCCAAAACTTGTTTCAAAGGTCACACAAGCTACAGTTTGGCCCAATTCATCATGTTTCACACCAAATATGAAACCTTTAAACTAAATGAATCAACTTTTTCAGGATGTCTTTGTCTTATGTTGGATCTTTTGATTCATGCTGGTGACAGTGAGTCAGAATATAATTTCGTCCTTCTACTATAGTAACCTAAGGCAAACATCACGAGTGTTTAGTAACCAAGTGATCCTAGTTGAGGTCATTTGTTTGGCTGTCCTATTGACTACTAAATAATAACATCAACTTTCTAGTTGTTCCTCAGTTTTTAAAGCTTTACAGTTTGTGTAACTGCTTCCTAATGACATTTTCACTTCTTATCTAAAAATACCTTTGGTCTGTCAAAATAAGTAATGAAAAACCTGTGCTAAAATAAGCACTGGACCAGGGGAAGAAAAAAACAAACAAACACTCAAACCTTGGACAGTTATCAAGGAATTATTTTTTATTAACCTGTTCAACATGTACTACAGTTTTCTTACTAAATGTCAAATACAATAATGTGTCATTTATTATGTAGTTAATCTAATTAATGAAAGATTGCAGACTAGTACAGCATATTTTCAGTGTTGTAGTTGAGACCAGAAGAGGGTCTTCTGGTCTTCGTTATGCAGCGAAGTTGCATATTTAAAGCTAGTGACATGAGAAAGCAAATTGATGTTCATGCAGCCAAGAGAACCACACACAAATCAGAAACCCGTGCACGAGTATTGGAACACGAGTTTTTGTTTACCACTGGCATTCGCTGTGTCGTGTTGGTGGATTCATTATGTCGGACTCACCGCAGCTAACTCATAATCTGCAGTTGTTACTCCTGACAAAAACATTGCCTGCGGCGCCTGTGGAGTGTGGAAAGTTACTGGAGCACGCACGTCTCTCACAAGGAACGTAATGGCAGTGATTGACAAGCCAAAGGGCCAATCGTTTATGTGATGATCACACAAACGATTGGCTGATGTTTTTAAGGCCCTACCTCCTGCACAGATGATGTATATTAATTTTTAATAGTATTCCTTTCAGTGCATCTAATAAATAGTCTGGTATCAGTTAGTAAAGACAGTTTCAAGTAATATTGCAAAAATGTATAAAACAAAACATCCTGTATAGCACCTTTAAGACTGTGACTTAAGATCTAGTTTGACCAACTAGCAGTTAGTTAGGGCTATTCAGTCTTACTTTTCTGATTCAAATGACACTGATCAACCTTTTTATGTAACTGACTTTACAAAGTTGGTACCAGTCTTGAAGAAAAAAAAAATAGATTACTTTAGTTTTAAGACTAGTCTAAGCAGTTTATGCAACTGGCCACTGTGTTGTTCTAAAATAGAATCAAATAAAGTGTGAGTATACATACTAGCCTATATAATTACAATGCTATGGCATTTGTGTTTAAAGATGGCCATCTTTACTATTTGGATTTATATGAAATTTTAACACTGTAAAATGAGTCAATTTGTAACATTAACTAAGGTGAATAAAGTATTGTTCATTGTTGATTTCAGCATTAACTAATACATTTTTACATTTTAAAGTTAATAGTTCATGCACTATGAACTAACATGATTGATCAGGGTATAATTAATATATTATTATTTATTTTTAAAAAGTACAGTACATTTTCATGGTTCAGTACTGTTTTTCAATTATTGAGAGAGAAAAAAAGAAAAGAAAAAGTGTTTAGCACTATTTTATGTGTTCTGTTTGTTTTCATTCAGTATCAATTTCAAAAATGATCAGTTATCGTTATCGGTGAAATCCACTTTCGGCCAACCTTTACTTCAGTGCTCTCCAAAGGCATCATTTTAGGTAGTTTGAATAATAAAACTTTTATTGTAAATTTTTATTATACTCTTTAACTAGAGCTGAAAATAATGACAAATAACCATACTTTGCATAATGCATGTCTTAAATGCAGTAGACATTTCTAAAAATCCCAAACAATTTTTATTTAAAATTATGTATGTATTTTTTGGATGGAATTGAAATATGCTGACACATCATATTTTTAATCGATTGCAATCAAATTAAATTTTAAAAATATAATGCAATTGAATAGAAAAAGTGTTTGTCACATTATATCAACACTATTCACTAAAATATTCGAAAATAGAACATGTTACCTGCTGAAAAAAGCACTTCAATGGCAAAAACCTTTTCTTTAATACCACTACCACTAATTTCAAAATGGCTACACTGTAAACCCGTATAAGTTGGGCTAACTCAAAAAAAATTGAAGTAATCAGTTACATCAATGTTTTTGAGTTATGATGTTCCAAATTTTAAGTAAGCAGAACTATCAAGTTTTGAGTTTTTAGTACTCATGCATGTTAATTGCTCCTACCTTGAAGAACATATTATTTTGAGTTCTTGCAAATCAAATGAGTTATATACTTCACTGTTAAACCTAATAAGAAAATTCAGAAAATGCCAACTTTCTAACTTGTTAACATGTTAACAATAGCATGGTGTAGCACTTGCTAAATGAGTACAGCATTGTAAAACATGTAACTTGCTTTCAAACCAAGCAGCATGCACCACTTGTCACTATGATGGTAACTCTCCAAAAACCCACATTAACGGAAACTATTCTAAATTAGCATAACACAACATTAATCACTACAAAATCTCCCTTACCATAAATCTTGCACAAAAAAATCATTATAGAACACTTAATTTTAGCATTTACTCTCCCTTTCAAGTGCCATGGGCAAAGCATGCTGGGAAATAGAAATCCCAGCCCAGTTTCAGTTAAACTCAAGTTAGTCTAAATTAAAAGAAATGAGTTCATACAACTCAAAACAATAAAACATTTCAGTTTTCTTGAAATATGTCAGTGCTTTGAAAAGAAAAAGAAAGGTCTAAATACTCATAACAGTTAATTTAACTGAACTAATTTGTTAAATTTAAGTTTGTCCTACTCAAACCAATTAAGTATTTTGAGCATTAGGGTTTACAGTGTAGTTATCATCTGACTAATCAGCCTGACAGACATATTGGTACATTACCACTTGTTTGACAAGTAAGGTTTTATGAAATATGCACTCTACTAAATAAAGATAATTAGTGACCTGGACTCTGTCCGGAGCTATTGGGATTTGGGAACAAATGGCTGTTATGAAGCTTTTTATCTTGGTCGTATGACTAACAGTGAGGGAAGATTCAATTCATTCTGTTATGTTTCCTATAGTCACTCATAGCTGTTGTCATAGTATGATCAGCCAGTCACGTAAACTTAGCCACTATGTTAAGACTGTTTTAAGAACTAGTTTGACCAACCAGCTGTTGGACAAGAGGTAATCAGTCTGACTTTTCCACTGCTCTACCTTTTTATGTAACTGGATTTAAAAAAGTTCGCCCTGTTTTGAAGAAGGAAAAAAAAGAAAAGAATAGATGACTAGCTTTTAAGACTAGTCTAAGCAGTTTATGGCCAATGACATGGTGCATATTTTTGTGTCCAAGTGTATTATTTTCTTTTCAAAATATTTTGATAAATTCATGACACATATCCATTTATTTTATAGAACCTATTTAGTTTGAATTTATTTTTAGTACATTTAAATAATTCATATTATTTTATGTTTTATCTTATGTTTTAAACCCCCAAAATGTCAGGTGGTGCAACTGCCCGAACAAATGAACAGACTAAGAAAACTATTTAAAATGGTGTCTTAATAATAAATATCATGGCATAATGTTAGGTTTAAAACCTTTTATATAAACAAATTTTATAAATATCAGTAGTTAAGAGAATTGAAAAACTTTTGTGCAGCAATTTGTATATTCTCAAATGTCAGGGTGGCACAACTGCAAACATTGCTCTTTTATTATGAATTGACAAGGTAATAATAACAGTAAACATGATAATGCATCATCTGGGGACCCCAGCTGATCCTTGTGGCAGAGTGTACAACAGTATATATGGGCAATTCCACGCAAAGGTCATCTTTACTATGAAAAAAAAAAGTTTTAACCAAAAGAACAAAACCCTTTTTAAATTGTCCATTTAGGTCTGTAATATACTGTATTAATGTGCTCTAACAGAAATTTTAAGAAAATTGCCTTGTTTATCCACAATATATGTGGTAAGTAACAATGCTTAAATTAAATTTTCAACCAACCATATTTCATGCTTTCAAAAAAGGGATCAAAGTCCCCATTTTTTAAACTTTAATTTTAGCAGTAAGCATTGTGTAGAAAGATGGATACATGCCTGAGAAATAAATACACTCATTTAGTCATAACAGCACTGCCTGATGAATTTATAAGGGCTAGAATAAAGAGGTCAGGACGCTTCAGTGCTCTGTCACGTCCGTAACGTTTTAATGATTAAGTTTATGTCATATAACAATTATAAATGCAAATAACTTGAAACTTTATATGCAAAGCTAAATTATGTTTATGCTTATTAGGATCAACAATTCATTTCACTACGTTGCTGTGAACAACCATAATAAGCGTTACGGACGTGACCGTTACGGACGCTTCATATTAAATCCTATGAGTTTGCTTCTTTATATTGCTATCATCTGTTTCAGGCTTACCATATCAGAACATACCCAATAATCGCAATACTCTTTGTGCTTTGTTAGTTTTAATATGAAAAAGGTTTAACTTTCAAATTCAGTCGATTTTATTTTTTTTTTTTTTTCAAAAATTAAACAATAGATGTCGCTCTTTAATAGCCTACGGCGTGTGACAGATTAGCTTCTGCAGCGCCTGTAAGCGGCGGATCAGGCGCACATGAATCGATCTTCTCTTCCTCTTGCCAGAGAACGAAATATGAACATCAAAAGGTAGGCCTATATGATACAGTACAACTTATAGAAGAGCATTGTGTCTCATAGGACACTTCCCTCGGGAATTGGGATGTCGCGTTACCTGTTGGTTAAAAATGAATAGCCTAGCCTATAATGATCACAATCCGCGCGATCAAACAAAATGAAAATAATACGATTGCAATAATTTTGACTTGAAATAAAGTTTGATCATTTTGACTCAAGACTCCGCTTTAAACTCTGAAAACTAGACGAAAAAAACCGTGTGGTCATTCATACACAAAACATAAAACTGACATGATTGCGATTGGCAATAGTGTCAATCGGTTCACCTGACTGTGGGGAAAACATGCGATTTTAAACTGCTTTATGATAAACATTAATATTTGTCAATGTATTTTAGCATGCAGTTCTGTAAGAAGGAAAATCATGGTCTCTAAATTGATTCTTGAACAACGCACATGCTTGTCAACATGAGAAATAGGTCTAATCTATAACCTTTTGCAATACAGAGTATAACGTTACATTTGTATAAAGTTTAGTAAAAAGTTGATCAATTGTGGAGTCTTACCATACTGGTATCCCAGATTTCAATATTTGGTGGTGTACATGCTTGCTTGAGGTCTCTGTGAAAGTTTTAAAGCAGTTTTAAAGCAGTCTTCTGTGCCGCTTTCAGACCGGTCACATCCGTAACGGAAAACTGTCACATCCGTAACGTTGTTTTTTCCTCATTAATGCGAACACGAAAAATGAAATAAAATTATTATTTTATGCTCTGTGGAGAGCCAACCCTTCTTTATTCGGTGGGCAGTATTACTTTTGGTTTGCGCAATGTAATTCACAGAATTCTTAAAAAATATGTTGTCACCCAAAACTTAGTGACTTTTTTTGTCACGTCCGTAACGCTGTATATTTCCCTCATCTAAAAAATAAAACAGTTGAGTAGACTGACATTTTTCTAATGTCTGGACTCCTTTGGTAAGGGATTATGAATATATAAATAGACGGTTCAATATGTTGCTATTAAATGCATTCTTTGAGCATTTATATTTCAAGTTTTGACTCCAAATGTCACGTCCATAACGCTGGAATTGCCCATATACATACAACTATTTAGTTGTACTGCCTGTCATAAAAAGTCAAATAATGAATTTAAACACTTTGAAATGTTATTTAACAACTGAAACTTGTTTAAACACATTGTTCATGACTCATCAATGTGCATTACATCAGTTTTTTTTTTTTTTTAAACACCCTTTTTGAAGTGTTACTAGAGGGAAAATCAAATCATTTGTTTTGGAGTTGTATATGGTGGTACAGGTTATTTAGAGATCTTTGTTTTGTAGGGAATTTCACATGGAAATTATCAGGGTGTTAGTTTCTGAATTTCTTAGGCGCAGCATACTCATAGTTTCAGTGAGTCATAACGTGGTCCTTGTATCATTCAACACCAGAGAACAAACAGGCTAAAGGAATGGTAAAAATGATGACTCGGCTGGCCTAAAGTTTCCTGTTTTCCTGCGTAAGGGATGGTCCTTTCACTCAGTCACATGCACAGTCAAGTCACGCTCTTTTGTTTCCAGATGAGCAAAGACTGTTCAGCACAACAAAAGCTTGACAGTTTCTCAGTCGACCCTTGACCTTTGTAACACTTTGTACCATTTGCCATTTAAAAAAATTGTTTTTGATACATCATAATACAGTACGTCATTTTGAAGTGGAGACACGGTTCTACTGAATGCAACACATGTGCCTGTGAATTCTAGTTACATGACTGCAAAACTGATGAAATAGCTGAGGAATGCGCTCTGGTTTCATGATGACAGTCTTAGTGAGTTTATTGGCGAGGGTTTTTTTTTTTTTTTTTTTTTTTTTTCTGCACCAAATAAAGTGAAATGTCTTGTGGAGGACAACGAGAGCTTTTGTCTTGAAAGTAACCCCATAAATAAAACTGAAAAGGGGAAGGAACCTGATTTTGAGGAACATTTAATTTTAAACATCAGTTTTGCATCATGCCGAACATGTTCAGAGCAGAGAGGAGATGATGATCTAAAATGTTTATGACGGAGTTTAGAAATTATTCCTAAATTATTGTTCCCAATGTTTTCTCACGTGTGTCCGCCCAGGTGCACAGCCAGCACTGTATATGGTATGGTGAATGTGGAAACTCCACCAAAATTCAAGAGAAGAAGTTAAACTGCAATTACACAGGCCCCCCTATACCTTTACCTGATGAAGGACAGGAACTGCTACAGGTAAGAGAACATTTACCTTTACAACTGTTCTTTATGACATTTGGTAGTGTATAGAAGGGATAATTCACCTAAAAATGAAAAATGTCATTTACTCATCTTGATTAGAAACATGATATCAACATGTTAAAACATGAGCGAACTATTAAAACATATTAGCAACATGCAAAAACATCATGCCTGCAACATGCTAGCAGTTAGTTAAATCATGCTAGGATGTGCAAAACATGTTAGCAGTGTTAAAACATTAGAAATATGTTAGAAACATGTTAAGCATGTTAAAACATTGTAACAACTACGTGCTAAAACATGCTAGCAACTTGCACATGTTATCAACTAATATAATCATGTTAGCAGTGTGCTAAAACAACATTATATTGACTTCTCTGAGTAAAACCTTCAAACTTGAAGCTTTTCAAAGTTATTTCAAACTTTCACACCAATTATTGTCGGGCTTTATGAATCTAACATTAAAGTTTGTCATCATTTTATTCATCTAACATTCACTTTCTGCCAAACATTCTTGGTCCTTAGACTTTCACACAAGTTAATGGCATGTAGTCACAGAACACTCGCTTATTTTATTTCTATGGAGACAGAAAGAATATAAAAGAACCCCCACCTTTGCCTGACTTCATAATATACACATTCATACTGCCTGGTTTGCTGGGCTTCAATGTAAATGTAAAGTGGACAAAAAGAGAGAACCTTTAAATGTTATTTTCACAGCATTAAAGGAAATCATATGTGTTTCAATGTAAAAAATATATAAAAAATAATGTATTAGGCTGACGCTGTAAGTGACGAGAAAAACAGACAAATAATTCATTGCAATTATTTGTTCGACAATTATTCATCAGATCATAATTCATAGTCGTGACAGGCCTAACTGAAACTTCTTCTTCTTCTTTTTTTTTTTTCAAAAATCCTTTGAACGTAACTTCAATTTGACATTTTGACAAAGGGATTCTTCCTATTATCTCACATGTCAAACCACACAGTGATAAATGCTGTCGGCAGTAAGTGAATGAAGACCAAGATTTCAATCAATGTTCGAAGAATATAATTTAAGCAGCTGCTGTTTAGTCATGGGTGATCATCACGCTTATCATTTCCTGTACTTTAAAGCATAGGAACCCATAAAGCCCTACAGACTACTGTAACCCTTCAGTGGACTTAAGGATCTTCCTTTTACATGCGCACACAAACAATGAGAAGTTTCATCATCATCAGCGTTAAACAGAATTGCAGAAAAGAGTGGCTATGTTTTTAGACAATTGTAAACACTTCTGTGTTTTCCATTTTCCAGACAGTTAAAAAATAATGAAAGAGAAAATTAAATCAAATTTTCATCAAAAGCAACGATTTATGGTGAATATTACAAAAAATATTTTTTGGGGGTCACGTTTTGCCCCAAAATCTAAAGTAAAAAAAAAAAAGAATCCCTAATTAAATAAATAAATATTTATTTATTTATTTATTTATTTATTTATTTATTTATTTATTTTTTTTTTCTTAATTTCTAATTTTAAAAAAATATATTTTATATTTTAGAAAATTGCATTAGATAAAAAAAGGTCTTTAAAGCATACAAGTTGTTTAAAGTCCTGCATTTACCTAATTTGTGTGAATTATTATATCATTTTTTATTTTATTTTATTTATTTTTTATTATTTTTTTTTTTACAGGAGCTGTGCCCAGGGCTGGCTTATGGAGACAACAAAGTTTGCTGTGACACCCAACAGCTTAAGACTCTGAAAAGCAATATCCAGATCCCCCTTCAGTACCTGTCCAGGTATGGCTGAAATACATCTATGAAGATATGCATACAGTAGGAAGTTATGAGAATTGGAATAAGAACTTTGACCCATTAATGAGTCACGAGCAGGTTATTGATTAATCCAAGTCATGTACTTGCTTGACACAGTTTACATTTGGAGAACTGCCCAGTTTACGGTAGTAATATAATGTGCACTTCATAACAGCTTTAACTTGTCCCTGTTTTTGTGTGTCAGGTGTCCAGCATGTTTCTTCAACTTCATGACCCTGTTCTGTGAGCTAACCTGCAGTCCCAGACAGAGCCAGTTCGTCAAGGCCACAGATTTCTCTCCAGACCCTGAGCAAAACAATACGAATGTACTTGAGGTGTCCTATTACATCAGCCAGACCTTTGCCAATGGTGAGGAACAGCGATTAGAGGAGAAGATCCCAAATTTACTGATGCTTGATTCAAAACATCAGAACTTGACTTAATTCAGTAAAGCCCTTGATTTAGAAACGGTCAACAGTCCTTATCAATGAGAACACTTGGGGGCCGTTCACACAGAACGCGTTTTTCTATTCCAGTGCACTACTTTTCCATTGTTTTTCTGTGTAAACACGTACTAGATGGATGTGTATGACCGTTGCGTCTTTTGCAGAATCTTGCACGACACGCGTTCTGAAAACACGCCGCTCAAGTTAAAATCAGTTTAACCTTTAAAAAATCTATCTATCTATCTATCTATCTATCTATCTATCTATCTATCTATCTATCTATCTATCTATCTATCTATCTATCTATCTATCTATCTATCTATCTATCTATCTATCTATCTATCTATCTATCTATCTATCTATCTATCTATCTATCTATCTATCTATCTATCTATCTATCTATCTTGTTACTGTTTTGTATACTTATTTTATACTATTGTATAAAATGTTGTAAGTAAGAATTATGATATAGATATTTCTTTTATGTCTCTCTGCAGCCATGTACAATGCCTGCAGCGATGTCCAGGCCCCCTCCACCAATGTCAAAGCCCTCAGTCTGCTGTGCGGGAAAGACGCCAGTGAGTGCACTCCCAACAACTGGATCCAGTACATGTTCGACATCAACAATGGCCAAGTCCCCTTTGCGATTAACCCAGTTTTCTCAGGTATACACATAAACAAAGCAATTTCTGAATCAAAATTAACTCATAAAACCTCTTTATAAGCTTCAGCATTGTTGCTTGAAGTAATCCATTCGTTTTATTGCTTTCAAACTCATATATTGTTACTAGAGATGCACTGAAATTTTGGCGGACGAAAATGGCATTTTCAGTTTTTGGCCGAAATTTTATGCTGTTCAGCTCTCAGGTTTTACGCTCGCACAGCATTTTTTGTAACTTTGTGAGCGGCTCCCCTTCCGAAGAACTTCGAAGCGACTCTGGTAAGTCTCTGGTAACTCTCAGCAGGTGAAGTCTGTACCGGCACGCAGTTTGCTCTGCTCAATATTCCTCTCTGTGTCTGCGCTCTCTGCTCATTCTCTCATGGCCCTAGTGAACGCTCCACTCATGTACCGCTCATGCTCACCGGAAAAGCAAAGTCTGCTCAAGTAATGTGCCAACATGAAATTTCTCTGTTGTAGACTTGTTTTTGTTTGCAATAGGCCCACTGTGCTGTAACATGGTGTTGATACCGTACAGCCGTGCTGGGCAACGCTGTTAAAATGACGCTACCCTCTCGACAGAATACAGTTCAGTTTTTCTGAATACAATTCAGTTTTTGGCAAAATGCATCCAGAATTTTGGGTTTCGGCCCAGAATTTTTATTTCGGTGCATCCCTAATTGTTACTCCAGATCTGTTTTGCATCCATGAAAGCATATGAAGCTTTATGTTCCTGACATTGATTTCAGTGTTGAAATGTTTGTTGTCCCCAGATGTTCCCGTCATGCACATGACTCCCATGAGCAACAGAACGTTTAACTGTACGCAGTATCTGGATGATGGCTCAGGGCCCTGCTCCTGTCAGGACTGCAGTAAAGCATGTGGCCCTGCACCTGTGCCCCCTCCAATCCTTCCGCCCTGGACCATCCTCGGCATGGACGCCATGACCGTCATCATGTGGTGTTCTTATATAGGCTTCCTCCTCATCTTCTTTGGAGTTGTACTGGGAGCATGGTGTTACAGGTAAGTTACAGATTTGTGTGGGAAATTCTCAAAAACTTCTGTGACATTAAAATGCTGCTATTGTGCTATTTTAAAGGTTCCTAATTTCAATCTGGAGGTCTCTTACAATAGGTTAACATGCATCAAAGGTCAAAAATGAC
The DNA here is from genome assembly GCF_024489055.1 of Chanodichthys erythropterus. Lineage (NCBI taxonomy): Eukaryota > Metazoa > Chordata > Actinopteri > Cypriniformes > Xenocyprididae > Chanodichthys > Chanodichthys erythropterus. The sequence goes on along the minus strand of NC_090236.1, from coordinate 16,872,701 downwards.
TTCCATTTTCTCATAATATACAGTCAAACCAAAAATTGATAATTTTTTTTTGTATTTTTATATTTTTTATATATTTTTACTAGTGGGTGCAGGACACTATAGTTCATTTATGTAAGTGAGGATAGCAAAATAATGCAAACTGTGACATTTTATACCCAAAAATTATTCATACAGTTGACTACCAGTAAAATTGATAAATTGGAACCAAAGATTATTCGGACACTTTGACCTGACCATGTTTTGCTTAAGTGTTATCTGACATAATTAAGATTATTTTTTTCTGACACAGTTAAACTCTGAGTTCTCATCCATTGTATTAAACTATAGTGAATAAACTGTAATAATGAATGAAAAATGTTCAAAGTGTCTGCATAAATTTTGGTTTGACTGTACATTACACATCACCTCATTTCTTAAAGTATCTGAAAACGTTAATTCGAAGATTCAGTCTCTCTAAACTCCTCCTTTCCTCGAGCTGACTCTGCTCTGATTGGTCAGATGGCCCAGTCTGTTGTAAATGGTCTACCACTTACAGAGCATGCCAGAAACGAAATGCCTATGACCAAATGTGAATTTCAGCTCCAGAGGCTTGCTCAGCATTTGATACACAGTGATATGAACAGGAACAACGGCTTTGGTTTTTTCTGTATCAATTCTTTATCAAGTCTTCATCCTTTTGAAATGCATGAAAAGTTGACATGTCTTCTGTCGACAAAACTAAACAAATTCTTCCAGGCCTTAGCTACAGCTACAGTATTTGAGGATAAGTGGATGTCAAAGAAGGGCAGCCTGTGAAGGTCATAGGCTGGCATTATACAAATATGTTACATCGATATGTAGGTCTGTAAAAGGAAGTAAGACTGGAATTGCTGATGGCGATTCTTTCTTTTAGGAGACAATAACTTTATTTATCCTGCACTTTTGATCTTTAAAATTTTGTAGACCTTTTACATTCACAAACAGCTATATTACACACTACATGAAAGGTAATATTCAAAAAGCATAATTAGGGGCACTTTAAAATTAGCTTAATGCACGCCCAGTAATTTCGTTTTAATTCAAACTCAGAAGAGCTAAGAGTATAATTGCTTAAAGCTCCGAAGTCCAATGAAGTCAATAAGTAAAAAAATTTGTCGAGCAGTTTTTGAGATTTCAGGATTCTCCCATTCAAATAGATTCGACCTTGGATCCCTGAAATACTGTAGCTGCCCGGAGGCGATGCAAATATGGCCACAGAGTGAACAGACTTTCCTTGAAAGGGACTTTATTACTTATCAACATGCAGGTTGAATCAAATGTATATGATGGGTCCTAGCATGCAGGGCTTGACATTAACATTTTATGTAGTGTACATATATAACATAATACACATTTTTCAATTGTAGTCTGTTAAAAAGCCATCTGAAGTTATAAACTAAGTGCAATGTAGTATTGTCAAAAATATTGATTTTTTTTTTTTGTTGTTTTTTTTTTTTTTTTTTATACATATCGATACCGCAGATTTTGTGCTCGCACTCAAAATGCGCACACATAAAGCTGACTCTTAGTGCTAAATTGAGTTCTTTTTTGCTGCTTATGGTGTTTAAACAGTCAAATACACAAAAAATAATGTCAAAATGCCGGTCTTGGCGAGTGTTCATGTAAACGCAGTCAGTTATGTAAACTGTTGAGAACGAAAACGTATGATTAACAATATAATGGATCTGTGCGTGAGGTCTTAAAATGACAGCAGCCTATACCTGCTGCCAAATTATGAGATAATATTAAAAATATGATAAAATGGCAGTTTTTCCATGGCATTGATAACAAAATTGTGGCCATTGAAAAAGCTGAATGGCTAGTAATTTTGGAAGACCACTAGCCACAGTGACTGGTGAGCAAAAAAGTTAATGTCAAGTCCTGCTTGCATGTAGATGAAAAAAATGTCCAAATAGATAGTAATGGTTTATGATTGTATCAGTCCAGATTTATTTGTTGGTTTATTCATTTATTTATTGGTTTGTTTATTTATTACTTTTGTTGTATATCTCATTGCAGACAGAGGATGGTCACATCTGAATATGGCCCAATTCTTGACAGCAACCAGCCCTACTCCTTGAACTCTGATGGCACAGATTTTGTAGGCATGTAAACAATTTAAAAAAATTAATATTTAAATACTCTATTTTATTATTACAAAGTTATTTTCCTTACATTCTAATCTTTATTATTATTATTATTATTATTATTATTATTATTATTGCAGTTGAGTTTTTTTTGATGCACATTATTTTATACATCTCAAAATCACCTTTAACATCCAACAAAATAACAAAATTAAAAACACCAAAATGATCACTTCTCCACAAAATACACACTTCCTGCAGTCCTCACTGAATATCATCCTTATTCTTAGATGAAGCAACTTGCTGCGAGACGATGGGCGAGCGGTTTGAGAATGCGCTCCGTGTTCTCTTCAGCAGCTGGGGCTCATTGTGTGTGCGGCAGCCCTTAACTGTGATCCTGGTCAGCGTGGTGCTGGTGACGATCTGCTCAGCCGGACTGTCCTACATGAAGATCACCACCAACCCAGTGGAGCTCTGGTCGTCTCCCAGCAGCAGGGCCAGGCAGGAGAAAAACTATTTTGACCAGCACTTTGGACCATTCTTCCGCACCGAGCAGCTCATCATCACCACCCCGTGGAATAAGTCGGGCTCCTTTTCACCCACCACTGGGCCAGACATCAATTTCTCCCCCATTCTGAATATATCACTCCTCCATCAGGCAAGTCAACATGTAGTGCAAGTAGAACTGTGTAAGGCAGGGATCGGCAACCTATGGCACCGTTCTGCGATTGACCAATCAAAATCAAGTATATTTGTTGCATTGTTGTAAATATTTTTTAATCATTCAGTCAATCCTCAGTGCACCATACTCAACTTTTTCTTGTTCTATATTCTTGTACCATCTCTGTTTCCATGTAGGTGTTGGATCTCCAAACAGAAATAGCAAATCTTACAGCTGAATATAAAGGAGAGACGGTGACTCTTCAAGACATCTGTGTTTCTCCACTGGCTCCTTACAATGACAACTGTACCATTCTGAGTGTGTTAAACTACTACCAGAACAGCCATGAAGTCCTGGATCATGTGGTTAAAGATGAATTCTTTGTATACTTTGACTACCACACTCACTTTCTGTATTGTGTCAGGTGAGCTCTACTGTTTTCTCTTTTGGATTAATAGAGTACTGCATTTGATGACATGTTTTTGTAGGCTAACTCTGAAGTTGGCATCACCCTTGTTCCCTCAACAAAAACAGAAATAGATTTTTGGATTATTGCAGAAAATAGGCTCTCTGACCAAAAAAAGTTAATGATTCTTATACGGTTTGTTCGTCATGATATTTTTTACTGCAAGGATGCAATTGTTCTTTTAGAAAATCTTCCCGACTCTAAATTTTTGGAAAAAAATAAAAAATATATATATATATAAATATAAGAAGTAATTAAATAAAACTTTGACTTTGAGACAATGGAACCAGAGGTGCTGAAATGCTTACTGATTTTGGTCTACAAAAATATGCCATCCCTGCACACAGCACTCTATTGTGATTTTTATATTGCTTTTGTTTCCACTAATCTTTGAAAATTAAAAAAGGAATAAACTCACAACGTGCCTTGTTGTTGTTCTGACAATTTTATAGATTGACTCTTAATTTTTCTTATCTTTTGCTTTTGGTCCTAGTTCTCCCACGGCCCTGGATGACACAAGTCCAAAACATGACCCCTGCATGGGTACATATGGAGGCCCAGTTTTCCCCTGGCTTGTTCTTGGGGGATATGAGGGTGAGTTTCACAGAAATAAGCATAAAAAAACAAAAGAACCAAGATGTCTTTGTAATCTCATTCTAAGATTTAAAAAAAAAAATGTTTTGATATTTTCTGCTCACAAAGGCTGCATTTATTTGATCAAAAATACAATAAGAATAGTAATATTGTGAGAATTTTTTTTTCTTTTCAATTTAAAATATTTTTTATGTATCTCTGATGCAAAGCTGAATTTTCAGCATCATTACTCCAGTTTTTAGTGTCATCACATTATCCTTCAGAAATTAATCTAATATGCTGATCTGATTGCGAAACATTTCTTCTTATTGTTATTATTATTAATGTTAAAAATGGTTTGCTGCTTAATATTTTTGTGGAAAGCATAGTAAATGTATATTTTCTGAATTCTTTGAGTAAAGAACAGCATTTGTTTGAAATGACTTTAATGCAACCTTGCTGAATAAAAGTATTCATTTCTTTTAGAAAATCTTGCTGACCCCAGATTTTTGATCTGTAGTGTATATATATATATATATATATATATATATATATATATATATATATATATATATATATATATATATATATATATATATATATATATATATATATATATATATATATATATATATATATATATATATATATATATATATATAAATTGAGAGAGGAAAAAAAAACATAAATGCACAAGTTAATCTGCTCTTAGCTCCCCATTTTATTATCAATGAATGCAGTTTTTTTTTTTTTTTTTGGTTTTGTTCCCTGTAGGCTGTATATATTTAATAGGCTAAACAGAATTATGATACTTGCTCTTTTAGCTTTTTAGCTTTTTTGTTTGTTTGTTTTTAGTGTAACCTTTTTATAGGGCTTATTTTTCAGTTTTGTCCTCTTTCATATATAGGCAATGACTACAACAACGCCACAGCTCTAGTGATCACCTTTCCTGTCAACAACTACCTGAATGACACAGACAAATTAGGCAAAGCTTTGGCATGGGAGAAAGTGTAAGTGTGATGAAGTAAACTGGGCATAGTTTCCCAAAAGCATCGTAAGCTTAAGTTGATCGTAGCTCTGTTTGCCACCAATGGAGCTATGATCAACTTAGGCTTACGATGCTTTTGGGAAACTCTACCCTGGTTAGTAAATCTTACTGTATGAATGAATGAATGGGTGAATATTTATTAAAAATAAAAACGAATTATCTGATCTAGAATGACAACTACTGATTACAAAATATATAATAAGCATTTAGGAGTAACATTATTCATACCTCCACAGGTTTATCAACTTTGTAAAGAACTATAAAAACCCCAACCTCACCATCTCCTTCAGCTCGGAGCGCAGCATCGAGGATGAGATTGACCGTGAGAGCAACAGTGATGTCACCACTATCCTGGTCAGCTACATCATCATGTTTGTCTACATCTCGCTGGCTCTGGGCCACATTAATAGCTGCCGGACCCTGCTGGTAAGACCCTCAGGACTCTCCATTCTGCATGAGGCCTGAAGTCTGAAGGCCCCGAATATACTCGTGGCGAAGTTCTTTTTTGTTTTTCACTTAGAGATATAAAGAAATTTGAAATACCTGAGCAGCAGTACACTGTTAGATAAACATCCCGACGCCACCAATAGTGCTGAGAACGGCGTTTAGATGAACATAAATATTTGCTGTGCTCATAGCAATGTCAAGTCACCTTTATTTATACATCACCTTATACAGTACAAATTGTTTCAAAGCAGCTTTACATCACAAGGCAGATTGTGGATTGGTATAATTCAGATTACTGATGTGGAAATGTTTGAACCAGCTCCGCGATTCAGTACTGCAGCCAAGTCTAGTCAAGTTTATTTATTTAGACCTTTTATACAACAGATTGTTTTAAATCAAGCAGCTTTACAGTATTAAATAGAGGTGCACCGATACTAAATTTCTCATCTGAGACCGATGTCAGATTTTTCTAAATATCTGCCAATACTTTGATTTTCTTAAGGAAAAAATAAGCCTCAAACTGAGTTGCTTCAGAGATCTGTCATGTCATATATAAAATTATCAAAATGCTGACACGTTTTTCCACCCTGTTTTGATTGACAAGGTATAATTAGCTCTGATCATCGGCTGTTTTTAAACAATCGGCCAATGGACAAAAGTAAAAATAATTGCTTTTGCAGATTATTGGGCAATATATTGGTGCATCCCTAATATTACACATGAAAAAACAATGTTGGTGTCTCTTTCAATTAGAATTACACCTTCAATTTCTACTATAAAGCGGCTCTCCGGTGTGATTGCTTTTACACGTGTCTGACTTCGACGGACTGAATGGAAGAAATCAACCAGATATGATTTACATGTGTCAGAACAGAAGGTGGAGCCTTCAAACCTACCTATAATGTAATCAACACGGACCAATGATAGTTCCATGCTGCTTCCAAAAGCAAAATTTTCCAGAAAGTTCACTTGGGCAAGCTGTTTTAAGTTGCCAAAAGGAACAGATTTTGTTCAAAATGACAGCACATAAGTTTGTTCTTTGTTAAGTATATTGGGGCTTTAACACTGGATTACAATTTGTTTTTTGTTTTTTTAATGACGTGCAAAGTCTGATATTTCTTACTTCAGTTGAATATACTGAATATTTTAAACACAAAATTGTATTAATCCTCAGACATTGACATTTAATACAAAAACTTTTGTAGCTTTTCTGACTGCACTTAACCCTGGGTTGTTTTTTTTTTTTGTTTTTTTTTACCCCTTAATTTAAATTTAAATCATGTTGGATTACAATACCCAGGATTAATTGTTAACCCTAGGTAAGTTATAAGTGATGTGAAGCAATTTTACCCAGGGTTTAGAATGACCCAAGGTTAACTATTTCAAGTGTGAAAAGCTCTATTGTGGTTCAAATCTATTTTCTGCCATGTTTACTTTTTCTTTCTTTGTCTTATGTTCTTTTGACTTATGTTTGTATATCTGCTGTTCTTTCACACCTATGAGTGCCAGACCTTGCATATTCTCATCATTTTATTTAAATACTGCATTTGTATGTGTGGTACAGGTGGACTCCAAAATCTCTCTTGGTATTGCCGGTATCCTGATCGTGTTAAGTTCAGTGGCATGTTCGCTGGGTATCTTCAGCTACATCGGCATCCCCCTCACGCTTATCGTCATTGAGGTCATTCCCTTCCTTGTGCTGGCAGTGGGAGTGGACAACATCTTCATCATTGTTCAAACCTACCAGGTGCGTGGTGATGTCTGTACACAGATTTATCTCAAATGTGAAGCATTTTGAGATGTGCTGTGGTTGTTTGTTGATGCCTGTTGACTTACTGCACTACTGTAACTCAGACAAGCATTTTTAGTTCCTAAAAAGTTTGGTTCCGCTTCATCGTTTTTAAGATTGTTGATGGTTGATATTATTTAAGCTCATAAACTGCCAAGTAATACAAATTTGTTTTCTTCAGAGAGACGAGCGAATGCCAGAGGAAGAGCTTCATCAGCAGATTGGTCGTATCCTCGGAGAGGTGGCTCCCAGCATGTTCCTCTCTTCGTTCTCTGAGACTGTTGCTTTCTTTTTAGGTATGTCGACTTTAGACATGTAATTGACCCCTTTACTGGCAGATGGATAAGAAACAGAGTTATGAAATAAATCCTAGTGTTCTTTTTTTTGTTTGTTTGTTTTTTTTCTTGGTATCACCTGAATGTATTGTAGTATTTTTGTTTTAATCTTAAATGTATTGTTTGAGAAATGAGAATCGTTTGATTCTCATTTCCCTTTCCAGATGACAATAGTTTCTATTTACATGTCTACAGGTGCTCTGTCCAGCATGCCTGCAGTGAGGACGTTCTCTCTGTTCGCTGGTCTGGCTGTCTTCATTGACTTCCTCCTGCAGATCAGCTGCTTTGTGTCTCTGCTTGGCCTGGACATCCAGAGACAAGAGGTGAGAGGTCAAAGGTCACACCAGTTCTAGCAGTGGAAGGGATAGAGAATTGAAAAAAATAAAAATAGTCTACACAAAAATGAGAATTTCCAGATTTACTCACCCCAAGGTCATTTATTTGATCAAAAATACAGAAAAAAACAGTAATATTGTGAAATATTATTAAAATTTAAAATAATGGTTTTCTATTTTAATATACTTTAAAATACATATTTTTTTTCTGTAATGCAAAGCTTAATTTTCATCAGCCATTACTCCAGTCTTTTGTGTCATATAATCGGTAGTGTATGTTGTTACAACAGATTTAATTTAAATAAATGCTGCTCTTTTTAACTTTTTTTTTTTTTTCAGGATTCTCTGATGAATAAAAAGTATTTCTTTATAAAAAAAATTAAGCAGCACATTTGTAATAAATCAGCATATTACAATGATTTCTGAAGGATCATGTGACACTGAAGACTGGATTTAATGATACTGAAAATTCAGCTTTGCATCACAGACATAAATTATATTTATATACATAAGTATATTATAATAGAAAACCATTTTAAATTGTAATAATATTTTACAATATTACTGTTTTTTTTTTTGTTTTTGTTTTTATCAAGTAAATGCAGGCTTGATGAATAGAAGAGACTTATTTTGAAAACATTAAAAACAGTAATGTTTCCAAACTTTTGAATGGTGTATGTATGTTTGTATGTATGTTTGTATGTTTGTATGTATGTTTGTATGTATGTTTGTTTGTTTGTATGTTTGTTTGTTTGTATGTTTGTATGTTTGTATGTATGTATGTATGTTTGTATGTATGTATGTATTATTGTATGTATGTATTCAGCTGAAGAGAATAGGGTTTAGAGAAACATTGCAGGATTTTCCTCCATCTAATGCAAGATACAAGTGAATTGTGCTTAATGTAGATTTTTGACCATCCAAAGTCCATATTTAGGCAGCTTCAAAGGGCTCCACAAAAGCCCAGCCGACGAATGGGTATATTAAAAATGTATTTTAGGATGAATTTCAGGGTTAATTCCGATTGGCTGTCAATGTTTTTCTTTCATCAGCTGGAAAAAATAGTTCCAAAAGTAATTCTAATGATATCGTTCCTCAATGCTGTAATCGTTATACTTGTGTTGTGTACTCTACTGTTCTTATATATTTATATTTAAAACTTTTATCGTCCTTGGTGATGAGAAACTGAGAAAAAGTGTAATAGTGAAGTGAATTTTTGAAAATGTATTGCTAATTCACAGCAGCCCATTTTATTTTTTAAATAACTTTTAAATAATAATTTTTTTGAAAGTAGCATGATTAGATTTTTAATATAGTTAGCTGGGAGTAATCAGTCAATGTATTAAAGCAGCAATTTTTTTATGTCAATATGTGAACATGGATGGTCTGAAAATGATTTGAGATGCATACCTTATGTTTTTGTTTATTTTTTGTTTTGTTTTCTCCAGGCAAATCGGCCAGATATATTGTGCTGTGTAAAGTTGTCTGATCAACCACAAGAAAAATCAGAAGGTTGTCTGTTCCGTTTCTTTAAGAAGATATACGCTCCTTTCATCTTAAAGGATTGGGTGCGCCCCCTGGTGGTAGGTGTAAAAGATCAAAACAAAACAGTACAACAGAAATAGTGTTAATCTCGATTTATTTAAATTACACTTGAATGAATTTGTCACAGAGAAGAGGTGACATTGTATTTTATCTGTATGCGTGTTTAATGAGAACTGAACCCTTGACATTGGTCTACCAGTTTACTTAAACATGGCAATGACGAGTTCATCCTCCAGTTCAGTTTTTTTTTTTTTTTTTTGATTCTCATCTACAGGTTGCTGTGTTTGTGGGAATGCTGTCATTTAGTATAGCCGTTGTTAATAAAGTGGAGATTGGACTTGAGCAGACGTTGTCCATGCCTGATGTACGTATATACCATTCTTCACATTGTAGACCCTTGTGTTTCAGACCTTTTTAGTACACATTTGCATATTGAAATTTTGAAGAGGGGGTCATTGTGAACATAAATCATCCCTGTCTCCCTGTCTCAGGACTCCTATATGCTGGATTACTTTGGGAATCTCAGTAAGTACCTGCACACCGGGCCGCCCGTTTACTTTGTGGTAGAGGATGGACATGACTACAAAACATCTGAGGGGCAGAACGCGGTGTGTGGTGGAGTGGGCTGCAACAGCAACTCTCTAGTCCAGCAAATTTATACCGCTTCTCTCTTGAATAACTAGTGAGTGATGCTTTTTGACTCCTTTTCAGTGAGGGGAAGAAAAAAAAAATCATCAATAAACCAGTGTTATTTTAGTATCGTTGACAGTATAATTTTATTAATATTTGGAATTGGGTTTTATTTTTGTGTATTCAAATTTAATTAAAGTTTTAGTTATATAATATAATATAATATAGTTTATTAATTTGATTTTGTTTTAGTTTCAGTTATTTTAGTACATTTAAGTTAAACTAAATGCTTTGGCAAGTTTTACTTGTTAACATCTATGGATATACGAGTATATAAAATAAAAGTATTATTTCAGTTAACATTTATTTTATTTCAAGTAACAAAATTGTTTTTGTGATTTTTGTTTTAGTCAACTATATTAACCTTGCCATAAACGCATAGTTTTTTGCTTTATTTTATTAATCCTTTAAGTGTAGGCAATTGCCAGAAATGTTGCAGACTTTACTGACTGCTTTTAGTTTTTGACTAACATCTGTCAGATCAAGTAATATTTTGTCGCAATTTCAGTACTAAGATCAGTAACGTTCCGTCATCATGGCTGGATGACTACTTTGACTGGGTGAAGCCGCAGTCGTCCTGCTGCAGATATTATAACACCACAGGAGCTTTCTGCAATGCTTCAGGTAAACCATTATCCACCGAATCAACAGAACCTTGACCTCCACTGCTCCAGAGGACCTTTATGCAGGGTGCTGCTTGTTAGTTATTGCATTTTGAAATCCATTTCTACTGTACAGATCACACTGTTCTTGGGTCTTTGAACTGACTCTTTGCAAATAGATTTGGATGGAAATCATTTGTGAAGATATATGTGTTTATATCATCACAATCAATAAATTTTTCAGTATCAAACTGATTTTTAACTGGATAGTTCACCAAAAAATAATAAAGTGTTTTACGGTGTGTTCACACTTGTAGTTCAGTTCTCTTCGTTCTTTTGGTCCGGACCAAAAAATATGTTATATATATTCCTGGTTTGGTTAGTTCACACTGTCATTTTTAACACTGAACCTAAAGATATAAAGTAAAATGGCTTTTTATGACATATATTTTGTGAAGAAGCTTACCGAACATCCAAATCATTGTTGTGCTGGGCTTGGCTAAACACACTCATCATATGTGCGTATACTACCAGCTGAGAACTCATGAAGAGCTTATAAAATGATATCAGGAATTCCTCTAACACACACAAATGAAGATCTGCTGCAAGAAGACACAGTTCTGATGCCTGTACTGAGCTGTAAAGGGAAACATTGTGTCCATGATGAGAAAAATCTGGTTTACTTGAGCATTCTGTCCTTTTTAGGGTCGCATCTTGTGACATCACATCCTGTGTTTGGTTTATTTAGATGTCTTTGGTCTGTGTTGTTCATATTTCAGTCAAACTGCACCAGAGTTTGTTTGGAAGCAGATCAAGACCCACTTTTTTAGAGGTCTCGGTCCCGTTGTTTTGTCCGCACCAGGGTTCAGATGGCAGCGTTCACACTTATTCAAATGATCCGTGCTAACAGAGCAATTGAACCAAACCTGCCAAGTGTGAACACACCCTTACTCTCCTTCAAACCTGTTTGACTTCTGTTGAACAAACGGTAGTGACAGGATTTTTATTTTTGGATGAACTAATGTTTTTAAGTGTTTTTAACTAATGCTTTTATCACTGTAACTTAATTATGATGTTTTTTTGTTTTTTTTTCCCCAATCAGTGGTGAGTGATCTCTGTGTTCACTGCAGACCTATGAGCGCTACTGGGAAACAGAGGCCGAATGGTACTGAATTTATGCACTTCCTTCCCATGTTTCTCTCAGACAACCCAAATATCAACTGTGGAAAAGGGTAAGTTTAATTTTTTCTGTTGATCATGATTGCCATCCAATACATGCCATCTGTTTAGTGACAATCTGATGGATATTGTACACAAAAATCGTACATTTTTGCTGAAATCGCAAGCCCTGATTGGCTGAATAATGCATTTTTCAGGGTTTAGGGTGCAATTGGGTTTTTTACAGGCAAGCCTAGAAACAAAGAAACAAAGTTGTGAACAGTTAGCAAATAGGCCATGATTCCACCAAAGCATTTTTTCCAGCGGCTAACGTGGTTTTCAATGGGAACGCCACGTCTTTTTTAAACGGCAGGAGCGTAATGAGGTGCTCAGCGTCAGCGTTTTTTACCTGTTGCCTCGAGTTGAAGAATGTTCAACTTTGAGTAATCTTTTTCGTCCAATCAGAGTGGAGGAGAGGTGGGACAAATACAACGCCAACTGTCACAACGTTCTTGCTGTACAATGACGACAACAAGCGGAGAACGGAACAAAATGGATGGGGAAATTAATATTGCTGGTCTCCATACATACATACATAGCAAGTACTCTACATTGTGTCGACATTTTTAGTTTGAAACTAATTATCTGCGAAATCAGTTACAAGTAACAGTGCCACGGATATTCCGTATCATGGCAACAAAGCGTCTCAACTGAAAAAAACGTGCTGTCGAAGCACTCACAGCTAGGTGTTTTCAGCAGAGCGTCCAGGGTTTTCAGCTGGCTAAAAATGCTTTGGTAGACACGTAACCTAAGTGTGTGGTAGCGGTAAACTGGATTTTCACATACACAACTCTATTCCACTTCACATTTCTGTCAAATATCTAGTACTTATTATTTTTAAACACTTGTTGGCAGAAATTCTGATCGCAAAATCTACACGCATCTCTGCTAATTTTTCTGTATTTGTTCAGGAGTTTGTCAATTGACACTTCTGCCCCTGCATTATTTGAATTTATTATAAGACTAACATTACTTTAGATTATTCACTTGAAGTGCTCTGTGATATTTAGTTGTTATGGGTTCAGCTCAGGAAAAAAAAAAAAAAAGTTTTGGAAACCCTGTTGTGAGTAATAACTTATTTTCTTTCCTGTGCAGTGGTCATGCTGCCTACGGCACTGCTGTGGATCTCAAAGAGAACAACACTGATGTAGGCGCCACATACTTCATGACCTATCACACCATCTTAAAAAAGTCAGCTGACTACATTGACGCCATGAAGATGGCACGAGAGCTTGCAGACAACATCACGCAGGCCATCAAACCGCATGACAAGAGTTACCGTGTCTTCCCTTACAGGTAAACTTACCTTGATCAAGTCTACCCAAGATACATTGTATTTTCAAGGTGCCACCAGGCTAAACCATCCTTACTGTTGAGCCCTTCACATGAACTTGAAAAATGATCCATGAATTAAAGATCCCTACACTTTCTTTGACTCTGCTGCTATTTTATCACAGTTAAAGTCACATGGAAAGTTTGGGAAAGCAAAGATAATCTTAGTAACCTACTTCCATAAAGGGTGTTGTAATTGTGCAAATGTATCCTAAACATAAAACTCTCTGAATGCACACAAGTGTGTCCTCCTCATGAGAGTCGGTTATGTAGGGCTTTCCTCTTTTTGTTAGGGCTCACAGCTCACATTTTCTTCAGAAAATGTACATATTTAGTTATTGTTATGTAATAAATACTTAATGTATTAAACTGACAATCTTATTTAAGTCAGCATGGCCCATGACCCATTTGTACATTCCTTTTTTTCCCCCCCATGGACAGTATATTCTACGTCTTCTATGAACAGTACCTCACTATCATCTATGACACTGCCTTTAACCTCGGTGTGTCATTGATGGCCATCTTTGTGGTGTCTACGGTGCTTTTGGGCTTCGAGCTGTGGTCTGCAGTGCTGGTGTCCTTCACCATTGCCATGATCCTGGTCAACATGTTCGGAGTCATGTGGCTGTGGAATATCAGCCTCAATGCCGTCTCATTGGTCAACCTTGTCATGGTGAGTTAACAATAAATAGTGTTTTGTGGGATCGCGAATACACGTCTGTTAACGTTTTGTGACTGGAACCTACTGTAATGTACAATATTAGAAGTGCTTGTTTTCAACAACTACCAGCAAAAATCTGCATACGTAAATCTTTATGGACAAATGTTTTGTCTAATGTGTTGTTTATTTATTTATTTTGTAGAGTTGTGGCATATCAGTGGAGTTCTGCAGCCATATAGTGAGGGCTTTCTCTGTCAGTACCAGGAGCTCGAGGGTGGAGCGGGCGGAGGAGGCGCTGGCACACATGGGCAGCTCTGTGAGTCGTGTTTCCTACTGCTGGAGAAATGTGACCTACACAAACATACACAAACTACATAATGAGTAGGGCTGAGAAGATACACCTTTCTTCCATTTCAATACTATCATGATACTTGGGTGCTGATATGTTATGTATTGCTATTTTTAAGAATCACAATTCTACAATTATCGCGATTCGATATTGCCATATAATATGATTTTTAACTTAAGACCATGGGGAAAAGTTGAATGATACACTTATACATGATGGTGACGGTTGTATATCCGTAGATGTCTCTCCGTCCGCCATTTTTCACTTTCTCATGTCCACTAGGAAGAGATATGACGTCATGTCTTACTCACCAATGCAACATATACCACACTCTCAGGACTTAATGCTAAGGATTTTTTTTTCTGTGGCCTGGTCATTTTGTAAAGTAAACTGTCGGTAATAAAATAAGAACAAATAATAATTTAATGAGCAATAGCACAAATACAATAGAACAACTGCTTTTATTTTATTATTATTAAGTCTAACAGTAATTTTCATGGATAGAAAATGAATAATCAAATGTAAAATAGCACTGCATAGTCTTCACTGTATATATTAAATATAGATTGAATAACTTTTGTAACTTTAATAAGGGATTAATCAAGAGCAGTGAGTGATTTCTTTTTTTTTTTTTTTTTGTCCTCTGTTGTTTAACATTAAAACAAAGTCAGCATTAGGTTTATTTGGCTGCTGTCACTTTTAAGAGCTGCACAGATACAATATACTGTTACACATGTGTTTTTTTTTTTTTTTTTTTAAACACTTTCTAACACACTGATCTGGCTCCGCAGGTGTTTAGCGGCATCACCCTCACTAAATTTGGTGGGATCCTGATTCTCGCCCTGTCCAAATCCCAGATCTTTCAGGTTTTCTACTTCCGCATGTATCTTGCAATTGTCCTGCTAGGAGCCTCTCACGGCCTCATCTTCCTGCCTGTATTACTCAGTTATGCAGGTAAATCACTACATTTTAATATTCACAATTTGTCTTAAAGGAATCGTTCACCCAAACAGAAACTTGAACACAACCCGTCAAAATAAAAGTTCAGTTTAACTTGAAGAAATTGTGACAGAGTTACTATTGTACAGTAGAATGTAGTTCTCAAAGTAGTAGAAGTAGTAATAATATATATATATATATATATATATATATATATATATATATATATATATATATATATATATATATATATATATATATATATATATATATATATATATATATATATATATATATATATATATATATATATAACTTTAAGGAATAACTTCCATTTTTTTAATTTTATCAATAAACCTCTATTGTGCAGCACTTTGTTTGCCTAAAAAAATAAAAGGGATTGTTAAATTTTCATTTGATTTAACAATTTGATTCATCTTTTAAAATGTAATGTTTTGAGCATTCATTTGATTACCACCGTTTTTGAGAATACATTGGTATTAAATCATAAATGCAGAACAATTAAAACAGACAACACAGAATTTCTGAAAAAAGAAAACCTTTCATAGGGCTGTATTATTGTTAAAAAAAAAAAAAAAAAAAAAAAAATTGTTCGTTTTATGAATTTAGTTCATGCTTTTTAAGAATTAAAATTTAAATGAAACCATTTAAACCAGTAAATTACATTTTAGGTCCTATGAAACTAAAACAGACTTTTAATAATTTGTTAAATTGTATTAGTTCCATGATTTCAATGAATTAATTTTGAGTACTTTAATTTTTTTACTAATTTTTTGTGTGTTCTGGATTCTGCTTTGTTCCATTTAAATTTTCTCCATTCAGTTTTAATGGTTAAATTAAATTTAATTTCATAAGGCCCTAGATTTATGAAGCCATATGAAGCTTTCTAAACCAATATATAAGCTTTTGTGATTTTAAAGGAATAGAAATTATGAAAATGTCTTTAATTTGATGAAAGAAGTTCTAAAAGGTTTTTTTTTTTTTTCCCACAGGCCCATCTGTAAATAAAGCAAAAGTCATGGCTGCTCACAACAGGTTTGTGGGTACAGAGAGAGAGCGACTCATCTACTAACGGCTCTGTGACGCTGAATGGCAGTGGACTACGCCAGCTTTACATTTTCATGTTACACGTATAGGAACAAACTTAACTCAGGACTCTCCTCTGGGTGTACAGAAGGCCTCTTTTACACAGCTTTTCCTTTCAACATCCACCAAATAAACCTAAACTCTGAAGGACAGACTTGGAAGATCCTTTCAGTATTGAAATGATTCAGTAAGGAGAGTGTATGTGGAAGAGACAACAGTCATTTCCTTGAATGTGTGTAAGCATCCAAGCAAGCTCTAACCTCATGTAACGCTGCAATCATTGCGGTAAACCAACCAAGACAACAAAGGAGACAAAAGTAACAAGAGGGCAACATGTTTGTTTGTTTGTTTGTATGAATGCGTGTAAGAAATGTGACTAATCATTTTTATTTATTTGTGTGTATTCCTTTTCATTTTTCTGTTAGCATATTTAATTTAAGTAGCTAAATTCACAAATAATGAAAGAACGGCCAACAATGAGCCATGATGGACAATCACTTGATGTATTGTGATGCTATGACAAGAATCACGTCTTACACAGACGACTAGCAGTTTACTGCTAGAGCTACCAGAACTGTGTGGATTTCAGGCAGTAAAACAACTTTAGTCTTAGTTAATTAACAAAGTTGGGAAAATGAGTTGCAGTGGGAAATAATAAACGTTACTTTCTTTCTTTTTTTTTTTTTCTTTTTTTTTTTAAATGTTTACTTACAAAGTTGTGCTGTTCTGCATTAATTAGCATTGACATGCTAAGAAAGGGAGTGCTAGCATTAATGTAGTGACTTTAGCCACTAGGCTAACCTGAGGTTTAATTAACCAAAACACAAGTGTACACTTTGGCGTTGCTGTTTGGTTTAAACACACGTTCCTTGGGATTTGCCTGCTTAATTCAGTTACTAACACAATGTAGCTTCAGAAAGGCTGCTAAACATGTTTGGTACCTCATAAATGTGGTTGGGGAACACTCAAAGTATGCCTGGGGCAAAAATGCGTTGGCGTACTAATAAATGGTTATTTTTTATGAAGATGGGTTGGGATTGATGTGGACTGTGGGCATGATGTGATTATTTAAAAATATTTCACTGTTAGGGGTTGGCAACATTATGACGACCGTATCCATGTTTTTTGTTTTGTTTTTTCCCCTTTTTTTTTTTTTTAAAGCTAGATTATGTACATCTCATTAATGTAACGTCAGTCTAATGTTTGTGCTTTATGGGTAACAGTCCTTGAATTTTTGAAATAAAGATACTAATTTGTAATAAATGGAAATAGTTTCATTTGTTTGTGCTTGTGTCCACCCTTGTGAAAAAGTACACTTAAGCATACTTTTAAAAAGACATAATATTAGTCACCATGAAATAAAAACTGACTTTTTTATTTTATATATAGAATGTTGCAGTGTTTATTTATTTATTTTTAATTAATGTGCACTTATCAATTTTATTGTTTTTGGCATTTCATTAATACTGGGGCGTTACCCGCAGTACAGAGTTCACATGCGTGATAGAGAGTGTACCATGAGAAGACGTTAATTAATGCTGTTTTTATTTTTTACATAATTTTTAAACTGATCGTTAATCTGTATAATCATGACATTGAGAAAGCAAGTGAGAAAGAATAAATAAATGCATGCATTTGTGTGTTGTAAAAAGAAATGTGTGTATGTGTGGGGGATGGGGGAGAAGAAATCTGATTGGTTAGTTTAGTTTTGTTTAATTGCCTTTTTTTTTTTTTTCACACATGAAAAATGATATTACAGATAATTAATATTTACCACGTTCACACTGTCAGTTTTTGGGATTGACAACCGCATTTACTTACAGGTGTGAGTCTTGAAATTTCCCATTCACACAGAAACTGAACTCAGTCAAGCGCGCATTCTCTTACTAGTAACCATAACGATATGGCATTATTTTACTGCCAAATGTCAAGAGCGCATAAATGTAATGCGCGAGCGCGAAACTCTGCTGGCGCACGGATTTCCTTTGCTCTCACACAAAACTGGACGCGCACTCTCAAATATACAGTGCTCTCTTTTGAACTGCCTATCCTCTTGCTCAGATATTGCATGTGCGCTCAAACTGTGTCCTGCGCACTCACGAATCTCTCCGTGCTCTTGCACTGGAAATTAATCTCAAAAGTTATCAACCAATCAGAATAGACGACTGATCGATGAAAATGCTACGTGGAATCTTATTGGCTGAGAGTGAACTGTGCCTGGAATTCTTTCAACAAAGATGGATATTTAATTTCTTTACAATTTAATAATATTTAATAATATTAATGAAATGTAGGCCTATCTTAGAAATGGCTTGGAATGAGGCGCTTGGATGATTTCTATATTAATAAGCTTGTTTGTCTAACTGCATCACATTACAGGTTAAACCTCACTGAATGATTTATGAAAAACCATCATATTAGCCAAAATCATGGACCAAAACATTAAATTAAACATTAATTTAAAACAAAATATTAAACAACTAATTTAATGTTATAAATCAGTATATTTAGAAATGTGTAAAATGTTATAAATTAGCCTATTAAAAATATTTATTAATTTAAATGAATTCATTACAATATCGTTTGAAATGAATGAAGACTTGTTTCGTCCAGTGTTTTTTGAATTTAAACAAGGTGATTCCTAAAAGGTGGTCCACCTAAAACAAGGTGGATATCGTAAAAATCAGCTCACAAAAAAGGATTAGGATGTTTCTTTATAGCAAATACACTCTTTCAACCTATTGCTAAGAGCGGACCACGAACCAGCGATCGATGCAGAACAAGCAGGCTATCAACTGCTACCACATGATATGACACTATCTCGCTTCTGTTATACTAGGGACGATTTCTCATTTTGGAAATATTACTTAAAGCTTGTGTTCAGTTATTTACTAATGTGAAAGGTATAAATAAGTTGAATATTCATAGAATGGGTAGGTATTGCTGAACATGAAATCTTAGCAATTACATTAAGATAAAGAGGTGCAATATTTAATTAATATGTTGTTGGATGAAAATATCCACAAAGTTATAGGCTATCTATTGTACATATAGGCAATCCTTTGGCTAAAATGATCCGTGCTGAATTGGTCTGGTCTGACTCGGTTTACCATTGATTGGGTGAAAACCATTCATACCTACTGTCTGTGGAAATCATGGGCGTGACTCATTATACTATAGAGTACCTCAGGGATGACGCATTTTTGTAGGCAAAACCCGGAAGCGAGTTAGCATTTTAGGGCTTCCGGTTCCAACGCCGTAAAGTCTATTTTTTACATTTTGAGGAAGCTTGGTGGTGACGACATTGATCCGCGACCATGGTGTGCTGTAGTCCGTTTATAGCCTACTGTTAGCTTTTTATATCTGACAACTTTATTTAGGCTTCAAAATGTATAAATGTTGTTTTAACTTGTAAATATTATCTTGATAGACAAAACGTGTAAGTGTCATAACCCTTTGTTAAACATAGAGCTTATTCTCTGTGATTTTTCAAAAGTCTATGGGAAAAATGCATAGGCTTTCAACCGAGGGAACCCGTGCACCGCTAACTTCTGGGTTGGCCTACAAAAACACGTCACCCCTGAGGTACTCTATAGAGACAGAGCGCATTTAGTGTAATCTGAAAACCACGCCCACCGGGGGGAAAACAATCCAACCATCTCCATTGACTTTGTATTGTGTGAGGCTGCCTCCTTGTCTTTTCTGACTTATGACAAAAAAAAGAATGCCTAAAAGCTGCTGTGTGACAAGGTGTACAGCTAACAAGCTAAAAAAACCAGAAATAAGTTTTCATAAGCTGTCGACCCCAAAAACGAATGTTTAAGGACACAAAAGTGGATACAGGCAGTGAGACAGAGCACAACGGTCATATTACTATAGGAAACATTTGTTTTTTGGGGTCCAGCGCTTATAAAAACCTATTTCTGTTTTTGTTTTTGTTTTTTAGCTTGTTAGCTGTACACCTTGTCACACAGCAGCATTTAGGCATTGTTCTGTTTTTGTAATATGTCAGAAAAGACAAGGAGGCAGCCTCACGCAATACAAAGTCAATGGAGACGGTTGGATTGTTCCAAAAATCTGCGCTTTTCATACACACTAAAACGCCATTAAATAGGGCGTCATTGTCGGATTTTCGCGCGTTTTTTTTTTTTTTTTTTTTTTTTTACAGCGTTTGTAATCACAACGGCTTATTTTGTGGCGCAAATACTGTTTAAAACGCCGCATTTGACGCCGTTTGACTGTAAACGCGATTAATCTATAGCGTAATTCTGAACCTTTTGGCTTGCCATAACTGTGTATTTGAGAGCGCGCGTCCAGTTTTGTGCGGGAACAAAGGAAATCCGCACGCGAGCAGAAAGTAAATTTGGCAGTAAAATAACGCCATACTGTGTGAACGTAACAAATAAGTTACAAGACTGACAACCGTATTCTGCTGCTGTGTGAACGTGGCCAATGTTTAAAACAGACTCAAAATAAGTAAACGAACTTTAAAACAGCTAAACTTGAAAAAAGTTCTGTGTGTAGCCTACCCTGAGATAAAATCCTGCAGTCGCCCCTGACGCTGACAAAGACGTTTGCAAGCTTTGTTTCCTAGCTACACTGAATTTAAGGTAAATATCAACCTCATCCAGCGCTGTACTTGTTTTCTTTAAGTATGCCGTTCCTATTTCGGTGTGAGAAAAGTTGTAAACGATTCAGTGCGTGAGTGAACGGTCCGAATCAAACCGAATCATGAACAGTTTGACTAAGAATGAAGATTCTCGACTGGTAGTTTTGATTCTGAACATTGATAGAAAAAAAAAAAAAAAAAAAAACATGCTTGCCAAAATCTGCACTGTCAGACAAAGAATTGATCAACTATTTTATACTTTGTCACACCAGGATAGCGAGGCCCTAGGTAGTTGCAGTTTATTCCAATGAAGTACTCGGCAAATGTGTTGTTTTCATTTTAACCGTGCGATGGCGCCAGATATTCTTTAATTGGTAATGACAAACGGAGACATAGGCCTAATGAATCAGTGCCCAACGCTATATCCATGCTGACCTACTTCTCACATCTGTGGATACATTACAAATGCATTTATTAACATTTATGTTTTTGCATAGCTTTTATGATGTGTCAGCACAATCTTGTGTCAACACTAAATTATGTTTGCTGTGCACACAGTCCAGGAGAGCATTAAATGGCTTTGGAAAAACAGAATTATGTTAAAGCACATTCTAATAATACTGACAAAAGAACAGTATTTGAGTAGAAAAGCTATGACAGTATCTGACCTGAGATGACTGCCACTTAAGAGTTGTTGTTATACTAGCTGCCAATTAATCTTTTATTAACATGTTTCTTTCTTGCATCATGTGGTGGAGAGACAATAAAATATTGATTTCCTCTGGTTTAGGCTGGCAGTAAATTTAGGGTTCTCATTTTTTATGTAAGCATTTTGGATCGTCCCTTCTGAGACCCGCACTAGCCAACAGTAGTAGACAGAAAGTGAGGTGTTTAGCTTATGTTTCTGTATTGAAAAAAATTAAATGAAATCAGTTCACATTACAAAAGTGCTGAGTTTTGTTCAAAAGGGTGTAGGAGTCTTATATCTACCTCCCACTATATGACCTTGGCAATTTTTTGACCTTACAGTTTCAAGCCAGCATTCTTTTTCTTGTCTTTTTTCCTTTATGCATTCTTGCACTCTTTCCAAAAATGCCTGGAATTATGCTATTAATAAGATTGTAACAAAACCAACATTATTTTGTTCTTCTGCAGTGTATTTGGGCAATGAAATGCACTGTCACTGTGAAAGATTCTACTGGTGTTAAAGAAGAACACGCAGCTTACGCAATACAGCACCATATTTTGCAAACTTACAATTTCAAGTTTCAGTTCTGTCACAAAGGCCCTATAGTTTGAAACAAAGTCAAAATTTAAAACAAACTGAGTCATTCTTTAAAAAAATAAATAAATAAATAAAGTGTGAAAGCTACAAATATTAAAATAAAAATCACCCTCTGCTCCTAACCTTCCCAAAATAGTATATAAAAGGCCAGTTTTACCTATAGGTTTAATCTAGACACTTAAAAAACAGCATTATTTGTACTTGTGCTTTTATCTCTATTTTTAACCAGTGATTCAAAATGTGTTTTCCTTTTCCAGTTCTTAAATTGAATTGAACAGAATTAGGCACTTGTAATGCGGGGCCAGTCGATTTCACAGCGCCATCAATAAATAAGCATCTGGAATTCAGTGTCTTCTTTTTGCGTCATTGGCTCACAGTTACTGGGGTCATTTGACAGGAGAACAGGCCACGAGTGGAGAGAAAGGAACTGGATAGCCATTAACATAGCCATCTCAAGTGCAGGAGCCCAGGATCAGATTCGTCGGCCCAACCGCAGTGCTTTTTCGTGAAGCGAGTCTGTGTCGTTTCATTCAGAGCCACCTCTGGCCAAACTTCACAAGGCCACATTCAATTAGGCCCATTGAAAAAGCTTTCAAGCACTTCCTTGTTTACAAACTGCCTTATAAAGACACATGGAGCGGAACCAAGAGGGTAAAACTTAGTCACCGCAGCCAGAGGAAGAAGATAAATTGCCACCTCAGCCAAAATTCCAACCATTTGAAAAGGAAGTGAAAGGACGCATACCTTGACTATTTACACATATTTCTCCACAATGAGAGTGACCAATGTGTGTCCAGGAAAGATTCTGGAATTTCAAATCAGGAAAGGGCTTTTATTGCAGGCTGAAGGGGGAATTAGTTGGTGAATGGGGTGGGCTAAGCTACGCACATCGTGTCCGCGGTCAGGCCCATGTCTTTGTTTTTATTGCTGCATGAGACTGGTGTGACCGGGCCTTGTTTACCTTGGAACTGTGTCAGAATTCACTCTCCGCTTGAAACCCTTCCTCTCGATTGCATCAGAGCTATGGGAACAACATTTTCAGAGCCCGTCTGATGTTTTGGCTGCTGCTCTGAAATTCTTATTACAAACTATCAGGGACTCGTGTACTGTTGTTTATGTATTTTTCCAAGAGCTGTATTTCAGTTCATATTCTGACAGATACACCACAAATAGCTTTTAGCATTTAATTAGAATAATGTGTAAGTGTGTGTGTGGATTAATTCAAATGAAATGTCTGGTCTTTCTAGCATATTTAAATCCTTTAAATCAAAACACCTTTGACTAATGTACATGGTTTACTTTTTGTTGTAGTCATTTAATGGGCAAAAGGAAAGCTATCAGCAGACTTTTAGTGCTGATGAAATCGGCCCATAACATTGAACAATGGAGTGTTTGCTCACCTGTCAAATAACAGACATAATCTCTGCAATATGTGTCAACATCAGCTGGCCACTCGTGATAAATAGACATTATATTTTCCTTTCTAGAAAAGAGATATTTAGTGATAACAGTTTGTTTCTTAAGAAAGCAAGTGGAGATTTGTATTAAAGTTTGTGAGTGAATGAGTGCAGATAAAATAGTGAGGTTGTTGAGGAAGTTCAACTGATATCACACCAGTCTAAGTTGAACTAACAGATTCAAATGTAGGGCCCTATCCCAAATGGCCCAGTTCATGTGCACTTGATGTTTTGCGAGATTACAATAGCCACCATCTGTGCATGTCACAAGCATCGCCTTGGCCTGTCGATGTGAACTTATGCTGAGCCTAAACTAAGGTGAGCTTTGCAGCAGACTTCTACCCAACAGATAAAGGCCCTGTACCAAATGGCACCCTAAACACTTGTGGTATTCCTACAAGTCCACACTTTGGTGACATAATGCCACTTTGGCTGTCGAGAAGAAATCTGCTGCAGTTCTCGCACCAAGTGCGCATTGAGGATGCATATTGACTGCAAATGGGGTGCTCGTGAACATTGAAAACTAAAATTACAAATGGGACACCCTACGTTCTCGTGCACTTCACGATCACATGCACATGGTGGCCATTGTAAGTTCACAAGACTGTATATGAAGTGTGCCATTTGGAACAAGGCCAAAGTGGCATTGAATCATGTGGACTTTGAGAAAGACTGCAACGGCTTTGGTCCTGTCCCAAATGACACTCTAATCTCTCATTGTCTTCCTCCAAATCCACATACGTAACGCTGCTTTGACTGCTTTTCAGATTCAAGACACACAACGGCCGCAAATTGCACACTACTGAGCACCCTTTTGAAACCCAAAATGACAAATAGGACACGCTAATAGCAAGGGTTTCCAACCCTACTCTTGGACACCTATTGTCTTGCCGAGTCCTGCAGTTCAAACCCCATTCAAAGACCCCTGAACAAGCTAATCACAGTCTTCAGAGTTACTTGAAAATCACAAGCAGGTGTGTTGAAGCACGGTTGGGATTGAAGTCTGCCGAAGGGTAGCTCTCCAGGAGCACGGCTGCCCTAACATCTTCATGGACACATGCATGCAACAGCCATTGTAAGTCTGCAAGACTACAAGTGCACATGAAATGTGCCATTTGGTACAGGGTCTAGCTCGGCTTCATCCAGCATGTATACAGGTTAAATCTGTCAACAATGGTCCTTGGCACTGGCTGGCATTGTGTGGCCTACAAATGACACACAACGTGTATTTAATCCTTCTATTATTTAATTGCGTAGACCAGAGGTGTCAAATCCTACTGAAGGGCCACTATCCTACAGAGTTTAGCTTTAATCCTAATTAAACACCAGAACCAGCTGATCAAGGTCTTCAGGATTACTAGAAAGTTCCAGGCAAGTGTTTTGGGGCAGGTTGCTGCTACTCTGCAGTACATTGAGCCTCCAGGAGCATGACTGGACTCCCCTGACTTTGCGAAAACCTGCTATTGCTCGATTAGAATGTGTAAATGTGTGTCCTAAGTCCAAAGCATACTTTGTCTGTGTTCCACTCTGTCTTGCGTACAGTGTCTGATGTTATTTTCAGCATCAGCTCAGTCTGTTGATGTCCACGCAGATCTTTTTTTTTAGCAGAGTGTCCTAAAGAGAGTCCTAAAATAGAAGATGCCACAATAGTGTGCATGCATTTTCTACTAATATACTTTGTTAGGTCAACTACAGTCATAGCAACAGATTCAAGAGAATAGTGCTGAGCAAGTTAAATTTGGTTAAACGTTTGACAGGTGTTTCGCTATGCCTGAATAACAACACTCTACAGCACAGACTTTTGAAGGTGATCTCTTACTTCAACATTTACATATGTAATGGGACCACACACTTGCAATGCATTGGCCTAGTATTCATGTTTGCAGTCATGTTTTATTTTAGCATGAGTGTGAAATGTGTTACTGTCGAGTCGCCTGTGTTCATCTAGGAGTTCATAGATGAACTGGACCATCATGTGCATGGATAAATGGGAAAGAGTAGCTAATCGACCCAGAATAACCAGTACATTTACCTGGCTCAGGTTTATGGTTTGATGAAGGATTGAAAGTAGCATTAGGTAATGCCATTGGCATTTTCGTGAACTTGATTCTTGCAGTTACTGATTGCCATGGCACTAGAGATGAGGTGTAACATTTGTAGTGGTGAAACGCAAGTAGTGCAGCATTGTTGTAGATACTCACAGGGAATGTGACGGATACACGTGAAGAGGGAATAGAGCTCGTACAGAGGGTCAGTTGAGGAATAGACTGTATCTCCTTACATTGTGGAGTGTGAATTAGCATATCTGAAAACTTTGGAGTCAGAATGCACTAAGTCTCATTGGAGTTAAGCTATCTGATATTTTAGCATCAATTAAGTGAAAACATGTAAAGTAGTAGAACATTCTTCTGAAGTTAGAAGCATTGACAAAAATTAACATTCGACAAGGATCAAATGAGTAAAAATTAGCTTTAGTATGTAAATTTGGTTTATATTAAAGAAAACATCAGTTGTGACTAAAGACATTTACCTGAAAAATTGCTTGTGATGTTCCTCATTTATAAGTTGCTTTGGATAAACACAACTGCTAAATTACAATTGTAAATGTCATTAAAATAATGCAAAATACAATTTTATGGCTGGTAAATTTTAATCAGCAGTCAAAGTGCTAATCATGGTCCCTGTTAGGAGGGAGGAAGAGGAGCTGGTGGGTAAGACATTGTGGTATTACATAAGATAAACAGTAAGATAATGAGACTATAGTGTGTTGTAAACAGACGCTTGAGTGTTGCAGAGAGAAAGGACTGAAGGATGTGAGATGATGTAAACTCAGAGTGTCAGTATGAATGTTGAAATTGCCAGGTTATTAAGGTTAGGTTGATGAAACGTTTCTGAAGTTCTGCTTTTTTCCCCCCAATACTTTTTCAAAAAGTACAGAATGGAGTTACACAGCAAAAAGTTACTGTTTAACGAAAATGGACCCTGCACCACTTTTTTTTTTAATCTATATCTATATTTTATAATATCATACATTAACTTTTCTCCTGTTAATTTAGGGGGCATTTCCGTTTACACGTTTTGGCTGTTCATTACGCGACGAGTTTTGGGGGCCTAAAAAAGCAAACTTTTGCCAGTGATACCGTGTTTCTTTACAAAGTGTCATCGCCAACTACTGGCCTGGCATGGATAATACAGCGTTTTTAGTCGTTTTCACGGATCCGTGTCACCGGGGATCATTTTGACAACGTTGTCATTTGTATGTGAAAAACGCAAATGGAAAAACTTTTCCATTTTTAGTACATAGTTGTCGTGTATACACATGCTAGCTTCTAATAATAAATAGGGTAATTTCTTTTAATTGCTTTGTTATTATAACCAAGGTATTAAATTAGGCAAATGGATCATATAAACATATAATAATAATAATAATAATAAAGCAGAAACCAAAAAAGTATCTTCACAATACTACAAAACAAAAATAATACAAATAATTTTAAAAAATGGGTCAAAAACTTTTTAAATTAAATGTCACAACTAAAAGAAAAAAGAAAAAAAGTGACAGTTGTAAAAAGTGTCTTGTAGTGACAGTTAAAGGGTCAAAGGCTACATACATGTAATGTGACATTTTTGTGTTTCTTTTTAAGCAGGTTAAGCATGTTTAAAATGACAGAATGGTCTAACTGAGCACCTAAGAAGGTTACAGCAATATATTGTTATATTGAATCATTCTTCAGAACTTGCATAAAATAAAACATCTGAAAGCAACAAACATTTCTCAAAATTTAGCTTTTTATTGAACAAGCAAAGCAGCATATTTACACAAATGTATCTGCATTGTACAAATGTTTCATCGGTTGTAGGCATCCATCCCAGTCACTTGCTAACAATCCTAAAGTGCATTTCACAAGGCCAAATTTTGTTCTTTCTTTTATAACTCTTCACATTCTAGGCATTATTCATTTTAGAATCAAGTGGTTAAATGCAAGTTACTGTTCTAAAAGTGTTTAATTCCTTCTGCTATTAGATACTCAACTCAAATTATTTTATTTTGCATCAATCTCGTTGTTTATAACTGATTTATGGAACTGCGTAGTGCATAGTGAACATAATAAACATACAGGATTATGAATGTAGTAACACAAACTGTGCGCTGAGAGATAAAATTCAGCTTACACACAATTCTGTACCACCAATGGTGATAACCAATATCTGGTTCAGAGGAAATGGATTCAAAATAATCATCAAATCAATCATTTTTAAAAAGTAGCGTTTACAAGTCAAACGCAAGTTAACACTGCTTTGGTGTACATGCATTAGTCAACACCGTAGCATATTAGTCATACAGATTTCATTCCTGCCACTGCTAGGCCTAGTTAGGCCAAACAGTTAGCATTGATTATCAGCGGTATGACCTGATGTTGCTTCATACAGTGTAGCACTACAAATGTGCTCAGAATACACTCTAACATAGAGCACAGACACAGTAACCATAAGTGCAGCAAGCCACACCACTAAACTGTCAAAGTCAATGCACAAGGGTAGAAAAGTCGACAGGGGTACGTAAATGTACCCCTTAAGAACTGTAGAAAAGTCCCACTGGAGATACCACTGCAACATATTTTTGCTTGGCGGTAACACGAATCGAGGGAATGCTGGCTGAAATGAATTTAAATGAGAAATGAGATGACCCCTCTACCTAGAGCTTCTGCAGACGCCAAAAAGGTCTGCCATACACAAAACCTGAAAAGTGCACTTGTAGTACATAAGGAAACATCAGCGAAGAACAGTCACATACTTGCGCGAGTTCAGGATCATTCGACTTTTTTTTTCCTTTTTTTTTTTTTTTTTTAAGGCTTTCAAACAAGAACGATTGAGTGCAGTGAAACTAGTTAGATTTGGCAGAGTGTCAAACTTTGGGATTAAGGAAGATGTGAAGAATGGAAAAATACAGGAATACTGTAATCTGTGGAAAGAATGCAAAAATCAAACAGTCCAAACTGGTTCTGCATTAAAAAGAATTACAGTTCTTGTGAATAGTTCATCCAAAAATGAAAGTTCTGTCATCATTTACTCAACCTCAACTTGTTTTACTCAATGTCATTCCAGCCAGTATGCAGTTCTTATTTACATGAAACACAACAAAGTTTTTCAGTAGAGATTTTCAGCAAATTACAAATAAAGGGACAGTTAACCCAAAAATGCTCACACTCATGTAATTCCAAACCTGTATGACTTTCCTTCCTCTTTGGAACGCAAAAGTTGATCGTTTGAAAAATGTCTTCTGTCATAAGTCATACAGGTTTAGAATAGTTTTCATTTTTGGGTGAACCATCGCTTTGAAATTTCAGTATTCTCACAAGAAATTATTGTATGGCTTCAGAAGACTTGGAATATAGGGCACAAGATGAATGGACCAATGTGTTTTTTTGTTTGTTTTTTTGGAGCTTGTCATTATGAACTCATTGCATGGAAAATAACAACATAAAGCTCCTTAAAAAGTTCTGCTTTTGTGTTTCATGGAAAAAAAACAACAGCATACTAGTTTAGAATAACATGGGGGTGAGCAAATGATGACCATTTTCACTATTCCTTTTAACACTTGAGCTTTAACACCTGTAAGTTGGAAAATAAATGAACACTTAAAATGTCTTAAATGAATGGGGAAATCAACAGTCTAGGAAAAGCTATTCCCTTTAGAAAGTAGCTTCTTAGAGTGAAAAAAGTTTGATATGGAGTTGTCACTTTGGCTGAAAAGAGAACAGTGGAACAGTGTCTTCTTTCCAACATCTGGAGATGATAGTGGACGTTGGCGATGTGCATAGGGGTGAGAAGATCAGGAGAGAAAGAGGGCTCCCCTGATGGGGGCTGTCGCTAGGAGTTTTGCAGGAGGCGTCTATAATGGGGCATGACCTCGTGCTCTGGGAGATGCAGGTTGAACTCTAGGGCCACCAGAACAGGGAACTCAAAGGCGATCAGCTCTCGACGGTTCACCCTAAACCTCTCCTCCAGTTTCTAGGAGGAAAGAGATCCGGGGTTCTCATTATGTAACAGCAATTGGAGGCAATTGTTACACAACATGGAAACATCCAAAAATACACAGTAACAAGAATGCTAATTTTTGTCCATTTTTAATCCCAAAGGCCTGTTATTCACTAAGACAAACAATCAAAGTCAAGGAATGTTGAGTTGTTAACATCTGTTGAGTAGCTATGGCTGCAAGCCCTCAATTCTTCAAGTAATGAGCTAAAAGCCAAAAATAAACTCACGTCAATCAGGTGTTTGACTTCGTGTTTCTTTAGGTCTCCTCCGATCTTTGCTGCGAGCAGGACACAGGCACCGGCGCAGAGTTTTCGGTTCTGTTTGTTGAGTTTACCCTGGAGCACCAGCTTCTCAAAGTAAACGAAGGCCATGGCCACCGTGGATTCCTCATAGCCGCACTCATCCTGAGCTAGTTTACGGATCTCTCGCTTCAGGCTAAAACACGAAACAAAAGGCCACACACTCATCAGTACTCAAGTTACTCAGATGTTATATGATAATGCAAATACTTTTACAATACTTTAAATACTGTGATACTTTGAAAGGCTTGTCTGTAGTTCCTGTACAAAAGAACAGTGAATGAATAAGAAACTATTTGCTGTAACCCTTGATATCTCCCAATTCAAAGGACCCTAACCTTAACCCTGCAGAGTTTAGCTTCAACCCTAATCAAACATACCTGAAGCAGCTAATCAAGCTCATCAAGATCACTTCAAAACACACAGGAAGGTGAGCTAAAGCAGGTTGAAAATAAACTTTGCAGGACAGTGGGTCCCCAGAAGCAGGGTTAAAGACCTCTGTCCCAAATCATTCTACACTTTCTGCTTAGCAGCCCATCAGAAACAAAGAGATGTTTTATAAAACAACAATCTGCTTTGATAAAGTTTTTTTCTGGCAATTTTTGGACTTTGTGCATTCACACTTGCAGCACGTGTATAATAATTTAGCCATTTTTTTGGTTTGCTTCCAACCTTTCCTGAACTCTGAAAAGAATTAAGACTTGTGTTAAGGATTAAATCGTGATTGAATAACTGAATTATTTCATTTCTTCACTGCTTTCCAAGGATTAGCAATATGATGTCAGAAACAAGATTTGGTAAAGTTCCAGATACTCTAGAATAATAAATGATGTGATGTTTGTGATCTGCTCCATCATTTTGAATAATTCTGATCCAGAAATACATTGTGTTTTATTCTACACCAAAGCACTTCTGAGATATATAAATACTGGCTGTCATAACTTGTTTTTGAGAAAATGGATTTGAACGACTCAATCATTATTTGACAAGTTTATTTAAACATGAAATACTTATAAATATATTATTGATGACTAAAAATGAATTATTGACTTCCCTTCCACCACATTAAATGCAACAAAACAACATTTATTGTTTGGATTTCTAGATATAATAATAATTTGAAAGCTGATATTTGAAAAATGTTGGCTGAAAAAAACATGTTTCTTCATAAATGGCTATTTGTGACAAACACTCAAAATGACAGTGCATGTTAAATTATTAACTAGAAAAAATATATAAATGTTATTTGCCTGTATGATGAGAAGTCCAGTGCAAATTGCTGATTATTGCCTTTCATTCACTTAAGTTAATGGTGTTTGTGGTCACAGTTTCATTTGCCGATCCTTTATGTTGGATACAACTGACCAATATTGAGTAGCCTACATCTTGATATACGTTTCCTAAAAGTTTCGTACCTACAGCACAAATTACAGATATTGATGCAGAAGTGCGGATGTGCTACTTTGGCTGTGCATCTTGCATCATCAACCCAGAACTAAAGTTTGATTAGTTCGATTAGTGAACAGTGATCAGTACGAATAGTGAACCGGCTTGACTGGTTACTTCCTGAGAACTGGCTCAAAATAACAATTCGTTCAAGAACCAGACATCACTATTTGGCTGTGAAAAACTTGGTTGCTAGGATGTTGTGTACGGTCGCTAGGACATTGCTTGGTGGACGCTACTTTCTAGGGTGTTCTTAGAGGTTACTCGGCCCAACTATGTATTTGGTCTCTAGATATGACTTGTGCTTTTCTTTCAGTGTCTACGGAATTTGTTATGTTTGTATAATTGTCCAACAGATGAAAGCAACAGCTCAGTTCTTCTTTACAAATCCCATGTTTTGATCCAACATTTGTACTGTATTTGCCATCACATTGGCAAATACAGTAGGCTGTTTTAACAACAATACAAGCTTTACATACAATTATCAGAAGAATGATAAGACTGGATACCAACTTCCTTACCTTCTGATCTTGCTCAGTGTTAGACGAATGTGAGGGAATTTCTCCTTAAAAGTCTCATTCATGTCCTTCTTCAGGTCAGAGGGTTTGACATACTCAATGACTGTGGTCTGTAAAGAAGTGTGGATATTCATTGAGACTGGCTGTCAAAGACACATACACCTATCAGGCATAACATTATGACCACCTTCCTAATATTGTGTTGGTCCCCGTTTTGCTGCCAAAACAATACTAACACATCGGGGCATGGACTTCATTAGACCCCTGAAGATGTGCTGTGGTATCTGGCACCAAGCAGCAGATCCTCTAAATCCTGTAAGTTGCGAGGTAGGGCCTCCATGGATCTGACTTGTTTGTTCAGCACATCCCAGGGATGCTCGACTGGATTGAGATCTGGGGAATCTGGAGGCCAAGTCAACACCTCAAACTCGTTGTTGTGCTTCTCAAACCATTCCTGAACCATTTTTGCTTTGCGGCAGGGCGCATTATACTGCTGAAAGAGGCCACAGCCACCAGGGAATACTGTTTCCATGAAAGGGTGTACATGGTCTGCAATAATGCTTAGGTAGGTGGTACATGTCAAAGTAACATCCACATGGATGGCAGGACCCAAGGTTTCCCAGCAGAACATTGCCCAAAGCATCACAATGCCTCTGCCAGCTTGCCTTCTTCCCATAGTGCATCCTGGTGCCATGTGTTCCCCAGGAAAGCGGCGCACACACACCTTGCCATCCATGTGAGGTAAAAGAAAATGTGATTCATCAGACCAGGCCACCTTCTTCCATTGCTCCGTGGTCCAGTTCTGATGCTTACATGCCCACTGTTGCCACTTTTGGCAGTGGACAGGGGTCAGCATGGGCACCCTGACTGGTCTGCGGCTATGCAGCCCCCAACAAACTACAATGCACTGTGTATTCTGACACCTTTCTATCAGAACCAGCATTAACCTCTTGAGCAATTTGAGCCACAGTAGCTCGTCTGTTGGATCGGACCACACGGGCCAGCCTTCACTCCCCACGTGCATCAATGAGCCTTGGTTTCCGGTTCGCCACTGTTCCTTCCTTGGACCACTGATAGATACTGACCACTGCAGAACATGAACACCCCACAAGTGGCAGTTTTGGATATACTCTGACGACCCAGTCTTCTAGCCATCACAATTTGGCCCTTGTCAAACTCGCTCAAATCCTTACGCTTGCCCATTTTTTCTGCATCAACTTTGAGGACGAAATGTTCACTTGCTGCCTAATATATCCCACCCACTAAGAGGTGCCGTGATGAAGAGATAATCAGTGTTATTCACTTCACCTGTTAATGGTCATGATGTTATGCCTGATCGGTTTATGAGTACACACATATCACATGGGTGAAAGAGCCACAGTCTCCACTAGGTCACTGAAACATGGTTTTGTCTGGTTTTGTTCTATAAACGGCTTGCAGATTCAAGATGGGGGATTTTCTTGCATGCTCAATCCTGCTCACAAAGTTACAGTTTAATGCTTATAATATCTATACTTTAATGCATGTTTATTGTTGTATGCACTTATGAGATGATAATAACGTAAATGTCCGGGGTTGGGGTTCTTTTATCCTTAAATAATGTGCATGGGAACTGCAAGGCAATTCCTTTATACATTCTTGCTAGAAACGTTCCTTCATAGAACACAATAGCAATTGTTACGAGAATTAAATAACCAATAGAAGGAAGAGGAAGGCCGTCTCCTGGACTGTTTTTGAGTTCAAGTATGTGTCTACTATACAATACAATAACACAAACAGAGCTGAATAGGAAATGAACAGAGAGTCTTCTGTTACGTAAACATGATAAAATCACTTTCAGCCAGTAGCTGCTATTTGAAAAAATAATTACAGTTTCCAACAACATAAAAGAGCATACAAAAAGAAAAAAGAAAAAATTAATAAAGACGAGCCTGCAGTGAGGCTGGTGCCCATATTAATATCGAGTGTTTAGAAGAAAGAAATGTGTAAATCTATATATGTGCCTGTAATGGTAAACAAATTCATATTATATATTATATATATATATATATAAAATATAAAGAAAGAAAGGAAAATGGAAAAATATAGCTTTGTATTATATTATAATATATCTTTTATTTTAGAAAAGGGAATACTAATATAATATATAGGGGCATCAAACATTTTGGTTACAAAACAGCAATTTTCCACTAAATACAAACAGACTTGGAACAAATCACATATGTATCGGTCAAGTGCGATGTGATAACTCACCATGTACGAGGGAAAGATAAGCACTCTTTTGTGCTTTCCACACGGCCATTGCGGGTCATCCAGAAGATTTGGGTCGTACTCCCTTAAATCTCCCAGTTCATTTCCTATGAGAAAAGAGAGGGAATATAAACAGACTATACATCTCCTGAGATTTCTAAATAGTCTAAACAAGTACACTAGTTAGTTATGTAGCCAATACATTTAGAATAGCAAAGTTTCTGATACGCACCGAGACAAGCGTATGAACCGAGGATGACTATTATTTCAACAATATGGTAAGTATTTTGTTTTAATCAAGAAGTTCATGACCTTGCTCAAGCCAGCAAAATATATAATACATTATTAAACTGAGGTTTTACCAAAATGCTCATTAAACTGAACAAGCAGCCCCTTGTCAGAACATATTAGGAAGATTGAGGGAAAATGAAAGAGCCATGACAAGCTGTTGGCACACACACCTGTATCAAGGCTACTCTGGTTACTGTTGGCACGTGCCAGGCTGAGGCTGCGGTGGCTGGCATTGCGAGACTGAGAGAAAGAGGACGTGGAGTCAATGGTGTTTCGACGACCCAGGACATTGGTTGGATACAGGAACTGTGTGTATGACACTGTCTGCAAAGAGATTTACAGAATCTTTGGTCATATACTCATTAAGATTAATAATTAATGATAAAGAATTTATACTTGCCCCAAGTGCTTATAAAATTATTATACAAGGAGAAGGAAAGATGAAAAAAGATTGTCCAAATAAAAAAAAATAAAATAAAAAAAAAGTAATGTATAGTTTAAAAGGTACACTGTGTAACATTTGGCCATCTAGCGGTTAAATAACAAAACTGCATGCATTTTGTGGAAGAACATCGTTTTGATTGTGCTTCGCCTCTGCATGACTTGACTGTGTGTATGAATATGGTTATCCTACTGCTCATAAAACATTCACTACTAGGACAAGGAGATACAACCAGTTTAGATGGAAAGGATCTCAGCGGAAGACATTACGGTATACCCATTAATAGACATGGTACTTCCTTGAAAATAAATTCCAGCACAGTGCAACAAGAACCATAATGAAATGATCCTTCACAAAAGATAATGCTTTACAATTAACTCTGTTAGAGAGCTACATATGACAATTTATATGTTCAATAAAATACCCTACTCACCTGTTGAGTAATAAAAATGCCATCTCCATTTTATAACATTTCTAATCCTTCAGTTCTCGCCATCTCCGAAAAACCAAGGCAATGTTGATTCTTGTTTTATTACGAGCTCTGTCGCATTCTCTTTTTGCCAACAGACACTCCTGTTTTGTTTGGTGATTTCCCAGAGGTTCGAGATTTAGCTTTCTCGCTCATTGTGACAACTAACATATGCCACTCCCACACCATAAATGCGTCAAAGTAGTTGGACCAACTTCTCTGTATTTATGGATATAATGAGACACGCACAGGTAAGTGAATGTACGCAATTTCCAGTGAAAACTATCCTAAGCGGGCTAAAATATAAACACTTATTATAGGCTTACCATAGTGAATCAGGGTAAGACAAAAACAAGTTTTGGAAGAAGGACTGATGATGTATGGACTCATTATTTAAATGTTGTTAATTTTTAACAACAACAACAACAACAACAACAACAAAAGTTACATAGTGTACCTTTTAAAGGGATAGTTTACCCAAAAATGAAAATTATCCCATGGTTTACTCCTTTCAGATGAACACAATCAGAGATTTTGAATCCCAAAAAAATGCATCCAGCCATCATAAATATAATCTATATGGCTCCTTAATAAAGGCCTTCTGAAGCAAAGCGATGGGTAATTGTAAGAAAAATATCCATATTTAAAACTTCCGCCAGACAGCCATACACAAACTGAGCAAGTCGACATGTGCCAAATGAGTAAGCCCTAATGCGATGTAAGATGAAGGTTGTAGGAGTATCGCAAGCTTAGATGCCTCTCGTGGTTTAAACAAATTTGGCTGGGCAACAAACTCAAGCTCCTTCTCTTTTTTTATATCGAAATCCTCTGACATTTCTTAAAACTTCTCATTTTAGACTTCTAATTTGTGACCGGTGTTTTGTTTTGCTCTATCCTCTGCGCTTCCACGTTCGTCATTACGTCATGCGTCGAGTCAGGGGTTATTCTTACACCGCAAATCGATACGTATGGCCATCTGCTGGAAGCTAGTTGTTTTACTTTTTAAAGTTTTAAATATGGATATTTTTCTTACAAAAACCCATCATTTCATTTTAGAAGTCCTTTTTTAACCCCCTGCAGCCGTTTGCATTATATTTATGATGGGTGGATGCACTTTTTGGAGGCTTCAAAACACACCCCTCATTCACTACCATTATAGAGCTTGGAAGAGCCAGGATGTTTTTAGATATATCTCTGATTGTGTTCTTCTGAAAGAAGATAGTCATATACACCTAGGATGGCTTGAGGGTAAGTAAATTATGGGATAATTTTCATTTTTGGGTGAACTAACCCTTTAATAACACTAAGCAACAACAAAAAAATAATCATTTGTACACTCACCTTGCCATCTGCACCCAATTCAACACCCTCCAGGCCGATTACCATCTCCTTGGCACTCATGCCACCCGAGGGGTGTCGCTGGCGACCGCTTTCTGCCTTCACATCCCTGCTGGGGCAAGAGAACAGCTCAGAGCCCCTCCACACACAGCAGTCTGTACTGGCAAACCTGCTTAACCTGCTGCTACAACATTTGCCACAATAACCTGCTGCACTCGCTACAAGGCTATATTACTTTTTTTCAGGTTAAAAAGGTATTTGAAATTACATGTAAAATTTTAAATGAAAGAAAACAAAAGTATAGGTGTTGTTTTTAAACGAAATTCTGTACACTTATGCCAAACAGTGTTTATTCAATTATTGTTTTATACATTAAACAATAATTTTGATAAATGTTATTATAAAACATTATTAAATAAATGTATAAATAATGCATCAGTGGAACAACAAAAAACAAATCAAGTAAAAAAATCAATTGCAATATTGTTGTTTCATTCCCCAAGGATAAAGGAGAATGGATAAATGGATAATATATATTTATAAATATATAAATATTTTGTTTTCAGGGTCCAGGACTAATTAAAAAAAAAAAAAAAAAAAAAAAAAAAAAGGGGACAAGTTGTAGAATTTTCCCTTTTTTTGCAAAACCAACAGGAGTGTAAGTGGTTGTTTTTAATATTGCATCACAGCTGTGTAAATGATGTTAAAATAAACATTAACTGAAATAAAATATACAAAAAAAAAATTTTTTTTTTCAGCTAGTTTCCAAGGCAACACTTCACTTTTTTTAAAATAATAAAAAATAACTAAAATAGCTGCAGGAAGGTTAAAACTCTTTAGCACTCAGTTACCTTTACATACCAAGTGTCTACAAAACTGTTAGTAGCACCCAGAAGCCACAGTTATGGACTAACTGTAACTTGTCATTCAACAAGCTTTTCCTGTTGATGAAGCATAATTATCCAAATAAATTCTACTAACATCATGACTTTGTTTGCAAAACAAATGTGGATTTGAGTATGATCTGTGATGATATGAAGCAGAAACATTACATTATCTAGCGCATCTGTAAATAAAGTTGACATTTTGTCAACGCATAAAGGATTAGAGAGGAGAAACAAAACTCAAGAGACAGACCAACTAACCAGGTGTAATGACCACTTTAATATGGCAAACTAAAAAAAATGTAAAGCCCAAAACTACTGCAGAATAACTATTTTATTCATGTGCAGACTTAGAAGTCGAGTCTTATTAGTAGATAATAGACAGAACGCAGCATTAGTACAATATTTGTGAG
This sequence comes from Chanodichthys erythropterus, assembly GCF_024489055.1. Classification (NCBI taxonomy): domain Eukaryota; kingdom Metazoa; phylum Chordata; class Actinopteri; order Cypriniformes; family Xenocyprididae; genus Chanodichthys; species Chanodichthys erythropterus. The sequence goes on along the minus strand of NC_090236.1, from coordinate 16,834,759 downwards.
ATGTTTAGTGATCCCCTGAGGATACAGACAGCAGTTAGGTAATAGGAGCCCTTCAAACAGCTCAGTCAATAAAAAAGCATTAGGCAAGAACTAATATGAACAGGTGCCCTTGAGAGTTTTGGAATAAATATTTAAAGACAAAACCAGATTTTCAGGAGGAGTCCAAGGCAACATCTAAATCCACAGTGTCCACTAACTAATTATCAGTTTACCTAACTCGTTCATTCAGTTTGCTGACATAAACTTTGTGTGTGTTTTAGTTTGTTTACACTCAATCTGGAATATAGGAGGATCTGACACCCCACAGCCACTGGTGGCACTGATGCAAGCATAACATGTCCATTAACTGGCACTACATTCAGGAAAACCCCACTTAGACTGTTCTGTCAGTACTGTGCACTTTACTGCCAATCAGCCAAGCAAAAACATCAATGGACTAAATCATGCCGAATTCATCATACTGACAGCATAACTGGGCAGTCTCAGTTATAGAACACTATATACATGGGGGTCCAAATGAGACTTTTGTGGAAACAAAGAAGCATTCTGCATTTCTAGGTCAAATACACAGCAAAATCCAGAGTTAAATAAACTCTCTCTCTATAGTGTTAAAGTAACACTGAAGCAGAGTTAAAGTTAATGAGATAATTAAGTGATTATTGAGCATTAGTGATTAACACCTGCTGTTAACAAGAATCACTGAAGAGAAACACAAAAACTACTGACTTCCAGCCACAGGCTAAGATGAACTCAACTGAAGATAAGAGACATTAAATCTCTCAAGATCTGATTAAACAACTCCACAAACAGCATATTATATCATTAACTTTAACTTCAGTGTAATTTTAACTCTATGTGGAAAGGGACCATGTGTTCTCTGAGCAGAATTGATTTAACTGTGTAACCTCAATTAATCAAATCTGCTTAAATTCTAATCAAAATCTCCAAATCAATGTGTGACACTGACCATGTTATCCCTTTGTAGAAATTGTCAAGATTTATTTTCTTCCATTAGAATACTGTCAAATCATGCTGGACAACACAGATCATCGAGTGTTTGAGTTCATGTCAGCTCTTACCGCCATTAAAACAAAAGGGACTAACCAAATGTCATTTTGACATTCATGTTCATTTTTTAATTTAACAGTTCAATGATACTGTTATGCCAATAATATTTTGTAAGGGCAAAAAACACATCACAATAAATTAGAATAATGCAAACTAATGCATTTTTACTAGTGGTCTGAGATTTTTGCAAGATACTACATTTTTATCCATACTATACTATATATTATAATACACAGAGGCTTTTATCTCTACAATGTTTTTATCAATTGTCGATTGTACAATAAAAGCAAGTGTAGCCATAAAAAATAAGGTTTATATGGATTTAACGCTGCCCTTTGTCCAGTAACTATACGGTGTTTCACAAAGTATTCTTTTTTTGTCTCATTGTATCTCGTAAAATCATTAATATTAACAGGTTTCTTTTGTAAGGAATAGAATCATGAATAGTGCAACATCTAGCAGTTTAGAAGTTATTCTGTATTAAAATAAAAGAGTGTGTAAAGAGTGAATAAAATGCATATACAGCAGGACTCAACGTCATATCTACACCATCCCGCACAGAGCCTAATCTCAGATAGTAATAAATCTAATGACTGTGATGCTCTCAAGTTACTATATACAACCCATGAGTCTCCACTCTTATGTTCAATGAATTTTGTGAAAGTGTGTAATTACCAGCATCAACAAAAATGTAAGTGCAAAAATAACTGTTTTCAAACAAGTTTTCTGAACACTCCCCAACCTTCTATTGATCGGTCAAACAGAAAGTCCCACCTCAAATTTACACCATTGGCTGAGCTGAGCTGTGCTTGGTTGGTCAGGATACTCAAACAAACAGATCAATGTTTGATAGCACCACCACAAAAGCTCTTTTTAGAGAGAGAAATAAACCTAAAAATGGCTTACTTATAGATGTCTCTGCATTTTAAACTGTGACAGAAGAAATTGTTTTAACATTACAGAAATAAATTAAACACTTTAGCTTTAAACAATGGGAAAGCAGGCAATGCCAAGATGTAGGTAAGAAAAACATCCCATTAGAAGTTAAATATCAAGGCAGATGGCAAGATGTGTTAAATCTTAAATAAATAAGCTGTAAAGCAGCAGATTCTGGATAAAAAAATAAATAAATAAAAAAAAAACATGTTCTTGAAAAAAAAATGAAAAAAGCGGTGAAGTCAAGGGTGAGGTCTACGTAAAGCATGCCCAAGCTTGTTGGTCAATCTCTCTGAATTGAAATTACACACCTACTACCAAAAATCTGGACAGCTATGAAATACTGAGACAAACGATCCATGCATAGAGTACAATTTCGGTGTACATACTTTACGTGAAGTATAATCTTTTTAAATGATCATTTAAAAGGATACGAAACGTTTATTTTTGGACCCATTCTTAATGGCCAGGAAAAAAAAAAAAAAAAAAATGAGAGGATGGGAAAAGTGAAGGGATAAAAAAAAAAAAGGTTGATGGTGAATAGAAGATTTGCATGCTGAAGAATACATACCCTGTTTGGCTACAATCTCGATAGGGCAGGACAGAAAAAACACTATAGAAGGATCTTCTGCCACTGATAAGGACTATCCTATAAAGACAAAATGATACATAAACTAATTTAAGTGAACTCTGTAAATATAGAGGTCAGGACCACAGGCAAAGATGGAGAGATACAATTAAATATAATTTATTTACTGTGTAAGTCATATATAATGTAGGAATGTATATGAAAGAATACGCAAAAAAGATAAGAAAAAGAAAACAAAAAGAAAGGCAAACACTCTTTGAAGTAAATTAAAACCTGCCTGAGACCACCGAGAAACTGAACATGTATACAAACAAACAAATGATTTAAGAATGGAATATTCTGCCATGGCTTTCAAGTTCTTATATTTCCTTCAGAAGTTCAGGAACTGCTAATAACTGCACAAAATAAACAAAATGTTGGATCAAAGCACAGACGGAAAAAAAAATGTTTTTTTTTTCTGCTCTCTGACACATCAAACACTGCAGTTAGCTTTACAAAACAAAAGTCAGTGACTTCATTGAAGATTGTAAATGTGTGTATTTTATGGATTTTCTCAAAAGTCTTAAGGAAAAACAATGCTGGTCACAACCTCTTGTTTTCCAACACACCCATTCACATTCCTATTCAGATAAAAGAAAGCATCAGGCGCACACTCTATGAAGTAATACTAATAAAAAATACCCACTAATAACATGCCTTAAATGTTTGGGTTTCAGTGAACGTCTGCCCTACTGCCATCTTAAAAGACCAGAGGGTTGGTTAGGGATAAAAGAATATCACACATACACACACACAAATGGCATGGTGAACGTGGTGTTCATCCTGGAACAACATTTCAATCATCCTATCAGATATGAGGAACAGGTTTACAGTTTATGTCAAGTTACAACCAGGGTTAGGTGCTTCTACACCATTCTTATATTAATCGTTTCCCTCTGATTTTAGGGATAAGTTATGGGTTAGGGGAAGGGATAGGGTTAGGACTACATTTTCAGACAGGAAATTGTTCCTGGATCAACTAAATATGTTGACCCAGGAACACGTCTTACTTGGCAAAATCATGGTGAAATATGATGTTTGCATACTTAATGTCAATGATTATGCTGGGAAAATTCCATCAAAAAGGGAAATCATTCTGTAATAAAATCTGTAAAATCTATGAATAAATTCAGAGGGAGTCTTTCGCTCAAACACATGATGCGTGTGGGTGATGTTCTCAGCGAGATGTCTGTGTGTAGGTTGTTGGGTAAATGTAAGAATACCTTCCATTGCGCATATCATGTTGTCTTATGTTTTTGATGAAGTGGACCTTCTTGAAACTCTTTGGCCGAGGTGAACCAGATAAAGTTCGGCATCTAGGTGGAAAAAAAACAAAAAAAAACAAACAGCATTAACACTGTTCATGAAAGAAACAATCACTGATCATTTCATGGCTATACAGTATATATCAAATTGTGGCAGCATTATTGTTTATATAGTTGCAACTTTATCCGCATATAGTACACTCACGTAAAGCGATATGTTCTATACAGCATACTGCCTGACTTTTTATTTTTAAAAAGTCCAGCTCTTATATAAAGTATAAAGTTGAATATATAAGAATGTCCAACTTTATCTCCAGAGTTTAGCTCCAATAAAACACACCTGAACAAGCTAATCAATGTCTTCAGGATTACTAAAGCTACATGCATGTGAGTTTTTTTTCAGGGTTGAAATAAACTCTGCAGGACAGCGGCTCTCCAGGACCGATGTTGCCTACCTCTGTTCTAGTGTAACTACCTCCAAGCACTTCTAGTAAACCAGAATATGTCTGAAGAGACTAGTCTCATTAAAGATTAAATAAAACAATTGTGTTAAATATAAACTGTGTTTCAAAATCATATTGGACAGCACTAAAATCACTTTTAAAAGTAAAAAGGTCTAATGTTAACCAAAGGAATAATTAGATGGGTAACCCTAGCAATAATTAACCACAATTTGGTAGAATCAAACAATTACCATGCAATGTCTCTAGATGTTGAGAAGTTTCTGCACAAAACATTAACAGTCCAACTGGTAAATACCTGCGTAGAGGGGCGTTCTCTTCAATATCCTCAAGAGTTTCTAGTGAAGAACGCTGGGATATTAGTCTCCGCCTGCAAATTAACAACAACAGTGAGATTTTGTTCTGGTCCATTCATTAAAATCATAGTCATGAACTTGTAGTAATAAGTGCACATTTTCATATATTCCTTGAATGACATAAAGGTGAACACATTTTGCTTCTTTTGACGGAATGGGAACAGGGAATGTTGTAGGCAAGACTCGAACCTGTGCTAACCAATCGTCTCGATGTTGGTGTTTTAATGTCGATCTTACATGTGCCATGATTAGACCTACACACTCAACAATTAATCAGTTCACTACAGCTGTTGCCATGCAATAGGCACCTACTGAGTCAAACCGACTTACAAATTAGCACATTGCCAAACAAAGCTTGATTAGAGCATTACTTCAAGGTTAAATTTTCCCCATCTACACCAAACCTGTTGTGTTCGACTTTTTTTCTGATGTAATATGAGATCACATACAGAACGTTCCAGAAACAAGCCCCTGTAAGAGGATAAGCCACAGCTCCAGCACAGATTTCAGTTACACTTTCACATAACACATTCTTTCTCACAGGCTGAGGTAATGAGGAACATCTATTAGTCTGCTGATAAAGTACAACACACCAGGGAGATTGAGAAAAAGCCTTATAAGCAACACTTGTTTCTATTTCAAGACATTATCATAAGCTGTTTTTCTCAAGTTCTTCATTTTTGCTTTTCAAGGGCAGATAGCAGATCTGAAAAGCAGGTCAAGCACGGCCTTGTTGCAAAGACCTGTATCTGTAGAAACGTGGGCTGAAGAATGCTTGTGTTCCTGCCAAATGAGTTCTGAAATCAGACCAATAACAGACGCCTGATAAGAGTGTGACCACTGCGAAAGTACACTGTATGTAGTGTTCATTCAACTCAATCTTCTTTCTATTAGCTTCCACATTTTGTCAATTTAATGCATCCTTGCTTAATAAAAGTATTAATTTCTTCTTCAAAAAAAGAATCGTACTGGAAGGTTAGGGGAAATATTGCTCCATACATTGTGCAACCAAGAGTTGAGAACATTTCAATTTTTGCACTCCAACATAGGCATCTGTTGACCTGACAATTTGATGTATAACCACATAATTTCAGACTGGCTCTTTCCACATCCTCAAAATTCTTCTTACTCTTTTCTATTCATCAAACACTCCATCAGATCTTACTCTAGAAGTCGGTAAGTGGCCTGAGACTTCGTGCACTTGTTATGATGCATTCCATTTGTCCTCGGAAGTGGGAAATTCCTAGTTCCCAGAAGGAACTTTTAACTAGAATGTCCCCTGAAGTTGGAGTTAAGACCAGGAAACTCTGCAATAACCCTGACTTCAGAATCCAATATGGCTGCTACAGTAGTACTTTGTTTATTAGTACTTCTGTCTGTCACAATAAACTCAGTGGTGCACAGAGTTATCCAACCTCTATTTGTGGACATGATACTTCGACATTATCTGTGCAAAATATCACTTTTTTATGTGTTGTATTCTGAAAGAGCAAGCACAACAAAGGTTTTCCTGGATGCGTTTACATTACTTCCAAGGTACCTTACTATCAGCAATGGTGTCATCCTGGGAAATGACGGTTACATGAACACTTAGCAAGAGAGGAGTAATCATTACAGGATAAGGCAAAAGGTGCATTAACTTATCTGTAAAGTGAGCCTTGACCCTCAGGATGTTTATGTCTCTTATGGTGTGTTGGTAGGAAGCAACCAAACAAGGCCAATTTAACAGTACAAACCTCCACACTTGCCTTGTACAATGACACCAAAGAGCACCAAATCAAAGGCTGCCCACAACACCTTAAACCAGGGGTGTCCAGTCCTGCTCCTGGAGGGCCACTGTCAACCCTAATTAAACATACCTTAACAAACTAATCAAGGTCTTGCTATAGGCTAGAAACTTCCAAGAAGGTGTGTTGAGGCAAGCTACATCTAAACTCTGCAGCACAGTGGCACTCCAGGACCGAGTTTGGACACCCCTGCCTGAAACATACTCCACATAACAATCTATACTGACTTCCCTCCAGTGTAATTCAACCACTGTCACTGGTCAAATTTTTCAGGAAACACAACATACTCTAGTCCAGAATGCATTGATTCAAGCTATGCAAGCTCAATTTCACATGTTGTTGTGTTCTTAAAAGTGTACACTACACTTTTAAGAACACAACAACATGTGAAATTGAGCTTGCATAGCTTGAATCATTGCATACAGTAAGTGCATTCCATTTCACATCTGAACTATTCTACACTGCTTTGTAGTATATGTAGTGTGAATAGTGTGTTCACACTGAAACACATAGTAAGGCATCTTCAGTTTGAAGACAATTGTTGAGCAAGTTAGTAAACTGTTGGCATGCTAAGATAGTTAACTCAATAAAAACACATTTGGTTGATCACACAGACAAGAGTTCATGACCCCTTTAAAATTACTTTAAGAACATATCAATTTCAAAAGCTGAGACTTTGATCTTGTAGGAATGAATGAAAAACAGGGCTGAGTGTTCTGGGTGATTATGCCTAACAGCAATGGAATGGTAAAAAACAATGGTCAGACCAAACTAAATTATTTCAGTCAAAACATCAATACACTACACGTCTAATGTTTATGAAAGGCTTGTAAATCTACAAGGCTATAGCAAAGACTTTTACTCTCACAGTTTATCTATACCAGGAATTACAAGCGTCATCCACTAATAGTCATAAGTTCAAGTCAAGTCGGAAAGATCATATTTACGAGATGATTTAGATGATTTAGATTTAATCAGGCAGCTCTGCAACATGATGGCATTCATGTGCATACATGAATCATGTTGCAGAGCTGCCTGATTAATCATTAAAAAAGTAAAAATTGTGATCTCATTCCTAAATGACGATTCACCTGTGTTAAACTTTTGACAAAATCACGCCGGAACATTCAAATCTGCGTTTGCTAAGCCACTGATCCAGTGAAAGCAGTTAGGCTACCGAGGTAAGAAACAGCTTCACAAACAGTCTTTTCAGCCACACAGTATCAATTTCCATGTTACAAATATTCAGATTAAAATGGAAGTACTGGAATAAAAGTTTATAGTTCTGATAAAAAGACGGATGTATACGGAAAATAAAGGAAATCTCCTTTTGAAAGTAACTTGGCTCTTTAAATAATGATGGTATCACTTACATAATTATACCACCACTGTTAAAAATGTATGTGTCATTGAATCATTCATTCAAGAGATTTGTTCAGAAACGCTGATTAATCCAGTAATGAAACAAGAAGTATTTATGAGTCATTATGAGTTATTTATTTGAGTCATTGAATCATTCACTCAAACCGATTTTTTAAAAATAATTCTTTCAGATCAATTAAACATATTAAATAGACTGCAGCAATTAACATTTTGTGAGAACCTCTAGTAAAGTTCATGTTATTTTGTTTAGTTGCCATGGGAGAATCATGATCTCTATTTGAAAAAAAAAATGATTCTCAATTTATCCAGAAATCGTGCAGCTCTTCAATGTCGTAAATACGAGTGGCAAGCTCAGGATTTTCTTTAAGCCACGATCTTTACGAGTTGGGGGTATGTCAGTGAAAAACATGGTGGAATACCACAATACTTTTCTATATAATATTTAGCAACGACATTGAAAAAGAAACAAAAACTAATTGCCAGCAATGTAATGATAAAGTAATGATAAAGTTTAGTTAATAAATTCATAATTACATAAAAAAGCAAAACATACAATTACATTTTAATTCTTTGTTCTTCATTTTTTAGAAGTAGTTTGAAAACCATGTTGTATTTGTGTGTGAATTGAGAGAAGGCACACCGCCATATTGCTCCGACAAAAGTGACTTGAAAACCCATCCTTTATTTCTGCCACATCTGCTTGCCATTATTACACAACATCATTTCCTTTACCTCAATCTTTAAAATTGCACCATTCATTGTTTAAAGTGACCTGTGGGATCTAATGCTGAACAAGTCTTTTGTTCCTGAAAATTCTCAAGCAATTCTAAAGCAAATCAACAAGCCATGAGAGCCCATGTGTGTTTTTTTTTAAATCATGTCTTGGCAAACTTTGCCTGGTTGCAATTTCCACCACATCCGATAATGGTTTTAAGGTTTGGTTTAAAACCTTATTCTGACTCCTTTTTTTTCCACTGGAAAAATAAAAAAAGGCAGCAATGCCAGCTAACCGCACAATACAAAGGAAAAGGACAAGGTCCATCCAAAACATCACTTGTTTCAGTGGTTATGAAACACATCCAATAATGAGTCTGGATCAGATGGCAATATTTTGTTAAAGGGATAGTTCTCCCAAAAATGAAAATTCTGTCATCATTTACTCACCCTTAAACTGTTCCAATCCTATATGAATTTCTTTGTTCTGCTGAACTCAAAGGAAGATATTTTGAAGAATGTTTGTAACCAAACAGTTGATGGCCCCATAGACTTCTATAGTGACTTTTTTTCTCCATACTATGGAAGTCAATAGTGTCCCACAACTGTTTGGTTACCCATATTCTTCAAAATATCTTCTTTTGTGTTCAATAGAACAAAGAAATTCATACAGGTTTGGAACAATTTGAGGGTGAGTAAATGACAGAATTTAAATTTTTGGGTGAACTATCCCTTTAAGAATAAGTTAGGTGCAATGCTTAATCTGGATCTTCCTAGGACAAAGTTGATCTGATCATAAATAATGTTTACAATTGTTTTTGTTTCTCTCTCTCTCTCTCTCTCTCTCTCTCTCTCTCTCTCTCTCTCTCTCTCTCTCTCTCTCTCTTTCTTTCTGAGTCTGAGAGGGTTGGGTGTCCGAGGGTTCCCACGTGGAGAGGGCGACTTTTTGGTTTTTTCTATTACTATTCTTTCGTTTTTCTACTAAAACTAAATTATTATTTTGTAAAGGAGATTATAGTTTATTTTTGAGGGTATTTGTGTTTTGTTTGGGATCGGGATGGCGTCCCTCTCCATGAGGGTGACGCCACCTGTGTCCCTCCGTCATGGCGTCAGGTGTGTTCCTGCGTCAGGTGTGGCGGTGGAGGATGTGTTGGTCGCGGTAGGAGAGGAGATTGGATATGAGAATATTACATCTGCGTCTCGTATGAATAAAGCGGTGGTGGTGTTTGTGAAGGAGGAGGTGCACGTAGGCCGGTTGATTACAAACGGGATTGTGGTAAGTGGAGAATTTATTATTGTTTCACCGCTTGTTGCTCCAACCACAAAAGTAACCGTGTCAAACGTGCCTCCATTCATTCCCAACGAGGAGATTGAGCGTGGACTTTCGCGCTACGGGAAATTCGCTAGTGCAATGAAAGCGCTTCCACTCGGCTGTAAGAATGAGTCGTTAAAACATGTAATGTCTTTCAGAAGACAAGTGTTCATGTTCCTAAACGAGCCGAGTATTGACGTGTCGTTTAGGGTGATGCATGAGGGGAAGGCTTACATGATTTATGCCAACACAGGGAGTATGAAGTGTTTTGTATGTGGGGATGTTAGCCATAAGCGATTAATGTGCCCACATAAGGTTGGTGTTAGCGGGGAGAACGCGTCCGAGAACGCCGGGCCGAGTGCCGCGGGCGTTGGGGAGAACGCGTCAGAGAACGCCGGGCCGAGTGCCGCGGGCGTTGGGGAGAACGCGTCAGAGAACGCCGGGCCGAGTGCCGCGGGCGTTGGGGAGAACGCGTCAGAGAACGCCGGGCCGAGTGCCGCGGGCGTTGGGGAGAACGCGTCAGAGAACGCCGGGCCGAGTGCCGCGGGCGGCGGGGAGAACGCGATAGAGAGCGCGCTGCCTTCAGCTGTGGAGGAGCGGGAGGATCACAGTGGAAAACAGGCAGAAAGCGTAATTAATGACAGTCATACTGAGGAAGCTGGTGCTGAACCAGAAGCAGGTGAAAACAGTGTAACGAAAAACGATGTGAGTGAACGTGGAGATACTAAAATGGAAAGTGTTGATCTATCAAAGAGTCAAGAAAACTGTGAGACAGAAATGAAAGATGATGATACTTTTTCTGAGGTTTCTGATGTGGGCTCGCAGATAGAAAGGGACGTGTACACTCTAAAAGAAATAAATGATTTTCTAGACATGACTTTTGGCAAGGCTTTCGATGTCACTGATTTTTTCCCAGACCCTGAGAAGTTCATAGCGTCGGTACTGTTATTTCAGAGAACGGTTAGTTATGAGGCTTTAGACAAGAAAAAGAGGTTTAGACTGAAGAAAATGGTAACAAAATTGAGAAAAGATAAAGTTGTTTCCCAAAGACACCAAAATGTTTAAACATCACGTGGTGAACTTTACTTTTTACTGTCTCTTTCTGTCTCTGTCCCTCTCTCTCTCTCTCTCTCTCTCTCTCTCTCTCTCTCTCTCTCTCTCTCTCTCTCTCTCTCTCTCTCTCTCTCTCTCTCTCTCTCTCTCTCTCTCTCTCTCTCTCTCCTTTTCATGTGCTTTAAAATAAATATATATTATCCCTGGATACTATACTGTAATACTAACTTTTATTGTATAACAAAAACTGACTTCATAGTGAACAGGAAATTATGCAACACAATAGTTACCTGTGCTTGTGCTAAAATAATTTTTAAATTGTGCATAGTTTTACTATTTGCTGCTATTTTGCTGTTGTATCTTGCTTGTTTCGTAATCTTCAGTTTATTTATTTTTTTATCTAAAATGTCTGTTGATTAAGATCAACCACTAAGTTTTCTCCAAGTCCTGAAACAAATAGTGTTGTGTAACACTAGCTTAAAAGTAAATTAGGCCTACATTCCCAAAGGCTATAGAATACTAATCCCCATAATATAAAGACAACCATTATACACTTATTTTTCACAACACTGTGTGATTTTTTTTTTTTTTCTTTCAGTAATTAAAAAAAAAAAAAACTGCTGTGAGATTAATTCAGCCCCAGAAAGATACAGGCTATTTACACAGATGTATAGCCACTCATTAGAGCTCAAGAATTACGTAACACCACACAGTGAGACCTGACAGGGTTGCAATAATGCTTTTGTCTGGGCCGCCTCTTGTCTGGTAGCTTAGCAGAGGCCCTGAAGAACGGGAATGTATAGGGTGTGTGTATGAGTTCATGTTTTTGGTGGCATGTGCACATGAGAGACACGACTACTCTGCACAGTCTCTTTTCACAGGCTGCTCTTGGCAGCGCATCTAAAGGTTTTGGTCTTCCTGGAGGAAAGTGGCAGCCCATGCAGGAGGGGGTCTGGGAGAGGAAGTGGAGGTCAGAGGCAGGGAGTGGAGGAAGGAGGGGGAATGGAGTCAGGGCAGAGACTGGGCATCCTGCCTGGACCCTGTGTTTGTTTCCAGCAGCTGCCCATTTAGAACAAGTCCTACACTGTTTAAAGCTCAAGTATGTAATTGTTAAAATACTTTCTCCTATCTGAGCTTAATATGCAGAGACGACTATACACTGAAAAAAAAAGAAAAAAAACACAGCTGTAGTTGCCAGAACTTTAATGTTGAAATACGGTAGCAACACTTTAGGTTTTGCAGATTTATCTAAAATTTAAAGTATTATTATATATATAGATATATAAAACATAACATAACTTGTAACATCAAACCCTGGTAAGAAAAAAAAAAAACCTGGAAAATCAAATATGAAGTATCACAGGTAATTCTGGGAATTAGAGCTGCACGATTTATCGCACGATATGAAAAATAGCATTGAACTTGACGCGATTCTTAGTGCGATTATGAAATCGCAAAGGCTGCGATTATTTTTTTTATGTGCAGCTCGTCATGAAGTATGGCTCCAAATACTAATCCATCTGAAAGCACTGCGAATTTGTATTGCTTATAATGTACATTTGAAAAAGCAAGAAAACACGCATCAAACATCTTTCCAGACATGAGAAGCATTTATTAACATTTTGTCCAGTAAAAGACAACATTTAATACGTTTTTACTCATATTTTGAGTTTCTGTGCAAGAGCGCCCTCTGGCTTTCAGATGGAGAAGCATTTACTACGGATCTCAGAGCCGTACAGCTCTGACAAGTTGCGCATTATATAATCACAGCCTTTGCCAAATCGCGTGCAATTTTATCACGATAAATAGTGCAGCCCTAATGGGAATGTCAATTTGCATTTTTGGTACTGTAAATTTGTTCCGTTTTACTCCAAAAAAAAACTGTACATACACAGTAAAGGTAAATTGATATGAAATGTCCCATTAGATTTATTAGTTTTTCATTGTACAGATTAAGGGGAAAGTTTACCGTTTAGCATTTTTACCATCTTTAACCGTTAAAATTAGATTTTTTTGTTTTTGTTTTTTACAGTGAATGTTTGTATTTGTTGGTTGATTCCTCTGAAAAGTGTAAACATGCTCAGATAAAGAAATGAGTTTGGGGTGGGACCAACCCTTTTAGTTGAACCAATTTTTTAAGCGAAAGAATTGTTCGAGAAACCTGTTGAAAAACAATCATCATTTTTACTATTCTTTTTGGTAGCTCAAATATTACATACTTCAACTTTAAAAAAAAAAAAAAAGTACAAACATGTGTGATTTATAGAAATCAGCAGGTGAGTGTGACAATAAAACTGTCCTCAAAACAAATACAGCTTACTTAAATATGGGAACTTCATCTTGAAGCCAAATAAGAAAAGTCTATTTTCAGAATATGAAGTTGTGCTGCCATTTAAGTATTATTAAAAGTTGTAAAGTTATAACAGCAATTCAATCACCACAAAGCTAGTATTATAAAGCCCAAGGTTAGAGGTTTTAAACAAATAGCAGCTTATAGTTTCTGTCTGTTCATCAAAGAAAGCTATCTTACGGCCTCAAGAAAAAAAAAAAAAAAAAAAAAAAAAAAAAAAGAATATAGCAGTGTTTCTCAACTGGTGGTTTGACCGTTTTAAGTGGGTTGCGGAGTGCAGTCAAAGGAACAACAACAGCAGCAAAAAAAAAAAAAAAAGTGATACTTTTATTTTGAAAGACGTGGGTGAAAGCTTTTGACTCTTCTGCCAGACGCAGTTAAGTCAAGAGTGCCAGTGTCATTATTCTAACATTACTTTCGCAACTTGTTAAGAAATAAAAACTCTCTCACCTCAGATAATCAAACTTTCCTGTCCTGTCAGATGTCATACTGTGCTCACGGTAAACACTCTTCAATCGCATGAGCAAACGAGGAAGCGCATGCTATGTAGCACTTTATCACATAAAAAGCAAATTAAATTATGAGCATGCGACGTCATAGTTACGTTGTCAATTAGCAAGTCATTAAATTACCTAAAAGAACCAATAAATTACATAAATGGTATGTTAGCTGAGAATGATGTTTAGGATCACTATCTATATGTTTTATTAACCGTTCATGTATTGTGTATTCACCTTGGGAACTGTAGTTTCCGTAACCTTAACCCAGAATACCACTTTACTTGACTTTGTGCTATTTTCTATATATGACTGTGGTGGCTCAAACCAACTTCATAATTTTATTGACGTTATTATGAAAAACTGTAGCATGAATGGGGGTAGGATATAAACTGTTTAACGTGTTAGTGAAATTCTTAAAATGTATGCGTTAAGTAGGCCTACTTATGCGCCAACCATTTAAGGAATAAATTTACTTGGTTCAAATTCATAAAAGATTTGGGTCACAGCTTCATGGCCAACACAGTTGAGAACCACTGGAATATAATACACAAATATGGACTACTTTAACGATACTTTTGCTTTTGTTGTTTTTACAGTATGAATCACCTCTAAATTCTGCTAATTAACTTTTTGTGTTCTAAAAATAATTTTTAAATTATTTTCTTTTTGGGGTGAGCCATACCTTTAAAAAGGTACATTATGTAACTTTTTTGGTTCAAAATTTGTTTGTTTTTTGTCTTATCCTGTATCACTATGGTACACCTATAATAAATGTTTATATTCGGACTGTTTTACACCAGGTGGAACACAAATCACTGCGGAGTAGTCCAGCGTACCTGCGTGACTCCGGCTAACTGTTCTTCAGAAAGACACATGCAGTTTTGATTATTAACTGCCAGAGCGCCAAAAGGTACATAGTGTAGCTTTTTCAATCTGACCTGACATTTAAACATTTTACTGACATACCCCAATATATGCAGAATAATTCAGATATGTTAAATTTGTTTGGAGAAAAACCAGTTCATGTAGATGTTAGGACAAGAAGTGCATTTTGACCCACCTTGCACAACTAAACCAACAGGAGACACATAATCATTAAATGAAGCAAGAATTAGGTTTCAGGTCAGTTCAGTGCCAACGGTTACAGTCCTGAGAGAATAGTTGTGCAATTTTTGTAATATGTTATAGGTCCACTTTGAGTCACTCTTTCCTATACAAAGAAAATAGCATAAAATATTGCATATTAACTATATTCACAAAGACATTCCCTGCCGTCTCTCTGGCTCAGTAACAAAACAACTGAACAAAGGACGTCCAACTTGCAAGCATGGCCTCTAGAGTCTCATATTACAGCATGTTGATATGTTCACATTAAAGCACACAAAGCAGGTGCATAAGATATGTGTGTGTGATGCATGCTAGAAAGAGAAAGTAAGCGATCCTGTAACCCGAACGTTTATGAGTGTAGATCTGGTAGTGCTTTGCATGACTGTTAGAGCAAAAGACCCTAGCGCTGTGGCTGTTTGGCTGAGATTGAAATGTTGTGGTTATGCTGGTTGGAACTGAAAGTAGTGTGTCTGGCAGACACTTCAGTGTCACCACCTGCTCATCTCCGATTAGACACACTTGTCACTATGACCATGCTAAATATATGATCCCAGGACTTTAGAGATACTAGCTGCTGTGTGTTTTTCTTCAGAGGGGACATTTTGAAGAGGAATGCACGTTGAAGAGTTTTAAGGGCCACATTAGGGGATCTTCACATCTTAATAGGCCTTAAAACATCTTAATAAAATAAGGATACCACAGCTGATTAACTAAAAGTGATTAAATCTATATTGAAATAAGTCTTTTAAATTCTTGTTTAAGTGTGAGCAGCATGTACAAACATTAAGCTGAACTGAGGCCCTGTTTACACCTGGTATTAAGACGTGTTTTGTTTAATCGGATCATAAGCGGATGATGGTAAATACAGGTGTAAATGGGGTCTAAAATGTTTTAAGCTTGTCTACTTTTGACCACTTCCAGAGGTAGTCAAAAACACATTCGACTGGATTGCTACACTACGTAGACGCTCATGTGGTTGAATGTGTTTGAACAGCCACAAAAGACTTCCTACTGTCTGCCTACTGACGTAGAACCAGGAAGCACTGCACTGTGTTTACTGTGTGAACAGCTTAGGAGACTGACACAGAAGAGAAGAAAATGGTGAATAAAGTCATTATTTTTGTTTGTTTTTTGCGCACAAAAAGTATTTTCATTGCTTCATTAAGGTTGAACCACTGTAGTCACATGGACTATTTTAACAATGTCTTTATTACCTCTCTGGACCTTGAAAGTGGTAATAACGTTGCAGTCTATCGGAGGTCAGAAAGCTTTGGATTTCATCAAAAATATCTTAATTTGTGTTCTGAAGATGAATGAAGGTCTTACAGGTTTGGAATGACATGATTAATGACAGAATTTTCATTTTTAGGTGAACTAACCCTTTAATGTGTAAACATTATGAGAAGTGCGCTAGCCAGATGGGATTTAAACTTTGTCAGCTGAAGACCCTCCCTTGTCCACTTGTGATCCGATCGACCCAAACGCATCTTAATACCAGGTGTAAACAGGGCCTGTGTCATCAGCAGTAACCACAGAAAGAATGCAGGTCACTTAGAATATTAAAGGGTTAGTTCACCCGAAAATGAAAATTCTGTCATTTATTACTTACCCTCATGCCGTTCCACACCCGTAAGACCTTCGTAACACTTCGTAACACTTCCTCTCTTAAGATCCATAAAGGTAGTAAAAACATATTTAAATCGGTTCATGTGAGTACAGTGGTTCAATATTAATATTATAAAGCGACGAGAATATTTTTGGTGCGCCAAAAAAAAACTTTTTTAGTGATGGCCGATTTCAAAACACTGCTTCATGAAGCATTGGATCATAAATGAATCGGCTGTTCGGAGCGCCAAAGTCACGTGATTTCAGCCGTTGGCAATTTGACACGCGATCTGAATCATGATTCGATACACTGATTCATTTTTGCTCCAATGCTTCATGAAGCAGTGTTTTGAAATCGGCAATCACTAAATAAGTCGTTATTTTGTTTTGTTTTTTGCTGCACCAAAAATATTCTCGTCGCTTTATAATATTAATATTGAACCACTGTACTCACATGAACTGATTTAAATATGTTTTTACTACCTTTATGGATCTCGAGAGAGGAAATGTCATTGCTCCCTATGCAGGCCTCACTGAGCCATCAGATTTCAACTAAAATATCTTAATTTATGTTATGAAGATAAATGTAGGTCTTACGGGTGTGGAACGGCATGAGGTAAGTAATAAATGACAGAATTTTCATTTTTTGGGTGAACTAACCCTTTAATGAATGATATACGGTAGAAAAGCATGAATGGAGTTTATTGATTAATTGATTTTTTTTTTTTTCTCAGGGATTGTGTTTAATGTGTTTAATGGGGGCATTAGTTCATTGGCAACTAATCTCCCATTTCAATAAAGTCTAGGTAATCCCTCACTTCACAGCTTTTATAATGTGTATTCCTCTAAGAACATACCTGTATCCTAACTCAATAGCAACATTGTGAAACACTCGCAATGCAAAACAACAGGTACATTGTATCAAACAATTTTTTTTTTTTGACATAAGTACATAGTAGTTAAAGACACATAATATATAGTGGGACCAACTACACAAGGGTACATTTGATGAACTGTATTTCTATGTACTGTCTGTGTCTGGATTTATAAAGTTTGAAAATTATAGACATTTTTTTTTTACATTACAGTATGATGTTACAATGTGAGCAGGTCTTTTTCTATTTTATATTATTATTACAGAATTTTGTTTAAATACAAGCAGATGCCCCCAAAAACTACACTTACAACCCACACAAATAAACGAATGCTATTCAATATATTATATCAAACCTAATTACATTTATTTTAAAGAAGGATACTAGAAGGTACACTCTCATTTTTCACACCAAGTGAAATGCAAAAGAAAAAAGTTAAAACAATAGGATACTATTGTTAAATCTACTGATTAAAAAAAGGACACCTGTGTGAACTTGAGGACATAAATTAGTTAAAAGTATCTGAAAAAATGACTCAGAAAAGTGACTGCCACTAGGTTTCATGTGTGTTACAGAATATGCACATCAATATCAATCATTCCTACAAGTGAGCTCAGTTTAAAGGATTAGATTTGTTGGTATATTTGCACGTGTAAGTAATGACGAATGACACAAATGAACAACTTGCATGTTAATAACTTGTGGAGAACCTTTGTTACTGTTGTAATTAATGACGTGTATCCGCATCTCAGTGCATAAGGTTACCTGGATCTCTGCAGCTCCAAGGCAGAGTTGGCTATCTGCCCTCCCTCTAGACAGCAGTAGTTCTGGCTGGACTGCCTGGTGTAGGACACAGGCAGGATTCCCTGAGTGTACGTCTGGAGTCTCCCTCTCGTAGCCGGTGGAACTGCTGAAAAGGGGGAGCTGAATACGGACTGGAGCACCTGAGCGCCGTACACATCCCCCTCCGCATCCGCACCGCACGCTGGAGGAGGAGGAGCAGCTGAGGCCGCGCTGGGACCCGTGATCCCAGCCATGAAACCAGCAGCTCGGGCACTGCTGAGAGCCTGGTTCGCTGCCGCGGCCAATGCCTGCTGGCCCACTGCAGAAACCAGGCTCTGTCTAGTCCTCGAGCTGTCCTCATCCTCGGTCTGATTCTCCCCGTCATCCTGCACGGGTCGTCCGTCCAGAGAGATGTTGCTGAGGAATGAGAGTGCAGCTTGTCTCCGTCGTGGATCTATTACGCGCTTCCGTGTGTGCTCCAAACTGGAGTGCTTCATCTGCAGCGCGCTCGCCATTACGCGTGAGATAATGCGTGTTTGTCAACGGAGATGGTTCATGGTAATTTTTTTGATGTGGGGTGAAATTGGTGGTCAAAACGCCATGGCGTTGGCTTTTAAGTGCCTGCTGTGTTTTACTGTGTGGCTGTATGTGTATGTGTGTGTGTGTACAGAAGAGCTGGGTCACGTGTGTGCAGTATTGTGGCAGCAGGAGCTTTGGTCTGACCAATGGGGATTCATGAGAACTAGGCGGTGCTTCAAAACGTCGTGAGTCGCCTACCTAGACAACATTCTTAGCGCTTTCTGAATGCGGTTCAAAATTCTAACAGCAGTCGCTTAGTTAATTTAGCTGAACGTAAGCTGAGCACGCCCTCTATGCTAAAACATGTCGAAGTTAGGCGGTTCACTACATTTTGAAACACAGCCTCTATGTTTTCCTCCCTGCCTTAATTTTTGTTCCGCCCTTTTGGGCTACTTGGACAGGACATTAAAAATTACATAGAAGTAAACATTTTAGGTATGAACAGTACGAAGTAACACGAGATATTTGATGCCTTTTAGAAATCGTTATTCAAATAACGTTTCAATTCACCCTTCAAATGTGGTGCACTAGTTCATAGTTTATTTGAGGATTCTAGACTACTAGACAACCAATACAACTGCCAAAAGACTTGCTCCCTTCTTAAAACTTTTAAACATTTAATATATTGAATTTTATCTTGGCTATTATTTACATAATTCTTTACATTAAAACCTGCTGGAAAATTTCAGTTTAAGCTTGTAGCTGTTTTAGAAGTTGGTAGCTTGCTGATTATTAGCTGGCCACTTCAACTGCACCTCTTGGAAACTTTAGCATCCTTTTAACTTATTACAAAATTATATACTTTAACAGAATATACTGTGCAAACTGGATATAATGTTTTCCAACATGTAACTGCATAAGTACAATGAATGCAGATGTATAATAATTTAAATTTATATGAAAAGTAATTAGTTAGTGTCCCACTTAAGTGTACTAGATATGTATTTGCCTACAAGACAAGCATTCATTGTAAACTGAAATATACTTTGTCATTACACATTTGTGTTGAAGTTGAAATTTAGTACATTTAAAATATATTGACTTGAAATGTAATATAAAACAACACACTACAGTTAAAATTATAATCAAGTATGTTACGGCCTGATTTCACAGGGTTTAGATCAGGGGTGTCCAAACTCAGTCCTGGAGGGCCACTGTCCTGCAGAGTTTAGTTCCAGCTTGCCACAAAACAATTGCCTGGAACTTTCCTGTATGCCTAAAAACCTTGATTAGCTGGTTCAGGGGTGTTTAATTGGGGTTGGTGCAGGACACTGGCCCTCCAGGACCAGGATTGGACACCCCTGGTTTAGATTAAGCCAGGATTAGGCCTTAGTTCATTTAAGACATTTAAGTAGCTTTCATAAATATGCCTTAAAACAATTCTGGTGTGCATCTTGAGACAAAACAATGGCATTGACAAATTTTAAGATATGTCAGTGCAAGTTACTTTCAGTCAAAACAACTCAAACATGCATTTTAGTCTGGGACTATGCTTAAGCCTTGTCTGTGAAACCAGGGGTACATGTGCTTTAGTATGATAGGCAAGACAACTTAAGTGTACTTTAAAGCATGATTATTAAAACACAATAGTTTAAAATATACTTTAAAGTATTTAATTTGACATTATTACAAAATGCACTTTTAAAAAAAATGTACTTAAATTTGTTAAGAAACAGTCATGAAAGTCTAGAGTACTCTTAAGTGGCCTTTATTTTATTACTTTTAGATTTGAAGTAGGCTTCACTTATAAATGCACATTCAATATAATTAAGTGCAATTTTTTTTCACAAGTGTAAGCTTGTAGACTCTACAGGGGTGCCCAATCCTGTTCCCGAAGATCTACCTACCTGCAGAGTTCAGATCCAGGCCTGATCCAACACATCTCTCTGTAATCATCAAGTGCTCCTTAAGATCTTAATTAGCTGGTTCAGTTGTGTTTGATCAGGGCTGGACTAAGCTGAACTTTTCAGGAATTTCCAGGAACAGGATTGGGCACCCCTGATGGTTGGGCAACACTGGGCCAAAGCACATGTATCATTTTAGGCTGGATTTTTATCGAACTGTCATTGAAACATTTCAACTGCCATCAAAAAATGTAATAAATGTTTAATAGCATATTTTGGATTCCTCTTCAACCCATCTTAACTATCTAAACTGAAATGATGATGAAACTTCATATGATGGCAAAATTTATTACAAGAACAAACTTTTATTGACTGTAACTTCCTAGTTGCACTTAAAGACTGTTTGATAGCAGTTATTTTCGACGTTACAGCGGCGCCATCTAGTGGTTAATCAAGTTAAATACTGGCTAAACACTCACTGGCCACTTTATTAGGCACACCTGTTCAACTGCTCATTAACGCAAATGTCTAATCATCCAATCACATGGCACCCACTCAATGAATTTAGGCATGTAGACATGAGCTGTGTCTTTCGGAGGTCGCATTTGATGGCTGCATACCTCTCGTTTAAGAAAAGTAACTTGGATTGCAAAGTAAAAAAAAAAAAAAAAATTTTACACCTCATGAGGAACAACAGTCAATTTTATTACAGTTACTTTTCTTAAGACATCCTTGATGATGTATACAGCCTTCAAATGCAGCCTCCGAGATGAGACGTGCATGGTCAAGACGATCTGCTGAAGTTCAAACTGAGCATCAGAAAGGGGAAGAAAGGTGATTGACTTTGAATGTAGCATGGTTGTTGGTGCCAGATGGGCTGGTCTGAGTATTTTAGAAACTGCTGATGGGATTTTCACGCACAACCATATCTAGGATTTATAGAGAATGGTCCCAAAAAAAGAGAAAATATCCAGTGTGTGGCAGTTTTGTGGGTGAAAATTACTTGTTGATCCCAGAGGTTAGAAGAGAATGGCCAGACTAAAAAAAAAATGGTGCTCTATAGTACTAAAAGTGGTTCTTTTGGCTCCTAATCATAGGGGAACCACTTAAAGTGCTGTATAGCACCAAATCTTGGTGCTTCATTGGTTCTTCAACGGTTCTTTGGGATGACTGAGGTGCTATATAGCACCGCTACTGTATACAGAACCTGTTAAGCCCCTGTATGGTTCTTCAGTGGTTCTTCAGTGTTTCTTTGGGGTGGTTAAGGTGCTATATAGCACCCCTGCCCTACAAAGAACCGGTTAAGCCCCTTTAACGGTTCTTTACGAGCCAAAGAATAACTGTTTGTGCTATTAGCACCATTTTTGTTGAAGAAATAAAATGCGATATGGCACCTCTTATGGGTTCTACATAGCACCATTTGACAAAGGTGCTGTAGTTCACCTTTAAACATATGGTGCTACATAGCACCAAAAGTGGTTCCCCTATGATTACGAGCCAAGAACCACTTTTAGTGCTACATAGCACTTCTTTTTTTTTTTTAGAGTGTGGTTTGAGCTGGTAGAAAGCCAACATTTACTCAAATAACCACAGGTTACAACCGAGGTCTGCAGAAGAGCATCTCTGAACGCACGACACACTGAACCTTGAAGCAGATGGGCTACAGCAGCAGAAGACCACACCGGGTGACACTCCTGTCTGATATGAACAGGAAACTGAGGCTACAATTCGCACAGGCTCACCAATTTGGACAATAGAAGACTGGAAAAACTTTGCCTGGTTTGATGAGTCTCAATTTCTGCTGCAACATTTAGATGGTAGGGTCAGAGTTTGACATAAACAACAGGAAAGCATGGATCCATCCTGCCTTGTATCAGCAGTTCAGGCTGCTGGTGGTGTAATGGTGTGTGAGATATTTTCTTGGCACACTTTTGGCCCCTTGGTACCAATTGAGCATCGTTTAAACGCCACAGCCTTCCTGAGTATTGTTGCTGACCATGTACATCCCTTTATGACCACATTGACTAAACTTCCAGCAGGATAACGAACAATGTCACAAAGCTCAAATCATATCAATCTGGTTTCTTAAACATGACAATGAGTTCTGAGTACTAGTGAGGTGTAGGCTACATATAAACTGGCCTGTGAGTCTATATTGCATGACAAAAATTGCATATATATTTAGTTAATGGAAAATCAAAAAGAACAAACAAAATGCAACTTTAGGATAATGTATTAGGTCACACCGGAAGTTTTTGGTTGTTCAGTTATAGCTATTTGATTGCCCTGTTCTGATCATTTCTTCAAGGTGTTCACTAGGTGGCGCAAGAGTGTAGCCTAAGCGACCAAAGAATTACTGTCCCCCTAAAAATGGTGTGAGTCAGATTCCAATGATGAAATAAATGAGGGAGGTGATATAAACCAGTGATGAAATATTTGAAATTCAAGTTCATTTGCCGTTTGTAAAAGATACTGTGGAATTCTTACTCAATCGGTTCCCTAACTCACAGGAGGACATTATTGAGGAAATGAGGTGAAAAGAGTGTGGTGCAATTTGGGAATATTGTGTGCAGCATGTGTGTAGTTGACAGCTATACTCCCATCTAAAACAACAACATTTTAAACATGGTTTTTAACTATTGTATATTTATTAGTTTTATGAGCTTGTATGTTGTAGTAATTTGTAATACTGCACATATGCATGCATTTTAACCTACATTCTTGGTGTCAGAGCACAAAAGTTCATGTCCATGTTATTCCTACTCATATTGTTATGTGTGTTATACATAGGCTATAATATTGTAAAAAAATATATCTGTCAAAAAATATAACAAAGAACAATATTGACATTTAAATTGCTAAATAATTTGTTGATATAATTTTCCACTCTGCTAATTTGGCCAAATAAATGGAGATAATGGAATGAGTTGTAAATGTGAACTACAACATCCATGCTCCAGTATTGTTGGGTGGTCCCTTTGCTCTGTCATCTGGTCAGAATTCTTCCCCGCTGATAACCTTTCTCGGTCAGAAGCACTCAGGTCAATGACATTATTCTAACATGCTGAGTTAACCATGTTATGGTAATGACAGATACTCAAGCAATGAAATACATAAGCAACTCCTGCACTACAGAAGCTGCCTAATATTGTTTTTCCTTTTTGGTCAGAATCAGCCCAGGGACAAGAAAAGTTGGAAAGACTGTTGTGTTGGACAGACAAAGTCAAACATCAACATTAAATGTCAATAAAACAAGTCGTACTTTCACTCTCCACTCTTAATTTGACAGATCCTCAATTGGTTGCACATTCTGTGCTGTTTTATTACTTCCTCAGTCTCATAACGCACCAAAATAACACAACGTTTCACAGCGGGTTTTTTTAGGCTGCGCTGTCACGAGCAACAATAAAGTAACTCTCAGCCAGGTTAATCTTATCCCTAAATCAGTGGAGCAGAGCACAGACCTCAGACTCTCTGTCCCTGTGTGTGAAATGCAGCACTTCCTGTGTTTGTGTGGGGCTTCCTCCCCCTCAAGTGATTTTGGCACCTCATTGTGAGTCATGATGCACATGGTGTGGCAACTGCTTCACGCTGATTGGATGAGAAAGACGTTAAGGGAACAAAAATGCTTTGTTGATGGTTTTCTGACAGCAGATGGTGGGGAATATGAAGCTGGAATAACTAGAATCTATTGGAACTGAAAGTGAAAGTGATTTATCAAAACTTTCAGTATGTGTGTTCTTATCAGAGACATTCAGGGTATCAGTAAAATGTGACTCATGTGACGTGACTAAAGTTTATTTTTCAAACTTGGAAAAAGTTTGAAATGTGGGTAACTCTTCACAATAAGGTTCCTTTTGTTAACTGGTTACCATGCTGGGTAGATAGTACTTACATACTATAATCTAGTGTTGTAGTACTCGAGACCATCTTTCGAAGGTCTTGGTCTCGGCCGCATTTGGTCTTGGTCTTGTCTTGGTCTCAGACTAAAAGGACTCAGGATTTTATTTCAAGACCGGTCAAGACCACAACTGCGGGGATATCGCTAAATTGCATTGTCTGATTTCTTTGTTAAAGGGTTAGTTCACCCATAAATGAAAATTCTGTCATTTATTACTCACCCTCATGCCGTTCCACACCGGTAAGACCTTTGTTAATTTTCAGAACACAAATTAAGATATTTTAGTTGAAATCCGATGGCTCCGTGATGCCTCGGAAGCAATGTCATTTCCTCTCTCAAGATCCATAAAGGTACTAAAAACATATTTAAATCAGTTCATGTGAGTACAGTGGTTCAATATTAATATTATAAAGTGACGAGAATATTTTTGGAGCGCCAAAAAAAAAACAAAAAAACAACTTATTTAGTGATTGCTGATTTCAAAACACTGCTTCAGGAAGCATCGGAGCACAGGTGAATCAGTGTATCGAATCATGATTCAGATCACATGTCAAACTGCCAACGGCTGAAATCACGTGACTCGACGGCAGATTCGATACACTGATTAATTTTTGCTCCGATGCTTCCTGAAGCAGTGTTTTGAAATCGGCATTGAAATCGTTATTTAGGTTTTTTTGGCGGTCCAAAAATATTCTCGTCACTTTATAATATTAATATTGAACCACTGTACTCACATGAACTGATTTAAATATGTTTTTAGTACCTTTATGGATCTTGAGAGAGGAAGTGTCATTGCTCCCTATGGAGGCCTCACGGAGCCATCGGATTTCGACTAAAATATCTAAATTTGTGTTCCGAAGATTAATGAAGGTCTTACGGGTGTGGAATGGCATGAGGGTGAGTAATAAATGACAGAATTTTCATTTTTGGGTGAACTAATCCTTTAACATCATTAATTTGATTGGATGTAAAACTTCCTGCTACAAATGCAATCAATAACTTATTTCTAATTTCATTTATTTTGTTACTGTTGTGCTGGATCAGAAATCAACAAGGGATTGTGTCAAAAATGTCACCAAAATTAAAACAAATTAAATCAACACAAAATTGATTGCAAAAAAAGTACTTGTATAAGATCTTGATATTTATGTTATGACATATGATATAATTAAACAATACCACAAGAAAGAGGGCTGTTTTCACAAATATGAGCACAATTGCAAAGGCGATATTGATTTTTTATTTATTTATTTATTTTTTACAAATGTTCAAAAAACTATTTTATTTTTAAAACATTAATCTCAACATTATTTATGCATTTGTGATTGTACCAATTCATATGCAACTTCTGTTCCACCTCTGCAGTGTAAAGATGAATTTCGTTGTTAGTGATTTCAGTTGAT
The DNA here is from genome assembly GCF_024489055.1 of Chanodichthys erythropterus. NCBI lineage: Eukaryota > Metazoa > Chordata > Actinopteri > Cypriniformes > Xenocyprididae > Chanodichthys > Chanodichthys erythropterus. The sequence goes on along the minus strand of NC_090236.1, from coordinate 16,808,849 downwards.
TGGTAACAGTTCTATATGGTGTCTTATTATTCCATTTCTCAGGCAGTAAATGTGGATCTTTTAGATGAATTTGAGGAGTGCTAGTCTGGTCTTGGTCTTGACTCGAACTCGACTTGCCTTGGTCTTGTTTTGGTCTCAACCACCCAAAGTCTCTAGGGGTGTGTCTCAATCAGCTCCCTAGTTTAGCAGTGAGGGCACTGACCAGGGAGTTGGCCATTTTAAAGGCTGTCTCAATCGCAGAAGCCTTCCAGGGCACTGAAACGTTCGCTCCCTAAAAAGTCCCACAATGCACCGTGAAAACCAGGGAGCATCGATGCTCACTATGCTCCCTTAACGGAAGTTCTGAAGCGCGAAACATGAATCATGTGAGCCAACTCGCTACACAAAATGACGCATAATAGATGTTTTTAAAAATACAGACCATTATTTTATTATATTTCAGCATAAACATACATCGCTAGAAAGGTAATGAACATAATCTAGCTAACATTTATAATTTATTTACTGCTGAAATGTTGCACGTGTACCAAGCAAATAATTTATCATAATGTACTTTAAATAACATTACAAGTAATGTCAGAAAATATCAGCTCTGCTATTGTTCGTAAATACCAGTAGTGATGTTGTACAATGAGGGCGTTGTCACGTCGCCGGAAATAGAGTCATAAGTGTCCCAATGTGTAGTGAACCAGCATCTTTTACTGTCCATACCAGTGCCCGAATTCGTGTACACGATACACTGATTCACGAGCTTGGGAGCTATAGGGAACTGATTGAGACACACCCTTGGTCTTGTCTTGGTCTCGACACACATTGGTCTTGGTCTCGGTTTAGCTGGTCTTCACTACAACACTATAATCCATTACCGAATAAATTACATGATTAGTTAGTAATAGTTAGTAATGTAATCGATTAATGTAATGTAATATGATTACTCTTTGACCTTACTCACTTATCACATTGATTTGAATAGAGTAATCTTGCCGCATATTGATATAAAAATGCAAAGAAAGAAAAATTTAGGTTGCACTTTATTTTAAGGTGAAGTAGTTACATTGTACTTATGCAAATAAGTACTTTAATATTAATTGACTACAAGTTATTACTATAGAGTTAGGGTTTGGGTTTGTTTTAGGTTAGTTATTTGTAATTATGCATAATTTACTGTTATTACATAGTAAGTACATGTAATAACGTGTAACTAACTCCACTCTTTGTTATCAACAACGTGCATTAAACATACGTCAGGCTTTCTCAAACTGGGTTTTGTGTAGGAACCACAGTGGGTTGGTAATTTGATGAAAAGCTAATAATTAATTGCATTTTTAAAATGTTAAAATAAAATAAAAATGTTTTAAAATAAAAACAATCAAAATGATATGCTTACTAAAATATTTGTTTATGCTGTGTGGACTCTTAATTTTCCATGTAATTATAGCTGCCTAACTAGTGGATGTTCTTGTGTGTACACAAGACTGGAAGACTTTCTGAACATATTTAAGAAATAGGCTTTTTAGAAAGGAAAATTTAAAAGATAAAATTAGGAGAATTACATAGAATAATTTATTTATTAATAATTTACTGGCATTTTGTGAATATTTGATTTTGTTTTGATTTGTGTCAGATTAAATGTTTTTAAAAATGTAATATAATCTAATTAATAGTAATCTAATTACATAATACATAATAAATATAATCAGTTTCTAGCCATCACTGTTAGTAAACTACATTAACATGAACTAACAATAATAATAAAAGAAAATAGCTCCAAGGCATTTATTATAATAGTTAATGTTAATTTCAGCATTTACTAATGCATTACTAAAATCAAAGTTGTATTAATATTACATTATTTGCATAATTTGTAGTTACTACAGTGACTACATGTAACGTGTGACAAGGACACTATAAAATAAATTGGGTAACACTATTTTACAGTGTCATTGTTACATACTGTATGTTACATGCAGTTATCATAGTAATAACTATACATTATGCATATTTACATGCAACTAACCCTAAACCAGACCAAACCCTAATCCTAACCCTATGGTACGTTCATGTAGTTACTTAACCCTTAAATGCATACCTTGGGTCTTTAGTGACCCGGGACGTCATTCACTACCCTCCTCCTAGTTAATTTTTTTAAAGTTAGACATCAACCTTCTTGGTAGTCCTCAATCAATTCATTATAAAGGATATATATAATAAGAAAAAAATCATAAAATTATAAAAGAATGCCTATTTTTGTATTCATTTTTTGTAAAAATTGTATAGGGTCGCAAATGACCCGAGGTGTGTATGAGTGTATGTATATTTTTTCTTCACAACAATAATTGAATCTTAGATGACGGAATAAGTGCAATTCACCTTTATTCCACAAGGTGGCAATGGCTGATACACAATGCTGAAGTGACGACTCGAAAACGAAATAATAAAGAAAATCATGAAATGGCTCAGTGATTTACTGCAGAATAAGTACTGAATGCAATCAAATATGACTGTAACTGTTATTGGATGGATCTGGTGAAGCTCTTAGCGATCGAAATATTGATTTTGAAGATGTTGAAAATTATATAGTTTTGAGAATATGTTTGAGATCACAAATGGGCTCATATTCGTGACCTCAAACATAAAAATAGCCTATTTGCTGAATTCACTGAGAAATGAGCTCTGACGAGGACAGTGATGATGGCATAAAACATCTGCTCAAACTGAGCCCTTTCAAGCTCCAAAAGGTACCAAAATATGCTTTATTTTATTCTTCTGTAATTGTTACTCTAATATCAGAGGAGTTTTATATTATCGCGACAGGTAGAGATCCTTCCGTGTTAGATATAGATCCGGGTCGATAAAGACCCGAATATGTAAGAACGATTGGTGAAACAGTCATGCATTTAAGGGTTAATATTACTCAGTACTTAAATGTTTAATTACAGTGTAACAAAGACACCTCAAAATAAAGTAACCATATTTTATTAACAAACATTAACAAAGATTTAATAAATACTGTAACAAATGTACTGCTTATTGTTAGTTAAAGATGTAATACATTAACTAACATTAACTAATGGGACCTGATTTTTAAAGTGTTACCAAAAGTTGTTTTGGGTGTGACTAAGATATTTAGGAGTCAGTTTTATTGGAAATGTATGGACGTTACCAATTTAGGTGGAGATTTATATACTTTCAGGAGCCAAACTGGAGTGACGGATAGCTGCTTCTGCCCCAACGTCACACAGTCTGACGCTGAGGGTTCTTGTTGTTGCTTCTCTGTGGTCAAGAGGGCAGAGGTGGCCAAGCAAAGGGGGAGATCCACGGTCAGACTGCAGGATTGATGAACGAGTTTCAAGGGGGAACTGTGAGGAAGTCCATCTCCAGCCCACCCGTGGGCCACAGCAGCCCCACATCAAACGCAGCAGCTCCACTGTGATGTATGGCGGCTGCGCTGCACTTTCAACCAGAGTCGAGAAGGTCCAGCAAGGGATTTATCTCAAGGGAGGATGAAAGGAGAAGCAGAGGCGTCTGCCAAACAAAGGCTCATAGGGGCCAACCGTACAGGTCAGGCCTGGCCCTCAAACTGGAGAGATTTATTTTAGCCCACTTCAGCTGAAGACACATTTTGGGTTGATGGATACCAAATATTGGAAAAAAAAAAAAAATATTGATAAAAGTAAGAATGTGAGTACAAATACTTTTTCCAGACTATGCTGCTGATCAAATAAAAGGAATGTATATTATATAATAATAAATGGGTCATTGATGTTTAGATACAATGACTTTTTAACAATAAAACAGGAAATGATATCAGAAAGACCCACTTGACTGCTTGTTAAGGTCAGAAATTGTCTTGAAATGTGATTTAATTTGATCTTATTTTAATATTTTATCTTAAAAAAAAAAGTTTAACTTTTAAAAGAAAAACACGTGCACACACACACAAACACACACACACACACACACACACACACACACAAACACACAGTCTGATATGTTCCTGGCATGAGTCTGAATTCCTCAGAAATTAGATTATCAGACCATTTTTAAAAATCTAACCGACAAGTTTCTCTTAAAGGTTCATATTTTACTTTAAAATATACTTTAATTAAGTTTTGGAAGTACTATTATTTATAAAGCCCCTTACAGAAAATGTTAACAATCAGAGTTTGTGTAACAGCAAGCAAAACTTAATAGCTTGAGGAATTTGTGCAACAAAAGCTTCTGGAATTTAATAATTCCATAATAATTTATTTATTATATAAAATATACACAATTTATCAGAACAAAATTAAACAATAATACATTTCCCCATGATGTAAGTTATTAGTCTAATGATAATGTGTTACATGTGAGGCTGTGACCCCTTGAAATGATGCTAACTGAGGCACTTCATTAAGCTGTCAGATGAGAGCTGACCGTATTAATCACACCATCACTCTTGAGCACAACTAGAACATTAAAACAATTTAGTGATAATGGGATAGCATTTCTGAAAATGTTTTGAATCTGTATTTGTTTTCTCTTCTCTTGTATGTAAGAGTGCAGGCCTGTGATAACATACTTTACTGTTCAGCTCAAAGTGAAAACATTCATTTGTACTCATTTCAAGAGAATGAGCAAGACAAAGTTGTAACAGCGCTTAGGGTGGGGTGGGGTGGGGGGTGGGTGTTGGTCTTAGTGAAGTGCCTTGTTCCTGTCTACATAGGCAACTGTCTTCTAAGGCAACATCCTGACCATCATGCGACCTCAAAGTGAGTGGGTTTTCAAACTGGGGGCTGCAAGGGAGTGTCTGGAAAGTTTAGAGAAAAACTGTGTAATATTTTAAAAACGCTCAAAATAATTCATTGGTTTGAGTAGGACAAACTTAAACAAATTGGTTCAGTCAAATTAAAGCTGCTGTCCGTAACTTTTTTTTTTGGTTAAAAATCATCCAAAATAAATTTTTGAGCAAGTACATATCCAGCCAGTTTTCAAAACTATCTCCTTATCTTAGCTCAATTCACAATGGCAAGCTTGTAATAATGTTTTATAATAAGAACGACCTGGTGGATTTCCGCAGAAAATTTGAGCATGCAGCAGTTCGTCTTTGCATCATTACGTCACGTCTGTAAACAGAAAAAAGGAGTCCAGGCTAGTCGGTTTTATCATGTGAGGATGATGCTTGTAGCGGATCATTTATGATGTTGTTAACATTAACAATTTGAGAACAAAGTATAACAGTAATAATAATTTGTAGCGCAATAATAATAATCCAGGCTAAGCAATCGTTAGATTTAATCATCATTAACAGCACTATTTATGGCTGTATGTCCTATGCCTTCCCTATTCTACTTATGGATGGAACTGGAATGGGACTGCGCTGTATTTGTTCCTTAATAGGGAAGGCGTAGGATATACATATATATATATATATATATATATATATATATATATATATATATATATATATATATATATATACATTTTTTTTGAAAATGATCGATCTTTTGCTAGATAGGATCCTTATTCCTTGTCTGGTATTGTTTAAAGTCCTTTGAGGCTGCACTGAAACTGTAATTTTGACCTTCAACCGTCTGGAGAACATTGAAGTCCACTATAAGGCGAATAATCCTGGAATGATTTCATCAAAAAACCTTAATTTCTTTTCGACTGAAGAAAGAAAGACATGAACATCTTGGATGTCATGGGGGTGAGTAAATTATCAGGAAATATTATTTGAAAGTGAACTAATCCTTTAATGTTATGAAGTGACAAGAATACATTTTGTGCGCAAAAACAAAACAAAAATAATGACTTTATTTAACAATTGGAACCTTTGTTCGCAGTTGATGTAGTGAACGCATTTCAGGCTTCTGTGTTTTTATGCTGGCTCAGTATTGGCCAGCTCCTGTGACAGAATCTCACACTTGTGTCATGGTGCTCTTGAGTACAGCTTCAGCCAATACTGAGCCAACGTTCAGATGTAAACACAGAGGCCTGCACCAAGTTCACTACGTAAACTGCGTATGACAACGGGTTAAGTTGTTAAATAAAGTCGTTATTTTTGTTTTGTTTTTGCTCACAAAATATATTCTCGTCACTTCATAACAGTGAACCACTGTAGAACCACTGTAGTTGGTTGAATGTGGTTCAATGGTTGAACCACTGTAGTCACATGGACTATTTTAACGGTTTTACTATCTTTCTGGACCTCAAAAGGTGCAATAACGTTGCTGCCTATGTGTGGTTCAGATACACTTGAATTTCATCAAAAATTCCTTAATTTGTGTTCTGACAGAAATTGAATTTTTGGGTAAACTAACCCTTTAAGTATGAGTTAAGGCTGGAGGTCACATTTGTAATCCACATTATGTCATCAAGGATGTCCTATTTCAGAAAAGTAACCATTAATAAATTGACCATTATTCCTTGTGAAGCATACATTGTTGTAATTTCCGTATGACTTTGGAATGTAAGTGTTACTTTACTGAAATGAGTCAGCCTCTATGACATTATAACAGATTACTCTAAATTATAATGTTGACATGCATTTTCTGTAAAGCTGTTTTGAAATGATATGTATTGTGAAAACTGCTGTACAAATAAATGTGACTTGAATTGAAATGTGAATGCGGCCACCAACAGATGAGATTTCCAGAGGGTGCAGGTTTTGAAATGAGACATAAATTTATTTTTCACTGAGCTGTGCATTTGAGATTATCTTCTCTGTGAAGGATACAATACAGCCTTAGAATCTGGTTGAAATTAGGTTAAAATCTCTTAGTAGAAAATTATGTTTCGAGGCTACTGGAATTGCCTTAGACTGTGAGTGAGCCAGTGATGGCTTAAAATGCTGTCTCTTAAAACATATAACTTACCTGATCTCATACCAAGCCACTTGTTACCAGGATGGTAACTCTCCAAAAACCAACATTAACAGAAACTTGACTAAATTAGCATAACAAAACATTAATCACTACTAAATCTTCCTTACCATTAATCTTGCACAAAAAACATTCTATAACACTTAATTTTAGCATTTAATTTCCCTTTTGAGTGCCATGGGCAAAGCATGCTGGGAAATAGAAATCCCAGTCCAGTTACAGTTAAACTTAAGTTAGTCTAAATTAAAAGAAATGAGTTCATACAACTCAAAACAATTAAACAGTTCAGTTTACTTAAAATATGTCAATGCTGTGAACTCAAAAGAAAAAGAAAGTTCTAAATACTCATAGCAGTTAATTTAACTAATTTGTTCAATTTAAGTTTGTCCTACTCAAACCAATTAAGTATTTTGAGCATTAGGGTTTACAGTGTAGCTGTGCAAAAAGTTACAACACAGACTTGATCGTGAAAGTTTTTTATTCAAGTCATCACCATTAGAAAAGGTGTTCTTGTGTCTGCCTTCAAGAAAATGACATATAGAAGCCATTAACTGGACATGTATAGTAATGCATAGTAACATTTGTAGGATAAAATCACCTCACATTGACCCCCTTCTGAGGAAAAAAGCACAGCCTAGCTTTAGTGGAATAACTACTTGGAGAATATTTTGATTTTAGGTAAAATGAAGCATGACAGGATAGGGACACTGGATGAAACAATAAAGGGCCATGAATGGGGCCACATTTGGGTGGCTGAGAGGAAACATGGTGGAAGATTTATGGGGGAAATCTGAGGTGAAAACAGTAGCAGCTGGTTCATTGGGAAGGTCAGTGTATAGACTCCAAGTTTACTGTAGCAGCAGCTATACTGTGAGGAAAAGCCCACGCAAGTGAGTGGGCAAGAACAGCAGTCCTTCAGTGCAAGAGGAAGAAACATATTATGAGTCAGCAAGACCTGTGCATTCCACAACCATGGGGATGACTGTACTTTGTGTGTTCAAAGAACTGTGTCAAACATATTGGTTTAGTGCCTTAAAATATGTGCCCTGTAGAAATTCAAGTAATATATTCCATTGACTTTTATGCCATAATGACTTTCCCTCAAATACAATCTGTGAATGATCAGTGATTCATTCATTCCAGTCTCTGTTGTTTGATCTTAAACGACCTGTCCTTTACCTGTTACCTGTCTTTTGATACTAATTTGAGGTGATTTCTAAGGTAAGCATCATTATTAATACATTATTTTTAATGCTCAAACTCTTTAACTTGTCCTGCTTATGCTATGGACATCAATTATATTTTGGTAACACTTTATTTTAGTGTCACGTTATGTTAAGTGTATGGTACATGTACTTGCTATAGTAATAACAGTAAATTATGCATAATTACAAACAAATAACCATAAACCAAACCCTAATCCTAACCCTAACCCTATAGTAAGTACATGCAATTAATAATTGTTACTCAGTACTTAATAGTATAATTACACTGTCAAGTCAAGTCAAGTCACCTTTATTTATATAGCGCTTTTTACAATGTAGATTGTGTAAAGCAGCTTTACATTGATAACTGGTACATTATTTTGGCTGCACAGCAGCTCTTAAAGAATAGTGTCAATGCAGGCAGTTCAAAGCAATGTTGAATATCAAATGTCAAGTCAAATGTCAAGTGCCCCCAAATAAGCAATCCAAAGGCGACAGCGGCATGGAACCCAAACTCCAACAGGTGACATCAGGTGGCAAACAAGTGGCAAATAGGTGTTAAAATGGAGAAAAAAAAAACCTTTTGAGAAACCAGGCTTAGTCGGGGGGCCAGTTCTCCTCTGGCGAACAGTGCTTTGTTACGACTCAGGGTGCTATCATAAGTCTGATAGGATCGCAACATTCAAAGTATTTATTTCAGTTCCATCCAGTTGAGGATCGTATTTATCATGCCGGTATGGATGGTTTGTTGAGGATCTGTGCCACTGGTTGTCGTGTTGATGAGGACTTCACAGTTGATGATTTTGTTAACTCAATCTCTGCTGATACTTCAGGGCTGAAGCGCGATGAGGTGGTGTGTGTATGAGTCCTTTATAGTCCAGGTAATGTGTGGCAGCTGGGTGTGGAGTGATTGTGAAGTGAGTGCAGGTGATGAGCAATGGAGGATCATGGGAAATGTAGTCCGGAGTGAACAGGAACGGGCAATGATCGTGACATAACGCCCCCCTCCCGGAAGGCGCGTCCTCGCGCCGTAAAAGGAACAGCTAGGGAGGGGGGGTGGGCGCATTGGAGATCTAACGGCAGACGGGGACGGAATCTCCAATGCAGCCCCAGGGACTCAGGCAGCCACGGTGGGTCAGGTGGTTTGGGCAACCGCGGCAGGTCAGGTGGCTCAGGCGGCCACGGCAGCCACGGCCACGGCAGGTCAGGTGGCCTGGGTAACCACGGCATCTTGTCCATCGCGTCCAGGGCGCTTGAGTGCGTTGCAACAGGCGAGCTTGAGAGCGTTGCATCCGGCAGGCTTGAGAGCGTTGCATCCGGCAGGCTTGAGAGCGAAGCGTCCGGCTGGCTTGAGAGCGAAGCGTCCGGCTGGCTTGAGAGCGAAGCGTCCGGCTGGCTTGAGAGCGAAGCGTCCGGCTGGCTTGAGAGCGAAGCGTCCGGCAGGCTTGAGAGCGAAGCGTCCGGCTGGCTTGAGAGCGAAGCGTCCGGCTGGCTTGAGAGCGAAGCGTCCGGCTGGCTTGAGAGGGAAGCGTCCGGCTGGCTTGAGAGGGAAGCGTCCGGCAGGCTTGAGAGCGAAGCGTCCGGCAGGCTTGAGAGCGAAGCGTCCGGCAGGCTTGAGAGCGAGGCGTCCGGCTGGCTTGAGAGGGAAGCGTCCGGCTGGCTTGAGAACGAAGCAGCCATGGGTTTCGGAATGCCAGCTGCTCGTGCTGTAGTCAGTGGAGGATCATTCATGCTGGAACGCAATCCTCTCCGTGACGTGACTGGGCGATCAGCGGAGACGTGACGTGACTCTGGAAGCTTGGGTGACTGGGCGATCAGCGGAGACGTGACGTGACTCTGGGCGATCAGCGGAGGCGTGACGTGACTCTGGGCGATCAGCGGAGACGTGACGTGACTCTGGGCGATCAGCAGAGGCGTGACGTGACTCTGGGCGATCAGAAGAGACGTGACGTGACTCTGGGCGATCAGCGGAGACGTGACGTGACTCTGGCCGATCAGCGGAGATGTGACGTGACTCTGGGCGATCAGAGGAGACGTGACGTGACTCTGGAAGCTTGGGTGACTCTGGGCGATCAGCGGAAACGTGACGTGACTCTGGGCGATCAGCGGATACGTGACGTGACTCTGCAAGCTTGGGTGACTCTGGGCGATCAGCGGAGACGTGACGTGACTCTGGGCGATCAGCGGAGGCAGGAATCAGGCAGGAACAGTAACAAACGGGTAAACAGGGATATAACGCTCGGAAATGTCACACTGGGTAAACAAGACTTCGTGATGAGGTGGTGTGTGTATGAGTCCTTTATAGTCCAGGTAATGTGTGGCAGCTGGGTGTGGTGATTAGTGTGGAGTGATTGTGAAGTGAGTGCAGGTGATGAGCAATGGAGGATCATGGGAAATGTAGTCCGGAGTGAACAGGAACGGGCAATGATCGTGACACAGAGTGTGTCTGCTTCCCGAACAATGCTAGGAAGATTATTCCAGAGTTTAGGTGCCAAATAGGAGAAGGATCTACCGCCTGCGGCTGATTTTGATATTCTTGGTATTATCAGCTGGCCTGAATTCTGAGATTGCAATAGATGTGAAGGACTATAATGCTTTAAGAGCTCGCTCAGGTACTGGGGAGCTAAACCATTTAGTGCTCTGTAAGTAATTAACAAGATTTTAAACTGCATTCCAAATTATTATGCAAGTGACATATCAGTAAGATTTCAGTAGAATAAACATTCAGATTTTAGTTTTTCTAAGAAAATGTTTGTTTGTTTATTTATCCATGTCTTTTTATATAACTAAATATCAATCTCAGACAAAATAATTTGCCAGGTCTATGGAAACCCTACTTAGAGGTTGTTCCACATTATTAAGCAAGTCACAGTTCTCATGCAATATGGAGAGGAAGAAAGATCTTTTTGAAGATGAAAAGCATGAAATGGTGCAATGATGTGCAAAAGACATGAAAACAACTAATATTGTGTGAAACTGAATGGAGATTATCAAATTATCATAAGATTTGTGAGTGATTTAGAGCACAGCAGAACTCGGTCAGATAAAGACTTATTAATGAAAGTTCCTGTCAAAAAAATGTATTGTATTAAAAGGGCAGCTATAAAAAAAGCCAGTGTTGAGCAGCAAACAGGTATTTGAAGCTGCTGGTGTCTCTGGAGTCTCAAGAAGCTCTCCATACAGGCTGGCAGTTGTGCATAAAGATGCATTTCAGCCACTCCAAACCAAACCTCACAAAGAGAAACATTTACAGTGGGTTTAGAAATACATGAAGACTCATTTTTAAATAGTTTTATTCACTGACTAATGCCGTACTACAATGGATGGTCTAAATGGATGGATTTCTGGATGGTTGGTGAATGGCCACCACGTTCCAACAAGACTGCGATGTCAGCAAGGAGTTAGAGAGTGATGATTTGGGCTGGAATATTGGGAAGTGAGATGGAAGGTCCCTTTAGGGTCTCTGAGGGTATTAAAATGACTTTTGCAAGATATGTGAAGTTCATAACTGGCCATTTTCAGCTATGATATAAAAAGGAGGATAGTGCCTTCTGAAATACAATGCACTATGCACTATCCCATGCTGCAAGAAAACACCACAGCAATAAAACTGCTTGAAAATGTATTTCTACACCCACTGTAAATGTTTCTCTTTGTGAGGTTTGGTTAGTTGAGTCTAAAATGCATCTTTAAGCACAACTGGCAGCCTGCATGGAGAGGTTCTCAAGACTCCAGAGACACCAGAAGCTTCAAATACCTGTTTGCTGCTCAACACAGGCTTTTTTATAGCTGCCCTTTTAATACAATAATTTTTTTTTGACAGGAACTTTCATTAATAAGTCTTTATCTGACCGAGTTCTGCTGTGCTCTAAATCACTCACAAATCTTATGATAATTCGATAATCTCCATTCAGTTTCACAAAATATTAGTTATTCTCATGCCTTTTGCACAACATTGGACCATTTCATGCTTTTCATCTTCAGAAAGATCCTTCTTCCTCTCCATATTGCATGAGAACTGTGACTTACTTAATAATGTGGAACAGCCTCTAAGTAAGGTTTCCATAGACTTAAGTAGACCTGACAAATTATTTATCTGAGATTGATACCAGTTATCTAAAAATACATGGATAAATAAACAAACATACATTTTCTTAGAAAAACTAAAATCTAAATGTTTATTCTACTGAAATCTTACTGATATGTCACTTGCATAATAATTTGGAACGCAGTTTAAAATCTATACAATGTTTAACAGGAAGCCAATGCAGTGTTGACAGATCTGGGCTAATATGGTCATACTTCCTAGTTCTAGTAAGAACTCTAGCTGCTGCATTTTGTACGAGCTGTAGTTTATTTATCAGGCGAGCAGAACAACCACCCAGTAGAGCGTTACAGTAATCGAACCTTGAGGTCATGAACGCATGAACTAACTGTTCTGCATTTTTCATTGAGAGCATATGTCGTAGTTTAGATATATTTTTAAGATGGAAGAATGCAGTTTTACAGGTGCTAGAAACATGGCCTTCAAATGAAATATTGGTATCGAAGAGCACACTCAGGTTCCTAACTGACGACGAAGACTTAACAGAGCAGCCATCAAGTGTTCTGTGACAGTATTCTAGGTTATTAGGTGAAGAAGTTTTGGGTCCAAAAATTAGAATCTCCAAAAATTATCTTAATCTTTTGTGAATTGGTAAGTTTCGCCAGGGCGCGAAGAAATATAGAGCTGAGTATCTTCAGCATAACAGTGAAAAAACACCTAATGATATCTCCTAAGGGTTGCATGTACAGAGTGAATTTATATTTATATAGCACTTTTTACAATGTAGATTGTGTCAAAGCAGCTTTACATTGATAACTGGTACATTATTTTGGCTGCACAGCAAAATCCTGACTGGAAATCCTCACAGATACGATTTCTTTCTAAAAAATAAACATAGTTGTGATGATACTGCCTTTTTAAAAAATGTTGACAGAAAAGTGAGATTTGAGATCGGCCTGTAATTGACTAATTCTCTAGGATCTAGTTGTGGTTTTTTAATAAGAGGTTTAATAATAGCCAGCTTAAAAGTTTTTGGTACGCATCCTAGCGATAAAGATGAATTGACAATATTAAGAAGAGGATCTATGACCTCTGGAAGCATCTCTTTCAATAGCTTAGTCGGTAGGGTCTAACATACATGTTGTTGATTTTGATGATTTAACAAGTTTAGACAATTCTTCCTCTCTAAAAGCAGTAAATGAATTGAATTTTTTCCTCAGGGACACTACAATGCAATGTCTGACGCGATACTGTAGTAGACGGTTGCATGGTTATAATTTTTTTCTCTAATATTATCAATATTGCAAGTAAAGAAGTTCATAAAGTCATTACTGCTGTGCTCTTTGGAAACATCAGAAGTTGAAGCTGTTAATTTAGCCACTGTATCAAATAAACCCTTAGGGTTGTGTTTATTTTCTTCTAAAAGTTTTGACAAGTTACGACAATGAGTGGGACCTGACACGTGTTGTCTAACACCAATAGAGTTTAGAATGTCTGCAAATGCCAATCCCAATGCATCTTTTTATTATCTACATGGATAATAAAATCACCAACAACAAGGACTTTATCTGCAGCTAGTACTAACTCCGATATAAAATCAGCAAATTCTTTGAAGTCTGTATGGTGGCCTGGTGGCCTGTATACAGTAGCCAGCACAAATGTTAGCTTACATAATGTTACGTAAAGTACCATCACTTCGAAGGAATTATATTTGAAAGACTTTTGATTAATACTGTAAATATTACTATAAATTATAGCAGCACCACCCCCTTTGCCATTCTGACGGGGATTGTGTAATATAACTTTGAGGGCTAGACACATTTAAAGTAATCTAATCATCTGGTTTTAGCCAAGTTTCCGTCAAACACAGCACATCTAGATTATTGTCTGTGATAATATCATTTACAATAAGTGATTTTGAAAAAAGGGATCTAATATTTAACAACCCAAGTTTTATCATTTGTTTATTATTATTATCTCTATTTTTTATTTGTTGAGCATCAATTAAATTTTTACCATTAATTGGGTTTGGAAATTTTTTGTTTTTACTAATTCGGGGTACAGACACAGTCTCTATGTGATAATATCTAGGTGTAATGCTGTGTTCTCACCAAACGCGAATAGAGCGTCAAATTCGCGTCTACCGCGTCTTGTTTGCCGCTTGAACATTTTGAATGCATTTGCGCGTCTAGAGCGAAATAGTAAAAAACAAGCGTTTGAAGCGAAATCCGCTTCTTGTGGGAGGGACGAGTGCTAGGCGGTTGTTTGTTTGCAAGATGGCTGATGTTGATCGTGCGTTCATCGAGAGAGCGAGTATTATCATTTATCATTTATCATCGATAAACGTGTACGTGACTCAAAAGTGAAATGTGTATTTTCAACTTACCAGGTTGCCTAATCTCCTCACCGACACTCTTCCAAGCGAGGTCCTTTTTATTCCTGTCTCTATAGAAGTATGAACTTGTGTCATAAATTTCTGGGTGACTACTCACTGATAATATTAATATTCCTCGTTCCTCCATTTTGAATGAGTGACTCCGGGCGGGCCTGCCGCCACAGCAGCAAGCAGGCTCCTGATTGGTTAACGCGGCGCGAATTTACGCCAAAGTTCAAATTTTTCAACTCGGGCATCAGACGCGAATTCGCGTCAAACGCGTAAATGCACAAAAAGCACCATTCGCGCATAACGCGCGTATCGCGCGAAACGCTCAATTCGCGTCATTCACGCGAACTAGACGCGCGAATGAGGCGAATTTGCGTCTTCCGCGCCACGCTAAACGCCTCATTCGCACCGCGAGACCTTTATACGCGCGTAAACGCGTCTTTACATTGACTTAACATTGAAATCATTCGCGCCAGACGCTCTATTCGCGTTTGGTGTGAACACAGCATAAGAGTTTCTATGTGTTGGGAATTATCTGACTTCTGTAATGTGAGGCAGCTAGCAGACGGTCAGTTTAGCCAGACTGTCTGCTTCCTGACTTGGGCCCCAGTTTGTCATGTTTCAGTTCCAAGACTATGTGCCATATTACTAGAGAGAAGAGCATCTATTTTCAACAGGTCAGGTCTGCCCCAAAAACTTTTACAGTTTTCTATGAAACCTATATTATTTTGCAGACACCACTTAGACAGCAAGCCATTGAGTGATGATAATCTGCTAACTATCTCATCACTCCGACGAACAGGAAGGGGACCAGAGCAAATTACTTCTCCTGACATTGTACTTGCAAGTTCACACACCTCTTTAATGTTAATTTTAGTGATCTCTGACTGGCAAAGTCGACCATCATTAGTGCCGACGTGAATAATAATTTTAGAGTATTTATGATTAGCATAAGCCAGCACTTTTAACGTTGAAAAAGGAGCGCGTGAGAGACTGATGATGTTAGCTATTAACAAGCTAGCGAGATGCAAACGCGTTGTAAAAGTGTTTTAGATTAAAAGATTACAAGCTAGCGACGTCAGATTAATGTGGTAGGCCTGTAACAAGACACTATAACAAGGACACCTTAAAATAAAGTGTTGCATAGAAATGTAATATCAAAAATATCGGTTGCATTTTATTTTAAGGTGTCCTTGTTACACATTACATGTACGTACTATATTAATAACAGTACATTAGCATAATTACAAGTAACTAACCCGAAACCCCTAACCCTAACCTTTACCCTTTAGTAAGTACATGTACTTAATTAATATAATTTAGTATTTATTTGTGTAATTACAGTGTAACAACATCACCTTAAATAAACTGTAACCCCTTTCTAAACAACACTCCTCTATTATTTAATCCCCCCATGTTTAAATATAATGCCTATTAAAATGTCATGTCATGTAACATGTATGTTCAGTTTTGGTTTCATTTCACTGTGTTCTGTTCCTGTTTCGCCTGCCCTAGTTCCTAGTTATTTTCCTTGATTGTTAATTAATCCCTGACACTTGTTTCTGTTCAGTTTGATTATCCTGTTCATGTATTTAAGCCCTGTGTTTCCTTAGTTCCCTTGTACGGTGTCATCTATGTTAAACGTAGTTGTATGTTTTCTCCTACAATCTCCTACAACTACACCTGTGCCAACCATCACCCCGCTGCATAGATAATGATGCCAGAGCCCTCCGCAGACAGAGAGCCTGAGTCTGCTACAATTCTTGAGTCAGCATCAGGGAAAAGGACAGAGCCAACCATCGTGCCAGAGCACTAGCCCCATAGAAGTCTGAGCTGGTGCATGGGCCAGCTAAATCAATTGCTGCCATGGGAGTACTAGTGGAGATTAAGAGAATGGAGGAAGACCCCGTTCACACTCCTACCACTGAGGTGAGTTGCTGCTGACCTCTGCAGGTCCTTTGCGACATCTCGCGCATGAAATGGCATTTGAATTTGGAAAAGAAATGCGGTGGAGAATAGTGACTGGATCTAACACCTTAAGATGATGCACAGCTCATATCTCTGTCGCTGTAAGATACCGAAAGCGAAACCACACACAAAACACTGGCTCTCTCACTCTGTATGACGTGACAGACATCTAGTTGTTCAGTACGGTTCCGTTCACACAGCGCAAATATTCAGAGAATGCAGTTGTGAGTCCTGAAAATTTATGGGTGTGAGTTTGGTTATAGAATGCGGTTGTCACTCCCGTAAATAACCGTACTGTGTGTGAACGTAACCGTATTAAGGACTCAAATACAGGACTGACAACCGTATTCTGCTGCTGTGTGAACGTGGCCTTAGTTTCTTTGGTTATTGGTAATTAGTTTCTCACACCTGTTTCTGTTCAATTTGAATGCTTTTAAATTTACAGCAAAATATCTGAGTTACTTTTTCAAATAAGTAACAAGTAAGTTACTTTGTTTTCCCATGTATTGTCTGGCACCACTTCTGTCTCCATGTTGAGAGAAATCAGAAGTGCAGAGGTGTTGTGTGCACTGTGTAAACATGATGGTTATTGTAGTTCTAGACTAATGTGAGCATGCATTTACTCATCTGACTTGAACAAAAAGTCACAGTTCTGTCTCTTTTGTTTTGTTTTTTTTACTTTTATGTTGAAGTGCCTTCTCTGTTATCATTGTTTCCATGTTCTCTTCCTGTTTGGTTTCTGTCTCCCCTTGCTGTCATATTAGTTGCTATAGTTACCATCATTGAACATACCTGCAGTTAATTAGCTACTCATTGTTCTGTGTATTTAAGATCTTGGTTTTCAGTTATGTGTTAGTTGATGTATGCTGTTGGTGGAGCATGTTTGTATTTTGGGTCTGATGTTCCTGTTTATTCATGTGGAGTTTTGTCATTAAATGTGCGTGCAAGTGGATTCTCGCTCTGCCTTGTCTCTCGGTATTGTTACAGAACAACTAAACCAACTATGAATTGATCCGCACAGATCATGTGCCTTCATCAGGGGAAACGGACGATTGAGGAATATACCATAGATTTTATTGAACTGGCACACAACTTCAATGGACACGGTATGTCTTATGATTTTTTTTTTTTTCTTTTTTCGTGGGGGTCTTTCTGAGCCACTCAACTCGGTTATGCCATTACATGACCCTAATTGGACTCTGGAACATTATATCAATTTGGCATTACAACTAAGTGGCTCTGAATTTACTGTGGTGTTGTGGAGGAGTAATGTGACATCCACTCTGTACCCACTACATCAAAGTCACCAATTGTCACAGCAACCACCTCAAAGTCTCGTCCTAAGATGGCCACCATTCCAGAGCCTCGTCACGTGTCCGCAGATCTTCCAGAGCACTCAGCCGAGATGGCCGCCACGCCTGAGCCCTCAGATCGCAACGCTGGCCATTATAACAATAGCCATTCGGAGTGTTTGGGCTATGCACTATGCTACAGTTGGAGTTCACCCCAATGCCCGCTCCAGTCCATGAATCTGCTCCAGAGCCCACTCCAGTCCATGAATCTGCTCCAGAGCCCACTCCAGTCCTTGAATCTGCTCCAGAGCCCACTCCAGTCCATGAATCTGCTCCAGAGCCCGGTCTAGTCCATGAATCCACTCTTGAGACTTCTCCAGTCCATGAATCTGCTCCAGAGCCCGCTTCAGCCCATGAGTTCACTCTTGGGCCCACACCTCTCCTAGAGTTTCTTGTCTGTCCTGACGCAACCACAGAGGCCAGTTCTAACCTCTCCGTGCCTTTTGTTACAGTTTTGCCAGATCTGCTGTGGTGGTCATCTGCTCCGCCGTGGAGATCTTCAGCCCCGATTGCACTGCTGTGGTGGTCTTCTGCTCCACCGCGGAGGTCTTCAGCCCCAACTGCACTACTGTGGTGGTCATCTGCTCCACTGTGGGGGTCTTTTGCAAGGCCCACTGCCCAGCCTGCTGGTCAACTGCTCTGCCCTAGTCTCCAGGCCCTCTTCTGCTCCACGGGCCTGGCCCTCTATCCCCCGAGTCCTCCTCCTGGACTTCTGTTTTTTAGGAGGTTCTGGAAGTCACTCCTTTGAGTGGGGGCTATGTCACGATCCCAGTTCTGTCTTTTGTTTTGTATGGACTTATGTTGAAGTGCCTTCTGGTATCATTGTTTCCATGTTCTCTTCCTGTTTGGTTTCTGTCTCCCCTTGCTGTCATATTAGTTGCTATAGTTACCATCATTGAACACACCTGCAGTTAACTGGCTACTCATTGTTATGTGTATTTAAGATCTTGGTTTTCAGTTGTGTTAGTCGTTGTATGCTGTTGGAGCATGTTTGTATTTTGGGTCTAATGTTCCGGTTTATTCATGTGGTCATTAAATGTGCGTGCAAGTGGATTCTCTCTATGGCTCGTCTCTCAGTATTGTTACAGTATTCCTCAATGGATAAAACCAGTGGAAATACAAATTCAGAATATTACACAATCCTGCAATATGATAAATAACATAAAATATAATTCATTATTTTTATCTCACTCGACTTTATTAACCAAGAGATGTATTCAAGTTTTTATGTAATATACATTTTTCATGTAGCTTTTTTTTTTTTTTTTTTAATCGGTTACCAGATAGGATAAAAACATGAGCACCATGTCAGTAACCCATAATTGATATCAATAGAGCTTTAGCTTAGCATGATGCTAAGCTAACAATGCGACAATCTAAGCATAAAAATATGGCACAAACACATATCAGGCAAAATTTTATAAAATGCTTTTTAATTGCACGTAGGACTATTTATGCTTCTCAGTTTTGAGTAAAATGTTTGTTACTGCCTTTTAGTATCAACCAGCTTTGCAGCCATAAAGCAACATATTAAAAACAACTCAGAAGATCTTCATAACCGCTGGTTACGAAGTTTAAATGAAAACAATGAAATACATTATTCCTTCTACAGTAGTATTAGACCAGAGTATCTAATGTCAAGTCTAGTTAAATAAGTGAATCCCTGGGGGCTGCTAATGAACTGACCAATACTTTCTACTATCCTTTTTCTATGGAGAGCCACTGCGGTTTAGTAGATAAACTTACAACAAGTCACTGTGTTAATCTCACTGTGTTTGTGCACATGTATGCATTTACCACAAATACTGATAAATAGGAATGTGAGGCTCCAGCCCATTACAGCTTATGAGGAGGTAGCTGGAGGAGGAGAGTATCCATCACGGCTGGCTGAGGGCGTCTTGGGTCAGCGCTGCAGGACTGAAACCTCTCACCGTGCCTGGCACCTGCTTGAACGGACAGGGGTGGAAACCGTGCAGCACACGCCCCAACTAGCCTTGAGAGAAGCAGCCAGGACAGAATGTACGCAGAGCCTGAGCACCCTCTATTTCATCTGAGCCTCTCCCCCAGCTCACAATGCTTGGAAGCAGAGCAATGAACAGTGTTTTGGGAATGCATTCTTGAAACAGCCCTGGGTTACATTTTATTTTAATAGTCCACATTAAACCACATTTAGACATATTAGCTATAAGTAACTATGCAACTTAATGGGTTGGTTAGAATAAGTTGGCATGTAGTTGTAAAGTTACTTATAGTCAGTAGAATGTCTGTTGGGGATCATCAAAATAAAAATGTTTTTAGCAGATATTCAGCAGACAGTCTACTAATACTCTCATAAGAGTTAGTTGACATGTAGTTGCAAAGTTACTTATAGTTATAGTTAACTGTGCTTTGTTTTTTTTAGGTCTTTTTGAAATGTTAGCAAGTTTACAAGAGTCTTAGCCTACAAGTTCAAGGTGTGAGTAGAGTTATAGATCTTCACAATGACTCATAAATTGTGAAGTGGCTTGACGTTTTTATTAAAGCTTCCCCATATTAGATCAAGCCGTGTTTAACAGCCACAATAATTCATGCGGATAGCGAACAATATAAGATCGGTTAAACTGACTTTTTGTTGATGTTACTGTAAAAACACTTTTTTTATTATGGCTTTGTTTCCATGGAATCATCATAAAATTTAGCAGATACAGTACATGGAGGAAAAGTATTTGGTAGCACTTTATTTCAATGGTCCACTTTAGACATTCTACTAACTATAGGTAACTTTGCAACTACATGTCAACTAGCAGTCATAAGAGTATTAGTAGACTGTCTGCTTATATCTGGTGACACTTTATTTTTATGGTCCCTCAACTGACATTCTGCTAACTATAACTTTGCAGCTACATGTCAACTTATTCTACTAACCCAAACCCTGACCCAAACAGTCTACTAACAGTCTACTGATAAACTAATGAGAGTTAGTTGACAGTTACAAAATTACTTATAGTTTGCGTTACTTAATTTTTCAGTCTTTGCAAATACACTCAAAAAAATGAACTGTTGGATTTACTTAAAAAATAAGTGTCAAGTGGTTCCACGCAACAATATTGAGTAATTTGTACAAAAAACTATTTAGTTGAATTAACAAAAGAATTCAAGTAAAGCTGACAAAATTTCTTTGAGTAAATACAAATCATTTGAACGTCACTGTTACATAATATTTAAATGTGCAGTTTACTTAATAATATGTTGATTTTTTTTTAATAATCATTTAAATAAAAAGGATACAACATATCAGAATGCAACCCCAAAATGCATTCAAAAAATAACTAATTGAACAGACTCAATCAAATGAGTGCAGGAATTTAATCCTATATACATATAAGCGCTCACAGCCTAAACACAGGCGGCACTCTTCTGCATGATGGTAACCACAAAATTCAAAAACATTACAGAAACTACTCTAAATGTCCAACATAACTGAACATTAAACACTAACATAAACTAACAACATCTTTCCCTTTACTGAAAAACACATAAAATAACACTTTAATCCCTAAATTTACTCTCCTAATGCAGTCCCTTGCAAAGCATGCTGGGAACTACGGATCCACTGCAAAGTTAGTTATGTCAACAATAATCTGTACATTTCACACAGCAATGTTAAGTTGACTGAACAAACACTTACTAAGTAAAGCTGACAATACTCAATTTTAGTAGAAACGACGCAGTTAAATTACGTTCATGTAGTTACATGAGTTTTTTAAGTAATGTGAACAAGAGTGGTTTGAGTGAAACTAACAACAGTGAAAGTTCATTTTTTTGAGTGTAGGTTTGATATGTTTGTTTTTGGTGCAATGTTTTTTTATATAATTTTTTATTTGCAATACAAGTAGTAAAAGGCAACTAAGAAGCTAATACCTTAAGAAGCTATTTCTACCTGACCTAACCCTTAAAAATGACTTTCATTGGTGTAACCTGGTGTGATAAAATGATTATAAAATTAGTGATATTAAATCACATTTTTGGATTGATTACAACAATTTAACTTAGATTTTATTACATTAAATAAGGTTACCTGACCTTATCTGTAATCATTTGTGTGGTTGAAAATGTATTCTCTTCATTAATCTTTTGGAATTTTTTGTTGCATTTTCATTTTTTACTTTTATTCCTTGTTAACGTTCACTTTCTTTCCTTGAAGTCTACACATAACATTTGGACATGATTGTCCAATTTTACAAAACAACACATTTTATAATATCTCTGTTATGATATATGACACTGATTAAACATTTGGAGGGTGATTAACTTGGATTTCAGACTATGAGGCTCAGGAATGCCACAAACAGGGTAGAAAAGGTCATTTGTTTCATGTTTCACGATGTGAAATACAAGTTGGATAAGGCAGAGGATCAACCTGTGTCAAAAAAGACCACTAACCACAGACTGCCTTGCATTTCCTAAAGCCCCTCTGACAAGACACTGTAAAACCTGTAGCACATCATTCACTGCTCATCCACTGTACCCTATTAACTCTTCTTATTACTGAACACCACAAAAAAAAAAAAAACATCTGCTCTGCTTTGTTTTTACTTCAGTAGGTCTCACTAGAATAGGTACCTATAAACTTTAACCATTGTGCTCTACTTTTAAACTGCTAAAAACCTTTATGATGCACCATATGATCAGACATCAGGTGATAAGGACAGTTCACTGCATGTGATGCTGAAAATGCCTAAATACTTGGTTACACTATTTCAATGGTCCACTCAAGACATTCTACTAACTATAGATTAGTACA
Source organism: Chanodichthys erythropterus (assembly GCF_024489055.1). Classification (NCBI taxonomy): domain Eukaryota; kingdom Metazoa; phylum Chordata; class Actinopteri; order Cypriniformes; family Xenocyprididae; genus Chanodichthys; species Chanodichthys erythropterus. Next base: position 16,786,250 of record NC_090236.1, on the reverse strand, counting down.
AGTAGCATTGGTGATACTGTTAAGATCTATACAACACCTCATAGAATCATGCAGCAAAAGACCAAGTGACAGTTTTGAAACAACAGGTTAACCGTTTTACATTTTAATGATAGGTCCCCCTGTTAAAATTTAATTACAGTGTTTCCTGGTTGTACCAACGTAATACTTTCTCGGAAAACTCTAAATTCTTATGTAACAAATCATTACTTACTGTTGACATTCACAAGAATTTCCCCCATTCAGTCAGCACATAAAGTATTGAGGGTCTGAGAAATACTTGTAACTCAGTGTATTTCATTTTACTCAGCAGGTATCATTAGCAATTAATAAATCAGCAAATCTAATCACCAAATAAATGATTACATTATGCATACATTCTCTAAGCATGAGGCAAATAACAGCCCATTCTTTCCCCCTTTCTGCCAACCTTAAGAGGGTCAACTTACAATGTAAAATCAGGTGCCTTCATCCAATGATGCAAAGATGTTTACAATTTTTTTAAAAAAAAGGTGGTGAGTGTTTGTGTATGTGTGTGTGGGGGGGGGCTTTTAAAAATATAGTTTATCACACATGTGCCACTATGTCACTGGCTTATGCATCTCGAAAGCTCACCGAAAAAAACAGAAGTTTGAACCAAAACCGTTTCCTAAAAAAGAAGAGACCCAAACCATGCCTTTCACAGCGCTCCTCCCATCAGATAGCACGCTCTCGGTCATACATCATCTCCTAATTCTCTCGTCTGGGTTAAGGTTAGGCAGACAAGGTTTTGGCAGGTAGAACTCCTCTGAGTTAGCCTCACTGCACTCCATCAACACCGCTTACAATCATTTGTTTTCCCACTTTCTGCTCTATCCAAGCCCTTCTAATGAAGTTGTCATTTTCTCCTGGGCAGACACAGCCAGCGTTCCCTTGCTCTGCTGAGGAAAGGGTGGGAGTTGAATAAAAAAAGAAAGAAAGAAAGAAAGAAAGAGAAAGAAGAAAACATTAACTTCAGTTCCAAGGCATTCTACAATGCATTAGGTCATGAGAATTTAATCATACGCCGCTCAAATGATGAAATAAGTCAACGAAAGGGCCAAGGTTGAGCTTCACCATTGGTCACTCAAAGGTCATCTCCATCTTTGGAGAGAGGGATGATAAATAACTGGGGCAAAACAGTATTATTAAGTTTCTTCCTCACTTGTAACAGTAGAGCAAATTAGCAGTCCTCAAAGACAGTCCAGGTTCCAGAATGAGTTTGCTCAGCTTCTGGGAATTCTGGCTGACAGATAGAAAAAGTGCACGGCGCTTGAGGAATGGCTGTATCCAGTCGCCGAAGTTATTTTTGTTTGTCGAAATTCAGAAGTGGGCCTGTTACCCTGGAGGCAGCTCGTGTTTTCCATGTAGCTCAGCGACTTGGCAGGGTCTAGATCCTTGGTTTCCCACTCTATCCCCCCTTCCCGCTGGCCCTCTCCCTCTCTCTGTCACTCTCCTCAAGCAAAGTATCCCCCAACCTCCCCCTGCAGGAAAGAGAGCGTAGCCTGCCGTGGAGACAGACTGACTGCGCAGGCGGCTCGGCAGATGTACGGAAGATAAGTTTGTGTTCGTAAGCTGGGCCGTGACCCTCAGCAGCAGGACACTGACCAGATCCTGTCAGCGAGAGGGCAGAAGGGAGCCCGGCACAGCCGCCACCCTCCCCCATAGCTGCGGCCTCATCCTCCGACCGGCCCTCCTGCCACCCAGCCTATCGTGGCCCCGCGGGGAGGAGGGAAGCCCCGTGGAGCCGGCGCTTTCCTCTACGGCAGCACCGCAAGGCTCCCTAACACCTCCTCCGACCCCGCAATCTCTCTCAGTCTCTGCCGACACACAATGATGGGCTGCATCATTTCCCCTCTCCCTGCCGAACTAATGGATGGAGACGTGTGACAGCGACGCCGGAGTACTTTCGAAAACAACCTATCAGCAGTTTCTCATGGCTATTTTGCTTCTCAAGCTTTTGCTTGCAGTTGAAGAGCATTAAAAACTCACCGAGAATTAAAAAGTGTCTGGTTTCAAATGTTTCAAATGTGAATTTTCTTAAAAGTTGCAAACATACTACATTACACAGAGAAAGCTCTTTTTTGATACCCAAAACCATACCTTGTGACTGTATCCAAGTTATGTATTTCAGAATTGTACATATACTAATCATGCAGTTAGCTAACAATGTATTAGTTTAAACAATGGGTAAGACTAAACAATGGGTAAACTAGTTGCTTATTAGCATTCATATTTCTAGGATATTGGCTGTTTATTCGTACTTATAAAGCATATGTTAATGTCTTATTCTGCATGACCATATTCTACATCCCTAAATCCTACCCAATACCTAAACTTAACAACGACCTCACTAACTATTAATAAGCAGTAACTAGGAGTTTATTAAGGCAAACGTCTTAGTTAATAGTTCATTACTAGTGAGAATTGGACCTTAAACTAAAGTGTGACCAAACAATGTATTAATTTAAAGCAGAAACAATGAGCTCAGTTAAGTAAAACATGTTGTTAGTGGCTAATTTGTATGAATTTGTAAATCTCATTCATGCTTTTCTTTGTTTATGCCCTACTGATGATTAGGTTAAGAGAAGAAAGGAGTGGATCTTCATGCTTACTTTAGAAAATCATATTAAATCACCACCTCATTCAATAGTTACTTTTTCTCATGAGACCGGGTTGGACTTTTGGGGTCTTATCTGAGATTTGGGGGTCTTTGGATCCTCTTCCCAGGCTACTGAGATACTAAACACAGTCACGCCGTCACTGGAACATTAATGTGGCAGGCGTTCCCGATGACTTCCTGACTCTGTCTATGAGCAGAGATCAGTTGGGACACAGGACAAGATGAAAGCACTGGCACAACTTGAAATGCCAACGGGAAGTATTGAAAACACTGCTTTGAAGTGAACCTAATTGGGCTTTCAACAGTTACATCTGCTTGATAGAGTTTATTTAAAGCACTGTGGCCTGATTAATCACAATGCAGTGGAGCTCATACTGACTGGACTGTATCTTACCTTGCCTTTCGAAAGGGATTTAGCTCAAAAGGGAGTTCATCTTGAAGCCAAAAAATGTGCATTCCAAGAAAACAGTGGGACTAAAATAGTAGCTTTATCAGAGGTGGCTATTTTTCATGTGCTCTTTTGACCACATGGAATAAAGTCCTATTCAACAAGTGAGAGCAAGAAGGAAGAGTCTTGTAATAGTTTATTCCTTAATGTTATATGTGAGTTGAACTGTGTTCTGGGGGAGATTATTGATTTGTCCCTAATGATTGCAGAGTGTTTTGAAGAACGTGGGAAATTAACAAGCTGAAATTAAACAAGAAAAATCAGGAAATAGGTCCAACATCAGAACAAAATACCGTTTGACAATGTGACAGCTTTGGCAGTTTTTTTGAAATGTTGTACTTTGCACTCTCAGTACCGTGGTGTGGATATTATTTTTAAAGATTTCCCACAAGACAAGTCCAGCAGCATTTCTAAAGCAACACGAAAGACAAAATATACATTTTGCAGGGACACAGAAAATTATAGAAACTTTTAGTCAACTATTTTTATGGCTCTTTTGTAATATTACTCATGACAAAAGCTTTTTATATAGCAAAAGTGTATATAACCTGGTATTTTAAAATACTTTAGTCTAGCTAGTACCTAGTTATTACCCAGTTTTTTATAATTACTATAGTATGTACCTGGGGAACAGGACTGTAAAATAAAGTGCTACCATCACATTTTTACTTAATGCAATTACTTGAGCAAGCCTCCCTCCCATAAATGTTGTTTAGACTTGTTCATAGAAAACAACTGAAATACTGATGGCCAATTTACAGCCCTAAGGCCCTGTTTACACCTGGTATTAAGAAGCATTTTCGTCAATCCAATCACAAGTCAACAACACTAAATACTAAGGGAGTAACGGAACACAAAAGTCATGGTTCGGAATCGGTACATACCTCGGTTTTGCTATAAATAATGCTATAAATTATGTAGGGAGCCCTTTCTTGAATATTATACTACTATAATATTAAAAGGTTAACAATTGAGCCCAAACTATTAGCTTAAATTCAATCGCCATTTACTGTATTTTTAGATATAATAATCAACACTCAAATAACAAATTGTATGCCAACATGTGAGCTGCACATAAGGCAGTTTTTGCATTAACTTCTAAATCTAATTATAAAATTATATTTTACTCCAATATGTTGTTGAAATATAATCATTCATACGCAGTGGTTGTCATTTTTTACGAGATTTATTAAAACATACATTAAATTATCAAGACTAAGTCAAATGTAATAAATATATAGGCTAATACAGTGCATATATTAAAGGGGTGGTTACATGCGATTTCACTTTTTTAACTTTAGTTAGTGTGTAATGTTGCTGCTTGAGCATAAACAGTATCTGCAAAGTTACAGCGCTGAAAGTTCAATGCACACGGAGATATTGTCTTTTAAACTTATGGCAGTTTATTGCCTACAAAAACGGGTGGTTTGGACTACAACAAGCTTCTTCCCGGGTTGGTGACATCATAAACCCTTGCTATTAACATAAACACTGTCCCCGGGAACACGCAACAAAGTGGGCGAGGCCATGTGGCGCAGCATAATGAAAGCGGAAGAGTTGTTTACACCGAACGCGAGCTGTGCGACGCGACGCGTCAAAAGATATAGAACCCGTTATAATCTGTGATATTTTCTACACTGGATGCGGCGCTGAAGACAGATTCCTGAATCTACACGAGTTTAATGCTGGATTTACACAAAGACTTTTACTGAAAGATGAAGCAGTTCCCACTTTAAAAGCAGAAGCTGCTGTTTATCAGCCCCAAACTGTAAGTACGTTTTATTGTTTGTCTTTTAAACGTAATGTTATAGTTCTGTTGCTATTTTTAATGCCTCTAGGACATATACAAAGAGCAACTCGTTTTTGCTAGCCAGTTAGCTAAATTCTAGTGCAACAAACACCAACAAACTTCTATGTTCATAGACAAACAGTTGTTCATGCTATAAATTAAACGCTACCTTTACAAAAATGCGACTACTCAGTCATGTATTCGGCAAACAGGAAAGCTTTAATCAGGATAAAACTGTATATTGAAAGCTAACAAACAGCAGTGACAGCTTATCTAAACACTTTGACACAAATACTAAATGAAATACCATTCATAAACATCCTTCAAAAGCCGCGATTGCAGAGGTTCTACTTTTTCCTCTTCATCTGGGTCTGATTTGGCTCAATTTGATACAGCAATGTAGGCGCTATTATTTACTTTCCACCTAAGCGCGTAACTACGAATGGTAAGGGGCGTGGTGTTTCCGGACGCTTCAGCGAATCACGACAGACTGGGCCAGTAACCAACCTGCTGACCAATCTGAGCACATTGCGTATGTCGGAGGGAGTGGCTTCATAGAAGCAGGAAGTCAAACGAGCCGTTCATATGACAGTGGAAACAGAGGTGTAGAATTAAGATAAAATATATGAAAAATACAACATTTTAAAAAAACGAAGCATTAAGACATGTTAAACTGTGCCCCCAAAACACAATCAAGCCTAGAAAAAAAACATGTAACCACCCCTTTAAGCGAAAGTGTTCATTTCTCTGGCAAACTAACAAGCTGTGAACACTTCTCTGAGGTACATGCTACGTGACACATAAGCTGTTTTACTGATGTTTTTCCGCTGATTAAGCACTGATTGAGTGATTACACGAGATATGACCGTTTCAGTAAGTTGTACTGTATCTTTCAGCATACCTTCAGATGTTCATTCATGTTTATTCTGTAACTAGTATTAAAGAGGAAGAAATGATTGCCTTCACTGGCGTTCTGTGCTGCCGGTTGAACTGAGGCACCTATACAGTCACGTCACATCAAAGAGTGACAGAACGGCATTTTCAATTTAAATTTTGTGATTTCATGGGCAGAATTTGAAGGATGACACTTTGTTTCTTATAGAAAGTAACAAAATGCAGAGCTTATTGTGATTATTGGTGGTTAGGCTACATCGCTGTATTCGTCGTGTACTGCTTTCGTCTTATCCACCTGTCTTTGTCCATTGTCGTAATACACTCGGAAACCAAAGTGTTCCCAAACAGGAGACCTTAATGTTGTAATGTAATGCATTCGGTACACACGTGCACCTTACCGAAAGCTCTGTACCGAAATGGTTCGGTACGAAAACATTTACCGTTACACCCCTACTAAATACAGGTGTAAATGGGGTCTAAAACATTTTGAGCTTGTCCACTTTCAAGCACTTCTAGAGGTAGTCGAAATTGCATTTGACTGGACTGCTTTCGTAGTGTAGATGCTCATGTGGTCAAATGCATTTAAAAAGTCACAAAAGACCATCTACTCTCTGCCTACTACTTACCTGATGCTTAAACATTATGGGAAGCATGCTAGACAGATGGGATTAAACTTTGTCAGCTGAAGACCCAAGTTTGGTTTGAAGGCGAAATATGTACCAAGCACAATGTTTTCTCACGATTCCTGATTTCTAACATGCACTCACAGCATTCGGTGTGGTCTCGTGGCTTTCAGAGCAGAAACGAAAACTGCTGCTCTATGTATGTTTTCTGTCATCTCGTTTCGCGTTTAAGTTGCATGAGTTTATGTCATCCAGTAGATTGAAAGATATAAAAAAGCACAAATAGTATATTTACCCATCCATAGACCCTTCCCCTCAAAGAATTCAGGACAAAAGTGGTCGAAAGTGGACAATATAGATTAAATCACAAGATGTAAATGGGAATGTCTCCCTCGTCTACTTGTGATCTGATCAACCAAAATGCATCTTATTACCAGGTGTATAGGGCCTCATTTGTCACTGCACAGTATAAAACCATTACCTCACTATAATTACTTGTCCATTCCTTCAACTTTTCACATTGTTGTCATTTGATAAAATCATTTGATATAATTTGATAAAAGTTTGGCTTGGTTAGTCTTTAACTCAATTTGTCAAAGAAAGTTCCTAGGACAGGATGAATTTAACAAACATAGGATTTTATGAAACGTATGTGATAGCCTACTAAGGATTGTGGAGCCATTGAAGAAACATGTTCAGATAATTCTGGCCAATAGCAACACAACAGATGCATGACAGCTGCTTACCTCACTACAAACATTTCTTTCAGCATCCAAAATCCACACTTATTGTTGCCCCGGGAGAATGGAGGGTCTCAGAGCCAAGCTGGGTCTGGACTCTCTCCTCCATCACAGGCTGTACACCACATTTTTTACTTCCTTCTACTCTCTGTGCTAATTATTTAACTATGAGGACTAGTGAATGTGATATGTTTAGATATGGATAATAGATCTGGGTAATATATTGCTCCCTCCTTGTGGTAATGGTAAAGCAGTGTTGCTTCAGCAACATTTTCCAAACATCTGACAAATGACACACAACCTGAAAGTGTTTAGCGTTCACAAGAGTAAACCTACCATTGTTTAACACCATCAACACAGTCATTTATCCTGTGTTACCTTCCTAAAACAGGCAAATGAAATGTAATCTGTATTCTGTAATCTTAAAATGTATCTGTAATGAGCAAGAACTCATGTAATCTGCCCCTAGAGAAGAGAGCAAATCTGTAAAATGCAAACATGGGAGGTTAAACAAGCATTATTAGAAAGTTACAGAAGTAACTGTTCTTTTAGTGAGATTCTAATACAATTAAAAGATGTTTTATAATTGTATGTATATTTATAATAGCTGTCAGTCGTTCAAAATATGTGAAAAAAAAATTAAACATAAAAAAAATAAATAAAAATAAATGTTCACAATCTTAATCCTACTATTAATATATCAATTTTTGCTGATAAAAGGATTACATTTTATTTTACGGTGACGTAGTTACATTGTACTTACTCTAATAAGTACCGAGTAACATCAGTAAACTACATGTAGAGTTACAGTTAGTATTAGGCTTTGGTTTAGGGTAATTATGCATTTCTACTTGTAATTACGCATAATTTACTGTTATTACATAGTAAGTACATGTAGTATTATGTAACTACGTCACCTTAAAATAAAGTGTTACAGAGAAAACAAAAACATAGCTTCAGTGGCCTGTGATCACAATTAATATTTATAATATGTGATGTTATTGTCATTTGCTGTAAGCACATTCCAAAATTCAAAAGCACCTCAATTTCTGCTGAAAAAAAAAAAAAAAAAACATATAACTATAAACTGTGACTTTCTTCTCAATAAACTCCTAATTTACTGCTTATTAATAGTTAGTAAGGTAGTTGTTAAGAATGTAGAATAGGGTTATGCAGAATAAGGCATTAGTTTGTGCTTAATAAGTACTAATAAATAGCCAATATTCTATTAATATGCATGCTAATAAGCAACTAGTTAAAAGACACTAAAATTAAGTGTTACCTAAATGCTATACCTTTCATTTTTGGGCTAGTGCCACTTTTCATTTTATGGAGAGAGTGAAAATATCACAGTAAAAACAAAACAAAAAAACAGACAATGGGACTCAGTGCCTATAGTTGCATCTGAGTTTTATGGAACTTAGATGCAACCAGGACCATGAATAAACTTTTATAGAGCTCATTTAGTAGACTTGATGCTTAAGCAGAAAGTGACAGTAAAGGCTCTGTGAAGGTACATATATTTTGTATTTGTTCTTTTTACTTTAATGTGACACAACTGCTTTAACTTTGTAATTGTCATTGTGAAAAATGGATGCTCTTAAAGTAGCATTTTCGGCAACTAAACCAATTCATGTTTCATTTCCAATTCTGATAATGAATTACAAGGCTCCTGTGAGGGTGTTCTGTTGAAGTTTACACTACATTAGCAGCACACCAGAAACTCAATTCCCAAATGTTATGGGAATTTTTCAACTGCTCTCTCTTGAATCTATCAACATGAACATTCTGAAACAAAATCCTTTGGAATAAAACTGACTTTACTAGAGGCTATTATGAATATAAAAATTAAAATCAAGCTAGGTGCCTCTTTTCCCAAGCCTGTTCAAAGTAGTTAGAACACAATATTCCTGGTTATTTTTCCCATAGGTACACACCATGGATACTCAACATGCCAAAAAATATTATGCACAAACATTGTGCACCAAAGGTTTAAAACCCCAAATAAAAGCCAAAACAAAAGGTTGTGGGAGTCGCAAGTCAGAAAAAAAAGATAAATAATGAAAAAAAAAAAAAAAAGATACATCTTTGGGTTGATGTGGTTTTCTAATGAAATCAGATAGAGTGGAATTACGTTTTATGGCAGGACACTGTAACTTCTTACATTATACTAAACGTTTTTAATATTATATGAGCATTTTAAAATGATGAGTAGTTTCTGATGGAATCATTGTTGGACAATATTGACGAAACATACAGTATAATTACATTACCTGATATTTAGCTGACTGTGCTATAGTTGTGCAAGATAAATCACAACTGATATGCCTATAGAAAATACTGGTTACCCTTTATTTTGATGCTCCCCTTTAGATATTCTGTTGACTATACATGATTTTTCACCTACATGTCAGATAACTCTCATTAGAGTATTAGGTGAATTTTAGTAGACTTTTAGGGGTAGGGGTAGGGTTAGTAGAATAAGGGGTTAAGGTTAGTAGAGTAAGCTACAAGATATTTACTTGCAAAGTTACTCATAGTCAGTAGAATGTCTGTTGGGGGAGCATCAAAATAAAGTGTTAGCAGATTTTAAGCAGACAGTTTACACTCTACTAAAACTATTATGAGAGTTAGTTGATATGCAGTTGCAAAGTTACAGTCAACAGAATGTCTAAATGGGATCATTAAAATAAAGTATTACCAAAACCCTTTTAAAAAGTTGTCCCTTTGCTATATGATGACACCATCAAAACCCAACTCACTCAAAAAAGAATGACCAATATTCTGATTTATAACTTTCCACCTACTACCGTGCCCTGCTCCTGACATTACTGACACCATTATAGTGAGTCTGTCTGGCCTCCCACTGCACTCATTTCTTAGAAAAGAGCAAACATTCTATGGCAGGCTTTAAAAGGCTGGTATTGACACTAATATGAAGTGTTCAAATATAGCCTGAATGTATTTACCTCACACTTGCTGCACTTTAATGTTTAATCCCTGATTAAGCGTCAGACAACACAGGTAAATAGACTATTGTATTCAAGACTACGTCACACTGAAAGGTGTGAGGGTGTGAGCGTCTGTGAATGTGACCTCTACTGTACACACACGTCTTGTTAGATGAAAGAGAGTAAGAGGGCATCTACAGGTAAGAGGTCAGCAACAGGTGAAATGTGAGATGTCCATTTAGCTGCCATAGGAATGAAAGCAATGGAAATAACCCTTATTTTTGAGTCATCCATGTCCATACTTTTTGATTAATGACCTTAGCAAGATTAGACACCATATTGACTTTAATGGAGTTGAAAATGAGACTGTGAGGGATAGACTTACAATCTTTACAATAGCAGACTGTATAAAGTTCACCGATCACATAATTTTCACAATTTTTAAAATGGTTTTATATAGTTTTTATCTACTGAAGGGTTTTTTCACCAATACATTTGATCAACTGAGCAATTAGCAGCCTAAGAGATGTGGTAATGTCAGCGTGGTATATAGTTTGAAGATGAAAATACTCAAATTTTTCTCTCAATTAAATAAAAGGGAGCCTCTTTGACTCATGATATACTGCTAAATAAACAAGAAAGCTGTTTAAATGGCAACACAATCTAAGTGATACATTAAGGAGTTGCCCAGACAAGATTCTCTTCATGGATTTGTAGACATAGGCTTCAAACTGGTGCCATTAGGTATGAAATTCATCATCAGTTGGCTTTTGGTGTGTATTGATACACTAAAACTACCCAATGACGCAGATAAACTCTGTCATGCTCTTTTATGAGAATGTAGAGAAATAATAATTGAGCCATTGATTTTCTTTTTCTTTTCTATGTATTGCTTGTGTAAATTACTAAAAGTAGCATTTCTGAGTTGCAAGATCATCAGTCTTTTGCATTTTAGTAGCAAATCTAATTAGGCAGAGTTGTGATAATAAGACATTACATTTTTCTGGACAATATTTCATATACTCTATATAATGTATGTACTGGCTGTTTAGAATCAGAACAAGCAATGTTCGATTTGGTAATGACTGACCTCTTTGAACAGATTTTTTTCAAGCATCAGTCACACCGATATGAATTATCAAGGTCATAAGGTGCATCCCAATTTGCGTACTTGTGCACTATTCTATGATTTTTTTGTAGTATAAATTGTGTGAGTAGTATGTTCTCAGTGAGACTAGCTGAATCTCATCTGAAGATTTTAGATCCAGTCATTGTCGTCTTCCACCGTAGCAGCTCTAGTCATTTTTGTGGTCTGCTCATGACTCAGATGGTCTGCTATTTACTCAGGTATAAAAGCTGCTGTCGATTAAGAATTTATGGGTCAACTCATGCCTTGACTGCACTCTTGTTGTGTCAAATATGATAAGACTTTCTAGTTTTACTTTAGTCATGTTGCTATGGTTGCAGGTGATATTTACGAATAGAATAGGGGCTTGACTTCCATTTCATGTTCATACAGACAGTAGTTGAGACACTATTGTAAACTACTGTTTAAACATGGCATTCCGACACTCACACCTATGAGTAAATGTTTTCAATCCCATACATGTATAATGTAGTGAAAATAGTCAAATGGAGCACTGCAGTGATTATTTTTGTAGGCCAACCTGGAAGTAAGCATCACCCTGGTTCCCATTGGCTTTTGGATTATTGCTGAAAATAAGCTCTTTGTTATTAAGTTATTAATCTTACATGTTTTGTTCATCATGATAATCTTCACAAATTAACAAAATAAAATCTGCCAGTAAAAAGCTAAAAACAAACTACACAACGGTTTCATGACTTCACCATCACTAACCTTCCTACAACTCTTTCAGTCTTTTAAGCATTTTCCTTGAAATTTTAAGTTAGAATAGTTTGCAAGAGTGAGATTATAAACACAATGAGGCTGTAAAAGTGGACTAGTGAGTTTACCTGTTTGGCGTGATAACGTTTAGCATCCCTGTCAACTTTGGAGTCTGATTTAGCCTTTTCCAAGGCAAGTGAAAATAAAAAAATAAATAAAATAAAAAACACAAGGGGTATTACTGATGTACTTTATGTCACAAAATAAAACGTGAAAATAGCTTAAGCTTGTGTTAACCAGAGACAAAAACTCATAAAAAAAAAAAAAAATAATTAAAAAAAATACATTGACTTCAGGACATGGACACTTGTTGCACACTGCAGTAAGCTAGATCTATATTAGAATATCATAGTAAACGTGCCCTAGAACTTTTTTTAAAAGATGTAATATTTTAATAAGTCTAAGGTGTCCCCTGAATGTGTCTGTGAAGTTTCAGCTCAAAATACCCCATAGATTTTTTTTAATTCATTTTTTTAACTGCCTATTTTGGGGCATAATTAGAAATGAGTCGATTCAGGGTGTGTGGCCCTTTAAATCTCGTGCTCCACGCCCCAAGAGCTCGCGCTTGCCTTAAACAACATAAAAAAGTTCAAACAGCTAATATAACCTTCAAAATGGATCTTTACAAAGTGTTCGTCATGCAGCATGTCTAATCACGTAAGTACAGTGTTTATTTTGATGTTTACATTGACTCTGAATGAGTTTGAGGCTATGCTCCGTGGCTAACGGCTAATGCTACACTGTTGGAGAGATTTATAAAGAATGAAGTTGTGTTTATGCATTATACAGACTGCAAGTGTTTAAAAATGAAAATAGCGACGGCTCTTGTGTCCGTGAATACAGTAAGAAACGATGGTGACTTTAACCACATTTAACAGTACATTAGCAACATGCTAACGAAACACCATCTGCCGTTTTTTGCTATTGTTCTTGCTTGCTTACCTAGTCTGTTGATTCAGCTGTGCACATCCAGACGTTCTGCCCTTGTGTAATGCCTCCATCATGGGCTGGCATATGCAAATATTGGGGGCGTACACCCCGACTGTTACGTAACAGCCAGTGTTATGTTGAGATTTGCCTGTTCTTCAGAGGTCTTTTAAACAAATGAGATTTATATAAGAAGGAGGAAACAATGGTGTTTGAGACTCACTGTATGTCTTTTCCATGTACTGAACTCTTGTTATTTAACTATGCCGAGGTAAATTAAATTTTTGAATCTAGGGCACCTTTAATAAAAGCTGGATAGCTTGTGTTGATAAATGGCATGCAATTAATTTTAAAACATATTGTATGATGGAGAAAATGCTGTATTACTGTTACTAAAAATAAAGCTGCATCTGATTATACTATGTTAGCTACCTGACAAAGTAGTGTTTTTCTCTGAGGCATGGTGAAAACATGCAATTGCGGAAAATGGCAGCTGATTCGCAAATTCTAATCCCACCCATATCAGCTGATCTGATTTCTATGGAATCCATTGGCAACTCTAAAATAAGGTGCATTACTTAAACGCAGCTTCCGTCTCCCTGCCTGCTTGGCTGCTTCCACTGCACGCTGCTTGCAACCCACCTCCTCCCCAGCTCCTCCTTAAACTTGTGTATAACTTAATCAGTGTCATTCTGTTGTCATTGATGCATGCTCTGTTCTCATTAGGGGGATTTTCTGCTGCTCTCCCAGTTAAAAAATGGGAGGTTGTCCACAGAAGCTGCTGCTGTTCCTGGTCTTGGCTTTCATGGAGCTCATGAAAAGGACTGGGAATTTAGAACAGAGCCATACCGCCAAATGTAACTTCAGTAAAATATGCCAATAAAAAAATTACTAAATTTTGTCTAATTTTTGACCTAAGTGGTCCTGACTGAATTAGTTTTCTGTCTATAAATGTAACCAAACAGTTGTTCCGTTGTCTAATAAAACAGGTAATATATTAAAGCGTCTTTGGTGTCCATGGTTTCTACAAAATAAAACTGGAAATCGAGGGTAACGCAGGTATGACATCACTGATAGGTGACGCACAGACACAGTCCGTGTCCTGGTTAAAATTGCTTATTTCTCTGGATTTAAACATTCTTGGAAAAATCTGGGATAATGTAAGTACACAAGTCAACAAAACATATAATACTGTTCTAGTGGAAAAATCCGACATGTTGTGCCTTTATCAAGAAGTAACTTCGATGTTGCAAGCTGTATTTCTAATGTAGCTTTTAGTGCAGCTAGTTATTTTCTAGGGTACCTTTCAGCTTATCTTAGCTAATTTTCTATAGAGCAGTTTGTAACTTAGCTAGTTACATTTTTTGAATGTCTCCATTGCCTTCACTATGCAATATGACACAATTACAAAGTGAGCACTGAGTTGAGCTATGTAAATATCATATGATGTATTTAATAGCATGTACCATCTCAGGTGACGTCCTCCAAACATCATCCTGTTAAACGTCCCAAATACTCAATGATTAATTGTCCAGAGGTGGGCTCATTTACAAAGCTGACGGGTTGTGTGTAATGTTCCCATGGATATTGTCCTTGCTGGTAAACAATCAGAGGAGGGTGCAAAGATGTACTTTACCCCATCAGCCATGTAAACTTCAGGGACCACACAAAGTGTATTTATACCTCACACATCTTGATATAAACAGCTATGTTTATTAATTGAGCATCCAGCGAGCATAAACGTTCCTGACTGCCAGGCTTGGGCACCATGTTTCCTCTCAGGCCCTCTTCTTCTGCAAACTCTAACTGAGTGACTGAATGCAGGGCCCAGTTAAGCAGCCCCCAAAGACCATCTCTACTAGGTTATTATCGTTATCGCCCTGTCAGCTACGACTCCGGGCGGCTTGCAAGGAATGTGACCGACTGCGCCACAGCTCAAGATCCTCTCACTTGGGTTCTGCACGACCACCTTCAACCCATCCGTCAACCGACCCCCCTGCCCTTTTTGAAAAACAAGTACTCTCTAAGTAGCGAAGAGGTGCCAGGGCTAATTATAAACAAATCATTGATGTTTTAGGGACCTGGGCAGCCTGCAGTAAAAGCCTGGAACTGAGCCATGAAGGATGGGAGGGCAGGGGGCTCTGCTGAAGTGTTCTGCTCGAGAGACTGTTCAATAGACTGTGGAAGGGGACCTCACACAGGGACCGCAGTGCTACAGCAGAGTGACAGGTGTTTAGGAGCAGAGCCAAACAAAGACAAGAGGATGCATAGTGGAAGGCATGAGAGGTGAGTGTCTTAGCAAGACACAGACATTCAGAAGACTGGTGGGGCTTGATTTCTGATGGAGAGTTTAGTTCTACAATAAAAGAATCAAAAAATAGAAATGGTTGAAAATGGAAGGATCAGTTGTGGATCTTGCAAGATTATTTGGGAATGTGTCAAAGAGCAATTCTGAAATCATTTAATGTATCTTCACTCTTGAAGACCCTAAGAAATCAGGGGCTATCCATATTTTTTATGGAAACTGTCAGTTTGGGCGTATTTTTAGAGAGCATTTGATTGGATAAGGATTTGTTTAGTGCATGGTAGGCCATCGATATTGGTGGTCCATTTTTCCATAAGAGAAGTTGGACTAATGGTCTAACTTCTCCAGTCATTTAGTCTGCTGATACCTTGCCTTTTTCTTACAATCAACTGCAAGCTCGCATTCATATCTCCCTCCATCCAATCAACAACAAGTTTCCACCCAACATTTCACTAGGATGTAGGTCATGTTTTGATTGTGTACATCTGCTAAAAAAAAAAAATGTGAAGACTTTCTTCTTCATATTTAATAGATGATCATTGACCATTATTGAGCTGTCCAAAAATACAAGAGGGTCCAAGCACTATCTTGTAAATTTAAGGTTAACTGGGAATGCTGTTTTGCATTTGCCATAGACTTTCTCTGTAATGGAGTGTTCACGAGTTCACACTTACAAATGATTAGATAGAATAAAAAGTATGCGTATTTTGGCGTACTGTCTGGGGGAGGGCTCCAAGCTCGGAATATTGCCCGAACCCAGAGTACTCCACCGTATCTTTGGTTAGGATAGTAATCAGGCAAGTTTGAGGAGACGGGGTGGTACAGGGATGCAGAAAAACTGTTAAGGAACATAGGTGAGTCGGCTACGTATTATGCTCTTATGCTGATTGGGTAGATCATTTGAATTTGCTCCTCCCGAACTTTATTAATAAAACATCATTTAGAATGGTGGATTCTGAAACAACTGTACAATTTAAAAAAAAAAAAAAAAAAAAAATGCTATTCTAAGGAACCCATTGCTTGAATATGTGAGTTCTCTTCCTGGATTTAGGACTGCAAACTACAGTTCTACAGAATGCTTGAGACATTCCCCAGACATAGATGATGGTCTTCATTTCCATATAAAACGATTCACATCCATATAAAAACGATTCTGTTCACTTAAAACACCCACTATTTATTTTGGTATCAGCCTTGTTTTTTTTTTTTTTGTTTGTTTTTTTTTTTTTGCTTGTGAGTGATGAATCAGAGAAAGAAATGTCCCAGCATGGGATATGTGGGAGTGGGGAGTTTTGCTGTTAATTCCAAAACAGGCTGACATAAATGCACATGAGAATCCTTAACTATGGTGAAATCATCCTCCTGTTTCATGTACTCTATGAGTCCCAATGGAGAATGAAGAACTAAATGTGAAATGGCTGTTTAGGACAGGGCAGCAAAGCAATGTGTTCATGTGTTCAAACAGATTTAGAATAATGTTTATGTTATGTTAGGCTACTGCACATTTTGAGTGCAAGTGTACGTGTTTGGATTTTTCTCACCCAAACGTAAACCTGCTAGAGTGAGCTTCATTGTTGAGCGGCTTTATTGAATGGGACAGTTTTAGGAGGACTGTAGCGTAATGGTCGTGAAATATGTAATGTCTCTCAGAAGAGAAGCCAGCTCCTACGGCACCCTCCTCTTTAGCTCTCCACAGGAGAAAAAGGTTAAATAAATGTTAGTGGTGTGATAACCCGCCTGTTTTCTGTAGGGGGCAGGCAGGCTTTACATAGTTGTGATGCACAGAGGCTGTGTTACAATGTCCCACATTTTCACCACAAGAGTGGATACACACTGCCATCACCATTTATATTCTTCCAGCCATGTTTGTTTTGCATTTCTGAGAACAGAATTTAGATTCATACGGATGGTGTCATATTGAGTTAGATCAACACTTCTACATCAAACATAGAGTTAGATGAAACAGTTTAGATATGCTGGGTTCAGAATTACTGTAATTTTCAGTTACTTAAATGGCTCATGAACTGCATTTTTATAATAATAAAATTAAAATTTTATAATATATTAAACGATTTTACACCAATAATTGTCATAATTTAGAAATAAAATTATTTTCTAACATAATTTTCTACCCTGATTTTAGCCCTCTGATTTGAACTCTCTGTTGAAAGGGGTGTGTCTGCTGTGAGACTTCAATGTAAACACCCACTGATTGGCTAACATCTTTGCATATGAAATAAGTATTACATGTGGAGCTCTCTTGAAAACTTTACTATGTTTATGCTGTCGAGATTAACTAATCGTGAAAAGTGTTGATTATTATCTTTAGATTTACTCCCATCGCATGAAAGTTATGAGCGATGAGCATTATCTGATTACAGACATGTCTGTTGAGTGCATGAATGCAGTGATTTCATCATTGCAACTCGATTTCTGCACTCTCGCGGATGCTTAAATCATAACTAACAGTGCAAACACATTGTGAATAAGAGATGCATTGTGCAGTGTAGACATCGTCATTGATTATAGTTTGGTGAGAATTCAGAGCTCAGTAACTGACAAACTGTGTGATTGACAGCTCCAGTGATTATAAAGCGAGGGTTCTTTAATTCACTTTCTGTATATAATTTAACCACAATTTAAAAGATTATTTTCATGCTACTAAGAGAAAAAATGTGAAGTTGACTGTTTAGTCACTGGCTTGATTTACTGACACATAAACAGCAATAAACTATTTTAAGACAAAGAACGTCAGATTGTACATGAATCATTACATACCAGAAATCACTGATCACATGTTGTGGCATTGCTGTTGGTCCATATCTTACAGTAAAAGTATGTTTGCAAAGCCTGCACTGTAATTGAGACGGATTTACCAAAGAATCCAAAGAGAAATGAACTAATAAATGAGACATTCACATAGTTGAAAATAAATAACCACTTTACTAGCTTTAGGATCCTTTGGAAGATAATGCAACACCATGTCGCCAGACAAGACAGATGTTGTGTCACGCCACAACAGCTTGCGGATTTTTACACTAGGCGCAACAATGTGACCATTGCAAATCCATTTTTTTTTGTTTGTTTGTTTGTTTTTTGTCAGAAGTAGCACAAGCACTTGAAATATGTTACAAATTGAATGAGGCATCAGTTTATTGTCCAGAATTTGCCACATTCCAGTGTAGACAGCATTACGAATTATAATGAGTTCTATTTGTTTTTGTCACGTCACGCCGCTCTCTTCCGGTGTAGACACTTGTGTTATTTTTAGTCTAGTGATCATGTATCTCTTATCTCTCCTTCTTATCTCACACTAATGGGCGGGGTCAAAGACGCGATGATGTAGAAGTGGGGCGTGTATCTTCTTCTACAAATGCGGTCATTCATCACACTATTACAGCATATTGTGACAAAATCAGAAATGAGTCATTTTCAGAGCTAGCAGATTTCAATAAAAGCTGTTTTTGGACTAACAAGGAAATTTTGAGTTCTTAATTTTACAGGATGTTAATCAGGATGAATCAATTTGGCGTTATGTGCAACAGCGTTTTATTGCCACATTAAAAAAAAAAAAAAAATCGGGCAGGTGCTTTTGGAAGGAATCAGTAGGAATGTTCTTGCTACCTTCAATGGTGGAGAAGAAAGTCCCTCTTTTTCATAAGAAAGTCCCTCTTAAATCGTCACCCGTCTCATTTGCTGAACTTTTAATGGTGTGAAGCATTGTGAAGAAGGGAGGAAAAGTAACAGGGAGCATAAGTCAACAATTCTTCTCTGCTCTCAGTGAGTAAGTGCAAGTAATGATAATAAACATAACGGTCAGAGATTGATGGTGGATGGCCCTGACCTTGAGCACGTACAGCTTGGGCACTGGCCATGCCCACGGCAGGCACTGTTCCCTCTGAAAAATTCCCACATTACCCTTCATGGCAAAGGAAGAAATGACAGACATCATTTCCCCCAACGATCAAGCACTGTTGCGTCTGCGTTGACACGATTTGATGCAATCTGCTACTCGGCACAAAATAATTGAATGTGCTGAAAATTGGGAACTATTTCTAGGTATTTCCTCTCTTTAAAGTTCAGGGCAGATTAGCTTAATTAAGGAGGGGAAAACAGGAAATTTTAAAGTCCTGTGGGTAATTAATAGGCAGCCTTGGCCAAGAGGTCTGCATGGTCACTCTCTGTAAGGATCCAGGAAAAGGCTGTATTTTTGTCCGACATTGTAAGTGTTGTTGATAAAACCAACATCTGCACATCTTCAAAACAGAAACTACTGAAATACAAAACACTTAAGCAGTTTTGAGAGAGAAAAATAAAAGATTTGCTCTAAATATGGGGCGTTGTAAAAGTGAGCATACTCTATAGCACACAGGTTGTCTGTTGTCTGTATTTTACTATAGTTTCTGAAGTGTCTCTCAGAGCTGTATCCTGCCTTACGTCATCCCTGATTTACTCTGGTTTCTTGTCTTGTTATCAGTTTATTATTGGCTCATGGGGGACTGCTGATAGTTTAGAAGGGCAGTCCCAGAACAACTATCGCAAGAGCCACAAATAACCAAAGCTGCTCTCTTTGTGTAATTTGCAGTGTGATAAATGTGCCTCTCATAAACCCATTAGGAGTAGGGTTGGGTATCGTTTGAATTTTAGTGATTCCGATTCTACTTACAAATTCCGATTCTTATTGATTCCCAGTTTCGATTCCAATAAGGTAAAAAAGTCAAACATTTATATATCAAAAATATTTATTCTGTGTCTTTTTGCAAGACATGTCTTTTCCATGAACAAAAATCAACAGCAACCTAAAAAACACTCACATGAGGAACTTTTGCCTGGTTTTAACAAAAATACTACAGCAAAAATAACTAGATTGGTCCCACTTTATATTAAGTGGCCTTAACTATGTACTTACCTCAAAAAATAATAACTAAACATCATTGGACCCCACAAAGGAGAAAAAAATATCTTCTTTTCTGTTCCATGGATGTTCATGATGAATGATGATTTGTTTTTGGGTGAACTAGCCCCAAAAGGCAGAGCAAAATTAAAATATATCTAGCTCAGTCCTGAAATTCTATAGCATCGGTTGATAGGTCCTTTACATGCAATCTCCTAGCAATCACATAATTTATGACATGGCACAAGCTTATTGGGCACTGAGACTGTTTGCTAAAAATTCAAATAGTCTGGTTCAGTGTTTGCTGTAACGTGGTTGTGCAGGAGCTACCAGAGTTCCTCTGAACCCTCCACCTCCCCAGCTCCACCTGCCTAGATCTGCTACGGGATTTATGTATGTCTATTTATGCAGCAGCAGAAGATCTTACATGCTCTCAGTAGTGTGTCTGTTTAACTTTTGGCAGTAGCAAGTCCATACTTGATCTGCAGCAGCAGCCTATAAGATCTAGTCCGCCAGAGACCAAATACATTTACATTGCCTTATCTGTCAACATGCTAAAACTATTCCAAGAGTTGTCATGATTTAACTAAAAATCCTAAAAGATATAAAGGTTATACACCATCGATCACTAAAACAAACCTTCAGGTGCTGCTTTGTTTAGTGGTTTTAATTAGTAACTCTTTAATTTGCAAAAACAGACAAGATTATATTGCAAAAAAGAAAGCTCACTCACACTGAACATCATGATTGAATGCTATCATTAGTACAGTAGCCAGCATTTAATGATCACACAAATAAAAAGATGAAATAAATGCAAATTTCAGTTGATTAATTTATCTCATTTTCTGCTTCTCTTGCATGGCTTGCATATGACAACAATCCCTTTCCCCTGTTAAGAATGATTAGAATTTGCTTTGTTGACACATAGGTAATTGATTCAAATGGGGCTCCAATGAGTTCAGTGATTGTGTTGTTTTTAAAAGGCTTGAGCTTTGACAGAAATACGCCGGGAAGTATTGCAATTGGCGGCGAGCACAGTTTCCCATAGACCAATGTGTTGAACTCAGCTCCAAACCTCTTGGATGTGAGATGACTGTTGAGCTAGTGGGAGAGGAGAGATAGCAGTGACCTCGCTGTGAACTCCTGCAAAAACTTGGATTATGTCTGGAGTATTCGGAGAAAATACTTAAATGAGCTTCATGATTTAGTGGGGTGGCTCACAGACACGGTTCTGAAATAGGAGAAAAAAAGGTGAAAAGGAAACTGGGAAAATAACAGTAGAGGGCCGCTATAAGAATGCTAACATAGCCGCTAGAATCTGACTGTCAAACTGCTTTACTTTTGTCTGTGAGTGCTTTTCCAATCTTAAAGAAGTCAAAGACTTCAAAACAAGTCAAAAATGACTGTAATCTATGATTCACGTTTTTTTACGCATTTCATCTCGGAAATGGATTGAATAGTTTGGCACAATGCTGAGGAAATAAAAAAACGTAGGCTACCCCTGTTTTCACTGTAACAGGCAATCTTCAAAGAAAACAAATCAAATCACACAATGAAGTTCCTCACAACATGGTTTCTTTCTGATGCTACTTGAAGATTATTTTGATACCATTTTCAAGCAGAATATATTTCCAAATAATAAAACCTAATAATATATTGCTCATATAGATTTTAAAAATGTATTTTGGTAACAGTTTACAATAAGGTCGTACGTCTACATTCTACTTGTCCCACATCTACATTCACCATTATTGCTGCCTGTTGCTTTCATTCTGCCAATTTCACCTTATTGTTTAAAAGAGTTTTATTGTTTATACTCTCCGATTTCTCTAGTCGTGACTCCTGAAATTGCAGTTTCGTTTACAAAAGACTAACTCAAAACCCTATAAGATTGCTGGCTATTATCTTAATAAACTCTCCAAAATCTAACCATATAGATAAAGAATATGAATGAATCAACAACCAGAGATTGACATAACCGTGTTACCCTCCAATACTCTCAACAGTTAAGATGAAAGATGAGTAGAGTAACAACTTATTTTGCCTAGAATAAAAATGAAACACTGCTGCAGTTTAGGTTTGTCAACATCAGTGTTTTTAACCACACCCTGGTGAGAAAAATGTAAAGATCTTATATTTTTATTAAAGGTGTGGCTTTCTAATATTAACAACTTTTCAGGAAGGTTAGACTGTCCCTCATGGGACAAATTCAATATGCAATAGCCCTTGCAAACAGAGCTTGTGGAAGTGTGAGTGTCATATCCTCCAGATCATTATTGGAGGCCATGCAGGAGTCAGTTGTCAGTTATGACTAATGCATGCGTTTCCGCTCTTCAAGACTAAAGACCTGTACTTTTGCCCTTCCCTCATGTTTCACAGTACACCTAGCTCTTTCTACTCTAATCTGAATTCCCCTTCCCCTTGACTTCCTCATATTTGTTATTTAGGGAGAAGCACCAAAAACAAAAACAGAACTTTTGCCTTCGCTTCCTGCGCCTTCTTCAAGCGCTTACTCTCCTTCCATAGTCAAGTTTCATCGAGCTTTTTGTTTCCAAGAAAATCAGATTTGGTAGGTATAACCAAGGCCGTCTGAAATACGTGGAGAAAGCTATCCATTAGCAACTCTGTTCATTTTAATAGCAGTTGCTTGGCTGGCTCAGGAATCCCCCAGAAGTATGTGACCTGGAGGCCTCCATTTTTACTTCATGGGCACACAGTTCTGAAAGCATGCCATGTGAATGATATTATATAAAGCAAAATATGAGAAATATTTTAGAATGATAAAATACAAAGAAATACTTGTGATTTATATGTTGCTTGCAACTTTACTTCAACATCACATTTAAAGTTTTGAAAAACATCTTGCAATTATCTGCCTCAAACTAAATATCTTTAAAAGACACAATGTTACAAAACTTTGGCAGGCTCTTTAATAATCTCTAATAATCATAGTTTTGTTTTGTGTTGTTTTTTCGACTAATCATAATTAAACTTGAATTTTGACTATTTCATTCTTTATATTTGAATATTTCATTCTTTATATAGCCTAATTATTTTCCTTTTAAAATGTACTCCACATATTATTCATGTGCAGTGATCTATGATAAGAAATATCTTAGTTAAAGGATTAGTTCACTTTCGAATGAAAATTACCCCAAGCTTTAGGCTACTCACCCTCAAGCCATTCTAGGTGTATATCCATATTTAACAAGTTATGAAGTAAAATATCTAGCTTCCACCAGACCGCCTTCCATATTCAAGTTACGAAAAAAAAAAAAAAACGGAACTGGCGTCATGTCATTTAAGCTTTTTCTGTAAGTTGAAAAGAGAAGGTGTAGGAAGTAGCGTAAGCTTTTTGAACTGTGAGAGGCCTTGCACTTTCTTCCTAAGTTGAATACGGAAGGTGGGCTGGCAGAAGCTATATATTTTACTTCATAACTTGTTAAATATGGATATATGTTTTTACACAAACACATTGATTTGCTTCAGAAGGCCTTTATTAACCCCCTGGAGCCGTGTGGAGTACACGTTTCTGATGGATGGATGTGGATGGAAGCACTTTCTTCAGCTTCATACTCGTTGGTATCGCTCACTGCCATTATAAAGTTTGGATGCATCAGGATATTAAAGGTGCCCTAGAATTAAATATTGAATTTACCTTGGCATAGTTGAATAACAAGAGTTCAGTACATGGAAAAGACATACAGTGAGTCTCAAACACCATTGTTTCCTCCTTCTTATATAAATCTCATTTGTTTAAAAGACCTGTGAAGAACAGGCGAATCTCAGTCGGGGTGTATGCCCCCAATATTTGCATATGCCAGCTCATGTTCAAGCCATTAGACAAGGGCAAAACGTCTGGATGTGCACAGCAGAATCATCAGACTAGGTAAGCAAGCAAGAACAATTGCGAAAAATGGCAGATGGAGCAATAATAACTGACATGATCCATGATATCATGATATTTTTAGTGATATTTGTAAATTGTCTTTCTAAATGTTTTGTTAGCATGTTGCTAATGTTGCTAAAAGTTACCATCAATTCTTACTGTATTCACGGAGACAAGAGCCGTCGTTATTTTCATTTTTAAACACTTGCAGTCTGTATAATTCATAAACACAACTTCATTCTTTATAAATCTCTCCAACAGTGTGTAATGTTAGCTTTAGCCACGGAGTACTATCAAACTCATTCAGAATCAAATGTAAACATCCAAATAAATACAATAATCCCGCCATTAGACATGCTGCATGACGAACACTTTGTAAAGATCCAAATTGAGGGTTATATTAGCTGTGTGAACTGTGTTTATGCTGTTCAAGGTAAGCGCGAGCTCCGGGGGTGGGGGAGCACGAGATTTAAAGGGGCCTATCGGTGCATAGTTCATGATGCCCCAAAATAGGCAGTTAGCCAGTTAGCAGTTAAAAAAATGAATTTAAAAACAATCTGTGGGGTATTTTGAGCTGAATATTCACAGACACATTCAGGGGACACCTAAGACTTATATTACATCTTTTAAAAAGACGTGCTAGGGCCCCTTTAATATATCTCTGATTGTGTTCATCAAAAAGAATAAAGTCATATACACCTGGCTTTTGGGTGAGTAAAGTTTAGAGTAATTTTCATTTGAAGGTGAACTAATACTTTAATGTCACACAACAAAAGAACATGTTGACTTTCTTTTGCAGAGCACATATTTTGAAGAGTGTTTCCACTGTTTTTGCTTATAGAAAGTCAATGGGGTCAACAACAATATTAGACCCTACTGAAAAATATTGAGGCAAAATATCTTCCATTGTGGAAGAAGAACGAGTGAGTAAATTAACTATCCAATTCAAGTCTTTATTTATACAGCGCTTTATACGATACAGCTTGTTTCAAAGCAGTTTCACAGCGTTAAACAGGAAAATATTGATCAATGATGCAAACAGAATTCAATTCTGCTGTAAGTCAGCTCTAGAAAGACAATAGTGTCATCTTTCAATTTAAATCAGTTCAGTGTTGATTCAGTTCAGTAACTCTGTAAAGTTCATCAATTATGGAATGAGTTCAATTCATCTAAAAGCAGCTCTGGAGAAAACAAGTCATGTCATCAGCTCAATTCAGTTCTCATCCGATAGTGTCAGTGCAGTCAAATCAATATATTGCCTAATATTAAGTGTCTTAAACAAGGTTCTGTAATGAAATTTCGTTCAATGCCTTCATATGTTATCATACTGAAAATGTGCAAATTAGAGTCTGCCAACAGGTTCCACTATATTATCATTCCTCTGTCATTTCAGAGAAATTTGTTACACATATTCCTGAGGAAATATCCTCAGGATTTCCTTTTTCAGAAAGCCAGGCCTTTTTGTTTAGGTAAAGATCAGTTAGAAATTGGGCTGAATTTTACTAGAAATCCTCAAGGGCTGCGTCAGTGATCCCATCTCTTCCGGAGGCTGTAGACGCAGACAGTGCCTCACTGAGATCCGTTTGGTACCTCCCCCTAGGGTAAAACAATTCTTTACCCATTTTCAAACAGCCTAAGGCTCTCAGCGCTTAGTCCTGAGACCTCCTCCATGTTTACTCTGGCATAGGCTGGACTTTCAACTCCACCCCAGAGAGGAGAGGGTGACACTGACCCTTTTACTCACTGTCCAAATACAGAGTTCAGTACTGGACATCAGGCTGTGGAACTAAAGCGAAATTCATTGTTGATTTAGCCTATCACATGTGTGTTTTAGAAATATATTTTGCATATCTGCAGCATAGAACATAATAAAGTGTAATAAATTATGTCATTTTCAATTTTAAATGAAATTCAAATTAGATAACAGCCGAAGGACTCTACAGAAAAAAAGACCTATCAAAAAAAACAAAATGGACAAACCCATATTCGTGTATGCCGCTTAAAGCACCAATTAAGGTGACACACATTTCATTGTTTTACTGTTGACCATATTATTTTTTATCCCTCTGAAAAAGAAATACAATGTCTTGCCCCAAACGTCACAGACAAAGTTCACAGACAAAGAAATATTCAGAGCATCTTTGGTATTGTGAAGATCATGTCCTCAGCTGTGGGTTGGAATACAAGTTTTCTTTGGTTTTGGCATATTGAAAGCATATTGAATGAACATTTTAGAGCACTATATTTAAAAAAAATAATACAGTGTGAAATTTAGGGTTGTGTTTTATTTCGATAGTGCACTTTAGACATTTTATTAACTATGAGTAACTTTGCAACTAGATGTAAACTAACTTTCATTAATTTGCTACTACATGTCAACTAACTCAGAGGATTACTAGACTGTTAGGTTAGGGTTAGGTGTTATGGTTAGTACAATAAGTTGACATGTACTTGTAAAGTTACTTACAGTCAGTAGAATGTCTGTTGGGGGAGCATCAAAATAAAGTGTTCAAAATAAAATATTATGCAGACCGCATGATGATACTCTAATGACTGCTTTTTTTAACCATTATAATATATTGATAACCACCTTAAAAACACAGGTGGTGAAGAGAAATACCAAAGCTGAAGTAAATACTAGTATATGGAAGGTGCACAATGTCTTACACACAAACACAACACACCATCAAAAAAACACATGCACAACACTAAAATAATGTAATGTACATTCATTTAACAACATAAGATGTCAATTTACATTTTTTCACTGTAAATTACAACATGACCGGTCCTTTTTCCTTCCAAAACATGTACATTTAACAGTATTTTACAGTAAAATTACATAAAAATTTGAGATTATTTATCTAATAATTAAAAATATAGATTGATTATATAGCAATATTACTAAATTGCATTTTTTTTAATGTTTTTTTTTTTAACTTAGCCTTCTGCCTTTACCAAATCAACAAATTGTAACCAAATAACTCAAGCCAACAAAAGCTGTTAAATATAATATAAACAGTTACATTTTATTTCAATGGTGCACTTTAGACATTCTCCTAACTATAAGTAACTTTGCAACTACATGTCAACTAACTCTCAGTAGAGTTTTAGTATTGTCTGCTTAATATCGGCAAACACTTTATTCGGATGATCTGCCAACAGACAATCTTCTGACAATAGCTTTGCCGACTACATGTCCTACTAACCTGAACCCTAACACCTAACACCAGGGCCACTGTCCTGCAGAGTTTAGCTCCAACCCCAATTAAAAACCAGCTAATCAAGGTCTAATTAGGCATACTAGAGACTTCCAGGCAGGTGTGTTGAGGCAAGTTGGAGTTAAACTCTGCAGGACAGTGGCCCTCCATAACTGAGTTCGGAGACCCCTGGACTAACCTAAAAGTCTACTAACAGTCAACTACAGTCTACTAATACTCTAATGAGAGTTAGTGGACATGCAATTGCAAAGTTACTTATGTCTAAAGTAGACTGTCAAAATAAAGTTTAAACATTACAATGGAGCTCTTGACTTCTTTTGCAGTAAAAATATCTAGAAATTATTAAAACAAGTTTATTGTAATATAAATTTATAGGTTTTCACAGACTACACCTCAAATATATGCTTATTTTGTTTATCTGCTCAGGCAGCCTTTTCACTTTAACATATTTATCCTTACAACAAGTGGAAAAATCTTCCAGTGCAGAAAGACGAAATATACTTGCAAGAGAAATAAGCAGTGCTGCTTCTTCAGTAAATTTATCTTTTTAGGTATTTAAACTGGAAACTTGAGACAAAAAAATTGGGGAAAAGATTTGATAAGAATAGTTTTGTGTTCATGGCACTATGGATCTCACCTCTGCTGTGTAGTCCACACAAAGCACACAAAACAGAAAATATATATGCAAACCACCTTGTACCGATAGAACTGCGCTTGCGTGAAGCGACTTGGCAAAGATTGCCACTCCCCGCCCTCAATCACAAAGAGAAGAATTTGCTGAAATCCTTCACAGATCCCAGCCCCCAATAAACCTCATAGCAGTATGTCATACACCCTGGGCAGATAACCAGAATGCATCAGGATAAATCTTAATCAACACTGGAGCGGTAGGTGACAGGAGAGGAGAGCTGGAATGTAATGTGACGTTAGTGCAGTCTAAGTGAATTCTGTTGGGCTGTGCCAAAGCTGTTATTAATGGTGTGTGTTTCTGAGTTATTGAGCTTTATGTTGTGGCTGGTACTTCTCTCTGAAGCAAAGAGGGCAAATGTAGTTCAAAAGGGCAGTGGGGAGTAACTTTTTCTCTGTGGAAATGCTAGTCTGGGCTGGTGTTATGGTGTTGCAATTGACAAACAGATGAAGGAAGAACATACGGGAAAAGGAACTCATTCTAAAAAACAGTTACAGTTCTAAAAGAGATTTTATGGTTTTAGACCAAACCAAAATGTGAACGGAATTTGAAACAATGCAATGAACAAAGGGATGAACATTAATATTGGATGTACTACAAAAAATGACAAAGAAACAACACAACTACTGTTCTGGGTCTCTGTGCTTTCCACAGAAATCCCTTTCAATGCTTTCAAGCAAAAGAAGTGTTGTGAAGATTTGAAGATCTGTTTGTTTCACCAGCATCACAAAGGGCACAAGAAATTACATCAGAGACCTCCGATCTTTTGGAGCTGAGACGTCATCAATCGGTCGTAAATCAAAGTCCAACCTTGAGGCAAAGATCAGCACATTCAAATGTCAGAGTTCACATAAACCAATAATTCATTTGGGCTGGGCTCTGGTTTAAGCAGTCTTCAAAATGTTAAATGCACAACTTTATCTGTGATTGTTCATGCACTAACATGTCACACAATATTTCATTTTGACGTTGATAATGTTCATATTGACCCAAATCCATTTTAAGTCAATATTTTGCTTATCATTAAT
This sequence comes from Chanodichthys erythropterus, assembly GCF_024489055.1. NCBI lineage: Eukaryota > Metazoa > Chordata > Actinopteri > Cypriniformes > Xenocyprididae > Chanodichthys > Chanodichthys erythropterus. Next base: position 16,757,309 of record NC_090236.1, on the reverse strand, counting down.
GAATGAAATTAAGTGAATAAATTAACTGAAAAATGAATGAATAAATAAATAAACATATACGTGAAAAGTTACTATTGTTGAAATACAGACTTCAAGTTTTTAATTTGCTTCAGTGTACCAACAAACAAAAAGATCTGTGACCCATGAGCAAACATCTGGCCTAAGAGTACAACTGGTATAACATGACTAGAAAATCAATGCAAAATAAGCTTTGTTGTGTTGACAATATTGATTAATACTTAATTAAATTAAAAGAATTAAAAGAAAAATAAGGGAAGGGAAAAACATCCACTTTAGTCATGACTCTTATTTATTGTTCCAGTGTTAATGAACTAATCTTAGAAATTAACAATGACATCCTTCTCAATACTCTGTACACTGGAAAACAGTATGGAGTCAATGGTTTAAGAACATTTTTACTATAAAATTTGCTTTATGACTGGTGATGACAATAAAAAAGGAAAATCATTTTGATTAAATTTACCATAATTACAAATAATGTGGTTCCAGTGGTTCATGTGAAGATCCTTCCATAACTAATGGACGGTTTGAACCTCAAAATCTAGAGAAAACACAATTTTGTCACAATGCTTTGACCATTTTCAAGACAAAACCAAAACAATACATCTGTTTAACCCAGATGAGATTAATCAGAATGGTTTGAAATTGAAATGATGGAAAAAAAAATAAAAAATACAACCATAAAATACAAATATGTTAATTAAAATAAAATAAACAAACACCTCTAACAAACACACTACATTGCAGAAATAAATAATTCTAGAGGTTATAAAGGTGGCGAATCACAATAATAGCAAAATGTTTCTTGTGTTGTTCACACAGCATCTCTATGACACAAAAAGCTTGTCCAAAAAAATTTTACTGTCATGGAATCACTCTGCTGCTGTGAAGAAAAAAATTGTGTGAAGAAAAGCTCTTCTGGTGCCCCTTCAATCCCCAATTTCAAAGCAATAAGATGTTTACATGGGAAACTTAAAGTTGGGTAACTGTTTAACAGATCAGAGGGCGTAAATCATGTACACCAAACCACTTGAGACTGAACTCTTTCATGAGTGAAATAAACACGTCAATTACTGCCATTGCACACTATGCTTGTGCTTTAAACAGCAACTCACAAGAAACGTTCACTACTGGTTGATTCTGGGACACATTACTCTCTCTAAAACATTCAATAAGTTGTGAAAGCAAGATCCAGATTGAATTGTCCCTCCTTCAGCTAGGGATCACCGAGGTGTATCACACTGAAAGTAAAAAAAACAAAACAAAAAAAACAGAAATGGACATTGATATTTTCACATCAATGTCATTAGGTAGTCTTACATCCAAAATCATTGCAGCAAAACTTTTTTGCAGTTTTGTGTTGTAACAAAAAATGCATCAGAAAAAAATTCCTGAGTGCCGTTTGTTCTAACAGAGATATTTAATGGTCAGTTTATGTATTGTTTATGCTTTGCTGATGATCTACGTTCAGATTTCTCCATGTAGGTTCACACTTCCAAATGAGTTTACACAAAAACAAATTTCTTCACTATGAATTTGTTTGATTAGACCATTTTAATTTGATAATCGAACAAAACAAGTGTCATGAGAGATCCTGCGATCTTTGATACCCTGTGTTAAACCATCACAAATCAGTTCAATCTTATAAGAGCTTTTTTTTCTCATTTTCTTTTAAAATTCACATAGAAGGTGTGCAGATTAGTGAGCAACATCCACTGCAACGGCATCATGCTTGAAACAAAAGATTTAAAAGGAAGGGCAAGGCTTCAGTCCTACTCTATTTGACATTATCTTTATTGACAAATATATGCATTATTTGAACAACTGTAGCTTCATAAATATGTTTGCATTTGTCAATAAGAACACCTTGACACTTTATCTTCAATTCCAGAATTCCAGTTTCAGAAAGATCAACCTTTTTTCTCTCTCTCTTCAGATCACCACAATCCAATTAACAACCTCGTCTTTCCAGATGGGCGAAGTATCCGTTAGCATTAATATGTACATATCTACTTTTAAAAAATCATTTTTGATCCACTTACTCCTCCAAGCAACATTCGTGGTGCAGGGTGTGCTCTGAAAGTACCAAAGGCATGTTAAAGCAGACTCTCTCAAGTGTTGTCCTCTAGTGCAGAGTAGCATAGATAATCTCCATCATGGATGTCCGGTATTCCACGGGTGAATCAAAAACTGGAGTATTTGGAACAGATAAGGCCTCTGCTCAAGATCACTAACACAGACCAAAAACAGATGACAACCCCCACACCCTGCCAGATTTTAAGTACAACGCCAAAGCGATGTTCTAGTGAGCTGAAGGACAGCAAATGGCTCCCATCCCATAATGCCAGGGTTTAGGCCAAGGCCATGGGGCACCAAGTGTCCCCTCTCACGGAGTTTGCCACGTCAGCTGTGGACGTCAGGCCTACATTCGTGTACAGACTCTCCTGGCCGGGGTACTTCACCATGGAGCCTGTCGTGCCCGGAACATCAACTTGGCCCACCAGCGTTGAAGAGTTGACCTGGATCAAACAAGAGAATGTCAGTATGAGAAATAAAAGGCAAACCATGTTGTTGCAATCAAATGGTCAATTTGAATAATGCCTTGAAAGCACAAAATGTTGCAAGTTTTATGAGTAATGCGGAGGAATCATTTATCAAACTTTGCTTACGATGTATTTCGATAGTCCACTTTAGACATTCTTCTTCATTAGATTATTAAACTGTTAGATTATGGTTATTAGAATTAGTTGACATGTAGTTGCAAAGTTACATATAGTCAGTAGAAAGTCTGTTGGGGGGCATCAACATAGATATTAAGCAGGCAGTCTACTAATACTCTAATGAGAGTTAGTTGACATATAGTTGCAAAGTTACTTTTTAGTTAGTAGAATGTCTAAAGAGGACTATCGAAAGTAAAGTGTTACTGCAAGTTTTTATTTGTAAGGTTTGGTACATTTTATTGCTTAAATTTTACTACACAAATGCAGCCTTTCAAAATAATAAATGTGACCCTGGACCACAAAACCAGTCATATGTCGAACGGGTATATTTGTAGCAATAGCCAACAATACACTGTATGGGTCAAAATTATCGTTTTTTACTTTTATGCCAAAAATCATTAGGATATTAAGTAAAGATCAAGTTCCATGAAGATATTTTGTAATTTTCCTACCGTAAATATATCAAAGATGTATTTTTTGTGAGTGGACATGCATTGTTAAGGACAACTTTAAAGGTGATTTTTCTCAATATTTTGATTTTTTTGCACCCTCAGAGTCCAGATTTTCAAGTAGTTGTATCTCAGCCAAATATTGTCATCCTAACAATACATCAATGGAAAGTTTATTTATTAAGCTTTCAGATGATGTATACATCTCAATTAAAAAAAAAAAAAAAAAAAAACGATCCTTGTGACTGGTTTTATGGTCTTGGGTAACAAATATGAGTTCATTAACTTACTGATGTTACAGGCACCTGCGTTGATGAAGGACTGTTCTTTGTGCACTCCTCCGAATTAGAAGATGATGAAGAAGTTGGAGTCATGGGAACAGAACTACTTCCTGTGAATTATTTTAACAAGTTAGTTGACCTGCACTTGACCATGGTGGAATCATACCTAAATGAAAGCTTTTTAATTTTTATTAACATACCAGATGATCCCTTTGTTTTGTTCAAGGATTTTGGTTTTCTTTTCCTTGTCTGAATACCTTCTTTCTTCATGGCAAGGGGCCTTGGCACCTAAAAAACATGAAACCAGATTGTAAAAAACTGTATTGAGAGGCGTTTGCTTTTTTCTGTCTTTTTTTTTTAATTCGCGTTTATTTTAATTGTATCAAATCGTTTTATTTCAATTGTATCCAATGTTTTTTGACGGAATATGTATTAGCCTACCCCATGTAACTTTGTGTAAAGTCCACACGCGTTGCACACGGGCTCGCCGTCTGCGTTTCTGCGCCACAGTGTCGTAGTGCTAGTCTGGCAGTTTGCGCATGACAGGCCGATCCGCCTTGAAGACGACTGGAGACAAAAGTAATTAACAATGTCATTAATTGATAATAATAAAGATCAAATCTTTCACATTTATTAATCCAAAGTGGTAGAATGAAATCGTTTGTTGCTAATTTCTTAATGTTTCTAGACATTCAACCTATACGGAATATTTCAACTTTTTTTTTACTTGTATATAATGTGAACAATTCATTGCATAAACAATTAAAATGAAAAGGGGCTTCGATTACACAAATATTAAAATAAATAACTTTTAATTTTTAAAAAATATTTGCACACTGTCTTTTTGTAGCCTAAACAATTAATGCCTGCAAACTTGTCAAGCCAATAAAAATAGCGTTTATTATAGGAGTAGACCTGTGAAGATGTTCCCAGATAACCTCTGGCTATTGTTTGAAATAAATAGGCAGGAAATTGAGTGGTTAAGTAGCTCATCAAGTCGATGCTCACCATACGCTTCTGAGGTTTAATTAATGGTCGGCTGAGTCCATTCATTTTGCTGTACAGACCGCAGGCGTTACAGAGAAAGTGACCCGTGCCGTCGCGTCTCCACAGCGGGGTGGAAATGGAGCCGCAGTTGACGCACTCACGGCTGTCCACCATGTCCTCCAGCAAATCTGAGACACAGACAGTTCACCGTCAGTCAACATCACATTCACCATCAACTTCAATGTGTGCCAAATGAATTGCTCAGACTTGACAGACTAATAGCATTAATGAAAGAATTGGTGAATATTGGCTTTCTCTGTAAACTCTTTTCTCGTTTTAACTGATGTACAAATTTACACATCCACGAAATCTGGAATAGCCTACTATTTTTCGGAGAAGCTTGTAATTACATACACATTTTCTAATTGCAAATAATTATATTAACGTGCACACTTACGCAGAACAATAAATATTACCATGGGCTGCAAATTGAGAACTAGGTATTTTGTTAAAATTATTTAAAAACCTGTAAATTTCAATGACGCTTACATTAAAAGTTTCATTAGACTATAGGCTACACAATTATCTATCACTGTTCTTGTGTTAATTTGTTCTTTTAAACGTAAGAATTAGTAAATTAGTCCATTCCATTTTATTTTAAGAAATAATTTTATGAGTTAGATATCACATAGGCCTATATATTTTTGATATGACTACCCCTACTTAAGGCTTGAACTCCCAAATAGGAAGTCAGAACAAAAGATTAGAAGGTCTTAATAAATGTTATTATTTTTTTACACACAAGTAACCAAAAAAAAAAAAAAAAAAAAAAAGGTCCCAACTGGTATTTCAAACATTTCTGTAATGATACAAGTTATATTACAAAAAAATGAGCCCGATATCTTGTATTTTCACCTGTCGCCAAACAGGCTAGTTGCTAACGAACACAAGTGCGTTACCCGAGGGAAGCAGCCATAACTGTCTTTTTTATTTTCTTTTTTTCATCATTTTCTGTCGGTAAGATGTCCTACTGCTACTGGCATTTATATAGACATTTTATAGATTTAAGTATCACAAATACATCACAAAACGTCAATGTTTTATATATATATATATATATATATTTATATATATATATATATATATATATAAAATAAAATACGTTGATCTACCTGTGAGACTGGCGCCATATTACAATTAAAATTACCTGTGCCTCAACATTTAAAATAATTACATAGCTAAAATAAATAAATAACAATTGGATTTTTCACAACCTGCCCAAATGTGAGGGAAAGAGGGTTTTGAATTTCACAGTCAGTCAAGACTTTTGATATGATGAATAGCTATATCTTACCTCCATTTGGTCCCCTGATGGACAGTGGTGCGCTTCTTGACTGCAGGGAATGCAGCATGGAGTTCTCGAAGGGCCCCGCTGGCCACGCCGCCGGTAACTGTGATAGCTGCGGTGCAACATAAGGAGGATACGGGCTTGTGTAAGATCCACTTATTGGTCGTGAAAGGTACTGGTCTCGGCCGTTTACATTCAGAGTATTAGTGTAGTTGGTATCCCTCGATGTGCCGTTATTCATAGGCGGACTAGGGGAGTAGTGGAAACGGTTGGAGGTATGTGGGCTTCCAGTGCTGTAGGACGGGCTCTCTGGTGCGGACTGTGACCAGACCGAATGACTGCTCACTGCATGGCTCGGCTGGGATGACACGTTGGGTTGTAGGTAGGACAAACTGGGTATCATCGTTCCAACACGAGACGTCGGCACATAAACGGGAGAATTGGGGTTGGAGTGCATGTAGCTGGCCGATGGCGAGTCGTTATAACCGGCCTGACTCTGGGCCGCAGCGATGGCCAAGGTCTGATACATGTCGGTAGGGTCCACAATTAGGCCTCCCTTATGCGTCTCCCTGGTGTGTCCACCTGAGATGATGAGTTTGTTGCCCTGGTCTAAATCCGTGAAGAGTGTAACGTCGTCAGAATTGGGCAGGGCGTTGTTGGGATGCCCAAAGTGAACGTAGGAGTGTAGGGGCCTGCCCTCGGCGCGACGAGTTCCCACCGCGTCCAGGTGCGTCGGCGTCGGTGATCTCAGCCTGTCCCTCCGGTCAGTGTTCAGGTAGGTCTGCTCAGCCGGAGACCCTGGGCTGCTGCTGGACACTTCGCGTTTGACCATGGACCAGCTGTTATCACCCAGGTCCATCCAGGATCCCTTTTATATCTCACAGTGCGTGGAAAATGGAGAGGCAAAGTGCACTAAAATGGGAACATAAATGTTTTGTAAGAAATGTTGGAATATAGAGCATAATAAATGGGGGGAAATAAAGGTCTTCAAAGAAAAAAAAAAAAGAAAAAGCTGAGAGAACGCGAGAGCATACTTTATACTTTATCATCAAAATGTCAAAGAGAATTTAGAGGAGCACAAAGCATAAAGATAATAAACTTATCCAACTGTTAACGTTTCGCTTAATGTTTTATTACGATTTAGCTTTAAAACATTAAATATGAAACAGGCTATGTTCACTTTTTCTTTTGCCGCGGTGACACAGTTTCACTTAAGAAAGCGCGTAATGGTCAGCTACAAACTTACTCAAATCATTCATGATTATTGTGCCATCTTGTAGTATTGTAAAATTAAAAGTTGAGCTCCATATCTGAACACAACTTCATTAAATTCCAAGAAAACACATGCGCGCGCACATACACACCCCATACAGGGCTTTACACTGAAGATCTGAATCCATCCGTGTCCAGAGACCGTCCTCCCTCTTGATGTAGTCTCATCATAATTACCAAAAAAAAAAAAAAAAAACACACACACAACGTAACAGATAGGAAACAAAACGTAATATGTCTTTGCAGAAAAGAGATAACCACTTGATAAGACCCACAACAGATAAGAGAGAGAGGCAGGGGAGAAAAAAAAAAAACAATTCCCAAAATGATTTAGACTCTTCTCAGCTGGCACCGAACTCAGCACCAAGACAAGAGCTGGGAAGGAAATTTATAATCAAGACACGAATAGTATAAGAGAAGAAAAAGTCACCACTGACCTATTGGTGGTTTGCCATAAGTTGGTGTTCGCAGGATCCAGCGGTTATGTGGTTGCAGGACTTGGAGAACTATTACGAATGAAAGTTCTCTGTTCACTCGTGACGATGTTTAAGAGAGGAGGCGCCTCGTGTGCTCCGAGGCTCTGATTGGATTCCAGCTTGAGCAAACACATCTGCTCGATAGGGGTGCTGCTCTTCACTTTCCACCTTAACTTAGTTTTGATGTCCTTGATGTCGAATGGAAAATGCAAGTCTTATAAATCGGACTACATTTTCACAAAGGGAAGGAACATGTTTAATTGCTTCAGCGGATTTTTTTAGGACAAGCTATATATATATATATATATATATATATATATATATATATATATATATATATATATATATATATATATATATATATATATATATACATTTTCCCTTAAAGAGAAGGTGTGATTTTGATTGACAACAAACAGTTAATAAATTTGCCGATATGAAATATCGGTGTAATTTATAGCAGTTCTTTAAAAAAAAAAAAAAAAAGAGCGATTACTGCCAAACATAAACGCTATAGATAAATTAGATACTATCTTAAGGCAACTGGCAGTTAGACAAGAGGTAATCAATCTTACTTTTCCTATTAAAATTAAACCGAACTACCTTTTTATGTAACTGACTAGTTAGGGTAAGTCTTGAAGAAAGAAATTAGGTGATTACTAAGCAGGTAATACAACCGGCCACATGTAAAGCGCTCATGAATAATATTTTTTGTCTTTATTTTAATTGAGTTTTGTGAAAAAATAGTATACTGTGAGAGTAATCACGAAAACGGAATGATGAAATCACTTCTTGTTTTGATGTTAAACCTTGTCTGTGCTATGCAAATTGGGGTCGTTGCTAATTAGTTCATCTAAGACGATGGGGCATCATTTAGGATTGTAAAAGATCCTACACAAACACCCAGCGGGCAATAGGCATTACTGAGTGCTTCACTTTGAACAGATGATAATTCATTCAGGCAGAATATACATTGTATTGTGACCTGATCAGGTAATGGAGGATGCCAATTGGATTAATCATTCTGAAGTCGTGAGGGTCTCTGACTCTTTTGTTGCCCAGTTTATTCGATAACCAACACTGAATTATTTTATTATTTGCAACACAATTAAGTCAAATACTCATGTATGTATATATAAGTAAATAATACAATTATTTAGGTTATATTGTTATTTTATTAAAAAAAAATTGTTATACATTTCGAACAGTAATGCGCTCAAAAATCAAGAAAAACAAGAATCGGAAGCCATTTTATTGACTTCATCAAGTAAAAAATGAGCATATTTTAGACAGTGTATTTTTTTTTATTTTTTATCACGCACAGGGATTATTATTTAAATAAATATCACTCTCCTCACTGTATGAAAAAAATGCGTCTGTGCTATGGAAAATAAAACCTTTTCTCCATATAGGCGCTTGAAATTGGAGTGTTGGTCCATGGCTTAGTACAAACGTTCTCCAGACAGATTCATACGAGCACGTGAGAATACATGATCCGTCTGTCTGCTGTCTGACAGATGAGCTGCTCGATCGGCCATGATGTGTGTCTGTCTCATAATAAAGGAGGAATCATCAAAGACGCAGTGAAATCAAATCGCCAGCTGTCTTTTCTTTAGATGGACCAAAAAAATTAATTTTCAGCAGGAAAACGAAATTACTGACATATAATTGTATCTGTGATCTGTAAGAACTAAATAAATTCCGCTGCCTGCAGAGCTGACAACCAACATTACAGTTTTAAAACTGAAAATACAAATGAACAAATCGCATTGTTGTTATCAAACAAATATCAGTAATAATTAATAATGAAATATTAATAATAACAATTTCAGTAGATACAAGTAGCTAAGTAAGACGCAAAATTAGCCCTATTATAATCATGCGAAGCACTAAAATCAACTAAAACTACACATCTTTTTTTTTCATTTACATACATGGAATATTGCGAGCATGAAGAAATACTCTGTATTTCATTATACAAATATCACAGTTATAATCACACTGCTGTTTAATGAAACAAATTTAACGTCACCGTCAATCGAAATAAATTAAAAATCGAAATCACATGCTTACAGTAATTTACGGGAATGAGTACAGTATATATGAAATTTCTTATAACTGGCCTATTTATTACATTCTAGCCCACTACAAAGAGAGTCTTTATCAGGCTGTCTCCATGTACTTTGACCCCACAATGTAAAATGAATTCAACGAACACAATAGAGACACAATGTCTGTGCCAATACGGTCTCTTATGCCTACAGCAGTGTTCACTTATATTAGTGACAATATTTAAATTCTAAATTATAATTATTATTCATTTTTGTTTTATTGCTGGTATTGCTTATAAACCTGATTTCTTGGGCAAGGCTTTTGTATCGTTTTTACAGTAAATAAAACAGTCTAATTGTCATAGCCATTTATTATTTGATAATTACTGCTACAAACTACAATTTAACTAGTTTGCTTTCTATCTAGAAATAACTCATAATTCAACCGTACATTTGATTAGACAGCTCCAACAGAATAAAGGAAGCATGCTTGCCATTGGTAAATGTCATAATAGATATTTGCTTATGGCTCATCAGGTTGCATCAAACTGTGTTTCTTGTAGAACAATCATTGCTAGATTCGTTTGCTTTGTGTTGTACATCACTAAAGTTGTTGCTGGATGAATGATGATGATGAAGTGATCAAATACTCATTACCTCTGGTGACATATTGTAAGGCAGGGTGTTGGCCTTTCCCTGGAAGAACACTCATTGTGCACATTAAGTGATCATAATGCAAGTGTTCAATGAGAAAAAATCTATACCCTCACAATGTTTAAAATATTAGTCTCAATTTATGTTCTTATTCATTAGCTATTTAAAGCTTTAAGATTTCAAGACTGTCAGGCCGACACAGACTAATGCTTTTTAATAACACCATTTTCTACAAAACAGAACACTTTGCGTTGCTTCCTACATTTGAGTAATTCACTCTCCTTCCCATTATATTAAAATTTGACCTATTTACTTATGGTTTATGGCAGATGTTATGTTTTTATGCCTGGCACTGCCTTCTCCAGTTGAACTAAATGTCAGAGACTCTGTGGGGACAGTTGGAGGCATATATGTTGCTGTTTGCAATAGTAGATGATTAAACAAGAAGGTGTAAAAGCAACCTTTGTGTGTGCGTGTGTGTGTGAGTTTATATATGGGGGCGTGTGGGAGAGGCCTTCGATAGTAAACGTGTTAACAACCTTCTCACAGATTTCTGGTCACACCCTGCCGGAGTCATGCAACTCACCACTGTGACAACTGTATTTTTTTGGCTCTTGGTCTCAGTAGTGAGAGTAATTCAGTGGAAATACAGAAGCACTGCAGAGGAAGTTCAAAAGAAGAACGCGGAATGTCTTTTGATTGCTTTGTCAGTATGTTGGTGTATAATAATAGTGGATGTGTAAATCATTATATATATATCTATATATATAGGAAATATAGGCAAGACATGGTCAGGGCAATGAGTAATTTTGGGATTTTTTCAATTTTACTGGTAGTCCACTGGTAGTCCATATTATATATATATATATATATATATATATATATATATATATATATATATATATATATATATATATATATATATATATATATATTTATTCTACACACATAGTTGAACTGAATTGTTACTACACTCTAAACATGCTGGGCTGTTTCAACCCATGTTTGTGTCAAAAATGGACAAACCCAACCAGTGGGTTTAAAAATGTAACTAAAAAATGTATAATGTTATTAAAATGAAAAGGTTGACATGTTATTTTGATTCCTCTATTGTATGAAAATATAGGCTACTTATTAACAAGGCAAATTTACAGTACATGGACTTTAAACTATTAGGCACTTTGTGAGGATTCCTCATGGTGCCATTTGTTCCTTCCTTTGAAATACCATAATAATAATAATAATAATAATAATTTACTATATTTATTATTAATAAATAAATAAATTCATATAGTGTTTATTGGCTTCATTGATTTGTTTTGTTTTGTTTTGTTTTGTTGTTTTTTTCTCTGGCTGGGATTCAGTGAAAACTTTACAGATATCAGTATCAGTTAGATATGGTATTTTCAAAACCTGTTTTGAAAATATTTAGTGTCCCTGTAGTTACATCTGCAACAGGGCTGCTGGCTGTAGACATTAAGACAATGACCAAAAAAAAAAAGAAGAAGAAAAAAAAGAAAGAACCTTCAACTCCAAACAGTTTGCCATGGGTTATTAGGCAGTGAAGAGCCAAGAGCAGTCAAGCACATTAGATGACCTATGAAAGATGAGCTAGGATTACAGATAAGAGTCCCAGTCATTAGTCTTTTCATTCAAGTGTTTAAGAAACTATTAGAGCCACACATGATAGTTGTTAGAGTCTGTCTATTCTCTATATACACCAGATATAATGAAGACTGTGTTCAGGTGGAGGTCTGTTGGCAAATTAAATAAATGTGAGAAAAAGAATAAGTTATTTAAAAATTATTTACAATATACTACTACTACTAACAATGATGTTAATAATAATATTAATTATTAGTTAATCAAATAGTAAAAAGTAGACCTAAATGCCTTTTATTAGGAAAAGCAATAATATAATATAATATAATATAATGTAATGTAATGTAATATAATATAATATAATATAATATAATATAATATAATATAATATAATGTAATGTAATGTAATGTAATGTAATGTAATGTAATGTAATGTAATATAATATAATATAATATAATGGTTTGAGGAATGGATCGCTACTACTACTACTACTACTAAAAATAATAATAGTAATAATTATAATTATTATCATTATTGTTGACATTGTTGTTGATGAATATATGAATATAACATATATAATGACAAAATATAGATATTTCAATCTCAATATCAGTTATTTACATAAATATCCAAACTAAGTACCATTACAAACACCCTGACACTATTTTTTACCAGTTTATTTACTGTATTGTATTCGATTCCTGATTACTTGACGTGGATTCACATGAACTCTAACTGAGAAGTTCTGGTGCATTTGCCCTTTTGTATGAACAATATGAGGAATATCACACAACACTGCCCTGCATTTCAGTTTGTGCTTCACCTTTGAACCCTTCATTTCAGACCTCAGAGTGAAATCAATACTGTTTATCCACTGTGTGTCTGTATTCCCTACTACCACTACCACTTTTGCCCTCCAAAAATAAAACACGATGAAGCTAACGTTCTTTGGGCCATGTTGTTTTTTCCATACACCATCCAATCAGCCTCCATCCTGTCGGGCTGTGCCTGTGTTTTGTCTAGGGGGGAAGGTCAGCTTTGTGGTACAGACTGTGGCTTTCCCTGAATCAGCTGTTTCAGCGCCAGTGGACGCTATCTGCTGTCTATTCTGACTTGTGCTACATCACCCGGGCCCAAGATTTGCTTGTGTGACTGAATGATATCTCATGGATAGGCAGGGGATCACTGACATGATATTCTAAAATAGCTTCATACTCAGTACAGTTTTGCATAGTATGTCAAAGACAATGAGGTATAACTTCATTATCTTTTCAGACACGTCACCTTTAAATATCATTAAAAGAATAGATCATTCAAGAATGACATTTATGGAATTCAAACCCATGACTTTGTTTTATCTGCATATAATGCATCTACTGGTCACTCTATTCCACACAATACTTAAAAGGGGACTGAAGCTTTCCAGCTTCAAAAATGCCTATAGATGTATCATTAAAATGGTCCCCTTGTGCACCATATTTCAGTTCCTCTGAAGCCAAATAATAGCTTTGCGTGATGGAAAAACCAAGATGAAAGTTATTCACAGCATTTTTGCAAATGTAATCAAATGTATTTTCATTGGTATTTTCAGTGAATAACTACTTCATTTTGTTTGTCATCTAGAGCTATCAGAAAAGGTTGAATATAGTATACAAGTCTTTTATGATGACTTTTAATGCTAAGTGCATGTAAAATACATTAGCATGGAAAAGCACATGGAAGTTATTCAGGTTTGAAACAGCATTAGTATTATTTTATTTTTTTATTATACTATGATCTGTTTGAATATTTAATTCTGATTGGCTGGAAGGTGTGCAGTAAAACCGTTTAATGCACAGTCAGTTGCATAGTATATTAATGCATATATTAATCCATATAGCTGTGCATTAAAGGCACAAAATATAAGATTTTTGGATTCAAATATCCAAAAACAAATAGAACAGTGTTATATGTTTTGTTGACTTGTGTACTTACATTATCCCAGATGTTTTCAAGAATGTTTAAATCCAGAGAAATAAGTAATTTTAACCAGGACACGGACTGCATCCGTGCGTCGCCTATCAGTTACGTCATACCTGCGTTACCCTTCATTTCTGGTTTTAATTTGTAGAAACCATGGAAACACCAAAGATGCTTTAATATATTACATGCTTTATTAAACAAATTAACAACTGCTTGGTAACATTTATAGACAGAAAACTAATTATTGTTATATAGCTCAACACTTTTAGTCTTATTGTTTGAATCTTGTTTTCTTGATTTTCTGCGACTACATGTAACATAGGTAGCTAACATAGCATAATCAGATGCAGCTTTAATTTTAGTAACAGTAATACAGCATTTTCTCCATCATACAATATATTTTAAAATTAATTGCATGCCATTTATTAACGCAAGCCATCAAGCATTTGATATTCTATGATATCCAATATGATATTCTAATATGCAGTGTGCGACAAGTGTCTCATAGCAGCCGGCGAGCAAACACACAGACTAATGTTATAACATCTGTTTCAAGACACTCAAATGTATCTAATATGATAAAACAGTGCCGCGTTACCCCATATATGCTTGACTGGAAGAAGCGGAAGCGGCGACTGTAGGCATAATAAAAGTTCCGCTGCTCTCGAGGCTTGTGTCGCACTCTCATTAGCAATCGCTCCAGCGGCCTCGTTCAGCTCCAACATCACTCGGTCCTGCTCTGCTTCATACTACAGTAGCTAACGTTAATAATCTCATCTCAATGAACATGATTTCTCCCCGATTCCCATCCTGAATCTTTTCCACCGGCTGTGAGGTGAAGACGACAGCTCCCAAGATTCCGCGCTCAATCTCGCCGTCATCAAGTTACTCCTTTGTTTTGAATAGGTGAGCTCTAGTGACGAAAAGTTATTGTGTGCCAATTTGACGCACTCCATGTCATGCTTTAAAATCATTGAATGCATGGATTATCCCTTACTAGTTTCTATTTTTATTTTGTCAGTTTTCATTTTTTTTTTTTTCAATTTAGTTTAATTTTCAGTTTTATTTTATTTCCAGTTAGTAATTTGAGTGCTTCAACTTAAACTTATTTTAGTTAGTTGCAATGGCAACATTTCTCATTTTTTGTTAGCCTATATTTTAGGTCTTTCATCTCATATTTATCATTTATTTAAGCTTTATTTCAAAAGTGTTATTTGCGTTTATTTAAAAGTTTTGGCTTTAGTTAACAATAATATATGGCTTTGAATGTCTTTGAGACCTTTCGCTTTTTGTACTGACAGTAGCCTACTCTTCACCTCTACATGGAAAAATATGGTCATGCCTCAGACAGTTTTCTTTCCATTTCCATTTCTTTGTCTGGCAAACAAAGCTGTGCACTTTATTTATGATAAGATCTCACTCTGCTCCAATGGAGTGAGGGCCCAAAGAACATGGCCACCATGATATGGCACTGTTTCCTCTTTTCATTTATAGCTGTACAAATTCATCTTGTCCTCATGACCTCCATGTACACACACACAAAATCCTAGAAATGCCTACTTGTAAGAGCTATGAACTTAAACATGCTCCACCTGTTCGAAGACTCAATACACTGAATAGGGTTGTTGAATCCAGTTTCTGTGGCATGACCAGGGTTTGTTTAGGCAGAAAAAACATATGCATTCTACCTTCTCAAATATGTTTTTATCAGGTCATCAAACAGTCACAGGGTGATAATTCTTTTAGAACTAATGCTGTACCAGGTACTCGCTGTTTGCTGATGGAGGGAAATGAGTGAATCTGGATCTGCTCCCTGTTTTAGAAAAAAGAAAGAGAGAATGAGAGGTGTAATACTATCAAAAACCCATGTGTCATGTCACTTCTCCCAGATTAATTGGTTTTTATTTTTTGTTCCTTCTGCTCTTTTTCAGTCATATTTAAACAGAAGTGACCAGGCTGACATGCTATTGGGTTTTGTTGGGTTTGTTTTTGCACAGGGATCCAAGGACTTGCAGAAGCGGAACTTCAGAAAGGGAGTCGTATCAGGCAGATCTGCTGTATGTATAATACTAACATTGTGAAGTGGTTCTGAGAGGCGTGGGAGATCAGAGTTCTGTGCTGCAGACAGACATAAAGCACTTCCATGTAATGTCTCCACAGCACGTATGCAGACTGTTAGAACTGTCATTCTTTTAAACAGGGTATTTTTTTTAAAGAATCAATACCTTGGTGCTAGCACGTACACAGCTTGAGAAATGGGAGAATGTCAAAGTGAGACAAAAAACATTTAAAGGTATAGTTCACCCATGAATTAAATAATTTAATCAGCCTTTCTTTCTGAATTTCTATGACTGTGGAACACAAAAGGAGAAGTTGAACAGAATGTTCACACTGTTCTTTTCCACACAATGAACAAGTATACATGTTATATATTTCATAAGATTTGTTTGATGAACAGATCAAAATTGAAATTAAGTGAAATCATCATTAAGTGAAAATCTTCCATAGATCTTAGATCTCAATCATGCACATTTACATAACTTGGTGCTTGAAGTAATAATGATGACAGAATTTTTGAACTTTCTTTTTAATGAAGAGGGTAAGTACTCCAAAGCATGTGAATAAGAGGCATGTGATTGGCTGTCTGTTGACCAGCATCTAGCCGTAACATTCAAACACAGCATCGTTTCACACTGTACATGTTTGGCACCACAATGCAGGGTTAGCAGCTCAAAAGTGGTACACTGTGCTAATCCTGCTTCTAATGCTGCCTTTGCGTGCTATCAGAAATGTCCTACTTCCCACTTCTGAAGTCATAATTACGAGCTTGTCGCATTCAAGTGCTTTGTTGTCGGAAAGAACAGAAATTATGGAGGACACCATGTTTATTGTTGCCTATTAATTGGGAAAATTGCATTAAAACCCCAAATGATATTAAGCGTCCCATTCATTGACAACCATATAAACATAAACTAGGAAACTTGTTTTTACAATAATTCTGATAGCACATGAAGGCAGCATAAATTACAAGTGTGAAACATTCCTTCACCAGGGTTAAAACCAGGGTTTAGAATGATGATAACCCAGTGTTAAGTGCAGTGCGAAAAGCCTTAAAGGGATACTCCACCGTTTTTTTCATATTAAACTATGTTATTCCCTTAACTAAGACGAGTTGATACATACCTCTCTCGTCTCAGTGTGTGCACTAAATCGCTCTGTCTTGCGGCGAAACTTTGTTAGCACTTAGCTTAGCCCAGTTCATTCAATAGGGGCCAAGCAGAGAAGCTACCAAAGACCTCCACGTTTTCCCTATTTAAATACAGTTACTCGATTAGTGTAACTCGACCTAGGACGGTGACACAAAACAAAACGTTGCACTTTTCTAAGCGTGTAAAATGGATAACTATATTGTATGGCGGAATACCATAGCAAGTGCTCGGGATCACTTTGACTTGGCGCAGTAATATCTTCACTCGTGAAAAGTCCTCTCACCGGCCCCCGTGAAGATATTACTGCGCCAAGTCAAAGTGCTCCCGAGCACTTGCTATGGTATTCCGCCATACAATATAGTTATCCATTTTACACGCTTAGAAAAGCGCAACGTTTTGTTTTGTGTCACCGTCCTAGGTCGAGTTACACTACTCGAGTAACTGTATTTAAATAGGGAAAACGTGGAGGTGTTTGGTAGCTTCTCTGCTTGGCCCCTATTGAATGAACTGGGCTAAGCTAAGTGCTAACAAAGTTTCGCCGCAAGACAGCGATTTAGTGCACGCACTGAGACGACAGAGGTATGTATCAACTCGTCTTAGTTAAGGGAATAACAGTTTAATATGAAAAAACGGTGGAGTATCCCTTTAAGAAGTCATTATTTTAAGTCAATCAAAACATGATACTCTCACAAAATCAAAAAATGGAAGGCATCGGAATGCAAATAGTATAAAGTGTTTCAATTCAGGTGTTTCAAACTTCTGTTTATCACTGAACAAAGAACTTTGTCAAGAGTATACTGAATGGCCATAAAAGCCATGTCTTGAAAATTGGGGGGTAGGGGGTTTGGTGTCTTTTTATCTAAACCCCTAAAATCTTGCCTTATACTCTTTCACCATTAAAATCATCTTAGGGTTATGTACATAACCTGGTTCCCTGATAAAGGGAACGAGACTATGGGAACGACAAGGCCTATGCTACCATACAGAGAGGATGCCTACATCACAGATTGTGAAAAGTTTGCATAAAACTGTGAATACAGGAAGGTCTCAACCTGAGAGGACCTGAGACCCTGGGGTTGAGCCCACATCCACAAAGACGATCTTCTTGCTAGTGCTTTTGAGGCAGCCATGCTTCGGGTAGAATGGGCCCTGACACCTAGAGGTAAAGTGACACTGCACACCTCATAGGCAAGGGAAACAGCATCTGAAACGCAGTGAGATACAGTCTGCTTGGAAGTGGTGGAACCTCAGTTGCACCCCACAAAGCAGACAAAGAGTTGATCAGAGTTACGCCATTGGCCTGAGCTGTGGATATAAATCCTAAGAGCCCGGACTGGACATAATTAGTTAAGTCTCTCCTGCTCCTGAGTTTCAAACAATGAAGGAGAAAAGGTTTGAAGAACAACAGGATGAAATGGTGATGAATGCACTTTTGGGACCTAATTCGGCCTAGAGTGCAATATCACCTTGACCAGTCATGGAGCAAAATCCAGGCAGCAGGAGATGACTAACAGGACTTGCAAGTCTCCTACCCTTTTAAGAGAGGTGTTAGCTACAAGCAAAGCTACCTTGAGAGTCAGAAGAAGCTTCTCTGAGGCTGACTCTAAGGGTTTGAAGGGAGCATCTTACAACCCTTCTAATACAATTGAAAGATCCCATGAAAAAACCTGTAGCCTGTAATTAAGCCTCAGCTACCTAGCATTGGCAAGAAACGGGACACCAAGATATGTTTCTCCACTGAAGTCCCATTCCATGACTAGTAAAATAATTGCAACTTACTCTCTGTGAAACAGCGTAATCCGCAGGGTGATGGACACACAGGTGGGTAAAAAGGTTGGTGGTGCTGCCACCCTTTGCACTGACTGTAGCCAGGCACATTCTGCAGATTGGATCGTCTAAGGAGCTGTTTTCTTGGAAGCCAAAAAACACCCATACTGGCGAGCTTACTTTTTTCGGGTGTGGACAGAGCCTCTCACTCGCCCGCTTGGACGACATGGTTCTTCTCGGAGTAGCTGTGCCAGAGGGCTGCGCGCACTGCATGTGCTGCGTCTTCTTCCTGTTTGACAGGTGTCAGCGTTAAGGTGCAATACTGCCACTTGAGAGGTCAACCAGGTACTGGTGCTGGAGTATATAATATCATAAGGTTCCTATTCATTTGAAATATTGTGGTTATCACCAATGTCGATATTTCATGCTTTGAATATCACAATTATAGTCAATACTGGTATATTGCGACACCCCTAAAAAGACGCCATTTAAAAGCATACAGCTTTCTTGTTGAGGGAGCCCTAGCGCTGCGAATGATATCAATGACTTCAGCTTAGAGACCAGAATCTATGAGCTGGTACCCCTCAGGGGCCAGACCCACAGTTTCCAGATCTCCTGTTGGGGGTAAAAGACTGTCCCCCAAACCTGGGACAGAAGGTCCCTCCTAGTCTGAATCTCCCACAGAGAGCCTTCCAGGAGAGATACTGTGTCTGCAAACCATACTCAGGCTGGCCAGAACAGGGCTACTAATATTAGCCGTAACCCCTGTTGACGGATCCTCGGCAGAACTCCCATAAGCAGAGCGACTGGGAAAAAGGCGTACAGACACAACCTCGGCCGTGTCTGCACCATCGCATCCAGCCCCAGAGGAGCTGAAGGATTGAGAGAAAACCAGTGGGCTGACTACCAACATGTTGTTCATCTACACCAACACATTATAGCCCCTGAGATATCTGAAGAAGTCTTAGTGCTAAAACATAGTCCTCATCTCTAGGCAGCTGATGTTCCAAGAGAGATGAAGGCCTTCCTAAAGACCCTGGGCTGGGTGTCCTTCCATGACAGCATCCCAGCCCATGAGTGAGCATCTGTCGATGATCTTGCGACAGCAACAAACCCCTAGAGTGGGACCCAAGGTTAGAAACTGGGGACTCCATATAGAAAGGGAATGAAGTTCAGCAGAGAGCACGTTCAGCCTCCAGAACAAAAGATGCAAAATGTAATGACAGTTGCCTCTGCATCAGTCTCCCTTTATGTGTTTGATTATGCTCAGGCAAGTGTAATCAGACACATAATTTCCTACCTTTTAATGTTTCACTTTACCCAACTAATGTGTTCTGTATTCTGTATTATCAATTTTAATATTTATAGTAGCATATTATATTTTTATATATATATAATATATATATATATATATATATATATATATATATATATATATATATATAATATATATATATATATAACTGTAAATGCCCAATCATGGCACTTAAGCTTTCACTCATGACTGCATTTCTGTAGGCCTTTTAGCCAGCATGTGGCAATAAATGAAAAAACTTTACTTTATGGGAATTTAACATTTTATTATAGTATTTCATTTCAGTTATTCCAGTCATTAATAGCATATAGTGAGTATAATTATAAAGATATAATTAGTGGTGTTTTGTTGAGGAATGAATCAGAGTTTGAGGATGAATCGAAGGCTTAAGTGAACAAATTATTCCACGTTTCTCAGACACCGGCTCATGCTGCAGGCCTTCCTATAGCGTCAATACCATGACGCAGCATCGATGTTCCCTTGAAAGGGAACTGAAGTGCCATGTTGGAATTTGCACTAGGTTTATGGGAACAGTAAAACTCGCCTTCTTTGATGTGATTGGCCATCTCACTCATTTTGACATTGACGAGCACTGTTAGACGTCTAAAGCAGACCAGCCAAAAAATGTTTTAACATTTTTTGTCAAATATTGTTGGGACAATTTGGCCATTTCTAATTATTTGAGGGGATTTTTCCTCCTCAATGGTTATGGTGGTAACGGCCCTCGTATATCGAGGTCTTTTCATATAGTAGTAAAAATATTCATCATTAAATTCCTATTTAATTTTATTATTATCATTATTGGACAGCAGTGGTGACTTCTTCTGTATGATCTATATCATGATTGCTGTCAATCAAAGTCACCTAAATCCTGAAGAGTTAATGAGGAACCAGCATGATCTGCTCCACCCACCCCATCACTGACCCCCCTAGTGCCCTAAACCTCTCTAGCCTCTAAACTCTCTCCATTACTCCCCATTGTCAGGCTTTGAGGCCTAATTGTTTTGATAGGCTGATGCATAGCAGCAAGACATAGTCGCATCGGAGATTCATGTTTGGAGAGAACAAGAGCACAAGAAGATGCAAAGAATAAGGAGTCTGGAAAGAAGCAGGGGTTCTCTAAACCTCCGATAAAGAGATTTCAAAAACAAGATATGCATCGATAATATACAGTAGGAGACACCAGAGGTGTCTTATCTACTTTGTTGTGACCTGCACTGGCCTTGATAATTCAAACTGATATGCTAAAAAAAAAAAAAAAAAAAAAAAAAAGAGGGAAAAAAAAAGTATACGTCATCTTGAACACTAATCTAATCATGAGTGGAAATATTTTGATACTATTTAGACATTTTAAAATAGAATACATAAGACACACTTAGCAAATCTTGGAAAGGGTCACATGATGACTGTCAAAAATGCTTAGTGCACACTACTGTGTGTCTATTAGTGCTGGGTAGTAACTTATTACATGTAATCTGTTTTATGTAATCAGATAAAAAAAAATAGGTACTTGTAATTAGATTAAATTACATTTGAACACTTTCACACTTTTAAGTATACTTTTAGTGTAACATTAGTAAACTTTGAGTACACCACTATTTTACAACACAACTAGTAAATAACTAGTTTAAGTTTTTCGTTTGTACAGCAACTATACTACAAATGAACTTATAGGTATACTGATAGTTTACTAGTCAAATACTTGTAGCGCATTTATGAAAGTACACTTTGAAGTATACTCTCAGTAAACTATTTATACTGCAGGATCAACAATATTCCAAGTTTAATTATAAAGCTCCAAGCAGGCAGGCAGACAAGCAGGATAAACACAACCTAACATAACAGTGATCAGACAAGGACTGAGTGAACAGGAGGAAATTAAGTAGCAGATATAGATGAGGATAATTAACAGAACACACCTGATATAAATGAACTAATAATGAAGAGCGGGAAAACGGAACAAAGGAACACATGATGAGAATGACAACAAAGTCCATGATAATGGGTCTCATTCATGAAACATTCGTAAATATACAAGTAAATATGTGAGTGATTTGCGCGTAAACAGACTTTCCCGAAAACTCTCCTCCTGATTCACAAATACTTCGTAAACGTCAGAAGTGATAGTGAAATGTGTGTGTGTTAATGAATTCCAATCAGTCGTAAATGGGACGCGCGTGCACGTTCATTCTCAATTACCATAAATCCCGCCCATTAAATCCGACTGACAACTATATATGGGCATCATTTTATGACACCAAATGAAGGATTTTGGCCATTTTATAGGAAACAAGTTCCATAGTTTGCCCAGCCCTATTGAAATCAATTCATTATTTGATTAAGTGCTCCGTTTGCAGATGCTATAGGTGCGTTCACGCGGCCTCGTAATTCCTGTAGTTACAAGATTCTAGCTTGTAAAAAGCGTTCACGTCCTCGTAGAGTTCGTAATTACAGTTTGTAAGCTGGGAGTTTTCTGAAAGTTCCCACATGTAACATGTGGCCACTATACCACCTGACCGCTGTAGATTGATTTATTAGGCGTTGATAGTGGTGCCATGGAAACGCATAATTTCCAGTCCAAGGACCAAAAGGAAGTGAACAGCTCCGAATATAACGTCATTTCAAGATAGCGGTAAATACAAGGTGACGTGAACGCAGCTTATTACTGGCTCTCACAACAAAAGTAAAAAGAAAAAACGTATGTAATTACTATATATAATATGTTTTCAAAATGCTGTAAATATGTATCTTATTAAGGTGAATTAAAATGCAGCCTTATTAATGAGCAAAACGGTCGGATGTTAAACGCACTGTTTACGCGTGACTGGGAGCAGGTGTCGATTTCTTTCGTACCAACTAACATTTGGAAAATACGAACATTTTAATGAATCCGAAAATTTACGCCAGAACCACTTTACACACGATTTACACAAAAAAATTCGTTCTGCTCTTGTTTCATGAATGAGACCCAATGAACTAAACAGAACATAACTGTGACACATGCATCATTTTTTATCAACACTTGAATGTGGGCAAATTTCATTAAAAAAAGCTACATTTTAAACTAGGGCTGTCAAAATAATGCGTTAATTTCAATTAATTAATCTGAGAAAAAATAACGAGTTAAAAAAAAATAATGCAGATTAATCCATTCCATATTGACCTTTGAACCTGGAGCCGTTCTAGCCACCATTCGACTGTAAAATGAAGGAGGGAGACGACTGCTGCGCTGATGGACAGAATGAGCAGAGCTCCTTCCTCATGTGCACAAGCTCTCTCTGTTTTCAAAGTAAGCACTGTCTTTGCACTCTCTCTACCTCACACATAATAATCTAAATCAACTGACACAATACTAAAAGTTCGTAAGACCGAATCCATGTTTCACGAGGCACATTCGGAGAATGTTTTTCCTGAATAACCGTTGGGTGTGAATAGTGCTCAAAAGAACGTCACCTCATCTTCTCTGACAGGCGCCCTGCACATGCAGCTGACATAAACCACACTTTCAGTAAACAAAAAGAAAATCCTATCCAGTGGTGAAGGGTTTTCTATGTTGACAAATCTTTTGCGATGTCCTAATAACAGTCGTGATTTGCACGCAACGCGTCAACGTCCACTAGTGTCCAATTTGTGACCTAATGACTCATTTGAACAGATTCATTTTAATGAATCATGACAACAACTGATCTGTCTATAATTAATCATTTACTCGAACAACTCTGAAATGAGAACATAAGTGTGCTTACCCCATTTAGCAAGAGTGGTTTGTAAAATTAGCCTTAATAATCCACGATATTTTCAGGTTATTTAAATGTCAATCTGTAGTAAATTAGGCCTACCTATAAAATCAGTTAGTTTAGACTGGAGTGAGGTGAAACCAGAACAAAGCAAGTTGTTAGCTAGGTGCATTCAATTGTATATGGTAGAAAATTATATTATTAGTTAATATAACTTCTAAATGCTACTTTTTAATACTTTTCAGGTTTAGCAAAACAACATATCTTACAAAGCTATAAAATCACTTTTTTTTTCTTTTTTTTTTGCAAAGAGGGCAAGAATTATAGAATTACAGTGAAAGTGACGGGTACTTTGTCAGTATCGAGCTAGCAGATCACATGGTTAGGACACTTTTTAATGTTTGTGTGGATGATCATGTCTGTCACCACCAAAGACCATTTTTGGCCCAGGAAAAACCCTGCATTGATTCATTTGAATTGAAATATTTAATACATTCACAGCAAAAATTATGTATGCGATTAATTTACATTCACAGAGTATTTAATTAATTAGATTAAAATTTTTAATCGATTGACAGCCCTATTTTAAACAAAAAGCAGAGACAATCACATTACGTCCAGATTGGATTCGGAACGATAATCAAAACATATATGGAGTAGATTGAGTGCATCCTCAAAGCTTCACAGTCATTAACCCTTCCTGGGTAGACACTTTTATTTGGTACCGTAAGCCATTTTTGAATTTATATACTGTTTAATATTTGATGTAAGCAATCTTGTAAGCAATCTTGTATCACTTGTTTGTGCTTCTTCTTCACCTGTGTTTTGATCCAGAGATTCTGTACTATTTCAGAAGATACATAATAGCCATGAATTCCAAGTTGTCAGAATAGAGAGACATAAATTTGCAATTGTGAGGTTATATCACACAATTCTGAGAAAAAAAGTCTGAACGGCAAGATGTAAACTCGCAATTGCGAGATATATAGTCAGGATTGTGAAATAAAAAGTTGCAACTACCTTTTTATTTTTTATTCAGTGGCGGGAACAAGCTTCCATACTAATCAGCTCCTGATTAACACATTAATTACTTAAAATACACATACAATCCCTAAAATGAGTGATTTGGATTACATTACTAATATAATCATGTGCATGTCAACTTTAAGGTTTTAGGTTAAAATTTATTTGTAAGTGTTAAGAAAAAAAAATGTAGGATTTTGCTGAGGTTTGAACACTTTGAAATTTTCAAGTTTGTTTTACATAGTCCTCTGGTGATGAATGATTTTTTAAAAGTAGACATAGTATATTATTGCATGTATAGAAATTAAAGGAATTAGAAAAATGCTTTTTTAAATAGGTTCATGTTTGCTATTTTAGGTCACACAGGACATGTAAAGTTTTCAAAAGTATTTCATGCCAACCCTTAAACTGATGAAAAGTTTCGTTTTGCTGTTTATACAGACAGTGGATGAGAGATGAGAGGGAAAACAGGATTAGGAAATCTAACTAGTCAGAATCAAACTTGCATCACCCACATTAGCACCATAGCTCAATCAATGTGTCAGAGCATGAACTGCTAACCCACAGCTCCGACATTTAACTGCATGTGTTTTGGTATAAACGGTTTCTTGCATTTACGTTCATAGTCATGATATAATCTGAACCAAAATCGAACACGAAGTGGAACCCTAATGACCTCATTGCTTCTTTTTTATCATCAAAGATGGATGACACTGAATGGATGATAGAGCTGAATTGTTCTAAGCTGTTGACAAGGAAAAACAGCATTGACCAGCCATTCTCACCTTGCTCACTTCAAACATCATCTCTAGGAACAAATGGCCTGCTTGTAGCAAGCAGTAGTTCCGTGTACATGTGTTTACCTTTGGTCTGCAAGCCAAGCCAACAGTGGAATTCAAAGGGCACGAGCAGTGGAGTGCTCACTCTCCCTGTTACCATTGTGTAAAGCAACCCCCGTACAAGACAAAGGGCTTACTGGATAAGCAAATGTAATGCTAACCCCAAGCAACCTGAGAAAACAATATGTGTTAATACCATAGCCTTTCAGTGCGTACATGCGTACTCTCAAACAAACATTAATGGAATTGGAAGTTCTTCGCAAGTATCACTACTATAGCTCAATGTTAAATGTCCTTATGCTAAAATGCTGTCAAATTTATTTTAATTTATATATATATATTATATAATATACACAAATCAAATATGATTATATTTTATATAATGTAGCAGCTTCTCATTTTGTTATCAGTAATGTATGTTAGGATTTTTTGCATTACATTTGATGTTATATAGTTAATGTTTATTTTTTATGAACTCTGTTTAACATGTGGTTTTCTTTCTTACCACCTGTATTATTATGGTGGTTATCAGTACATTTTAAGGCAATATGCCATCCAATAATACCTGAAATATTCACTATATGTCACTTTAAGTTTTTTTCAGTAAATTTCTCTCAACTAAAACTACCTCTTTTTTTCTTTTTTTTTCTTTTTTTACCATAAATTGTTTTTATTTTTGTTGTCCTCTTCTTAGATCTGCATCTGCATTGCAGCTAATTATTAACCATTAAAATTATATTCATTGAAATACACTCTTAAAAAATGCTGGGTTAAAAACAACCCAAGTTGGGTTGAAAATGGACAAACCCAGCGGTTGGGTTAAATGTTTGCCCAACATGCTGGGTAGTTTTATTTAAACCAACTATTATTTAAAAATTGCTATATGGCTAGCTTAAAATTAACCCCAAATAGTTGGGAAATTAAAAACCAGATGCAATTAGAGGCAACAATAATAGACAAAAGGTGAATGTTTATTAATAAGCTTTAATATTTTATTAATATAAATTTTATAGTTTAATAATATAAATGTATTAATAAGCAATTTAATAAATGTTAATTGTTTAATAATTATTCATTGAACATTAATAAATGTTCATTTCCAACATACTTTGGGTTAATTTTAATTAAGCAATACAGTAATTTTTAAACAATAGTTGAGTAAAATAAAACTACCCAGCAGGTTGGGCAAACATTTAACCCTACCGCTGGGTTAAAACAACCCAATTGCTGGGTTTGTCCATTTTCAACCCAACTTGGGTTGTTTTTAACCCAGCATTTTTTAGAGTGTATGATGAATAAATAATAATGAAATGTATTTTAGTTCTATATAAATTATATCATATAGTACAAATAGTATATTTAAATAATTTATATTCAGGAATGCCATTTAAGATTAGCCAGGGTCAATAAATAAATTCTAATACACAAAACTGGAAAAATGTTTATTTTATTATTATTTTTTTTTCCCCCTTATTGAAATGACACCTGGAGATGGGCATGGGGAATGTTCAAAGTTTAAATTGGTTGCTAAGAAGTAATGTACTCATATAATGTTAAAAATATGTAAACAAGTTTAAATGTCAACATCACCCATATGCTTTCAATAAAATGGGTTTAAAAATCCTAACTACATATCATGGAGGTATGCAAGCCATATCTAGAACCAGAATATTATAAAAACTTGGAGGTGTGCTCTTTTGACTCGGACCAGAAAGTAACCTAGAAACTATCTACAACATTAGCAATGCACTGACAACCGCTCAGAATGTCCTGGCATTTTGTGGGCAAATTTTGCATGTACAATTGCCACTCACATGTAATAATCTGGCTCCATTTTCTGCCATCTGGTTCCATAATGAATGATGAAAAAAAGTATCCCATTCATAAAAATGCACACAATGTATTGCATACCAGTTCTGTCTCTTGAAAATCTAATATCAAAATAAAATCCAGCGGTACATGATATTTTGTGAAAAAAACTTTTTGTAGGATGTAGAGGGAGAAACACAGCTGTGAAGAGGCTGCGCAAAATCAAGGGATTTAAGGAGTCACAACGGATGCTCTCAAGACGTGAAATATTCTTTATGGATAAGACAACACCTGTAGAGGACAAGGCCTGGGTCGCCATGCATCTCTCACAAACATGAGGTGTCAATCAGTAACGTGGTTATATGGGCTTGTTAATAGTTAACGCAGACCCTAGATTTGCGGCCCCCTTAACAGAGTTAAATTGACACGGATTTGCTGGTGGTGATTGCGGAGTGGTCCATCAGAAAAAAAAAGGGAAAAAAAATGTATTCATAAAGGTAAACGCATAAACGTCGAGTGAATCTGAGTTTGTTGAGGGCGGGGATGTTTGACGACAACGGATATGGAATTTTCAGACAGGGAGTGGAGATTTTATTGGTATAAAAAAGGCTTTTACAAGTATCCAGTTGCAACTGTTGCTCATTTAACCAAAAGTTACACCACTCCTGCAACTATTGTCATTTAAAACTCATTTGTTCACTCAAAACTCACGAATGCTAACACGCCTCCCTCCCTAGCCAGGGTCAGGGAAACATGATTAAAGACTATCTATCTCCCCCGCTCCCCCATAATGGCCTTGTGGCTCCAGGCAGAGGGTGAGCAGCGCCATCCTTGACAGACACCTTCAGTAAGCTCTTTCACCCCCCTACCAACAGCCTCGTGCCCCCCTGCTTGCCTGCCTGCGTGACTCCTGCCTCATGCTTTGATAAACACTGCCAGCAGGGCTCAAACGCGGGTCAGGATAACCTCCTGATGACCCAAAGGCTCCGTCTCCTGTTGTGACACACACACACACACACACTGCTGACCAGGTCATCTCTACCTGTCGAGCCACTTCACTGTCCTTATCAACATTCTCAATTCAGCAGTGGAGCACTTTGTTTGAAAATTCCACCGTGGGGTTGCTAATTGGTGGAAGATCCCAGTTAACAAGGAACGCTTTCAGAACTTTGGCTAACATTCTGGCAAGGTTCTCTCAAAATTATGAACAAATTTTCTTCCGGTAACATTGATAGAAAGTTTGTTCAAAGTTATGTGATCTTTAAAGATGCCCTCGAATGAAAATTTTAATTTATCTTGGCATAGTTGAATAACAAGAGTTCAGTACATGGAAATGACATACAGTGAGTCTCAAACGCCATTGTTTCCTCCTTCTTATGTAAATCTCATTTGTTTAAAAGACCTCCGAAGAACAGGCGAATCTCAACATAACACCGACTGTTATGTAACAGTCGGGATCATTAATATGTACGCCCCCAATATTTGCATATGCCAGCCCATGTTCCCAACATTATGAAAGGCATTAGACAAGGGCAGGCATTAACGTCTCGAGCAGCACAGCCAAATCATCAGACTAGGTAAGCAAGCAAGAACAATAGCGAAAAATGGCAGATGGAGCAATAATAACTGACATGATCCATGATATCATGATATTTTTAGTGATATTTGTAAACTGTCTTTCTAAATGTTTCATTAGCATGTTGCTAATGTACTGTTAAATGTGGTTAAAGTTACCATCGTTTCTTACTGTATTCGCGGAGACAAGAGCCGTCGCTATTTTCATTTTTAAACACTTGCAGTCTGTATAATTCATAAACAACTTCATTCTTTATAAATCTCTCCAACAGTGTAGCTTTAGCCGTTAGCCATAGCCTCAAACTCATTCAGAATCAAATGTAAACAATATAACAGTATACAATACTCACATAATCTGCCGCATGCATGACAAACACTTTGTAAAGATCCATTTGAGGGTTATATTAGCTGTGTAAACTTTGTTTAGGCACTGGGCAGGGAGCGTCAGCATTTAAAGGGGCCGCACAGCATAAATCAGCTCATATTTAATGATGCCCCAAAATAGGCAGTTAAAAAAAATCTATGGGGTATTTTGAGCTGAAACTTCACAGACACATTCAAGGGACACCTTAGACTTATATTACAAGACTTATATTATTTTTTGTAAAAAAAAAACGTTCGATGGCACCTTTAATATAGTTATCAAAACTTTAACACAAAAAAATGTTATTTATACATTGTTCATGGAACATTCTTCTAAAACATTTTGGTTAGTCTAATGTTTTTACTACTTGTTTCACATGGTTCAGAGAACATTCAAACAAAATGTTCCAGTAACGTTTTCTTTAACGTTCACATAACCAACAAAAGATGTTTTTAAAAAGTTGACGCTTTGAATGTTCTTAGAACATATGGAAATAACAATTTCATAACTTGGATCATCAGCAAAACATTCTTAGAAAATATTTTGTTAGCCAGGATGGTTTTTACTAGCAGTTGATTTGTGGGCTTGACTTACAACTATGTATCATTTTAATTTGTTAAAAAATTTTAAAGGGATAGTTGACCAAAAAATTTGCCTAGGGTGCGTTTCCCATTCAACGACATAACTCGCTGCTTCACTACCATAGTACGATGCATCGTTGAACAAATAAACTAGCTAGTCACGACTGTTTCCCGAAACCGTATTGTCGCAAACCTGTCGTTGAAACTTGTTGGTTAATAATGTTACACAGGTGGAGGAGTAATAACTTTTTTAATTAATCCGTTTGAGTTCGAATTAATGCTAGATTTTCTGCTATAAATTACAGACATGAAATCTGAGGACTAATTCTCCAATTTTTTTTTTTTGCTTTATTTTCAGATTCAATCATAGGCTCATTCTTACGTACTTATGTACATACGCACATGCGCACTCTTCAAAAATGGTGCTTAAAATCTCTTGACAAACTAAAATATGTAAATGACATTTGTATATATTCGAAATAAAAGATATACTTTGTACTTAATGTCAGCTTGCTTATTTTGCTCGAGATAACGATTTTTTTAAGTTCACATATCCTACAAGAAACTATGCTTCTATCCACAGATAGAGAGCTGTCGTTCCAACCACACAAGTTTGCGATGCAGTTTGCGAATGTTTGTTTGAACTATGGTTTCGGGAAACATGAAAAACGTTGAAGTATGTTAGTAATGACGGAACTTGCTATGTTAGTTGGCTAATGATTATTTTGGGAAACGCACCCCGGTTGACTTTCTTTCTTCTGTGATACACAGATTAACATATGCTGAAGAATGTTTCAACAGTATTTGTCCATACAATGAAATTCAGTGGGGTACAAAACAATGCTGAACCTCACTGACTTTTATTGTATGATAGAACACATTTGGAAAATTCTTCAAAATATCTTTTTATGTCTACTTCGGAACAAAGAAAGGCAATCAGGTTTGGAACAAACTGAGGGTGAGTGAAACTATACCCCAAAAAGTTGAATTCTGTAAATGTGTTCTAATGAGGTGAATAATGAGTCTTGACAACAGTCTAGAAGTGTTGCCTGAATGTAGTGGATCTTAAAACAACATATGGACATGTATGCACAGTGTAAACAGAACCCTTCAACTGCAGGACTGCATCATGGGAAAAAATCTGCTGGAGTAACTGTCCTCAGCCATAACTGGTTATTGATACCTTAGGCCAGGGATCTCCAAACTCGGTTCTGGAGGGCTACTGTCCTGCAGCGTTTAGCTCCAACTTGTCTCAACACACCTGCCTGGAAGTTTCTAGTATGCCTAATTAGACCTTGATTAGCTGGTTCAGGTGTGTTTAATTGGGGTTGGAGCTAAACTCTGCAGGACACTGGCCCTCTAGGACCAAGTTTGGAGACCCCTGACTGTTTTAAATCTCTTTAAACTTCTACCGTTCCAAAGTTAAAAACTGAATATGTGTAAATTGACATTGGCAAAACAATGTAACATTTTTGTGAATTGCATAAAGGGGAGAGAATGGTTGCAGCATCAGAACTGTTAGCCTACAGATTAAACATTAAGCTCTGATTAAATCATATTGTGTCTGGAAAACTATGACAAAAGCCTATAAAGTAAAGTACACAATACATAAACTGGAATCCAGAATCACAATGCTGTGGTTACTTGGACGTGTATCAGATACACAGTTGGTTCAGTTAAGCAGGATGCACAACAAGAATATGCTCAAATCCACCTTGTTGAAAATTACGTGGTAATGAGATTTGGGTCATTTGTCTTTTTTTCTCTTGTGGTTCGACTCATTGCCACTTTAAAGCAAAAGAATAACACATATACGAGAAGAAAAATTAACATTTCCTCAAATAAACATATATAATAAATACATTTAAATAATAATAATAATTAAAAAAAAGTACAAAGTCAAGACATGAAGCACATTTTGAAAGAAAAATGTGTCAATGTGGATGAACCTCAGCTCACGTCTCACAAAATGCTTAAAAAAAATAAGATTTAGCCTTATAGTTTCACAGTGCTGAAATTTTCATGGTGAGTGTGAAGAACCATATCTGTCTACTCTGAGATGTGGTTTTCCTCAACCCTCAGAAGTTGTCTTTGTCCTTTTATCTCACATTAGGTCCCTCTTAGGTCATATATCCCTTGAACCTGTCCATCACAGAAAACTTTCTGCATTTTTACAGTTTCAAAAAACTTAATTTCAAATGATTTATAAGCTGTTTTCCTTATGGGGACCAAGAAAGGAAGAAAAGGCCCCACAAGGTCAAACATTACTGGCTATGGTCCTCATAATGAATGTTTTATGGGGACTTTCCATAGACATATTGATTTTTATACTGTACAAACTGTATATTCTATTTTGCCATCTTTGTGGGGATATTTTGTCCCCATAATGTACAGTTGACCAGGACCACACACACACACACCCAATGCAGTAGCTTCATTTCCTTATCAGCCATCATGAGCTCAAACACAGTAAGGTCAGGAATTACAGTTACAGTTTCAGCAGTTCATTGATTCATTTACATACAGTATATCTGCTGTCAAACACATACGATCATTGTTCAACATTAACACGCCGCAGTGTTAACACAAACTAGTACAACTCAACACAAGGCTAAATCAATCTTTTCTTGTATGGAAAAAAAATTGGCGTTTTTTGAAGGACAGATTTTAAAAGTAACAGAAATGACTCAAGAGCAACAGCCGTAGATGGCAGCTGGGTTCTCAACAATTTTCCTGTCTTACCAGCAGGCAGCACAGAAACCAGAAACACTGTGTCCAGGTGTTTCATTCCCAGGCTGTGCAATAACCTTGACGTTAGTACCAAATTTCCTAACCTTCTCATGAATCACAGATGAACTATACCACTACACTCTTGTTTAGAAAGAAAGAAATGATAAATAACCAATAGCTTGATTTTATAATTACATACAAATTATGTAAAATGAAAAATGTGGAGTTAGATATTTCATTTAAGTCAGGTCAGATTTATTAGTAACACTTATTAGTAACACTGTGTAAAAGCAGCTTAAATAACAATGTCAACGTATAGCAAAATTAATCAATTATGAAAAAAATTCAATTTTAGCTGCTCTACAGAAGACAATAGTGTGATTATTATAACTTAAGTCAGTTTAGTGTTGATTCAGTTCAGTTCAATAAGTTCATCAATGGACCCTTTTCACATTTCCTAGTTTCTCAGAAGTGGAAGTCATCATAGTTGGTAAAATGGTGAACGGAAAATAACGGAAACTAGTTTCTTGTGATTGAATATCAAGGCAATGCAACTGAAAGTAAATCTTTGCTAGTTTCGCATTGTTAATAACTGTGGAAACACAGCATCGCAGTCTATGGAAAGGTGTCAATATGAAACAAATTCAGCTATAAACATCTCTACAGAAGAAAATCGTGTCATTATTCAGCTCAATTTAGTTAATTGTTGATTCAGTTCAGTTTCAAAGTTAGTGTTATTATCCAGCTTAATTCAGTTCAAATTTTGTTCTCATCCAATAATGTCTTTGCAGTTAGATTGATATTACTGAATATTTTAACATATTTAATTGTTCACTAATTATAATTTAAATAAAAATACTTATTAATAATTAGTTTTATCACTTCAGCTACATTAATTAAGTATTAGTCACTTAGTTTATTGACTGAAGTGACAAGCCTAAAGCGTTAACCTCAGTTCTACATATTATTCTCCCACTTGAAACATTCAGTTGTTAAACTTCTAGAAGATACTCTGTACAAGGTCTCTTTACACAAAAGAGGGTTCAAAAAGAAAACAAAGACCCTTTAGACAAGTCTGCATCTGTCAGGTGTTGCTAGCCAAATGCCAGCAACCTTGAAGGGAGTCGACCGGAATGCAGGGGCATTATCTCTTGCGGCAGAAGTAAAACTTAAAGCCAAGTTTTCTTATTTTCTTCTCTCTTAGGGTGAGAGAATGGGTAGAGTAGAAATCAATATTCCAGAGTCCATCCATTTTTTCCTCTTCTTTTTTGTGGACCTATGTGAAACTTGCAGAGTGACCCCTGACAGAAGTTAATGGCTAACTGCGTTATCTCTCTTTACAGCCCGGGGTTGAACCCCAAATCAATAGATGATACACAAATATTCCAGCGCTCAGCATTGTTCATGCTCTCACCACATTTTAGATCATAGAATTCTGCTATGTTTAAGAAATTCTGCTATGATTATGCTGAAGTAGCGTGGTGCAGGGATGACGTCGAAACCCGGAAGACTAATTCGCTACTGGTTCCCTCAAGATTTTCCTATGGGTTTTTTTTTAATTTGAGTCAAATAAGGTCTAAGGTAAATTTGTCGATACTTGGACATAATGTTCTACAATGTAAATTACACACCCCAAATGTTCTTATCTAATTACTTAATAGAAACATACTTTTAAAAAAAAAAAAAAAATTCACATTTTCAATTTAGGTGTTCAAAACATTCAAAAAGTATTGTAAAGTTGTTTACCAGAGATCTTATTTTACTCATAAATTGAAAAACCCGATTGGAAAATCTTGAGGGAACCAGTGGCGAATTAGTCTCCCGGGTTTTGACATCATCCCTGCACCACATTATTAACATTTCACTTTTACTCCATTAAGTTTTCTCATTCATTTAATAAAGAAAAAATATATTAAAGTATTAACATGTTTAAGTAAAATTAATATATGCAAAAGATGATGTCTTGGCAAATTAAAAAAAAAAAAATCAAACCATTATGGAATGACCATTCCAACCCCAAATCTGTGAGATGTCACAAGAGTGTTAAAGCATTTGCTAGTGCACAAAGCATCTGATTGACACTAAATATATCTTATTGAGTCACTACTATCACAGCTTATCACTGACTTAAGTATGGTCTACGTGATTACAGTATGTACACTGAGGCGAAAAACGGAGTAGAGTTGAGAGGAAGTTTTGATGAATGACATGCTGTTCGGTGAACAAACAAGTATCGTCTCCAATCAAGAAATCAAAAGTACTTCCACCAGTTTACTACCCAGGCAAAGGTTGAGCTCAAGGAGGTTTTATAGAATTATTAAGTAAGCAATTATGATAACCCAGCGTTTTAAAGATAATAGAATGATAAGATTCTGCTAGAGGAGCATTATCGCTCACCCCCTCGCGTCAGAAGTCAATATGTTTTTCTTGTTTTGCTTTTGTTTTTCCAATTTCTTGCATCAAATCAGCGAATGTTATGTCTGCAGGGAAAATTTGTCTTTATTTGTGGCGAACATCAGAAGCTTGTGGGGACCACATTGGAACTGAGGGAGGGTTAGCATGACCCTGCTAAGCTAGTGGTATTTTTTATCAAAGCTCATAAACCTTGAATGACTATATATTGATAAAGACTGTTTAAAGTGTCACTGGAACGATAACATTTGCACTGTAAATGTGGCCCGGAGGCTCCAGCTCCAGTCGAGGCCTATTGATAAGCACACTGGCTTGATTCCTCACGGCATCCCCCGCGACAACAACATCCAAACGTCTACCTGAGTTCATCTACTCAGTTCACTCTGTGATTCTGGAATTGCTTGAGATGCTCACTGTGGGAAGGCAATTCCATGGTATAAACAATAATACACTGAAATGCTTTTTGTTTTGATATATTTTCCACAGAATATGTATAGTGGAAGTGGAGTTAGATACTATACTGGCATGTGAAAACTGGCACTGTTCATTTTTTGGGTGTTTGAAAAAACAAAACAAAAACAAAAACATGATAAAATAAAATACAATCTTGTGTGCATGGAGAGTAGGCTATGGGTGTGAGGAGTGACTATTCTTATGCAAACAAATACTTATGAGACAGAGGAAAAGTCATTTGAAAAATATGCAAACAACTGAGTAGTGTTAATTTGTAAGCTTTCTGACTTGGATTATGGAATATGACTAGACCGAAATTAGTCATGTTCCATAGAAACAATGAAGTATGTAACATACTCCTGATTACCTCAGAAGTATAGCAGAATTTGTGAATGTCCAGGATGAACGTATACTACTTCACCTCGCCTCCCTCAACAACTCACTGCTATCGAATTGAGCAGTTAGACGGCAAAAATTAAACCTTCAGATGAAATAGTAACAAAAATGGGGCCAATATATATAAACAGCTTCAGCTTTTACATGAATAATACATTTTTATTTTTACTTACTGAGAGGAAATAAAGCAAATCTTATGAAAAGACTTTTTGAACAGGTTGATTCAAACTCCTGAAAAAAACAAATCATCGACCAAATCATTAGTTTACAGATCTTGAAAAAAATAAATAAAAATAAATAATTCTTTTTAAGTTGTTAAATTCATTACAGTATTACAAGTGAAAAAGAAATTGCAGTATGTCTATTTACCTATAAAATATGCCAAAAGAACAACAACAACAACATAAAACCTACTGAATTATTCAGGCCAAGTTAGCAACCATTGCATCAAAATGCAAATGCGAAAATAAATAAATACAAATACATTGGTCTTGTAGACATTTTTCACTTTGCCTTTTAACTCAACAAAAGATACAAAACAGTAACATATTAAATATTAAAATTGTGCTGCCAAAAAAGTAAATTATTTAGGTAAAGACAGCAAGCACTGCATCAAATTGGGGGGTAAAAAAAACTAATAAAAATATAAATATATTGATCTTTGGCATTCTTTAGTTTGCCTTTTTACCCGCAAAACAAAAGATGTAAATTTGTCATAACATTTTTAAGTCAGTTACATAAAAAGGTAAATTGGTCTAATTGGAATTCAAAAGTAAGACTGATTAGCTCTAATTAACTTGTTGGTCAGACTAGTTCTTAAGACACTTATATACATCATGTTTATCCAGCCTATCTCTTAGAATATTTATTTTTTTTCTGTGGCGTGTCTTGAGCAGAGGTGAGGCGGACACTTTTGGCCGACTTGTACCTTCAAAACAAATCGCAGAATCAGAGACCTGAGATGGCGAAGGGAGGAGAAAACATGGCCTCTTTATGACTTAACAATGAGGAGTTGGGTGGCGTCTGTAGGGTCCGAACTCCAGAGCCCTGTGGCCTACACGCTCTCAGCACTCCCAGAAGAGCCTGTCCAGACCTAACGGCCTTTGCCCATGCCTGTCATTAACGCCAGGCCATAAATATCCCCTGCTGCCATGAGCGAGGTGACGTGTGAGGACCTTCAGACACAAGGATCAATGTCTTCCAACACACAGGCACAAAATGTTGCCTGCAAGCAGGTGTGGCATCTGAAACGTGCGCTTGACATGTTCTCAGGTAGATGAGTTCATTCGCTGGTTCGTTCAGAATAAGGATCGTTCAAATAAGGATATTTGTTTTTTTTTTTACTTTTTTTCTCTTTCTCAAGAATTTTACATTTTTAAGTATCAAAACACATCATTCAAATAATAATAATAATAAAAAAAGATCTAAATAGGCCTATTGCAATTTTTTTGTACATCTTTAGTAAAAATTTGTCATATTGCTTATAAATTATTCTCATTTCCATAATATATACTCTTAAAAATAAAGATTCCCAAAAGGGATGCCATATAAACATCATTGAACTGTTCTTAAAAGTAACTTTGTTTTTGTGTGTGTGAAAAATATTTTAATAATCTAAACAATGAACCTTTTGTGTAATAGAAAGGCTGAATGTTCTTCATGGAATGGTTTTTAATAGTTTGGGGTCAGTTTTTTTTTTTCATGAAAGAAATTAATATTTTTACTCTGCAAGGATGCATTAAATTGATCAAAAGAAACAGCAAAGACATTTATAATGTTACAAATGATTTTAATTTCTTTATATTCATCAAAGAATCCTGAAAATCTCAGTTTCCACAAAAATATTTAACATTTTTTAAACTGTTTTCAACATTGATAATAAGAAATGTTCCTTGAGCACCAAATCATCATAGGCAGCTGAAATAAATGTTTTCATCTTGAAGTTGAATCAAACTATGGCTGCATATGAAATCGCAAATTTCCCTATTAGTAGGAAAAACAGTATGTGACAAAAGAAGTATGTCCAATTTCACATTACTCATAAAAGTGTAGTCAAAATGTAGGCCTACCTGGATGACCGAAAGTGTGCATATGATGGACACTTTACTATCCTATGAGGCCACAGCAGACAATTTGTGAATGGCAGTGAAGCGATGCAACTGATGCTTGTAAGTCACAGTGACAACATGGCGGATATAGTACGTCCGTATTACATTCATACTATAAAGAACATAGTATTTTAGCGGTCCTGAAGTAATTATTCAAAATAAGTAACAACTCAAGAGAGTATTTCGGATGTAGCCCAAATGTTACACAATGCCATTCTCCTCAGGCAGTGGCTCTGATACGTGTCAAGAGTAGGCACTGCCCCCTTGTGGTAATTCCTGATACTTTAACTTTGGGATCACAATCAATCACACCAACACCTCTCTCTGTAATAGCTGTCTATAGCAGGCAGCCAAGCAGAGGTGTGATCTCTGTAAAGATAAACTGAGGGGCCCGATTCCCCCCTGAAGCCGTTAGTCATCTATCTGGCTCTCGTACCCCACAGTCTGGTGTCAGTCACTCTCAGCGGGAGACTCCGTCTGTGTCTGATACCCAAGGAGAGAGTGACGGGCCCCAGCGTTCACTCCGTCTCCCTCAGTCACTCTTTCACAAACTGAAGGCCTGTAACCACTGAGAAGATAATTGCTTCCTAAATCTTCTAATCTACACTGTCTCTGCTAACACACAACACTGAAATGTAGGGAAGAGTGGAGAAAAATGTGCTGCCACATTAATCTTGGAAACTGCAGCAGAAAACCCATGTATTCAGAATGAGGACATCATACACAGTGGCCTTTGATTGAGAAACACGCATGAGAAAATTGGGAAAGACTGTATTTAAAAAAAAAAAAAAAAAAAAAAAAAAATCCCCCCCAAACTTTTGTACTGCAGTGTATGATCAGATTAAATGCCACTTCAGAGGTGTCAATACCATCCTAACACATCCTAAACAACTCTGTGGTGCAATGACCACAGGCTTGCAGTCAGGATGACAGATGGCCAATTAAATGTCAGCAGATTCCACCGAGGCCCATTTCTCTAATCAGCTCAATTAAGCTCTTTTCTCAGTCCAAAAACACTCTGACGACTTATTCGCTGACGCAGCGCAGCTCAAAACACTTGTGCAGCACGTGGGGATATTAACAAGAAGATGAGAGCCAAGAATGAAATTTCAGATGTTACAAATCACCATTAATGTGCTGTGCCAGAATCAAGGATCTGCAGGTTTTTGGATGAAAGATCAGAGCTAGCTGAGTGGCTTGGATCTTCCTCAATAAGAGGCCGCTCTGTCATCAGAAGGCCATGGTTATGAATGAATCGGTCGATAGGCGGGATGTAAAAGCTCTCAGTAACGACCATATCAAGGCTCAAGAGATGTCGTGCTGACTTTTCCCATTACATCTTTCTCTACGGATGAGTAAAGTTTAATCTTCTGATGTTTTCAAGCATGACCACACTGGCCCTACATGGATCATTTTGTCTAATTGGATTACTTCAAATGCACAAGACCCCAGTCAACCCACAATGCAGCCTACCTGCCATTTTTCTATTTTCTTGTGAAGGATCATCTCTAGGAATTGTAATATCATCTAATGATGAAAATCCAACATTAAAGGTAAAATATGTAACTTTTGGCCCTCCAGCGGTTAAAAAACAAAACTGAATGCAATTTGTGTGGAAGAACATTGTTTTGGTTGTGTTTAGACTGCGTGAATGAATATGGTTTGTGGCAAATTTGTGGTTGGAAATCCAAAAATGATGAATAAATGATGCAATATTTATGCTGCTATGACTAATTAGAAATGCTGATATATATATATATATATATTTTTTTTTTTTTTTAATTTTTTTAATGACGTTACAAAACTTGATTATCCTACTGCTCACTACAAGACTTAAGAAATATAACCATTTTAGATGGAAAGGATCTCAAATGACAAGATGAAGACGTTACTGCCCATTAATACAGTGCTCAGTGTAAATTAGTACACCCTTTGAAAAGTAATCTCAATGAACACAAAAACAATTTTCAAAATGTTGACAAGACTAAGTTTTATATAACATCTGTTTAACTTGTAACATGAAAGTAAGGTTAATAATATAACGCAGAGAACAAAATTTTCAGTTTTACTCAAATTAGACTGATGCAAAAATGAGTACAACCAACTGAACCCACTGAAACTCTCCAGAGCAAAGCAAAATTTTAGACAACAATTGTCTAATTTAACAAGAATTCAACCACAGGTGAGTCTATTAATTGCACAGGTGTCCACAAAAGAGTGTTAAAGCCCCTTTCCATTTCATGCTGTCAGCAATGGCACCACATGGAAGAGAAATGTCACAAGACCTGAGAAAGAAAAAAATTTCTTTACACCAGAAAGGTGAAGGCTACAAAGAAGATCAGCAAAGCTTTATTTATCAGTCAGAATACTGTAGCAAAAGTGGTACAAAGATTTTGCAACCATCACACAGAGATGTCCGGGTCGTCCAAGGAAGGTAACACCTCAACAGGAGCGTCTTCTGATGCGAAGTGTTGAAGAAAATCGGCATGCAAGTTCACTGAAGTTATCTAAAGAAGTAGAAAGCCAAACCGGGGTGACTATTTCCTGTGACACAATACGGCATACACTGCAGAGGAGTGTATCCCTTGGTTGTCTTGCACTTTTCCAACATGTCAATGATCCTAAACACACATCTAAGGCCACTTTTGGATTTCTGAAGAACAGGGTGAAAGTGATTCAGTGACCAAGTATGTCTCCTGATCTGAACCCAATCAAACACCAATGGGGAATTCTGAAGAGACAAGTTGAGCGTCACTCTCCATCCAGCATTCAGTCTCTAAAAGAGGTCATTCTTGAAGAATGGAAAAAGATAGATGTTGCAAAATGTCTCCAACTTGTTCATTCCATGCCTAGAAGGCTTGGTGCTGTCATTAAAAATCATGGAGGCCATACAAAGTACAAGATGTAGTAGTTTTTGTTGTGGGGTGTACTCATTTTTGCATCACCCTAATTTGAGTAAAACTGAAAAATGTGTAATCTAAGTTATATTATTAACCTTACTTTCATGTTATAAGTTAAACAGATGTTATATTAATCTTAGTCTTGTCAACATTTTGGAAATTGTTTTTGTGTTCATTGAGATTTTGTTTAAAATGTTACTTTTCAAAGGGGGTGTACTCATTTACGCTGAGCACTGTAGACATGATACTTTCTTTACACTAAATTCCAGCACAGCGCTACAACCATATAATGACCCACAATAGATAATGCTTTACAATGAACTCTGTTAAGAGATTTACATACAGTATGGCAATTTATCTATTCAATAAATAGTGTTTTATTGAATAGATAATAGTAATTTGAGTAATAAAAAGGCTGAGTTGCTTTTACAACGATTCAAATCCCTCAGTTCTCGCCATCTCCAAAAAGTCTAGATAATGTTGATTCTTGTTTTATTACGAGCTCTGTCACATTCTCTTTTTGCCAGCAGATTCTCCTGTTTTTTGTTTTTTTTTAAACAGGTGATTCCCTAGAAGTTCAATATTTAGCATGCTCCATGTCAACCTTTCTCACTCGTTGTGACAACTATCCTATAGGTGCTTTTCATTTCTTATTCATGCATCCTCTTTTACTTTCCTTGCGTCTCAGCTCCAATCACGTGTATTCACGTGGTGCAATTAGGCTACGTTCAGACTGTCAGTCCAAATCCATTTTTGTGCCTATCTGATTGAAATCCAATCAGATTCAGCAAGTGTGAAGTGCAAAAAAAAAATCACATGAAATGCGGAATCGAAATCCTATTCAAATTGCATTTCTGGAAATTACTTTCAGTCTGACTGCTCTGATTGGATTTTGCGTGGTTTATATTTATGTGACCTTTTTCACACCACATAAAATGTAAATGTCAGACGTTATTATAGGGAACATGCTGAAAGTTGCTGCAAAAACAAGATTGTGTTAGACAAGCAGAACAGGACAATAGAGCGGAGATATGTTTTGAAAGCGGTGGAGACGACAGCACGGAATAAAGCCGTTCGTTCCAGCCGCAGCCTCATAAGATGTAGCTATTAGATGTGGCTATATATTATCATGTTGTAAATAAGACAACATTTGTATTGCAAACTCATCCATGTTGCAGTTGTTGTTGTAGCCGTTCTTGGCGCAGCCTATGCCTACCGTCCATGCAGATATTCCGGAAAACGAAAGAGCGGCATGGACACACTAATTGGATCTGAACAGTTGTGATACACAATGTGGACATCAATAATTTTAGATCAGATTTCATTCGGATACACAAATGATCGGATTTTGACTGACAGTGTGAACGTAGCCTAAGACGCAGTTGGCCAGCACGGCGCATACACAATATCATGTTGTAAATAAGACAGATTCTCTATTGCAAACCCCTCCATGTTGCGGTTATTTTTGCCATATAGGCTACCTACCAACACAACACCATTGCCAAAGAAACCATTGCAGATATTCCCGAAAACAAAAGAGCTGCATGGACCCGAATCGGATCTGAACAGTTGCCGTACACATTGTGGACAGTCAATAATTTTATATCACATTACAATTCACAAATAATCGGATTTGGACAGGACTGACAGTGTGAACGTATGGGAAATTAGTATCCATCGTATGTACACCTCAGAATCTCAAGTAGGTCATCCAGGTAATTTTTGCCTACTACGAGTACTACGAATTCAGACATACTTTTGTCACATAGTGTGTTTTTCGCCTACTATATAGTAGGGAAGTATGCGATTTCAGATGCAGCCTTTGATTCTCGAGAAACACTCTATAGCACCCCCACACCATACACTTGTCAAAGTAGAAACTCTCTATTTATGTACATGACGAGAGATGCACGGGTGAGTGACATACATGTGCTGGTCATATAATTAGAATATCATCAAAATGTTTTTCTTTTTTTTTTTTATTGTAAATTGTTTTTAAAAATGAAACTTGTATATATTCTATAGATTCCCTACATGTAAAGTAAAACATTTCAAAAGTTTTTTTGTTTTTTTTTGATGATTAGAGCATACAGCTCATGAAAGTCCAAAATCCAGTATCTCAAAATATTAGAATATTTTTGATCAATCAAAAAATGGATTTTCAAAACAGAAAAGTTCAAGTTCTTTAAAGTATGTTCATTTGTGCACTCAATACTTGGTCGGAAGCACATATTACAGCAAATGACTTGCTCCTTGCACAAATTACAGCATCAGTGAAGTGTGGCATGGAAGTGATCAGCCTTTGGCACTGCTGAGGCACTATTGAGCCTTCAGATCATCTATATATTGTTGGATCGACTGTTTCTCATCTTTCTCTTGAAAATATCCCATAGATTCAGGTCAGGCATGTTGGCTGGCCAGTAAAGCCCAGTAATATCATGGTCAGCAAACCACTTGGAAGTGGTTTTTGCACTGTGGGCAGGTTCTAAAGTCCTGCTGGAAAAGGAAATCAGCATCTCCATAAAGCTTGTCAGCAGATGGAAGCATAAAGTGCTCCAAAATCTCCTGGAAGATGGCTGCATTGACTTTGCACTTGATAAAACACAATGGACCAACACCAGCAGACGTCACGCCCCCCCCCCCAAATCATTACTGACTTCAGAAACTTCACACTAGACCTCAAGTAGCTTGGATTCTGTGCCTCTCCAGTCTTCCTTCAGACTCTGGGACCATGATTTCAGCATGAAATGCAAAATTTACTTTTATCTGAAAGGAGGACTTTCGACCACTGTTCACTGTCCAGTTCTTTTCCTCCTTAGCCCATGTAAGATGCTTCTGACGTTGTTTCTGTTTCAGAAGTGGCTTGGTAGTCCTTTTCCTGAAGATGTCTGAGTGTGGTGACTCTTGATGCGCTGACTCCGGCTTTATTCGACTCATTGTGAAGCTCTCCCAAGTGTTTGAATCAGCTTTACTTGTGGTCATCACTGTTGCTTGTGCACCTTTGCCTACCCAATTTCTTCCTTCTGGTCAACTTTGCATTTAATATGCTTTGATACATCACTCTGTAAACAGCCACCCCATTCAGTAATGACCTTCTGTGACTTACTCTCTTTGTGGAGGGTGTCAATGATTGTCTCCTGGACCACTGCCAAGTCAGCAGTCTTCCCCATTAGTGTGGGAATTTATACGGTATTTAATGAAACTCAAATGTAAATATTCTAATATTTTGAGATACTGGATTTTGAACTTTCATTAGCTGTACGCTCTAATCAAAAAAAATCAAAAAAATATTTTACTTTACATGTAGGGAATCTAGAATAAAAGAAAGTTTCATTTTTGTAAATAATTTACAATAAAAAAAATATTC
Organism: Chanodichthys erythropterus; assembly: GCF_024489055.1. Classification (NCBI taxonomy): domain Eukaryota; kingdom Metazoa; phylum Chordata; class Actinopteri; order Cypriniformes; family Xenocyprididae; genus Chanodichthys; species Chanodichthys erythropterus. The sequence continues at coordinate 16,712,900 of NC_090236.1, read as the reverse complement.
TAAGATATTCTAATTATATGACCAATACCTGTATGTACGTCATTTCCAGCGAAAATCATCCCCACAGGTCTAAAATATAAACACTTATCGGGGTAAGACAAAAACATGTTTTAGAAGGATTTATGATGTATTTAAATTTTGAACAAAGTTACATAGTGTACCTTTAAATTAATTTTTTTTTTCATATTGATCATTGGATGGTGACATCTGAAGTGACTTTTAGAGTCTTGTAGAAGTCAAATTACAGATGAGTGCGCAATATCTTTTGCAAAGTACTGTGCTCCATTTTGTTAGATCTTTATTCGGCAATACATATTCAAAGCAAAATTCAATACAATACAGGGCAAAAGGAATTTCTCCTATGATAAATGTTGTACATCATACATCAAACATTCATTCATTCATAAAAAAAAAAAAAAAGTATCAATGTTTTTCTTAAACCAGGGCAGTTTTTTGTGTACTGAAAATAAGGTACAAAACCGACTGTTTGAGTAACCATGACAATATAATTCTACCATTAAGGTATATTAGTGCATCTAGTTTTTAATGTTAAAATGGCAAGACTGTTACTGAGAAAAAAAAAAAGATGTGAAAAATGATACAAATCTTTTAAAGGTAAAGTATGAAACTACTTCGCTTCCAGTAAAAATGTCTGCTTCACAATGTTAAGTCACACTGAAATGAAACATGCCATCAAACAACAGTGGAAGTAACTTTAGACCTCCTCCATGATGAGAACAGGCCACACAGGGGAAAAAAATACAGGTCTTCATAATATACTTTGACAAGCACAGAAAGATGCCAAATTGTTAATGAAAGACTATTTTGATGAACAGACCCCAGCTACAAACTCTTTTTGGTCAGGCTTTCTTGTGGCCTAATTAAAGTAAGGCCCCAGTTAACAATTATAGCTGACAGGTGATATTCTATAGTATATTCCAAGTCATTCAGATTCAGTTGAAAAAGGTAAAAATACATAAATTAACTAGTAAGGAAAATGACGAACAGCATCTTATTTCCAAAAGGTAATGAAATGTTTTCATGTTTTTGGAACAATGGCACAAGACCAGCAGTTTCTATTCAAATCCTTTTTGTATTAAATATCTGGCAGACAATATGGTGCATAAAGTAGGACTACTGGAGAACAATCCAATAATGATGTTTGTTATGTAAATGAATATCTTTTTAAAGACAACAGGGTTCAGTTGCATGGAAAGCATGCACTTTTCAGCATTGATCAGATGACGAGCCAATCACCACCATGGGTGTGACAATAATACTCTGTGTATATACTGTAGTACAGCAGCAATTCAAGAGAGGAACATGCAATGTTATACTAACAGTACTGCTAAAAGGTGAATGTTTTTTATTTCACTGTTTGGACAGAACAAACTTTAGTCTGCCAGTAAATGCAGACACATTTACACGTTATTTGGAACCGAACGCTACATCGCACAAAATGAATTTCCAAAGCTTCAGCGGGACTCTTTTAGTTCAGTCATGTTCTAAATTCACCATGCTGTATCATAACCTACACAGATACTGTAGATACAACTGTTTGCATCAGGATATATAAGCATAATACAATGACATAATAAAATATGAAACATTAGCAGACCCTGACAGTGTCAGTTCATGTCTTGTAGGTGGTGCTGAACTACTCACGGCAGAAAAAAGTGGGCACCTGCATGAATAAAATGGCAAGATGGAGTAGTTAAGCAAGTTTCTTCCTTCTTGCGGTGAACATAATCCAAGCAAACAAAACTGAAGGTAACCGGACAAATATTGAGCCTAAGAGATAAAATAAAGATGGATGGTGTAACACTGATGTCTCTTATAGCTTAGCGTGAGACACGGAGAACCTTGCGGATACAGAAAGGTGCTTATGAGAGCAGCAGCACACACTGTGGCTGAAAAACAGGGAGGTTGCGATGGCCTGGCGTTCTAGTAAAGCAGGATGCGACGTTCGATGGCCTTCCGGCAGATGGGGCACTCGCTCATTCGGTCTCCGCAGAGCTGACAAGTGCCGTGACCGCACATGAAGATCATATTTTTTAGGCGATCCAGACACACGGGGCACATGGTCTGAGTGGAAGGCAAATATGTTAAATGAGTCATTACTGCATTAAAAAAATAAAATAAATAAATAATTGCATATGCTGAACACTTAAAACTAGGAGTGTGAATCTTTGGGTAGACAGCGAATCAATTCGATTTACAGGTTTTCGATTCGTTTCAAGAACGATTTTTGCAAATTCACAATTTGATTTCGATTAATGATACAATTCTGTATTTTTAAGTGCATTCATAGCAGGGGTGGTTGATATGACCAAAAAGTTATTTTTGCTGGAAAAAAGTTTCAGAAAATAAAACATTGTAACTTTAGATTTCAATTTTACAGCTGAAATTGAATAATCAAATGCAAAATAAAACACTGCACGGTCTTCACTGTATTAATTAAACTTAACATTGATTCTAAAGCTACAAATGTCTCTCAGTCAAGAGCAGTGATTCTGTTTTTCTTTTGTTTAATTAACATTTAGAACACAGACAGTAGCAGGTACATAAGACTGCTGTCATGTTAAGACCTAACACATATTTACGCTCACTTAAGACAAACTGTGTTAACGTGAAAACTTGTCAAGACGGATTTGATCATTCTGTTTGTAATAGGCCGTGAACAACATCACACTAAGGTTTCATTAATTTGCACGTCTAACTTATTTAATGTTCATATACTTAAAAGACTGAATGATACCCAATTATGATTCATTATAGGCAGCAGCTATTAAAACTAAGTGCAAATAACATTTTCTTAGCGATAGATGCTATTTACACTAAGTAAAAATAACAATATATTCTATTTACACAGTGACAATAGCAGCATTTTCTTGGCAATATGCTATTTACACTAGGTGAAATTAGCAATAGATTCCATTTACACCATGTAAAAGTATCAGCTCTTTGGAATAAATAGTAATTAGATGCTATCTATACTTTAGTATTTTTGTACATTAACAGGATGCAATAATATCAGAGTGTAAATGATTATATTTATTAAAATGATCAAATGGTTGCTGCCTTATTGGAAGAATGAAAACCCTCCCTACATCTTACCCTAACCCTACCCAATAAATACTTTTAATATTATTAAACACTTGATCGCAGTTTATTTCCACATTTAGAACATTATTTTTATTTTATTTTTATTCATTTTTATTGAAAATAAATGCCTCCCTGACGTGATATGTGATGGGAATGGAGAAGAGTGAGCTCGGCAAAAGGCGGTTTTGAGCCTTACTCGCTACTGTTGTGCCAATGAAGATGTTGAATACGTGCGTCCTTTTTAAAACTTGAGTGGCCCAACCAGACATTGGTGTAAATTGCATTTACCAACAAGGGATGCTATTTGCACTTAGTAAATAGACACTCAGTTCATTAAATTTTTAACATTTTAAATCTATTTTTCACCGACAAACAATTCACAATTCAAAAATGGAATGTTTTAAGATTGGCAGGGTTTGTTGTCGATCTATAAAGAAAATGTGAATCGCTACAAATGGCAACGCCCACCTGCTCTTTGATATCCTGCAGTTGCTGCTGTAACTTCTGTACATCTGCATTGACATTTGTGTTGTCTTTGTCCCTCTGCAAGGCTGGGATATTTCCACTGGCTGAAAAACAAAGCAGAGGTCATTGAGAAAAGTTTCAGCGGGTCAACAGCCAATCATGCAGTTGGTGAAAGTGGACCCCCGGGCCTCCGCATTTGCAGACCCCAGAGTCTTCTAACTTGGCAAATTTTACAGAGGAATAACTTGATACTAGAAGTTTTGTGCCTGTTCTGACACTTTACATGGCTTATATGGGGCACTGGGGTATGAAATCAACTAACAGCACTGAAACGCAGCAGGCCGCAAGCAGGCTTATGGTCCCACTTGACAGCCTCTTCTATTCGTAAAGTGTTGGCCAGAGAGAATAACGTATGCTGGGGTGGAGATATGGACTTTGAGCCCAAAGGAGCAGGAAGAAGTTGAGGCAGGAAGAACTTGGGGTGATGAATAAAATACTTACACCAACTTAGTGCCAGATTGTTGGGCTGGAGAAGATCCTGCGACCCCCCTGCCATTGAGTTAGAGCTCCCTGCTGAGAAGCAACCAGTCACAGTGTTATGTAATGCATGTACCCCTGCTGTTGGCTCAGGGGCCAATTCAGCCTGGCCTGTGGCATATGCTAGTTATAAATATTCATTAGAGGGAGCAAAGGGAAGAGCAGGTTAACGCAAGTATTTGACACATGGGAGGCTTTGTTCATCAAGGTATCCAATTATGGCTGCAGGACTATCTTCAAAGAAAGGTTTTAAGAAGGGATGCACTGATATTATAAATTTGCCTGATACTGACAAGTGGATAATTTCATATTAAAAGGATACTCCACCCAAAAATGAAAATTCTCTTATTTACTGACCCTCATGATATCCCAGATGTATGACTTGCATTCCTCAGATTGAACACACAGATTTTTAGAAAAATATGATTGTGAGTCCTTATAATGCATGTAGATGGGACAATCAAACCTGATTATGACACTAGTGGATGAATCAATGCTTTCTAAAACAAAACGATAGGTGAATGTTAGAAAATTGTAATATTTTAAACTTTAAACCATCACTTAGCTTGCACGAAAAGTTTAAAATATTAATATTAGTATTCTTCCTTATGCCCACCCATCGTTTCACTTCAAAAAACACTGATTCATCCACTGGTGTCATATGGGTTACCATTGTGTTTGTTTTTTATGGTTTTTGAAGCGTCAAGATTGAGGTTCCCATCCACTTGTATTATATGATATCTCAAAGAGATGGATTATTTTTCTAAAAATCTTTGGGTCACACTTTATACTAGGCGTCTTTAACTACTATGCACTTGCATAAAAAAACACTTTATTTTACATTGTCCGTGTACTTACTGTAAAAATAGTAAATTAGGCATAATTACATGTAACCAACCCTAAACCTAACCTTACCCTTTAGTAAGTACAAGTATTTAATGAATATTACTCAGTACTTAAATGTATAATTACACTGTAACAAGGACACTAATAAATAAATAAATAAATAAATAAATAAATAAATAAATAAATAAATAAATAAAAGATAATTGTTAGGTACAATGTACTTATTGTGTTCATATTATATTGCAAAACACTTTTGCTTCTATTTTGGTGGGATACGGGTAAGGTTAGGGACAAGTTTGGTGGTATGAGTAGGTTTAAGGGTGGCTAAAGGAGTAATGGAAGAGTAAACAGTGTAATTATAGGTGTAATTACAGAAATTAATTACAGAAGTAATTAGATGCAGGTATTTTAAAATATAAGTACAATATAAAAACATTTACCCAATAAATGCGTTGGATCAATTTATTAATTTAAATGTTAGTAAAAAACAGTTTGCAGTTAAATACACTTAATATAAAGTGGGAAAAATATTTGTGTTCCACAGAAGAAAGTAAGTCATATCTGAGACTAGAATTTTCCTCAAGACCCAATAATAATCAATAGATGGAAAATTCTACACCAGTGGTTCAATCCTGGTCCTGGGACCCACCGCTCTGCACATTTTGTACGTCCCTCTTATCTGACACAATCACTTCAGTTCATGGAAGTCTTACCTAATAAGCTGATGATCTGAGTCTACAAAATGTGCAGAGCGATGGGTCACCAATAACAGGATTGAAAACCACTGTTCAACCATTTAAATAAAACACCAAACAAAAAAATAATCATTTACATGTATTATAATGTACTGTATGGATATTTATTTAGAGATTTGCTGAAGATTACATTTAACAGTGTTACTAAATTATTTTAAAGCAAGTTTTTTTATAATGGCAAAAGTAATCTGTGTAAAAACAGGGTAAATGAGCATGCACATTTAAATGTCTAACATCGTCCGATATATGTACAATATTGAAATTTAAACATCTCTAATAACAGCCAATGAGGAATACGGTATCGTGCATCCCTAATTTTATGGTTTTCATTCAGTGGAAAAAAAACAAAAAAAACAAAAACATTTTTAGCAAATGTTTTACAGACCATGTGTGTTGAGAGGCCTGAAAGGGAGATTTTTATGATGGATTAGTGTGAAAGAAGACAGACTGGTTAATTTTGAGCCCGACAAGTTGGAAAAAATTAGACTCATTAAACGGGAAATTAATGATGGCATACTGAGAAACATTTCTTGGCTTCAGGGGTCGGCTAACAACACTGGATCATTTCCACTGAGTCATTTCAGAGTCCCCCTCTCTTATTTTCCAAAAATGATGTAGAATCTGTCTAACAGCATGATTAGTGGATGTTTCCTGCGTTCATATTCGAGTTCTCTTCTGTGGAAATTAAAGTTCTTGGCACATGTGATTGACCACAGCCTTCATATGTCAGTTTATCACATCCTTTTTTAAAGCGAGGAGCCTCTTGTATGTGGGAACTAAAGTGCTTTAGTCTTCAAAGTGACTGAAGCAGGAGAGAATCCCATCTATGGTGGCATTTCTCTCTCATTGCTCCATCTACATGGAGAGGCGGGGGGGTTGGAGTGTGTTAGGTCTATATGAGATGCTGCTTGGGTCTTGTGTGTGTGGAAAAGTGGCGCCTTACAACAAACAGAGCTCAGGCACTAAAGACAGACCAAGATAAGAGCTAAAGGCTACATTCCTCTGTTGACTGGACTGTGTGCGAGTGTGTGTGTGTTTTTGTGGATCAGCATGTCTGAGGGTCAGCAGAGATGTCAGTGTGGATGGATGTGTTGGACATCTAAGCGAGGATAAAAAGAAACAGATCCTCCTCTCTATAAATAAACACTGTAAAAAAGTGAACTTACACCAGTATCCCTTTGAACTCAAACTAAACCAACATAAAGAACATGGGCAGTGTCATGATCACATACAAAGGAATGATGTTGTAACAAATAGTAGTGAATCACAACTTAAAAAAAGATGGAACTAAAATAAATCTCGCATAGCCCCTTTGGCATGTCCAATTATAGAAATATTCTCTGTTTTCTGTGAAAAAAAAAAATGAAATCAGGGGATGCATTTTCAGTCGTCTGCTTGGAATGGCTTCCTAAAAATCACAAAAAATCTAAATCACGAAGACATTCCAGAGCAGTTACGAAGCTCATTCCAGGGTGTTGATATTATGCATTAAGGGGAGGGGCTACACGTCTGATTTGAGTCATAAAAACACATTTGGGAAATAACAGATTAGTCATAACAATGGAGGCGAGAAATGAGTGTGGGCAATAGAAACAGAGAAGCACCAACCAAAGCCAACGTAAATATCAAACATGAGAGACATGAGAACAAAGGAAGAGAGAGAGGAAAGAGAAATAAAAAAGCGGGAACGTGTGGAAGTTCACTCACTAATGTCCTCATCATCAGTGGGATCCTCCATACCTTTCCCTCCACAGCACAAAACGAAGGGAGTGCGGCGCTCCACCACTGCCCGACACTGTACACACTTTTTCATCAGGCTGGCACAGTCTGCAGGAACACACACAAATGCAAACACACGCACAACGTACAAGGTTAACTTCTTAAAACTTTAAAGCCTACTGTATCATTGATACTTTATCATACCTTCAAACTCAAAAGAGGTGAAAAGGTGACATGTTTCTTAAGTAAATAGTAGTAGGGTGGTGTAGGGGCATACTCCCCAGGAGAACATTTTTGTGATTTTAACATGTAAATGTCCACATTCTGAGTTCAATAACATCAAAAACATAGAATCACTGTTGATTTTGTTTTCAGAGACAGCTGCAGCTGTAAACATTTTATTTGCGTATTTAACCTTAAAAAAATAAATAAATTGTCTGCATTAACTAAACTGAGGCTTATTGTCACATTAGAGCTTCTATTACAGCTTTATTTTCCAACCACTTTATTTTCCTAATTTATATAATTTATAAAATTCTATAGCCTATTAATAAATTGCACTATTTAAATTATTTTATTTACAAGTGTCATGTTGGCTACAACCACTTCTGATCATGAAATCGAAACTCACAATTTTATGACAGCATTTCTATTTATTCAGATACAGAAGTAACATTTCTGTATTTTATTTTACCTTTCTTTTTGTCAGCGTTGAAAACTCCAACAGTCTTGCTTGATTTGACAGAAACCCTGCTTATTTTTGTCGATCTGCAGACATTTTCATTGAGCTGCAGAAATTTTCCTCATTCTTGTGATGCGTCTTTGAACTCTAAACGGTGCTTTAAATGGGAGCAAAACCACGAACGCGGAAGCTGCAGACTATAGGCCAATTCTGTCATGTGACACCAAATTTATTTGCGTTAAAGCACTTTTTCACAGAAAGTGTTTCCAAACCAATTTTTTCGACATTTGAAGTATCGACAGAATTTACGCGCTAAAGATAAACTGAAAAATATTGTGTTGACAAATTGAGAAATTTTATTGACAAATGGCATTTCCATCAGCTATATCACTAAACATTTTGAAGCACTAAAAAAATCCTTGGATGGAAACCTGGCTACAGAACGCCAAGAAAGATCGCGACACCTGGAGAGACGTCTATCTCACTCCGGTCTATGGGAAAATAGCATTTTCAATTCTTGTGAGGTTTATTGTGCTTGCAATTTCACCCCTACACCCGCACAAAAAAACTTGTCGTATCTACACAATTCACATAAATGACATTTTAAATCAAACCGCCGAAAAGCAGCTTATTTGCAGGTATGCTTTATACTTTAGCACGTAAAAAGGCCGTTTATTACAATTCTAAAAATGTCTGTTATCTGTTCAGCGCAGGAAGACAATGGCCTATCAGAGGTGTTAGTCAGTAAGTTAGTCAGTATCCGCTTACCGCTAAAAAAGCATAAGGTTTGCAAGTGCTTGCAAGTTTATACAAGTTTAGTTTTCATGCTGCTATGTATACTGCAAACTTTCTGGATTGACAACCAGGGATCAGGTAGGAGGGATGATAGCTGAGAACAAACAATTCACTTTTATATTACACCTAACCACCAAGTCATTTACATCACTAGCTATGTTTGCTTCACCCTGTTTTTATGCACATTTTGAAGTATCGCATCGGAAACGAGTGATGGAAATGCCAAATTTCGAATAAAAATCCATTCATTCACAAAAAGAGTTTTTACGCTCGCTTGAATGTGATTTTTGACTTGTGCGAAAAAGAGTTAATGCAGTTAATGGAAGATGAAAACACATTTGCTGAATAAATTCTGAAGTAGCGAACATTAAACCCATGTGACTAATCCGCTAATGGTGTTGTAACAGAAATCTTTATGCTTGATTCTGTTATGAAATTTGTCAAGTGCACATTTTGCTAAAAAAAAAAAAAAAAAAGTTATATTTTGCATGCTTAAAATTCTAAAATGTTTAGTAACTTTTGAACCACTAATCCAATCTGTACCATAAAGAGGAGATTCTCAGCTTTCCAATGATGTCACATTTCTAAGCCAAACAGGAACGATTATTGATGCCTAGTCCCGCCTCCTATGCCCAGATTGGTTCAAACCATCATCATCTCAATCAATAAACATAGGTTTTGGTCATTTGAACCTCGATATTATGATGTTTCTTTGGAAGTACGAATAAGCACAACGTGAAAGTATTTATCTGCATGTATGAAAAACAAAAATAACAGATTTGAATGTGAACACTCATGTTACAAAGCATGACTTTGACATAACATGAACCAAAAATGAGGATAAAACAGTTCCACATCAGATAAGTTATTGCAATTTATGTTTTCAAACGTGTCATTACGCAGTGAACCGGAGCATTCAAATGTGACACGTTCAGTGATGAGTACAGCCACATGCTCTGTTTGTTTGTTTTATTATCTAAATACTTATTTTATAGTTTGTGAAGATTGTGTATATTTTTGTGTGTATTTTGTGAAAAAACCTATGCACTGTTTTTATTTTCATTGCACAAGACAATTTTCATAATCGTTTTCATTACTTGCAACACTATTTGTTTTTATTCGTGTTCAGATTGAAAATATAGTTCTCTAATAAGTCACTTTTGCTTTAGTGTTCTGTTGTATAACATTTTTTTGTACTCCCTGGTCTTTTTTGGACACACATTATCAATAAATAAAGTACACCAGTTTATCTCTAAAGAGTAATATTGTAGTTTTATCTAGAGTAATATTGTAACAAATGGCTATAACTTGCTTAGAGATTGTTACATTTAGACAAAATTTCATCTGAAAGTTTAAAACATCCAAATATAACTTTTTAAAAGAGGTTTTGTGAGAGTTTACAGTAAAAAAAACACCAGATTTTTGCTGGCTTTTTTGTTGTTGTTGTTGAAATTCTGGAAATGTGATTTATTCTCAGACAAAATAAATGTAAAATTGTGACTTTAAATGAGCTAAACTGAAACTTCAAGTTGTCCTGTTTAAAATGATATATGGCACTTGATGCTGACTGCTAGAATGGGCTAGAAAACCAGAGAAAAGTGCTAGCGAGTCAGGAGCCCCAGAAATGCTCTAGGTCTTTAAGGGTTAATAAAATGGTCCTAAAATTCTAATTTTCTTCTGATTATGGAGTAAGAAATGACCAGGATTTGTTCTAGAGAAGTTTTGCGATATTCACCCATATCTCAAGCTCATCCTGTGTGTGCACACCTAGATGTCTTTATCTGTATCATAGTCATGTGATGTGTGATGTTCTGACAAGTCAGATGACAGAATGAACTTTTTTGGCTGGATGAGAGACAAATCACATGGGGTGATGAAAGAAGAGGTGTGGTGTGGGAGGAGAGAGGAAGCTGACTTACTCTCACAGGCGCACATGTGACCGCAGGGCTGAAAGAGCACGGCTGCCTTTTTGTCAGAGCAAACCACACATTCCTCAATCTGTGGTTGAAAAAAAAAAAACATCTTCACTACGGCACATAAGAACACAAACATGCACAAAAGAAATTAGTGAGGCAGGTTTCCATACCTTGGTTCTGGACTGGACCTGTTCTTTGCAAATGAGACACTTCTTGACACGAGGCGAGCAGAGAGAGCAGGTGGCGATATGACCACAGGGGCCAAAAAGCGTGTCCCTTTTCATATCCGAGCACACCATACATTCCTCAAGAGTCTCATTATTACTGTTTAGAGATGGGCTACGGGAGCCAACCTGCCCACTGAGGGCAAGAGAGTAAGTGGGAGAGAGAGGACAAACATTGACTGAGATATAAAGAGATATAAAGTGCAGAAGGAGAAAAGCAGTTAATGCATAGCAGGGAACAAGCTTCAATAGATCCCCTACTGGTTGGATATAGACATGCATACCTGGTCTTCTCTTTGTGGCATTTGGCTAGAGCCTTGCAGAGGCTGGGGTCAGGGCACAGGTCCAGAGGAGACTGGCCCTTCTTGTTACGGATGGTGAGGTCAGCTCCATTGGCCGCCAAAAAGCAAGCAATAGAAGCTGCACTCTTCTTCTCAGCCCCCTGAGTGCCCAGTCCCATGATTAACTGTGAAGATGCACCACAGAGCCAAATACTATAGATTAATATAGGTTATCCATTAAAGAAACTCACAATTACTCATGTTGAACTTTAAATAATTACACTATGCTATTAAAATGAGAACAGTGCAGAGAAACCATTTTCATTTTAACACTTACCTCAATCATTTGAAGTAATAGTACAAAAATCATCATTTATTCAGCCTCATGTCATTCCGAATATATAAGACTTCCGTTCATCACCCATGCATTAAAATATTTTGAACAAAACCTGAGAGATTTCAGTTCCTCGATTGGAAGCCCATGCAATCAAAACTTAGATGCTTCAAAAAGTTACTAAAGACACAGTAAGTATAATCTGTATGATTTGTGTGGTGCAATCTAAGTCTTCTGAAGAAGCAAAATTGCTTTATATGATTTAATGTAGGCTTTTATTCACATATAAACACTGATCAACACACACTGATAATGGTAAACGGAAGCTAAACCATACTGCAAGAACAACCTCATTGGTTCTTGCGGAAGCTCAGACGAGCTTGTGAAACACAAGGACAAACCTAAATGGTTTTGTGCGTGTCAAGCAGACATGTTTGAGTGTTTAAACTCAAGTGATCGTGTATCGACCTGGATTAAACAGCTCAATTCATATGGTTACATTTAAATTATTTTATGGTGAAGTAAATACTACAGAAAAAACAAATTTAACTTTTACATGAAATTTAAAAAAACTAAGTAAATTCTATATTAGTACTCAATTTAAGCTTGTAGAAATTAAAGCGTAAATATCAACAGGTAAAATTAAATAAATTAAATCAATTAAGTAAAACTACTCAACTTTTCTGATACTGGTGTTCCCATCATGCATTGGGCCTTGAATAATTAATGAGGTTGATTTTTTGCTGTTTTTACACTGTTTTATCATTGCTTTTGTGGTTATGTTTAGTAACTTGCCATTTTGTGATATTTGGAGTTAATTTTCTTTTCAAAATGCTACAATCACACTCAAAACGATCCATCGAATGTTACAGTCATTCTGTATTGTGTACCAAGTACTGAGTTCTTGGTGTTCAGGTGCCATGTTACTTCTAATATGAAGATTGTATTATTTACTTAGATGTTTCTAAGTAAAGCATACACTTTAAAAGCATGGTTTAATTCAGTGTTATATTGTTTGAGTACATTTATTGCAAAAGAAACTTTTACTTTTACAACCTTTTACTGGCCAAGTTAAAATTACTTATTTTCTTTATTAATTTTACTTATCTTAGTTAAGTAGAGTTACTTAATTCCATATTTGAAATTTACTTAAAAAAATGTGAGCAAAAACTTGCGAAAGAAAAATTAAGTAAATTTTGTTTTTTACAGTGTATGTCTTTAAGTTTTGGTTGTGTGGACGTTCAATGGAAGGACAGAAATCTTTTAGGTATCATTAAAAATATCTTCCTTTGTGTTTCAAAGATGAACAAAAGTCTTATGGGTTTTGAATGAAATGAGGGTAATTTTGGGTAAGCCAACCCTTTTAAGGCAAACAAAGTAAATAGACATTTAGAGATGTTGCTATACAATTGTTCAGAGTTGTTTCTTACTGGCCAAGTCAAAAGTTTCACACCCAAGTTTCTAGATATGGCTCTGGTTTGTTCTTCAATGCAAGATTGTGTCCATTTTACCATTCATCAGGTTAAAAAAAAATAACTTAAAAGGGGTGGTTCAATGCGATTTCACTTTTTTAACTTTAGTTCGTGTGTAATGTTGCTACTTGAGCATAAACAGTATCTGCAAAGTTACAGCACTGAAAGTTCAATGCAAACAGATATTGTCTTTTAAAGTTAAGGCAGTTTAATGCCTACAAAAACGACTGGTTTTGGACTACAACAAGCTTCTTCCCGGGTTGGTGACATCATAAACCCTGCAAAACACACCCCCGGGAACACGCAACAAAGTAGGCGAGGCCATGTCGCGCAGCATAATGGAAGCGGAAGAGTTGTGTACACCAGATGCGAGCGACGCATCAAAAGATAATAGAACCCATTATAATCTGTGATATTTTCTACACTGGATGCGCCACTGAAGAGAGCTTCCAGAATCTACATGAGTTTAATGCTGGATTTGCACAATTACTTACTTCAACAAACGCCAACAAACAACAAACGTCTATGTTCGTAGACAAACAGTTGTTCATGCTATAAATTAAACGCTACCTTTACAAAAATGCGACTACTCAGTCATGTATTCAGCTACAGTAAAGCTTTAATCAGGATAAAACCATATATTGAAAGCTAACAAACAGCAGTGACAGCTTATCTAAACACTTTGACAAATACAAAATGAAATACCATTATAAACGTCCTTTAAAAGCCGCGATTGCAGAGATTCTCTTTGACCCTCTTCATATGGGTCTGATTCGGGCTTAATTTGATAGAGCAATATAGACGCCGTTATTTACATTTCCACCTAAGCGTGTAACAACGAATGGTAAGGGACGTGCCGTTTCCGGACGCTTCAGCGAATCACAATACACTGGGCCCGCTACCAACCTGCTAACCAATCTGAACACATTGCGCATTTCGGAGGGAGTGGCTTCATAGAAGCAGGAAGTCAAACGAGCCGTTCATATGACAATGGAAACAGAGGTGTAGAATAAAATATATGAAAAATACAGCGTTTTCAAAAAAAAACAAACAAAAAAAAAAAAACATTAAGACATGTTAAACTCTGCCCCAAAAACACAAGCCTAGAAAAAAACAAAAAAAACAAAACACTGAACCACCCCTTTAACTGACAACACTGTTAAGCAATACAAGCAACACTAACAGTGATGCTCGACTTAAATACCATGAGTAATTGACTTTAACTTAAAGAAGCACAAGAGCCCCACTCATGTCCATGATGTAATGTTGGTATAACAGATTCATCTGAAGTGATGAAATGCTGTGGACCACATTGAGATGAAAGTGGGCAGACCTCTGCATACTGATGGCTTCAGTGGAGTGTTTTAAATGGATGGCCCGACTCTCTATCTCCTGCATGTGGTAAGTGTGATGGTTTGATAGGGAGAGAGATTTGTCACACTGTGTGTGTTAATAAATGGCAGACTGCTGGCCTGGAAGCAGCCTCCTGTCATACAACGCTTGATTTACGACAGTCGTGGAGAGGCAATGATGTGAACTGGCAGGGCTGGGGTCAGCCGTAAGAACAGCTACAAAGGCTATAACAAATAGGGTGCACGGGACCGACATTGTCAGTCTGTCTGGTGCGAGATGTTATGGTGAAGCTTTCTGACAGTTGATACTGTGTGTATTGATAGCATAATGTGGTAATGAAGATAAAGAAATGCTGCGGGATTGGAGGTCACTGATAAGTGCTGTGGGATACCTAAGAAACAATGGCACTGATGGGAGAATTAAAGTGTAACAGCAGCAGCACTAGAGAGAAAAACTTGCCGATCAGTTGTTGTGATGTGATCTATTAGCTATATGCTATTTGCAGATATAGGGTACTACTGCAATGATTTTTAGGCATACAAAGATATAACAACCAAAATAAACAGACTAAAACTCAATCTTCCTTTTCTTCCTTAAAACACAAAAGGATAATGGGAGCCGGATGTTTCAATCTTTAAAAAGTACACAAAAGCAGCATAGAAGCATTATATAAATAGTCCATATTACTTAAGTCATGTAACAGCTTTGTGTTAGCTTTCATTATTCACTAAAACCATCAAATTTGAGAACTAAATCATTTTCAATTAATTGGTACAAATTTGTGAACTAATCATTCTTTTGAAATCTTTTCAGTTGTTCAATTATGTTCAATGAATTGCTGATTTAGTTATGATCAGGTCACTTTGTTAAAGTTGTTAAAGGGTAAGTTCACCCAAAAATGAAAATTCTGTCTTTAATCCTTCATGTCGTTCCACACCCGTAAGACCTTCGTTCAACTTTGGAACACAAATTAAGATATTTTTTGATGAAATCCGAGAGGTATGTGACTCCTCTATAGACAGCAATTTAACCACCACTTTCAAGCCACTTCCACCACTGTTTACTTTCAGAGCTTCCAGGTACTGTGTCAGAACGCCGGCTCTGTATTGGCTGACGTTGGGCACGTGAGCAGCACGACACATGCGCGTGATGCTGACACAGGAGTCGGCCAATACTGAGCCGGTGTTCTGACGTAGAACCTGGAAGCGCTAAATGTAAACAGTGTAGGAGACAGTGTTTTGTTTTTGCACAAAAAGTATTCTTGTTGCTTCATAAAATTAAGGTTGAACCACTGCAGTCGCGTCAACTTTTTTTTTTTTTTAACAATGTCTTTAATACCTTTCTGGACCTTGAAAGTGGTGGTTAAATAGCAGTCTGTGGAGGAGTTATGGATTTCATCAAAAATATCTTAATTTGTGTTCTGAAGATGAACAAAGGTCTTACGGGTGTGGAACGACATGTAGGATTAAAGAAAGAATTTTCATTTTTGGGTGAACTAACCCTTTAACAGCTCGATGCATGTGTGTCAATTATCAGTCAGATTTCAGTCTTTTTTTTTTAACCTTTAGTTGCTCTTTATCGTAATTGCAGGGAAAAGTGCAACTGATATATTCTTCACAATCCCTCTTGTTGTGTTCTGGAAAAGCAAGTAAGCAAATGGCAACTTTAATTTCCAGATTAACTACCCCAGAGGTCTTCAACCTGCTCCTGTGGAGCCACTGTCTTACAAAATCTATTTCCAACCTGCTTCAGCACACCTGCCTGTGATTTTCAAGCAATCAAGAAGAGCTAGATTAGCTGGATCAGGTGTGTTTGATTAGGGTTGGAGCTAAACTCTGCAGGACATTGGGTCCCCAGGAGCAGGGTTGAAGACCTCTGAACTACCCCATTTAAGGGCAGTGTATCAAAACCTGTAGACAGTAAACCATTAAAGATAACTTTGAGCAGGAAAGTTGTAATGAGCTGTTGGTTGACAGTGTGACATTACGACAAGACTAGCCTCATCACGGCTGGCTTCGCTCACTGATGTTCTATATGAAGTGCTCACTTTCTTTACTGTCACATTTAGGACCCTTTACCTAAGAAAACGGTATTCGTCGCATTTTAAATCTGCTCTGATCAAGCTCGTAAGCTTGGCAATTTGACTGCCATCATTGTGCCTATGCATTACGGAGAATGAGCAAATAGTAAATGTCTTTAATAGCCTGCTGTCTACCAAAGCTGTCTTTTTGCTTTCTCTCCTCCCACTCAATTTTCCACAAATATATGCAATCCCACAGAAGGGGAAGGGACAATCAAGGGAGAATGTCTCACCTGAAGGATTGTGTAGTGTAAAGGACGTTGGACTACAGTGGAACTGTGGCTCATTGGGCCAGTTACTCATGTGACAGCAGGGAAATGGCTCTTATAACAGAGTACGATCTATCATTGTTAACACAGGGAAAAGCTTGAGAGCAGCCCTTACATTTGCTGAGTATCTACACGGCCTCAGTGTTTAGTACTGATCTTAGAATTCTTTTTTTGGAACCTGAGTCTTGGGGCCTGTTTACACCTGGTCACTTCATGCATTTTTACTGATCAGATAGCTATCTGATTCATCAAAACTATTCCATTTACACTTGCCAACATAAATGTGTCCCTGCAAAACAATTCCCACACTATATATGCAGATTTAATGGAGTTCACGTCACCAAAAGCAACAAATATGAGCTGCATTTTATTGATCATCAGCTAATTTCAAAATCTAAGACTGCAATAGCAGAGAGCGTGGCAACAGCCCTGGAAAGATCATTTAGTCTCATTACTTTTAATGAGGATAATTTTGTTTTGAGCATCTGCAACTTACTTTCAGTTTTATTAGCAGCAGTTTGCATGTCAGACTGCTGAAGAGATACTCAGCTGCTCATCTGCGGTGATGCGTGTTGCAGTAGCGATGTCACATCTGGCTATAACATTTTATTTGGCGGCCTATATCATGCTGAGACACACTTTTTAGCATTTTTGGGAAGAGTAAAATTTACATGTGTGGTTTCAACAACCAGATGCATTTAGATTTGTTCAGTTTTGACTGGAATACGTCTCAGACCAACTCCTGAAGTGGTCTGAGCGATCGGATTTAAATCAGTCTCGAATAAGTTTCGGATGGTATTTACACCTGGTCTTTTCATGATTGGATAGCTAACGGATCAGAGAAAATGCATGAAGTGACCAGGGTAGGGTTGCACCAGCCGTTCGTAAGTTCTTTCTTAAATTGGAACGTAAAGTCCACACTAGTGGCTTAGTAACTACTAGCTAGTTTGTAACTAACTCTGTACTTTATTCGGTTGCACCATTTGTTCTTAAGGCAGAACGTAGCTAGTAGCTCGTAAGGTCTCCGTAAAGTAATGCGTAGTCGCATAATATGACGTTTACCTTCAGTTATCCTTCAAATACAGGAGCAGAAGTTGTTGAAATTCCATAAATTTCAGTTTATCCTTCATTCTGACTTATTTTGCCTCACGTAGCTAACAGTAAAAAAAAAAGTTCCCATTAAATATAATAGCCTACTACTTAATCATAAATGTTTTTATATGTAAATAACATTCAGAAACTGTATTTGAAACGAAATTAATAAGGATCAATAAATAAATACTGAAACAACAACAAAAACATAAGAAATTACATTTATTGATTATGACTGATTTTATTTGACATGCACAACACGGAGGGATAGGACCGATGCACACAGCGGTGCGCTGTTTAACAGGTTCGTGTTGAAGAGTGTCTAACAAAGTAATCTTTTCACATGATGTACTCTCTCTTAAAATTTAAGAGAGTGTAAATGTCAGCAGCATCATATATGTGTAAAGAATGAAGTCTGTCAGGTAAAACAAGAGCTTACTGATGCAGTTCAGTCAGTCTGCTATTTTATTCCAACCGTTACTCCTGATAGGAGGCTTCCGTAAATATTTAGTGTATACGTAGATTTAAGCTTCAACTAAGTTTAATGGTGCAACACAAAAATATTTAGTAGTGCGTAAGTTGTAACTTAGTGCCCATTTACGTGAAAACTAGTCTACGTTGTAACTTGCGCACAGCTGGTGCAACTGGCCCCAGGTGTAACAGGCCCTTTATTTGATGTAAGTTGAGATCAGTTAGTTTGGATGGTATGAAAGTAGCTTTCCACATTTGGGAAAAATCACAACTTAAGTCCACTTGAGAAGGATATGGTTAATGCTCCTGGTCATACTTATATGTAAATTGTGTTCGATGTTCATGGTTTTGATTTGGCTCTCTTTAAGATGCTAAAATTTGTATATTTTATGGAAAAAGCAGACAGAATTGCAGAATCCAGTCATAAAAATGGAATTTACAGAATAATGCAGAATGTCAAGGAATTGGCAGATTTTTGATGAATAATTAAAAGGAATATGGACTAGTGTCTATGAACAATAAAGCGTAAAAAAAAACCCTGCAATTTAAATATGTAGTCTGTATGTTCTACATGACATATGGCGCTAAAAACCTAATTTTTGTTAAACCTAACAAATTGTTGTTATATTTACACAATTAATTTCAACATGTTTTTTGATGACTAAAATTGAATTTAACTATTAAAAATGGAAAATCCAGAAAAATGAAATGGATTCATTTAAACAAATGGATTTTGGAAAATACAACAGATTTCAAGGGCCTTATATCTATAATCTTTAATATGTGTATGCTTTTTTAATACAAATAATTAATTTAAAATTCCAATTATTTCTTGTGGATCAATTCAGAATTAAGAAAAACTGAAAATGTGTACATCACATTCTGTTAATCGAAAGCTTTTATTGAGAACACATATAATTCTCTATACATACTGTGTTTTTGGAGGGCTCCCAGGGTTCCACTTTGCTGACGTCCTGCATGTCCTGAAGTTGGCGCAGCTGGGACAGAGTGTGGTGACGCAGGGCCTCGTGCAGTGGCGTGTCTCCGTCCTTGTCTTGCACGTCTAACTTTGCCTCGGCTCGCACCAAAAGCTGGACACAAACAGAGGACTGAATTTAACTGTGTGCTCTCAGTAATGGTAGCAGATTTAATTATGCTCTCGTTCATTGATGCAGACGAACAAGGTAATAAATGACATCTGAAACACAGATGTCAAATTTCATCGTGTATGTATATGACAAAAATAAATTATCAAATAGAAAAAGTGTAATGTTTGAGACAAAAAGCACATTTTTATTTGGTTATTGAGAATATTTCTCAACAGAGCAGACGTTTTGAAAAGCAGAGAGTTGCACTGCTCTTATATGACCACATGATGGCGCTTTAGATTCCATTGATTCCCATTTTCCACCCCCGCTCCCCGTACCTCTCCTGGCGTAGTCCAGATTGCTCAGGACTAAATGAATTCAATTGAAGGGGATAAATCTGCAGCAGAACTCCCTGCATTTAAATCTTAACCAGGGGCACTTAGCTACATTGCTTCATCAATGCGTTTGTGTTGAGTAGGAAGCCAGATCGCTGAGTGAGGGGTGCAGATGTCAAACATCGAATGGAAATGAAGAGAACAGAACAGAGGAAGACAGAGCCACTTACTCGCACTATCTGGGTGTGCTGACGCTCGACAGCAAGGTGCAATGCTGTCTGTTGGTTAACGTTCTGTATGTCCAAATTAGCATTTCCCTATGGAGAAAGCAACACAGAGAAAGAACAAACAAATCAATCTGTTGACCTCTGAGAAACATAAATGCTTTAAACTTTAACCATTATTATATATACAATTATATAGATACAATTACATAAGATGCCTTATAAAGAAAAACAGTATTTGTTAGATTTAGCTTCCACAATTTTATTTCCCACTCATGTTCAGGTAACAGTCAGTGTCCATATCACTTCTCAACAACTGAGGATAAATTGCTGCTCATGAGCATGAGTCCCATAGGTTGTGTTAGGAAATGTGAGCTAATGGTGATTTGTATTCAGATATTCCCTGACTGAACCCCCATAGCAACATCTCTCTGCATTACTGCAGTGCAGCCCTACTGTGGTTCGTAGGCTGAGGCTTAAGTCACTGGTGTGAACCTTTTCTTTGTCTCTCCCTCTCTTCCGTCATGGCAGGTAGTTGACAAAGGACTGCACTGAGCCAGCACAGCATTCTCATAACACTGCTGGAATGTTGCAATAATGTTGTTACTGTGCCACGGCATAACGCTGACCCACAGTGTCATGCTGTACTGTGGCGTAGGAGGTAAGGAGATAAGCCCATTTGGCCAAATTCACACATGCAGAACAGGAGAATCCTGCATTTTAAAGATGCTGATGCAAGTTTAGGGACAGTTCAACTCAAGACCACTGTGTTCTTTAATTCAAGAATTCAATTAGAATTTAAAATCATTACTTTTTTTTGTCATTAATAATCTACATCTGATGAATTCGAGCTTAAAGATTTTAAAGGGTTTAAAGGGCAACCTGTCACATGAGATTACAGCAACAGCAAACGACAACGATCCAACAACCCAATCGATTCCCGATGGACAAAATCAAGTCTAACTCTACATTTTTTTTCCTTGTTCGAGAAGCCGAGAAATTACTCAGATATATGAGTAATAGAATACAAAAAGACTAATCACAACTTCCGATTTAAAGAGACAAGATGCATTTGTTGACCGGGCACAAATCGGACCCAGAAGGCTTTTGCTACAAACACGCCATCGCCAACTTTTTTTTTTTTTGGACTTGTCTCCATTTTAGACTTGCACACAAACTGCACTGCAATAATACCAGAATTATCATTTGTGTGGAAATATTGATGAAAAATATAAATATTGAATTGGGGGAGGAGAATAATATGCTTGTATCTCTGAAGGGAACTGACTTTAGAAAAGTTTCCTTTTACCTCCATTTAATGCCTATTAAAGTAGTGTTTATAAGAGTTGCTGTGTTTACAGTGGTAACTAAGCATTGCTGTTTCATAAGCGACACCTTCTGTAAGAGAGTGAATTTAAATTTTCATTGTGCAGGTATGTTTTATGAAGCATAATTTCACAAAGCTAAAGTCAGACCAAAAACAACAGCTCATGTGTTTGGATCATGATTAAAATGCAGTGGTTGCCCCAAATTTCAAATGACTACAGATTTTTGTTTGTTTGTTTGTTTGTTTAAGACCAGTTAGAGCAATAGAGCTAATTTAAAACAAACAAAATCGACAACCTGTATCAGACTCCATTTGCTTAAGTATCAGAATCTACCATGAAAAATCATGATCGGTACATCCCTAATTATGACTGACCTAGTACAATGAGAGCTGGATTACAAGCTAACTTTCTCAGCTCTTCTGCACCCCTAATGACATTAACTGCATCAATTATCCACCTGAATCCTTATCTGCACAAGTACTTGATGCTTTCAAAATTCTAGGGGATTGACTAAACCTGCTGGAGTACAGGGTCTCCAGGATAGGTCCTTTTCGTATAGTGCAATCTGTGAGTGTGTGTGTTAGAACTGCTGACCTGGTGGACTAGAAGCTCTGCCACCTCCACGTGGTTGTTGAGGGCAGCCAGGTGAAGTGCAGTGTAACCATCATCCTTTTTCTCATCCACTATCCATGGCCGCGGCAGTTTGGACAGCAGCACACGCATAGCACTGCAAAACAAAGATGAGAATACAAATTTTTGTTTTTTGGCATTTGAAAAGAACTAATAAACATACAATTAGTGCACAGGCCTCTGTAGGTGTGGTGAGACTGAAGGTCACATAAAGGGCACTGAACTCAGGAACATAACCCAATCAGGGCCATAAAAATAAAAACTGAATGCAAACCACAAATCAACAGGAAATGACAAACAGTTTTCTACCAGCTGCAGGGCAAAACAAGTAGCGTGACTTCAGATAAGCAGGTAAGAGCACAGCTTATGTCCATAACACAGAGGTAAAAACATGAAACTGATCAAGAATTGATGCAGTACCAACAAGATAAAGTCATAAATTACTAAATAAAGGTAATGAGAGGTAATAGAGCAACAATGGGTAATAGTGCAATGATTATTAAGAGGAAGAATATCATAAGATTTGTATTTGGTGATACTTTAATATGTAAATAGTAGAAACAGGCACTTGCAACTTGGAAGTACTTGGAAGTTACAGTAAGGATCCATCATGAAAAAACAGTGCTTTTTCCAACTTAAACATTTTAACTAGGAAAGCTCTTTAAGAGTTGGCTGAAATGACCAAAATGTAAAATAAAGGGTAATATGTCTCACAGAGACTGACATACCAAAGCAATCTCATTATTATATGATGAAACAAGGAAATTGCAAATCACTTTGCTTATCTGTTTATTAACTGTACTCTAGAAGAAATGCAGGGTTAGTATTCTCAAATGTCTTTGAATGTTAAGGGTGTTTTTAAGGTATCATTGGTGGGATGAGCAGAAATAAATGAAGAGGCGTCTAAAAGAAGAGAAATTGATGAATGTAATTTCAGAGATGAAGTGGATTTGTGGAAGCCTCTAGAGTGCTGCTTTTTGCTGCAGGGTGGATTCTGGTAAACCCAAATCCAGTATCTAGTTTCTTAGGTAGTGCGGAGAGAGAGCATCAGCTCAGTATACATTTGGAGCGCTGTGCAGCAAAGCGGCTGTTCTGCAGTGTACACCAGCATGCACATTCGCACAGCCCAGTAACATCTTTACACCTGCAATGCTCATGGAGGCTTGGAGTTTGTGAACATGCTCTTTAAATTACTGACTTCTGATCATCTGCTGCACAAGTTCAAGTAAATTTGATCGTCAACACAGTGAGGAAAATAAGGAAACTGTTTACACAGAAGAAAACCAAGGTTTCGGTACATCCACTAACATCTTTTGGGTGTGTCAAGTGAAGTTGTACAATAAAATAATAATAAATGCACCATGGGGCAGGACAAGAATTGGTGACGGACCGCACAGGTAGAGACATCCCTTACAGGAAGGTAGTAGCAGTACAGAAAATGGCCTGGCACTGGTGCACTTGTGTTGGCAACAATAAGATGGATCGTGTCCGTAAGGTGCTGGCATTGTGAGTGGTGAGCAGATGCAGCATAGATTGACAGGCTGCCTGCCACGTTGGTGGAAATGGGCAGGCATTAATATTAATGCAGCTTGCTGGCACTACTGCATTGCAGTCAACTTTTTTTGTTGAGCAGTTCAAAGAACACTAAAAATATGCAGTCTATGGCACAAACCCCTTGTAATTCCTTCCTGGAAATGATTTGCTTTAGTGTGAGCAAAGGAAAATGCAGATGATGAATGGCTTGTTATTGGTGGCCAAACTTTATATGGTTTTGATATCGACCTGAGGTAGGTAAACAGCTGCCATTTAAGAGGTAAAGAACAAGGCTCAGAGGACACAATAAGGCTGAAGTAGCAATCTGAACACGAAAATGAACATGGGGGCAAATGTAGAACTGAAAGGAAGTGGAAAAGGCAGAAGGAGAAGTAAGGTGAAGGAAAAGCACGATGGAACTGGGTCATACTGTGAGATACGAAAGTCCCTCAGGAGTACGCCAACGAGGCCTGTTGTCTCCGGTAGCCACATGGTAATTTGTCATAGGTCTGGAGCTCACTGTTACTAGGAAGAGAAATGGCTAACTCTACCTTACAGTAAGTACAGTTGTTCTCAACCCTGTTCCCTGGTCCCCCTCTGCCTTTTTTCTTCATGTATTTGTAAGCCATGTCATGCAGCAGATCATAAATAACAACCCAATACCTATACTAATGCCAACAAGAATAAAAGAGAAAGAACAATGGCTGAAATGACAGTATTTGAAACAATTAATAGTCATCAAGAGGGAAAGTAGATCTGCATATCAGAATGTCTGCTGAGTGAAGATGAGTTTGTTATTAAGTGCAGCTTGCATAATGCCTTCTTTAAAGTGACTTCCAGCCAACTTTGTCTTCATTGGACATATGGCTGTGCACTTGTAATAAAATCTATTTGCATAAAAAGTTTAGTCAACTGAATTTCTACACTGGTTGTAGACTCTGATACAGTAAAACATTTTGTGAAAATGCGAGATGTTGAACAAGGTATTGCACAGCATTACAAACCTTCATTCGCTTACTTTACAGATATGTCTGTCTCACGCAAATTATCTGAGTCAACGAGGGACCCAACGGCACAGTAATATCCGTGACCTAATTATACTGTTTCTTGAGGCATACTGATTAAAAAAAAAAAAAAAAAAAGTTAAAATCCGAAATATTGCTGTGCTCACATGGCAATAAATAACATGATTTGCATGCCACAGTAAGGAACAAGAAATATGGTACCTCGAACATGAAATGTAAATCTTTATTTCACTAACTAGCAGTATATACAGTATGCTATACAGGTGTTATTTATCAAGAAACATTAAATTGAAAATACATTAAATAAATCATCCAGTGATTTTAAAATCATAAAAAAACATGGATGCATGACTAATCTAAAATTTTCTAGACTTTTTCTAGACAGGAGGGAAGATGACAATTGACAATAAGTTAACACTGAGAATTATTTTCTTTGTGAAGTGATGGAAAATTATTCAATTGGTGGCTGACTCACTTAGGTGAGTGGTAGACATCAGTGCTATAAATCTTAGACATTAAATCACTCCAACCCCAAACTGTTTACTAGAGGTAGGAAAATTCAATCCACCGAAGTAGCTCAGCTGGTGTTCAAGCTCTTCAGATTCAAGCAGCAAAGAAACACTAGACTAACAAGCCAGCAGACAGATGTCTAATAAGCTTGTATTAAGGATACAGTTGGGTGTACTTGAAGTCAGATGCCCATTAACAGCAGTATGATGCATTGCTGACAGGTTGATTTAATGATCCGCATTGGGGTTCTATTTACAGCTTGCTCATGCAATACGGTCACAAAATGCATTTATAATACATGTTTGGGTCTTGCCAAGGAAAGAGTATTAATAGTCTGAGCAAGGAGTCGGCAGTATGACCAAAACCTTTTATCACACTATGGGTGACTTTATATTACTAGAACTGTATTTAGTAAAAATAGCTACTTTTTAATGCCTCAAAAGAATAAAAAACTAAAATAAAAATTCAAATAATTTTTGAAGATCAATGCAAAAAGGTGTTATGTATAAGTAAGTAATCCAAAAATGAAATATCTGTCATTAATTACTTTCCCTCATGTCATTCCACACCTGCAAGACCTTCGTTCATCTTTGGAACACAAATTAAGATATTTTTTATGAAATCTGAGCGCTTTCTGTCCCTCCATAGACAGCAATGCAAATTCCACTTTCAAGACCCAGAAAGGTAGCAAAGACATCATTAAATAGTTAAAGGGTTAGTTCACCCAAAAATTAAAATTTTGTAATTTATTACTTACCCTTTCATTTAATGCCGTTCCACACCCGTAAGACCTTCATTAATCTTCGAGTACACAAATTAAGATATTTTTGTTGAAATCCGATGACTCAGTGAGGCCTCCATAGCCAGCAATGACATTTCCTCTCTCAAGATCCTTTAATGTACTAAAAACATATTTAAATCAGTTCATGTGAGTACAGTGGTTCAATATTAATATTATAAAGTGTCGAGAATATTTTTGTGTGCCAAAAAAACTAAACAATGACTTATTTAGTGATGGCCGATTTCAAAACACTGCTTCAGGAAGCTTTGGAGCGTTATGAATCAGCTTATCGAATCATGATTCGAATCGCGTGTCAAACCGCCAAACTGCTGAAATCACGTGACTTTGGCGCTCCGAACAGCTGATTCGACATGCTGATTCGTTATGCTCCGAAGCTTCCTAAAGCAGTGTTTTGAAATCGGCCATCACTATGTAAATCGTTATTTTGTGTTTTTTTTTTGGTGCACCAAAAATATTCTCGTTGCTTTATTATATTAATATTGAACCACTGTACTCACATGAACTGATTTAGCAATGTTTTTAGTACCTTTATGGATCTTGAGGGAGGAAATGTCATTGCTCCCTATGCAGGCCTCAAGGAGCCATTGGATTTCAACAAAAATATCTTAATTTGTGGTCCGAAGATTAACAAAGGTCTTACGGGTATGGAATGGCATGAGGGTAAGTAATAAATTACAGAATTTTAATTTTTGGGTGAACTAGCCCTTTAATGTCACTACAGTGGTTCAACCTTAATTTCATAATTAAAAAAAAAAAAAAAAAAAAAAAACGTTTATTAATCAATTTCTTCTCTTCCGTGTCAGTCTCTGATGCTGTTCACGTGAGCACCACGACGCATGCATGTGGTTCTAATGCAGGAGCCAGGCAATACTGAGCCAGCGTTCTGACATAGAACCCGGAAGCACTGCACTGTGTTTACAACGCGAACATTGTCGAAGATTGACATGGAAGAGAATGAATTGAATAAAGCATTTTTTTTTTTTGCCGCACAAAAAGTATTTTCGACGCTTCATAAAATTAAGGTTGAACCACTGTAGTCAAATGGACTATTTTAATGATGTCTTTACTACCTTTCTGGGCCTTGAAAGTGGTAGTTGCGTTGCTGTCTATGGAGGGACAGAAAGCTCTCAGATTTAATCAAAAATATCTTAATTTGTGTTCCGAAGATGAACGAAGGTGACGACATGAAGGTGAGTAATTAATGACAGAATTGTGATTTTTGGGTGAACTAACCCTTTAAACTGAGTGGAAGCTGGAAATACCATGAACAGAAACCATTTTTTTTTTTTTAACACAGAAAGTGCAGATGACGGCTGAATCATCAATGCTCAACTTCTCCATTATCTTACTTGTCAGTTTAAGTTAAGTAGATACAGTGACCTCCAAGTGACCATATGGGTTTCTATGGCAACCATGTATGAATTATTTAACACTTTAACATAGATCAGTTATTAACATGGGTGAGTATGCAAAGTGTAAATATTACTGATGCAGTTCATATTGGATCACAGTTTAGGTGAAGTCTTTTCAATTTGTGCTCAAATAAATATTGATTAATTAAACGGAGGAATTTAAAGCTATTAAAAGTGAGCTCTGAATATCTATTGATGAATTGATTCTTTAGTCATTGGATAAAAGGAGCATCATAAAAAGATTAATCCTTGTTGAACAGGACTATAAGCTATTAAAAATAAAATTGTTCTTATTGCAATGGCATGTACAAAGCAACCATAAAAACTACATTCATATTTAAATGGTATACAATTTAATTTCACCTTTGTTTGATAAGCACAACAAAGTCAAATAAATTTAAGTATTACTAATTATTTCAGTGCTTCACTTACTTTCTGTACCCACCTCCCTCACTGCAACTCATGATATCATTCACAGTCATGTCTCTTACCATTACGACACTTACTACGAAAATGATTGGCTCAGAATCATGACTTGGCCAACCCCCAAAACAAAAACAAGCACTCTGATTGGGCAAAAGGCAGTTTGGCTTGTGTCAGTTTGTCCTTGGATAGTCTGGTTTGATTGATTACAGTCCTTTACCCCAGTGGAGGTGGACATATGCATGTGGGGGAAAGGTTGAAATGTGCATTGTCCAAATAGTTTTCCGCTTTTGGTTGCAATGACACAGCAGAACATCTAGTTGGTTATTTGTGGAAATGTGAAATGTAAGATTTAGACATTTTGAAATTCACCTATACATTTTAAGTTATTATATGGCAAAGCTAGCCACCACTCTTGTTTTAGTAACATGAAAGACCACAAATGATGCAGTCATTGCACCTTGTCTATATACCACTCCAAGTTTATGATTGTTCTGGTGTACACAACTAAAAATCAAATCAAATTGACTACACTACATTCAGTCTTCTAAGGTTATAGAACAGCTTTGCTTGAGAAGCAGACATGTAGGTAGTTGTCCAACTTTCTGATTCGCACATCTCTCCATTCGCTGTAATAGCGGGACCTTCTCTCTGTTTACGGATGTGACGTAACCACGCAAAAAACTAATGATGTGAATCTGACATTTCCTGCAAAATCTGAGTCAACAGTTTAAATTATGAATCAATATTATAAGCTTATTGCTGTCTGGCTTTTTTGCCTATATTGGATAGGACAGTCAAGAGAGTGGAGAAAAAGCAAAGTGGTAGAGAGGGGGAAAGGATCACAAACCAGGATTCGAACCACTAGTACCCCTTTTCCACCAAGGCAGTTCGAGTGCTGGTTCGGAGCCAGAGCCTAGTTTCAAATCAGTTCTTTGTCTTTCGACACACAAAGCACCAGCTCCGAACCAGGAAAAGTGGTTCGTAAGTAGCACCAAAACGGTGCTGGGCTAGAAGTAAGAACCGCTTGCGTCAGGGGCTGGAGGCGGGGTTACCGTGACCAACAAGACACTTGTGACCACCTTTTTTTTTAAATAGCAGCTAATCGATCTAATAGCAGCTCGATTGTAATCTCCGTCTATATACAAATTACGGCGAGCCATGTTAGGATGCCGATGTAGGTTCGCAAAGCCATGATCAACAGTAGTGAAACATCCGCGACTGTTCATAGAAGGCTTGTTCGAGATGCATCGGAGCAGCGTGGACCGGTTCAGTGGGTGCCGCGGATCCGCCGGAGCGTTTGTAGAGCATACGACTCCTTGTGCTGGATTGTTCTCGCGGAGCTTTGATGTCATGCGCCGATCGCTATGCGAGAAGCCGATGCATCTCAAACAAGCCTGGTGTGTTTGTGTTTAGCTTTGCTGTGAAATATGAGACGTATACAGTGACGTAAGACCTGGCTCTGTGCTTGCTCTCTAGCCCGCGGAAAGGCAAACCGGTTCTTAAAAGGCTTGTCAGTTGAACCAACTCTGAACTGGCACTAGCACTAGCTCTGAACTAGCACCCGGTTCGTGCTGGTGGAAAGGAGGTATGTGTGTGGAAGCGGTGCTAATGAGGCTATCAGCTCCGACAAACAATTTGCCTAAAAAAAAAATAAATAATAATAATTAGGGATGTCCAGATCCGATCACATGATCGGAAATCGGGCCCGATCATGTCGTTTCAGACTCGATCGGAATCGGACATTACCTCCCGATCAGGACTCGGATATATTTGTATTAGGACGGTTCTCCACTTACGGACCGCACTTGCACTGCGGTCCATCTCGAATGACGACGCATCTATTGGTTATATGGTTTGTTTAAAATAGCAACGTGGAAAACAGACAGAGTTCAGATAATGTATGTTTCAGTCGATGGATGCACAAAACGTTACAACAACGATAATCAGAAAGCGTGGACAAAACAGTCACTCTTTGTAAACTGTTAACTGCGAGTGCCGTCTGCTCTAATGTCCAGTCATTTACGCCGTCATCACCCGGGTGTTGATAGCGCGCGAGCGCAGGTGAGACCTGAACAGCACACGTTGCTATCTGTGTTTAAACTAACTCATTTAAGCCTTGCTGATTTAAACCTTAAAGAACAAGACGCGAAAGAGAACTCGCACGCGCTGTGAGAAGATTTGTGTGCGCTCATCCGAAGCGCGCACACGCTTATTTCAGTCAGCGCGCAAATACTGAGTTCTCTTTCAAGTCTTGCGCTTCGGCGGCCACATTCATACAAAAATTATGTCAACATGCCCGTCCTAGCGAGCATCCTAGCAAACATAGTCGGTAATGTCTTAAGTGAACGTATATTAGTCGAGAAAGACAGCGCATGTGGAACAGTAGCTATATGTACGGGATCGTGCATGTCTTAAAGGGAAAACAACTATTCCTGCTGCCTGTATTTAATGTTAAATCAAACAACAAAAAACAAAGAAATCACTCACTGCTCTTGACTGAATACTGAATAGTTTTTGTAACTTCAATAATGATTAATCTTTATTTATTTTATACAGTAAAGATAATATGCAGTGATATTTTATATTTGATTACTATGTGAAAACTGAATACCTGAAAAACCTGAAAAGCACTGTTCCTGGATCTGTTTTTTTCGCTCTTCTTTATTCTTTTTTATGTATGCTATTAAGTATCGGATCGGGACTCGGTATCGGCAGATACTCAAAATCAAATGACTCGGACTCGGACTCGAGGGCAAAAAAACGTGATCGGGACATCCCTAATAATAATTACCTTTAAGGGGAAAAAACAATGGTATCGGACTGGTAACTCAATTTGCAATATTCTCAGGTATCCCTAGTTTGAATCACCATTTAAAATATTTACACCCATGCACTCGGTCACAAATAAAATAAAAACAGAATTACATTATAAAGCCACAATGTGGGTGAAGTGAACTGGTCAACTCGTATTGTGTACCGCTGCTCGTATTGTGTGGCGTTTCTACTGTTGGGTCTTACAGTAAATGTGTGTGTGTGTCTCAGGGGGGAGAGATCAGAGTGGAGCAGTGGTACAGCCGCAGTGGGGATGAGTAGAACCAATGGTGAGGAGCTGAGAGACCGGCTGCCACAGGCTTCCCCCAACAGCACTCAGGTCGGCCCTCCATAAATCACTTTTATGCCGTCTGCCACTCAGCAGCTTTACCCGCTCCATGATGGAATGCTTAAAGGACTGAGGAACGAGGGGAGGAAAAAAGAAAAAAAAAACAGGGTGGAGAATAATGTTATAAGTACACTGAATGTGGAAGGCGTGTTTAGGCAGAAGCACAAGATTATACAGCGAGGTGAAGGTGTCTTTGATTGTGAAAGAAAAAAAAAACGTCCATCCAACCGTCTTGATTCATCAGCCTACTTTTTATTTGGTGTGCAATGCCAAATAAGAAATCAAATCTTGCTCCCCAGACAGGTCTGTTGTTTGTTATCAGTTGCATCTAGACATAAAGAGCTATGCCAAAATTAATCAGACACATAACATTAAAAAAGTCATTTGTCTTTTTGTGCAGACCCCAAGGCCCATAGCAATTAAAAGCCCTGCTTAACTCAATACTTATCACCATTCAGCCTGTCAGGTACTAGTGTGATTGATGAGATCTCTTGTTACGAGGTACCTGAACTCAGCACTTACAAAACAGTTTTCAAAGAATTTCAGAGAATTACTGATGGGTTCAAAACGGTTCTCATTCGCACTTAAATATGTTTACACTATAAAATCTGGCGAAATACAATCCTCTTTTTTACAATTATCCTATATAGCCTAGCCAGAGGTTGCGTTAGACTTTTGCATTGGGATGGTAAAATTCTGTCATAATCAATTATTCCCCGTCATTTTTAATTTGTAGATTTTAATAAGACGTTTAATAGTATCTTTTTTTCGTCCACATTTTCATTTTTATTCACGATCTTACAGGATAAGCAAATGGGCCTAGGCTATACATTTGTTTATATTTTGAAAAGAAAGTTGTACAAAGACTGTGCATCAGTTTTCAGTTTTAATCTTGAACAGTTGACGTGGATCATGAGTGAACGCAATCATCCCTTCCTCTTTACTACTTTACAAAATGAAATAAACATGAATGAACATCAGAAAATATGTTTAAAGACACAGTAGCTTACCGAAATCTGTATCATGTCTTAATCAGTTCAATCAGAGTTGGAAACAATGTCACATAACATTATACCTCAGAAAACTCATTTGTTGACCATAAACTTTATTTTATTTTTATTTTTTTTTTTAAACCAAACAAACTGGATTAGAAACTTAATTATGTAAGTACTATAACTTTTTTATTATAAAATTGACTTAAATTGGGCGCTTGCCTGTGTGTAATCAAACGAATCGTTTTCATTTTATTCTGGAGACTGAACTTGCGCTCTACTGCCACATTGAAGCGCGCTCACCACCAACTGGACAGGGGTGGGAATTACAGTTACAAGTTAGAAGAAAACGGAAAATTTTCAGTTAACGCGACCTCTGAGCCTAGCCGTTTTTAATGTGATGGACAGTTTAAGGAACCCAACCTTGTTATACTTAATATATATATATATTTGCTGCTTAGCCTACTGTGTGTTCCCTGCATCTGGAGTATTCTCTGTCTAGAGCACAACTGCACGAGCTTGTATTTTGGGTTAAGCTGCGTTGCTTTGACATTGTGGAAAATAGAATAATAGAAACAAAATGTATTAGCCTTTTTTCCCATTATTATCAGTCTAAAGTAATCTATTGGGAAATATAGGAGTTTTAACAAGCTCGACGTGAGATTTTACTAATTAATTTATTACCATTCGTTCATTTATTTTCCGTTTTTTTATTTAAATAGCCTACCCTTTACTGTGTCAGTAATTACTGTGCTGCTCATTTCTGATCTGGGAGCGATTTGTTTGTCAGAAAAATGTTAGGCTACCTTTTTAAAAGTATTGCTCTTGACAGACCTGTGCTTTGTATCAATAGTACAGTGTCCGTTCTCGCAGCATAAGCCCTGCCCGCATGAGGCGCACCGCTTCTGACTCATGCTGTTCTGTGGTATATTGAAGTTTATTAATTCTGAACGTGTTCTTGACAATCAAAATGCAAACAGACACACAGAGATTCCTGCTGTAATGCGTTGTGTACGGAGCAAATAGGGATACGTTAGCTCACTTAGCTTGAGTTATGATACCAGATAGACTTAAGAGGCGATAGACATTTCACAACTGCCGCTTTATTCCCCATGAAACAGGTGTAACTCTCCCTCGCAAATGTCATGCCGTCCACAGCGTTACTTAATACAGAAAATAACTTTAAATGAGCAACAGAAGAACAGAAATAGCCCGCATACATGCGGTGCTTGAGTCATTCGAGACAGTTCAACCGGGAGCGCATAGATCTTAAAGGGGCCATATTTCTACACCATACACCATATTTCTACTCGTTACACATGCCTTTATTAGAGAGAAGAATATCTCCAGCCCCCTCCTACCAAAGCTTTGAATATTCTGTGCTGATGATTACTACAGAGCTCCGAAGCTCAAAATATGGTATTCGGACCAGACCTACAAATCATGTCTAGAAATCTTAGCTGTGCACCGTTTGCAGTGAACTTTAGCAAATGTAAACGCATGTCAAACATTCCAGTATGGCTTTATAGATTTGATTTAAATGGGTTTAACAACAAAAAAAAAGGGTTCTCATTTCTCAAGGTTCTCAATTACTAATATAATTTTTAGGAAATCTCAATGAAAACACTTTTTAAAAAATATTTTATATACTTTATTATGTACTTTATTTATACTTTATTATTATTTATAAGACTTTATAATGTTTTGAAGTCTAAATTCTAGTCACCTCTAGCGATTAAAATGACTGATTTTAGTTCAGCAACTTATTTAGACCACCTTTCCTAAATAAATGGTCTTAACTGGGTGAAAATATGAGCAAGAACGTTTTAATTAATTAATCTACATTTTCACAACCACCACAACTTAATCCAGAAGACTAAACCAGGATTTCTACAATGGACACAGGCACAGTAGTTTTTTTCTGGCACTGTTCAATGTAGAACAATTTGTCTCAAACTGTAGAAGAGAAATAGAATACAAGTCATCATCAATTAGTGGCCCTGCTTTCTCTGATCAATAACCTGCTCAACTTAATTTTCACAATTTATGAGCGAAAGAAAGAAATTAGATGGCACACATTTGTACAGTATATGCATAGTATGCTTACATTCCTTTAATTTTAGATTGAGTGGAATTTACCTCAAAAGACTATTGATTTGAAAAAGGGCTGACTAGACCAATAGATCACCTCACTGATGGAGGCATTAAGCCTGGGTATTCATTCTTAAGCTTGTCAACCTTTTACTATTGAAACTTGAGCTAAAACACCCATGTTTTCTGTTGACATTTCAATGAGGGATGGCTTTCTTTGAAGATTCATTTTCTGAGGACCCAGATTTTGGGTGATTTTAATTTTTTTTTTTTTTTTTATTAATGGTTCCCTAACTGCTAGCAGTCCCATGAACTATAAATTTGGTCTTTTTCAATGGTGCTGTTTGGCTGAGGGTTGGGCTTCAAGCTGATGCATTACTCAGAGTGCATTACACCCGGCAAATAGTCAATTTCTGTAAAGCCCATAAATACAGACAGCATTTGAATGCCAATACATTAGACAGTGAATGCATTAATTGAATAGTACTTCATAATTAAAAAAAGAGACTTGATTAAAAAAAAAGGTTCTGCAAGCAGTATACAATCTTGAAGATTTATGATTTTTTACTTTTTAACCAAAGATACATTTTTAGTGATTTAATGAATTTTAGAAACTGTTATCCTCAAAGACTTGCCCAACACTCCTGTAAGCTATGGAATGTGGGAAGCCTCAGGACAATTTCCAACTAAAGATTTACATTATTTAACAGAGGCATTACACTAAATGGTGTGAAAACATTATTTTGAGATAACAGATAATACCTTAAGCACTAATTATCTCTGCGTGGGGGTGAGCAGACTGCAGATGTAGCATTGTTACTGCATGGAGAGAAGAGCGGCAGTGGAAGACATAGCAGTAAGATGACAGAGGACACTGTTGGCTAAAGCCAGCTCGCCACACTGAATGATAGGACCTCCTAAATAAACATTTCTGTGGCTGTGCCTCAGGAAGCCTGAATGCGGCTCTTGAAAAATAAGATAAATCATATGCTCAATACAAGTTCGACAGTTGCAGATAAGCTAGTGTACTTTGAAACGCCTTAACAGGTTTGATCCAAATTACACTCTAGTACTCTATAGACTCCTCATAAACCTTCTCTCACACCTAACTGCATATGTTACTAAGTATAGTGTCGAGGAGAAGCAAGATCTACCATATGCAGCATGTTCCAGCACTATTTAAAAGAGAACCAAGAGTACGAAGGGGGTGTTTAGATGGAGACAGTAAGGGGTGGAGAGGCTGGGTGTTAGAAAAGCAGGGGAGGGGAAAGGAGTGAGGGAAATAGAAGTGGAACCATGAGAGACCACTTTATTTGGTGCTACTAAAAATAACACAGCGAATAGCAGGCCAGCAAGCCAGTGCTGCACTAACGCAGGCTAGCTACTCGCCTTGCTGGATGTACAATCGATAGGTGGAACGCTGGATGGGATACTTCCCAGAGCTTGTAGGGGGACAGCTGCCTTGGTGCGAGGAGGGGGGGTGGGGGTGTGGGGGGGGGGGGTTTACGCTGGTTGACTAAATATGGTCACAGGGAGATGAACAAGATACTAAAGAGGATCTGGTTTTCAAATGCTTCCCATGGTAAAAAGTGCTAATGATTTAGATCTTCAAGGCGCAACAGCTGGCTCCTTTTGTGACTAGTGGCTCTTCGTTCACCTTCAAGAACATCATGGAGAGTCTCTGAAAGCAAAATAATCACCTCTAGTCACCTTAGATAAGGTTTACCAAGAAAAGGGTAAAAATGGTTTACAATAAAAAAGGTATCTGCAAGCTTCAGAGAAGCAACAATCTGCATACTCTGGATTGTTGATGTACATTCGTCTTCAATTTAGAACAGCTACTTTTGCACTTTAAAAATTTGCTTATGAAATGAAAAAGGCATTATAGATGGCAGTGGCTTGAGTATAAAACTGCTGTTTCAAAATGTAGAGCAGAAATAAACTAGCCAAAACACTAAAGCACTAGAGAGAGCTCCAGCAGTAATGCACATCTTCACAGAATTCACTGAGAATGCACATGCTAGAGATGGGAGGGAGGAGGGGGTGAAAGTGCTGCAGTTTTTTTCTGCCCGTTTTTAGAGCAGCAGCGACAGCTCCTCGTGTCAGCATGATGTCTATCCCTGCCTAAATGTAAGCCGTGAGTATGCTTTCTTCACCCGGCTCCACCCCTCCCGCTTTACCACTCTTGTTTCTTCTCTACAACACACGTTCAGTATCCCCCCCACCCCCCCATCAGAGAAGCTGAATCAGCGAGTCAGGCATGCGATGGCTGCAGCAGCTGGAGAACTCCGGAGGTCATTATGGCTCTTCACACACAGAAGAGAAGAAAGAGGGAGGAGCAGAGAGCAGAGGAAACTGAGCTGACAGGTAATATATGCTCCCTGTGCCTTTCTCCCTCCGGACAGGAGTTCGCCCCCCAAGCCGGCTGGTCCGCACTGACGTCTCTGTTTTTTCTTCTCCGTTTCGGATGCACTGGGGTTTAAGCGCGTGGCCGGTCAGCCACGGTGTGTGGCGTGGTCGGTGAGAGGGAGTGGAATTTACAGCTCTGCAGCAGCATGAGGAAAAATTACTTCTCTGGGAACACCTCCTATAGCAGGATATGTAAGTGCTTCCCCTCTTCGAAACGAAAACGGCAGGGATGTGTGAAACAGCCCGACAGACAGGTGTAGGTGGAACGGGGGAAAGTTGCTGTCCTCTGCATGGATTTGCTTGCTTGCTCGCTAGAATACTGTCACTTGCTCACTCATTCACTCTCGTGCCCTACCTCACTCTCTCCGTGTCTCTTGCTTTTCCAGTGCTGGTCAGGCAGCAGGCTGCTGCAGCACAGCACACTCTGGTTCATTACCTCGTGGCTGCAGCACCGAAGACATCTAAAAGACGGACTCAGTAACTTAAACGCACTGCTCTTGAAACATGAAGCTTTTATCTTGGATCTTTTCACTCTGAGACACTTTCGTATGGAATACCACTCTAACGGGATGGTTACACACTTTATCAACACTCATTTTTCCACTGGTCAGCTCAAATTACTGGAACCATGTTTGGTGATTCAAGACTGTTTCTGTAACAACAGGGGGACAGGTGTATGCTAGCCACGAAGGGACATTGGTGTCACAGTGGGACGCGAGTTTCAGGCCAGGTGGGGGTGAATCGGATTGATGGAAAAACAGATATGATGGCATATTAATTCTCCAGGGAGGGCTGCTAATATGTGTGTCAGTGAGTGAACCCACAACACCCAGGGTAGTAACCCAGTTTCTCTCTGCATGCTTACCAATCATTAGGCAGGGGTAGGGCTGTAGTGCTGCAGTGCCATCTCCCCCTCTCAACACACTCATCCCTAAATCTTTACTAACATTGTGGCGCCACAAGAGTCCAGCCATACCCCATACCATATCTAACCCCGTCAAGCACCACAAACTCACCCAGGATTTCCACCCCTGCTCAGAATAGCCCATCTAAGTGTTCTGTTATATTTCCACCCATGCGCCTCTCCTTTTGGCCTGGTATTGGATAGGCTCCTGAGAGGAGGGGGATGAGACAGGGCGGTGTTGACTTGTGGAATGTGTGGAGCTGGAGCAAAGATTCATTAGAGAGCTACTGAACATTTCATGCTGCCATGCAAACAGTTATTGATCTCTAGCACATAGCATTAGAGCTCTAGAGAAGCTTCTAGAATAAACAGACCCAGGTCAACTCAGGAAAAAAAGGGAATGGGGGGAGGGGGGATGCAGGAAAAAAAGAAGAGGTTAAAAAGAGAAGAAAAATGAAAAAGGAAAGGAGAATCAGCACACTGGTTCCAAATCACTATTGCTGAGTGGGCATTAGCTCTTGCATGTGACCTCTGGCCTGGTCTGTGTGGCTAAAGCCCAAATCCTGCTCACAATAGCTTCCTGTTCCACTTGGATCAACCTCATTTTTGGACCTCAGCAACCAGTCTGACATACAACTGAGAATGTGGTTAAAGAACAGACAACCAAATGGAAAACGGGCAGAAAGGGGATACATACTGCGTTCAGGACACAGTTACATTAGAAATGCGCCTTTTTTAAAGGTGTCCTTTGAACTTTCATGG
Source organism: Chanodichthys erythropterus (assembly GCF_024489055.1). NCBI lineage: Eukaryota > Metazoa > Chordata > Actinopteri > Cypriniformes > Xenocyprididae > Chanodichthys > Chanodichthys erythropterus. The sequence goes on along the minus strand of NC_090236.1, from coordinate 16,674,873 downwards.
ACAACAAAAAAATCCAGGCTACAAGGATGGAAGAGGACACTTTCCCTTATTTTTCAACAACATATTTTTCCAATTACAGAAAAAGACTAAATTTTTTACCTATGGCACTGTTCTTTGTCAACTTCCCTACGGATACCTCATGCTTTCAGAGGACAGACAAGGTCAACAGAAGATCCAATACTGTGTGAACCCAAATATGTGTAATGCATACTGGCAACACAGTGTTGGGATGGGGCAAAAGAAAGCATGACCTAAAGAAACTGTGAAAGTGACCTTATGTATAATGCTAATCCTCTGCATTCTGCAGAATGGTAAAAAAAAAAAAAAAAAAAAAAAAAAAAATGGCCACTGATCTACCGCTGGTGATTAAACATGCGTTTGGTTTATAAAAGGGCTGCGCTAACCAAACATCAAATCAGAGAAGGTAAGGAAACTGGTCTGTGTCTGGGGCTGCCTACTTGGTGTACATACTTCTTTATGTGCCCATATGAACATATAACAGCTATGGAATGTAAAGAAGTATGTATTCTTGGTAAGGCACTGATCCTCAGTTTATAAACTTTGCCATGATTCTCTGCATCACTGAATTTTGGTACATGGAGACAGTGTGACGAATTCTGCAACTGGGGTGCAGAAACTTACTGCAGCAGTGGATTCTGAGAGAAGTTGCTGCTCTTTCAGTGACTTCACCAGCAATCCCCACCACCCTTCCCTAATTGAGCAACTGAGATGCTAGATAGTTCGTTCTGGCATTCTATAGTTCATTGCTGCAGGTAGACTAACATTAAAATTTAAGTTTGTAGGGCCAACTTTCCTGGTGACAGAGTTCAGTCACTGCAACCTAAAAGATCCAATAACGGTCTGAGACAACGGCATAGGAACAGGAGCTCCTTTCATTATTGTAGTTTGCTGCATTCTAGGCTTTGAATTGTGGCCAGCTGCAACTAAGATCCTGTTCCTGCAGGAGCAACATACGCCAGAACCATTAATACCTTAATCTTTTCAAACTTGTCTAGAGAGGGTAAGTTTGGGACAACTTCACTTTTTTGACACTTTGAATCTTGAAAATTGAATCTTGTTACAAGGAAGCTGCTGAGGTAATAGTTTCATAAAAGGTGAGCAGCTCTTGGCTATTAAAAGGAAGCTTGTCTCACATTGCGGGATAGTACGGTGGTCTGTTTCAGCCTGCCACCCGTTCCTGCCCCCATTGTTCATGTTTGCTAGGCTTGCCAAATGCTTTGCTGGACCACAGAGTAGTCAGATTAGAGCATGGAAAAGTGACAATGCAGGATCAGAGGGGTCTGCCTGTCAGCTGATTCCATTTGTCCTTTACAAAATGTAGATGGAGGCCTTCAGAAGAGAACATCTAAGCATGATCTCTTTCATTTTTTGGTCTATTTGTGTGCAGCAGGTTACAATAACAATCACTGTGAACACAGTAGAATGAATGAACTAGAAGAACAAATGTATTACACAGTGCTGAACTTTTAAGCTGATCAACAGGTGATGAAAACATTTGTGTGAGGGGTAATCAAGGACAGTTAAGGGTTAGAATGCTTTAAACCTACTCCAAGCCTTTGGCAGTGCACCAGGTCATCTAACTGCTGAGGTAATATTTGATTTGCGGTGATGACTAAAGTTAGAGCGCACCTGCAATTTCTTGCACAACGTCTGATAAAAGCTTCCGTTTTAAAACTTTCACTCATTCATGTTACAGGCCAAGAAAAAATTTAATGGATGCATTGTGTGCAAAGATACAGTTAGGGTTCTGGAGCCTGGGAGAGCTTATGGCCCATTTTTCTGAATGTCAGACACTCCCGTCTGTCCTCTGTAGGGCTGTGCTCTTTCCATTTTTGTGCACCGCTTGCTGTATGGTTCGCTCCTGTCAGTCGTATGGCTGTGTTCCCTCTTTCTCACCCTCAACCCCAGCCTGAGTGACACCCACAGCAGATGCTGACATTATCAAATGTTCAGCTGCTATCCCTGGCTTTTGCCCTCTTATGGCCAGTGTATTTGGGGGCCGAACTTTGTCCAGAATGCCGCAAGCAAGTGTCTGTGTAATGCAGGGAGGGGGATCTGTGGAGTAAATAGCACTTTACTGACCCCTGTTTAATGAGCGCCATATTGAGCAGCAATGACCCCTTGCTTACACTCTCAGCTGACCACCTGCTAAGGAGCTAAATAGGCTTTTTGGCTGCCTCAAAGCTGATGGACAGTCAACTGCATCTTACGAAACAATGTCATCGAGTTGTCTTCTGGAGTTCTTTCTGCCTCGAATTGTGACTGACATGTAGTACAAATGTCTCGACATTTCGACATTACCACACGAGCAGTCTCAGAGGCACTCCCACACCACACTCCTTTATTGAATTAAGTAGGCAAATTAGCCCTGCAATGTAGCCAAGTATGACTGATTTTTTTTCTCAAATTTAAGAAAGTGACAACTACAAAAAGCAGCACATGGTGACATCTTGATCGCCCAAGCGACACTCTGCCCTCGGCAGTCTTAATCCATCAGCAGCTGTTATTGCTACAAGACTTGCGGACACTCAATTTGAGTGCACCATGATGGATTATTATCTTTTTCACTGAGCACATTTCTCTCTCTCTCTTTTTTTTTTTTAATAACGAGAAAGAAAACCTCTGGAGTGCAATGATATGTATTTGATAGGTGTAGAGAAACAGTCTGAAATGAGTCCATGCAACATTGCTTGTCACTTTTCACAAAGTTCAACTGCTTAAGGTCATAAAACAGGGTCACATAAGCTGATCATTATCAGTGTCATTAACATCAAACCACAATGCTTTGCTAAAGCTGGTAAAATGGAACCAAATCACCTCTTCAATGGATTTGGTCCCCTTCAACCAGCTGTAGCTATGCTTTGATGACAACATGAATTGTTTCTATCTTGCCTTTTTTGCTTCCGCAGGAAACTGAGATGATATATTTCATTAATATCAGTGTGACAAAGCTGCTTTTAATAAACGTTAATACAATGTATTGTGACTGCCTTTTCTACAAAATGATTTTTTTTTTTTTTAAAGAAATAAAATTTTACAAGCATGGGTTTTATAAGTTTGTCTTTTTAAAGAGTGGGTTCAAATATAAATGCATCAGTCACCATTAGAAAGCAGGCAAATACAAGTTCTGAAAAGAAGGTACTGTGACGCAATGGGGGTGTAAAGTTGGGCTAAGCAGAGGACTGACATCCACACTGCTAAAACGGGAAGCAAAAGAAAGTCAAGAGAGAGGGGAGGAGAGCAGTTGCAGCACATGCTCACTGCGACACATGCGGGAACGGTAGCCTGCGTGTCTCTCGGTAACCCTTCTCTGCCTGCAGAGAGGGGAGTGGAGATGAAAGCCAGATGCTTCTAAGTGTGGGGGGTTGTACACACAAATCATACACAGAGAAAGTCCACCAATTATGGCCCCCTGGCACACTGACGCAGCACAGGCATGCAATGTGAACCCCCTCTCCTCTGCATCAGAGCAGCATCCTTCCCTCAGTCACATGGATGGCAACGCTGCATCATAATTTCACCCATAATTACGCTGATCTGCCACCATGTCATGCTGAACCTGCTCTGCAACTCCATCCATATTCATTATATAGAGAGGTAGTTTTTCTTTTAATATCAAGATTTTAGGTTACAAAATATGCAATGATACATGTTTTAAGTGCTGTAACTGGTCACAATTTCTTTTAGGATTTTTAAAAATCACCTTTTAGCTTTTATTCTTATATAAATCCTAAATTCTGAGTGTGACAAATGAAATGAGCTCATAAAAGGGTCAATGACAAAAAAAAAAAAAAAAAAAAAAATAGAAAATAAATAAGAGGGCACAATAAAGAAAAGGTGAAAAAAAAACATTAAAACTGTGTCAAGTTCTTGTTGGTTTCTTGTATTTAAAAACAATACTACCGTTTTTAATAAGTTTAAATGTAAGGATGCTAAAAAATGTGGTGTAACAAATAATATTTTCCTTATGCCTTGAATACGTGTACGTATTTTCAAAAAGGTTTTTAAATATATTTTTCAAAAAGTATATGTATATTTGTATATAAGTCGCACCACAATTTGACCTTGCTATGTCAGTCATATCTGCAAGACTCCCTTTTTTATGTATGCATGTTGGTCACGCTAAATAACTTGGCTTTATGAGGGAAAAAAAAAAACGTTTTCAATTATCAGTAAGGTTAAGCAGTTTCTGTCCCAAAAAAATAATTATACAAGATTATGCCTTAAACTAATTATGGTTTTCGTTCATAATTTTATTCTCAGGCATGTGATCAGAAAAGGACAAAAATAGAAGGTAAACACAAAACTAATAATAATAATAATAATAATAATAATAATATTTTAGAGAACAACAGTAAAATTATACTAATACTAATAATTATGGCTGTCTTAATTTGTTTTCAAAAATTAAATTTATTGTGGCAGAAAACCACAGGGTAGGGCTGCTTATGGTAAAAATCATATTCACAATTATTTTAGTCAATATCGTAATCATGATTATTTAACACTATTAGGGTTGGGCATTATGACCAAGTAATTTTGAGTAATTTTTTCTGAGTAATTTTTCCACAGTGGTGAGATCAGTCAGTAATCAGTCAGAAAAAAAAAAGAAAAAAAAAAAAACATACATATGAAGTTTTTCATGTCCAATTAAATTCAAGTCAGTGTATGTATGGCATTTTTAATGTATTTTGAATTTTAAAAAAGCCAAGGTCATTGACCCAAAAACTGCACGTATAATAAGTATTAGGGGAAATACAGTTTTAATTAAATATTGCAGTCAGAAAAAAAAAAGAAAAAAAAAAAAAAAAAAAAAAGCTTTGTGTCAACTACAAATAAGATGAAAAAACTATGACCAAGGTCTCTATAAATAAATCCACTGATTGGCTCAAAATGAAGCAGGAAAATGGTAATGCACCTGACAATGTGGCTACACTAGAGGCACAAACAGCCCATAATAATCTGTGCTGATCAATGGCTTTCGTATTCTACATTTTCTCTATAGACATATAAAACAGCTCATTGACCAATCATTTTCATTAGTGCCAAACTCTGTTCCTATCATACCGGGTTCCACTGGCAGCATTCGATGGGACTATTGGCTAAGGCTCGAACTAAGCAGATGTAACAGAGGCAGCACACGGTTGTGCACTTGAGGGTGGGACTTCATGTGGCGGTTAACAAACAGGTTGGCCCATTTGTACAGTAGTAACAGGGACTGTGCAGCGGCCGCCTCTGCATGGCCTGTTTGTGGACTGTGTTATGAGTCATGGGTTATTAATCATACTGTTTACAGTGCTGGAGCACAACTGCCTTCTAGCAGCCATCCAGAGAGCCACTGAGAGGAACCAGTCCTACTCTCAGCCTGGGACGGTCATAAACACATAAGGAGAAGGAAAAAACAAACAAGCTTATGAACACTTATGCAAACTTACAATGTATATGGGAAAATATTCAGTGAATATTAAATAAAATGTTCATAAAATAAAACACTAGTTATGATAAGTTTCTAAGTAGTGCAGATTTCAAGAATCAAGTGCACATGCATTCCAAAGCAGAGTGGTTTCTGACAGTCCAACAGGCTCGCGTGATTAGTCTGGATGTTTAAAATTCCTGTTTAAGGTTATGACTGTACTTTTCACGCAGCCATCATTAAAGCCCACCAAGGCTAAAACAATTGAGAAAGCAAAGATGGATGTGCATCAGTGTGTTAAAGACTTTAGGAGAACATGCAAGGATGAAAAAAAAACCTGTTCCCTGTTGCGACAGGTTTCTGTGATAAAATTCAACAGCTGGTTAAAATGGTGTCAGAGGAGACAGGCTGCTACCTACGGGTTTTAAATATTTACTGGGTTACTTAAAATATTAATAGGAATATTATGAAAGTGGACAATACTGAATTCCAAGGGGGGGGGGGGGGGGGGTGCAAACAAAAATTGCTTCTCAGGTTAGAATCTTCTATGAATTGATTAAAATATATATTTTTTTTACTACTACTACTACTACTACTACTACTACTACTACTACTACTACTACTACTACTACTACTACTACTACTACTACTACTACTACTACTACTACTACTACTACTACTACTACTACTACTACTACTACTACTACTACTACTACTACTACTACTGTCTCCAATTAGAAAAGTCCTGAGAAATACAATACAATGGATTCAATGGGAGCATGACTTAGAAATAAACTAAACAAAATTTTCTAAATAAATACAAGTCTTCAGACCTAGTAAATGCATACTCAGGTCTATGCAACAGGATTGGACTAAAAGTGGCTTTGGTAAAAGAAAGAGTGCTGCTCAGAGAAGACCACAGCGGTGGGAGCTCGTGCAAGAAATACAAGTAAATGGTGAGCTGGATGAGAGCTATATATCTCTTGGATTTTCTGATGGTGAAGGGACAGGGTTTGCTCCCAAGCAAGGCTCTACTGTACAAGCGAGCCATAAATACTAACCCGGGGCAGTTCTTCATCCACAGAGTCAATAAAGAATCCCTATGTTGCCAATGGGAGACTGAAGTCAAGATTGATAATTTCACTGAGGGATTTGTAACTAAACTGTACAGCAATTTTGTATTGCACTAAGTGCACTAAAAATAATAGTAAAATCAATTAACAAATTAAATAATAATATATAATGTGCTTCTGTGCTACTTTTTATATAAAGTCTTATATAGATTAGATGCTTCACAACAATAATTTTTTAAAGATGGTTATTTACATATTTAAAGGTGCAGTAAGCAATTTCTGAGAAATGCTGTTGAAAGACCGAGCACCACAACAAACTTGTAGCCAATCAGCAGTAGGGACGTCCACTCATGATGGGGGAAGAGAGAGAGTGAGGAAGAGGAAGATTTGAAGAAAGACTGTAGAAAGAGAGATGGCTGAGAGACATTACAAAAGAGAAATGCTCAGAAGTCACGGTAATATTTCCAGCATTAGAGCGCTGGAGACACCGAAGCGGGAAGGCCTGAAAACAGAAGCAGAGATTGCATTTTTTCTGCTCCATGCATGAGTACACTGGTTTCGCTATATTTCACAGAACCATGCTGTTGTTGTAACGTTAACTATAGTAACAGGACAGTTTTGAGTGACATTGTTTGTCTGGAGCTGGTGTGCTGCTGGCAACTAATGCTGGGTTCAGACTACAGGATATCAGCCCGATTTTGGCATGATCCGTTTGACGTAGGGTGTCGTGATGATTCGTAAACTACAAATTCGTAAACCAAAATGACACTTCACATCACTACAGAAAGACTAGCATATTACATTTTTTTTTTTTTTTTTTTTTACAGCCCTCCACGACAGGTTTTGTCGCATCTGTGAAGTTGACCAATAGGAGCACGGAAGCTCTTCTGTACACAGTTTTCAAACAAGGCAAAATGAAAGAGTGACGATGGTATTGGTGCTGCTAGGTGGTATTATGCAGTCGAGGAGAGGTTTGTAGACCTATGTTAACAATACTCCTGCCTTTACAATGTTTTTTTGAGTGACAGCCAGGCGCTTCAGCAGCCCGGTGAGTACAGGAATTAGCATTAAGCTAACATGCCGCTTTGGTAGCCATATTTTGTTTACAACTCTTGTTTCCAGAAGTCAGCCGCTAGTTCCACCTTCTCGATGACATCACGCATGTCATTAAAGACAAGTCATGACTGACCTAGCATAACAGCAAACTCATTTAACTTTTAATTTTACTTTAATTTTTTGTCCTTTCTTGGTGTTCATTCATCATCTTCGCTTTATATTTGTGAAGCATTATTTTGCTTTGCTTTTGCTATGATAAAGAGATATTAGGGCTGCACGATTAATCGCATGCTATTCTCACGCGCATTTCGTCAGTAAAGCCGGTTCCCTGATTACCGCTAAATCGCCATCACCTGCTTTCAAATGAAGCGGCATTTAATAGACAGAGCCGTAGATCACTGAAAAGCCACGCAATATCGCGTTCATATCGCAGATGAATCGCCTGCGATAATGAACGCGATATTGCGTGGCTTGTCTGTGAACTACGGCTCTGTCTATTAAAAGGCGCTCCGTTTAAAAGCAGGTGATGGCGATTTAGCGGTAATCAGGGAACCGGCTTTACTGACGAAATGCGCGTGAGAATAACATGCGATTAATCGTGCAGCCCTAAGAGATATCCACTTTTACATTGTGTGTTCATGCATTTGAGGCAGAGCAATGAAGGGAGGGGTGTGTTTATTTGGGTTGATTTCAAAAATCACTTATTTCACCTTTAACTTATAATTTACTTTAGTGTATCTATAGGAAATCTCACTTTTAGGTTTACATACAATCCATTTGCAAATATTGTAATAATCAATTTTTATATCAGCAATGAGTCCTACAAACAAAGTTTGGCCCACACAGAGATCTGATCTCACCATCATCAAGTCAGTCAGGAATTACATGAAAAGGCAGAAACAATTGAGATGTCTAAATCCATAGAAGAACTGTGGAAAATTCTCCAAGATGCTTGCAAACATTAGAATAATCTAATGTCGTAGGACATGTTCATACAAAATCTCACTGGAGTATTACAATTAGGGCTGTCACTAACAATTATTTTGGTAATATAGTAATGAGTCGATTATTTTGAAGTTTAATTGAGTAATTGAATAATTTTTGTGGCAATAAAAAGAGATCAAAATAGATAAAAAGTGAGCAATAACCATTAAAATGACAAAATACATAATTAAAATAATGAGGCAATAATAATTGGTTAAGATAAAGTATCAAAAGGATGTATTCATATGATTTTATTGAACAACACTGTTAAAATACATAATGTAATATACATAATATAAACAATCAACTTATGTACATTACATATTATGCAGAGGGCGCCAACAGCCTGGTGATTGTTGTTGTTGTTACACTTTACAGCATGATCAAATCCTTGTTTAACTGGCCAAACAACATTTCAGTCAAATGTCCACTTAATCTTTAATATTTGGACATTTCTTTATGATAGAAATGTTGCAGCCACCGTTATTTCTTGAACAAAAACGTGGACATCAAAACATGCAAACAAAGAGCGAGGGTTTAAACTTTTATTTGAAAAACGTGATGAACAAAAGTTTGCATATTTAGAAACATACTGATGTATTCTCTTGTGTTGGTTTAGGTTTATAAATGATTTACAGTACAAATCTGGGTTAGGGTTAGGCCCTGATTGCCCTGAAACTCGCAGTGTATATATTTACTGAGCTGAATCACAGCTTTTGTGATTTCACAATAGCACTATGCTATATTATGATTTTAAATGCTCTTAACTTATTGTTCAGCCTTTGAAAACAGTCTAATAATGCGGTTCATGGATTCTCCACTTCCAGAATTTTGCCGGTTAATTGACACGCGTAAACTGCAATCGTGGATTTTTTTTTCTTTTTTTTTTTTTCTTTTTTTTTTAATAAATCTAGCACTCCAATTTAATTGAGGAATTGTGACAGCCCTAATTACAATATTTTCAAAGGAATGTTTAAAGATCTAAATGTTTGGCACACTAAAGCAAAATATATGAAAAACAGTCTTAAAAAACAAATGTTTTTGTAAAGCCTCTAATGTGTATTTTTTGCAAAATTTATATATCTCAAATCCAGAATGTTATATATAAATAAAAGCATAATTTCATAACAGCTCAAAGTTAGGGTTAGGAATAACTCTACTGTTCCATAAAAAAAAAAAAAAAAAAAAAAATGAAGTGGAGAAGTTTGCAACTGATCCAAGAAATGACATGCATGAAAAGAGTTAAAACAACCAAGAGGCATAATTTGACTGCTTGATCTGAACATTTAGGCCACAGTCGAAGAGGAGGATGATGACAGTAGTGTCTTAAATCCAACACATTCTGCACCGAATCCTCTACAGCTACTAGGAAAATTGAACATACAAATGCAATCAAAGTGCCTACTGTAGTTGGCATGCAAGTGAGCATCTCCACTGGTGAAGCTGCAATGGTGAATGTGCTGCATTTAAGATTAAATCATTTACTTTGCATTTAGACATTTCTGACAAATTTGTCCTGTACAGGCCCCAGATATGAGCTGAAACCATTTAATAAATTCAGAGCTGCATAATTCTCACTGACCAGAAGCCCAATTTCAGCCCAAGTTACGAAGACATACCTGGGGTTCCCTCGCAGAGCTGCGTGGTGAAGCGCGTTGAAGCCATTATTGTTGGTAATTGTGACATCTGCACCTGCTTCCAGAAGCACAGAGAGCATGTCATCCCTCTTCTTACTGATGGCATCATGCAAAGGTGTGTCTCCCTCTGAGTCCTGCAGGAGGCAGCATAAAGTTTCACAGGCTTTAGTACAAGGTGCAATGCAAATAAATGACTAGCAGTTTAATTTAAGTCTTTTTACAGACATACAGCAAATAAAAGAGTTCAGTTTCAGTTTACTGAGGTTGTGATGCAGCATGATGTAATGCTACCACAGAAAAGACAGAAATATGCAAATGCTAACATAATAATGCTGGCATTCTATTGCAATGTTAAGTGTGACGGCATTTCCATAGCTCTTGAAATGTAGCGGACCAAGCGTTGCTGAATCATGGTAAAACTGCAATATACTGTTTCACTGCTGAATAGAGGAGAAAATGTCTAAAGTGCCGCAGAGTGTCAATCAGCTGGGAAAGCACCATCTCTCTATCATCTATTTGTTGCAGCAAAATTGCAGCAATAGCTTAGGACAAATCAACATTTTCTGGGACAAATAAATCAGAAATGTAAGACAATGTAAGTCATTCTTGAGATGACCGTATTTACTGAACTTCCTACAAAATATAACAGATATAAACAAATATAAGTCAAGCCAACACTTCATTACTGCAATCAGTTAGAGGCAAAATATCATTTGTTATATCATTTATGACATTTTGGTATTTTGAGATTTTCAGCATCGGCCAATAACTATTACCGAACTAGGGTCCAAAATCTGCCAATGGCCATTATCATATAATATATAATATATTATATATATATATATATTTATATTTATATTTATATATATATATATATATATATATTATATATATATATATATTTATATTTATATTTATATATATATATATATATATATATACATACACACACACACACACACATACATATACAAGTAATATTGTGAAATATTACATTTTAAAATAACTTTTCTATTTGAAAATATTTTAAAATGTAATTCTTGTGTTGGCAAAGCTGAATTTTCAGCATCATTACAGTCTTCAGTGTCACATAATTCTTCAGACTTTTGACTGATAGTGTACAAGCACTACAAGAAGCTACTGACTAACTATCAGCTTAGCTCAGATGGAGTGACTGAAATATTAACAAAAAGATGAAGCAAGGAAGAGAGTTTCCTCTCTAAACTGAGAGGTACTGAGACACCATGGGCTAAAAATACTTGAACAGATAGTTCACCTGCAGACTAGGGTGGCAGCCAAAGTCAAGCAAAGTCTTCACCACTTGTAGGTGGCCCTTGTTGACAGCGATGTGCAGGGGTGTCTGTCTACGTTTGTTTCTGGCATTCAGGTCGGCCCCGCCTCGATGCAGAACCTCAATGACGGAACCTTCATCCCCGAAGGCTGCGTGATGGACAGCTCGGTCTCCATCCTTATCCTGAAAGAGTCACACATCAATCACTGTCAGCATCCCCATTTAAACACGTCAGAGTTTGATTTCAGTATCTGACTCTAAAGCTTTTTATAACTAGAACTGGCCTAGAAAAGTAAAAATGCTTAGGAAAGTAGGGCTGTCTTTAACAATTATTTTGGTATTCGAGTAATCTGTCGATTATTTTGACGATTAATCGAGTAATAATTTTTTTGTGGTAGTAAAATTAGACCAAAGCAAAGACATAAGCCTTTAAAATGACTTAAAATACATATATAATAACAATGAGGCAATAATATTTGCTTCAAATAAAGTACTAAAAGCCAGTAATCATACGGTTTTATAGAACAACAAATGTTAAAATACATTATACACATAATATAAACAATCCTCTTATGAACATTATTACAACCAGTGTTGGGGAAAGTTACTTTTAAAAGTAATGCATTACAATATTGCACTATTCCCCAAAAAGTAACTAATTGTGTTACTTATTGTGAAAGTATTGCCGGTGTATTACTTTTGCGTTACTTTTTCTCACCTGGGCTGGGCTTGCTAGTTTGTTTTTTAACAACAGCAAAAAAAAGTTCTATTTTTTGGAAAATGTTAAGGCCCTTTCACACCAAAAGTAAAAAAAGGAATAAGCCTCAAACTGAAGGAAATATTTACACCTGTACTGTAGAGGGCACAGCTCAAACAAACCTTTCAGCTGTGCTGCCATTCTGGATTAAAGAATAATAGGATACAGGAGAAGGAAGTTCAACAATCTTATTCTGAAATCTAATCTGAAGTAATTTTTGCTTATTGGTATGGTTGAATTAGATCATTGAAGGACAGCAGCAAAGACACTGGTTAATAAAGTGAGATTAAATACATAAAGTATATGTGTGTAATTTAATATATTTAAATATTTCAGGTTTGCATACAATTCTGAGATTGCATTTCACGGTTTTTATTCATTTTGAGGAATACTGAATGTTTTCGTACAAGTCATGCTTACACAGCGCACAACATCTCTTCACTTTATTTCTCTCAACATGGGGACAGGAGAGCCGTCAGTCAATAAATGTGAAAAAGTAACTTGCGTTACTTATTTGAAAAAAGTAATAGATATTTTGTCGTAATTTGAAAAAGTCACTTTATTAGTTACTTGAAAAAGTAATTAACTGATTATGTAACTCAAGTTACTTGTAATGTGTTACTTCCAACCCTGATAACAACAAATGGCCTGGTGTTGTTCTACTTTACATCAAATCCTTGTTTAATATTGGCAAAAATGATATTTAAATTCAAATGTTTAATTAATCTTTAATATATTAATAAGCAACCCAAACTTGCAGCATATGCAGAGATGGAGACGAGCTCCACGCATGTAAATGATAAGTTCATGTGGAGCAGCATTTACTGTGAACGAGCTGCTCTGAAAAGTACGTAACCTATATGCATGTAAATAATTAATACCCATATATATATATGGAATATACTTGAATTCACAATAGCACTATGCTATAGTATGGTTTTTAAATGGTTTTAATACACCATGCAGTCTTAGAAAATGGTCTAATAATCCAGTTCATAGATTCTCGATTGTAGAATTTTGCTGGTTACTCGAAATGGATAAATTGCGAATGAGGATTTTTTTTAAATAGAGTAATCGGATTTAATCAAGGAATCGTGACAGCACTAGAGGAATGTTTATGGGCACACAATCATTACTGAGGCAACTGCCTTATAATGATGCAAATCTTCTGGCTAATTAATTTGAGGTTAAAAGTGATTTGCAGCCATAAATTAGACCCCCTAATAATCTATTCATTCCTCCGACTGACTGTGGCAATAAGTCCAAACTGCTTTTCTCCACTGAATCACAATATTTCATTAAGAATTCCATATGTGAAAATATAAGGAAAAACAAACATCATTTAAACTATAAAGACATCCTGTAAAGACTAGGATTTCTTCAGTCTGTAAAAAATAAAATCAGTGTTATGTATAGGGCTGCCCCCTAATAGTCGACTAACCGTTAGTCAACTTGAAGAGGCTTGGTCGACCAAGATTTTATTAGTTGGTTAGTTGCAGAAAAAAAAAATCTCCACAGGAAGTGGCGAGGTCACGCAGTCCTAGAGGCACAGATCATTAACTGCAGGAAATCCAAACATTCACCTGTCATTTATCGACCTCAAATATGGCTTATCACTTGAAACATCTAAGTCGCAACTTTAGTCCATTCTCTTTAATGTTTGCCTATAGATAAATGTGCGCTATTATTTGGCGCATATCCAAGTGTTTGTGTGGAGAGCGTGTTTACTGCATGACATGGAGGCGCCGGTGTGATCACTGCACTTAACTTAAAATACTCCGTCATTTTTGGTCATAGATAAGAGTAATGCAAAATGTAAAGGGTCTACTTTTATTTCTGTAAACTTACAATAACAGCAAAACGTTGTGCTTTTGTAAAACAATGAAAGCAATCAGGATGCGTTTTCTGATCTCGGTCTCGGTGAACTTGAGCTCGTAACAAGCATGAACCGAAACTCATCGTATAGGCTGCTTTCCTCACAGACACAAGAAATATATCTATAGCTTGGAATGTCTACTTTTAAACGAGCCAATTCAAATGGAAAATAAATATTCTCAGATTATGTAATCCATATGAAACTTGCATATAGGCGCGTCCAACTACTGCGGAGATGAGAGATGAGTCAGCATTGTTGACTTAATCTCTGCAGCCGAAAACACAGAAAACATTATCAATAAATTATTAAAATGTTTAGACAGTCTCCTTGCTGTTTTTTCACGACACATTCGTAATCGTTACGTGCACTGTGGCAAGCTTTATGCATGTGTTTGAGCACTGATTAGGCTATGTATACATAAGATTAAAGGCTCATTATTATGATTTATGGCTTATTAATATAAATGCACGATTAGTCGACTAATGGCTTAAATGAACGACTATTGGTCGACTAGAAAAATCTTTAGTGGAGGGCAGCCCTAGTTATGTAAGACTAAATTAGTGCTGTCAAATGATTAATCACATGTGTATACTTATTATGTATATATAAATACACACACATGCATGTATATATTTAAGAAAAAAAAAAATATATATATATATATATATATATATATATATACATACACACACACACACATATAATATTTCTTAAATATATACATGTATGTGTGCATATTTAAATATACATAATTATACACTGTACACACATATATTATGTAAAAAACTTATTTTGGATGTGATTAATCGCGATTAATCGTTTGGCAGCCCTAAATTCCAACTAACTAATATTAAAAATGATTCCTTGGCAAACTAAATGAGTTTAAGTTAAATTAATTACTAAAACTGAAATAAAAATTTAATTTAAAAAAAGAAAACTAAATTACTAAAAAGAAACAACTAAATTTAATACTGACATAAAATAATAAATCCTATAATAGTATATAATAACACTAAAATAACACTGGCTAAAATGAGAGCACAACCCAAACTTTAAGTCATACATGTGACATAATTTAATTACTTTGCATGGGATTTTAACAGGGTGCCTTGTTTGGCATGTTTAGTAATATAAAATTTGTATATTTTTAATTATTTTATTTAATATTTGGGGATACAAAAATTATATTACACACAATCATCACCTTCATTATATTTAAAAAAAAAAAAAAAAAAAAAAAAAACTTTGCTGCCATTACAATCCATAACAGACAACCAAACAAAACCAGTGAAATGGGGAAAAAGTGATTTGTGGAAGTTTGCAATCAAAGCTAACAGCATTCACAACAGCATGTATGATCTTTTCCAAAGCAACAAGCTTTTTTCTGCCCCAGAAACATTACCAGACAACAGAAAATAAATATTCGGGTTTGATTGCGAGTGGAGAACCCTTCATGTGGCTTGAATAACAATGCCAGTGTTCCCAGCGTCCTGTTTTTTCCCCTCCCTCTTCATAAACAGTAGATATGCTGACTGCATGTTAACGTTAACTTATCCTCATAATACAGGAATTGAGGGGTTCAGTATCTCAATATGCCTCTGAAGTACCTTAAGCCTTGTCAATATAAATATAAACTAGTTTCACTTGCTTGTATATACCCTTGTGTACAGTATATTCATTTTTTGTTCTTCATTGTCATTCATTCGCCATCTTCGCTTTATTTTATGCTAACAATTATTTTGTTTCGCTTCAGCAATGATAAACTGATATCTATTCTTGCATAGCATGTTTGTGCATTTTGGGGGCGGAGCAATGAAGGGAGGGGCGTGTTTGTTTGGGTATTTGATTTCAAATAGCAGAATTAATTATTACACAATTATCTAGCTCCATGAGGTCTACTTTCGACAAGAACTTCTGCTTGAGGTGTCTGAACTATGAAAAACAAAAAGTGGGTTAAGGTCAGCAGTAAAACGACGGCATATTATGGTTCAGCCTGTTCTAAATGCAATAAACTTCAGGGGAAAAACAGGCAACAGTGAACAGAGGTGGTTCAGGAGAATGATACAGGAAGAGGGAAGTACAAACCTCAGCCTCCAGGTCTACATTATGTTTCAGCAGCAGTTTGAGGACGTCCACATGGCCATTTTGGCTGGCTGCCTGCATGGCAGTGTGTCCTGCGCACTGCCCGTTCACCTGAAAACAAAAAGACATGGCTGATGACATCAAGCTATGCGCAGCTCTCATTACATGTTTGTGTCATTCTTTAAAAGGTGTATGGTGAGTTCATGTGTATGAGTGTTTAGATGAGAGTCTAATTGTAATCTGCAGTGTTGCGGTAAGCTAAACCAGTGTGCAAAGGCATGAATATTAATACTGGAGCCCCTGGTGTATTTGCAGGACATGTCTTGTCCTGCCGAGCATATAATTTGGCCAGTCACCCAAGCCAATCTGACTTCCATTCCTGTCTCTCCCTCCCTCTGCTTAAAGCAATTACTTGAGTGAGGGGCGGTAGAGCATAGAGCCCGCAATGGCACCAGCATAAACCAATAAGGTATGAAAAAAACACTATTTACACTGCCCAGCCCAAAAAGAAAAAAAAAGTCACTGTTTGGATTTAAATAGGCAAAGAAATAGGCAACAGTCTATTATTGGATCATTATTGCAGTGATTAGCATGTTTCTGGCATGTTATAGGTTTGTGGACAGTTCTTTTAATCCTAATTGATGGAGTGTGTAGCTTTTCATTTCTTAACAATGTAGAAGGATGTATCATGGTCATATTCCAGGATGACAATGTCAAGATTCAACAGACTCAAACTGTAAAAGAATGGTTGGGAGGGAGCATGAAGAATCATTTTCACACATGAATCGGCACCGATGAGTCCAGACCTTAAATTAATTGAAATCTTTGGGATGTACTGGAGTAGATAGACTTTACAAATTGCTCAACTCCTGCATTGTCAATACAAGATCTTGACCAAAAATTGATGCACTTCTGAAAATTCCTTAAATACACCATGTTTCTGTTTTTAGTTAATTGGAACATACCATTTTTACATTGTCAACACAAAATCTTGAGGAATCTTGATGGAAATAACATCTCAACATTTATTTCCATCAAGATTCCTCAAGATTTTGTGTTGACAATGTAAAAATGGTATGTTCCAATTAACTAAAGACAGAAACATGGTGTATTTAAGGAATTTTCAGAAGTGAGGCAGGATAGATGGAGGGTTGGTATTTTAGAGCTTAATGACAAAGGTTGTTAATGCTGCTTGAGCATGAGGAACTTTGGTCTCCAAGGGAGAGAAGTTGGTGCTTGTTTTAGTACCTAAACTGTTCTAGGTTTTTGACTATGTTTTTTCAACCTTTGTTTTTATTTTGCTCTTAAGGCCCGTTCACACCAAGAATGACAACTATAAAGATAACTATAATGTTATAGACTATAACTACATTCGTGTACACACCAATGAACAATAACGGTCTGTTTATTCTAAGCTCGCATGCTGTGGTTTCAAAGTGTCTACAACATGTTCTTGCTGTTCTTGTTGCATTTACACGACTTTAACCAGCAGATGTCCTCAGCATGTTTCGAGTGAATAGCTAGTGTAATCGATCTAATCTAACAGTGAATTTAGCTGACAAAGATAATATAGTGGAATAAAAACAATGCCTAGTCTTTTACACTGCATCTTCAAAGCAAGCAAGACAATGTTGTCGAAACTAGCACTGGATACCTGAGGTAATTTTATGTTACACTGTTTGCTAGCCTGGCAAAATAATCTCTCATCGTTAATACTTCTTAGCATTTATTCCGAGGGTATGCTATGACCGATTGTTTTCATTATATCATTTTTCTTTAAAGTATCCATGAAAAGGGGGCTTGACTTGTCAAACAGTGGTAGCTTTTTCTGGACCTCGAAAATTAATTTCTCCACAATGCCGTCTGCCATTTTAAATGCATTAGCCCTTAAATTAGAATAGATTCTGATTGGCTATCAGTGTTTTATCATAGAACACCTGGAAAATAAACGTTCTGAAAGTGATCCCAATGATATCGTTTCTCTACAATGTTATAGCAGTGGTGTGGACAGTGCTATTCTTTTATATTTAGAAAGGCCATGGGAATCCTGCTAATACCAAAAACCGTTTCAAGGATCATTGCCATCTCACTGCATTCCAGTGTCTAGTTTCACTATTCCAAACAAAACTTCAATTAACTTCCCCCACATTTCAATGTAATCAACATGCTGTGCAATCTTTGGCACAATCATATTATTGTGATTTGAGTTCCCCATTATTATTGTGGTGAGACCAAGAGTGCGGTCAAGAGAGTGGTCAAGTGATTTTCATTTCGAAATGTACACAAGCAACTAGGGGTGTAACAATATCCTCATGTCACGATTCGATACATATCACGATACTGAACGCATGATACAATATTATTGTGATACTTCAAGACATATGGTAAAAGGTTAGCAAAAAATTAACTCTTGATTAAAATGCTAAATTTGGCATTACATTGGGGGTGGAAATGATGCACAGGACAATGTGGTATCACTTTACAATAAGGTTCATTAGTTAAACACTAGTTAATGTATTAACTAACATGAACTAACCATGAGCAACACATTTGTTACTGTATTTACTAATCTTTGTTAGTTAATGAAAATACAGTTGTTCATGTTCACAGTGCATTAACTAATGTTAACAAGATTTTACTAATGTATTAGTAAATGCTGAAATTAACATGAACATAGATTAATAAAAGCTGCATAAGTGTAGTTCATTACTGGTTCATGTTAACTAATGTAGTTAACTAATGTTAACTAATGAACCTTATACTAAATGTTACTGACAATGTTTATACCAGAATAAAAATATTCTTGATTCTGAAGCTGAAAATACAGAAAAATATGAATATGCTTGCACTCTGTCATTGACTAGATATATTTAAAATAATGTAGGCCACTTTTTATTTGTAACATAAGGCATAATCAGGTCTCTATTGCATTATTATACATTATATATAACATATATATATATATATATAGTAGTTTAATGTAGTACTGACACAAACTCTGTAAACTTGGATTTTTTCCCCTCACACAGTAATTTTCATTTTTGGTGAACTATACACCGTACATATCGCCACTTTCCACGACATATTGTTGCGTTTTTGTATTGTGATACACTGTGACACGATATATTGTTACACCCCTACAAGCAACTGCTCACAAAACATGGTTTTAATAGTACATTTTAGGAGAAGGCACAAACTACCTTTCAGAGTTTGCATGATTGTTTTGTTCAGTCCCATTTAAAGCAATTAATGTGGGTCTTCATTCAAACGACTGGTGAATACTTTTTTTTTTTTTTTTTCTTTCTTTCTTCACAAACTGGGTTTCAGGCACATAGGAGTTTCAAAAAGAGCAAAGGAAATATCATACATATAAGAGCAGCCATCATTCTTTGATTGTGCGTTTGATCTGATCTGTGAGATTTCAGTAAAAACTAAAGGTGCAGCAGTTCAAAGAAAGTGGTCGGGTTACAAATTAGAATGCTGCTCACTCAAAAAAATACTTGCTGCATAAGTTTCTTAATTCTGACTCACACTTCTAAAATGTAAAACTCGCTACCCATTTCATCAAGTCGAGTAAGGTCTTATAACAAGAATCACACTGAATATGGACAATTTGTTTTCTTTAGCTGTTGTTGAAAATTTTGTAATTTGGCCCTCACTTTGGCATAAATTGAGAGGAGAATACCTCACTCGTACTGACAGTTAAATGGATACCAACACTACTAAAATATTAAAACAAACATGCAGGGGATGTACAGAACTTGATGATCATTCGAACACGGAAATCTGCTAAGCTTTTTGTAGGTGTGCAAATTCAGATATAGTTATGATTTAATAGCAAATACAGTTAGAAAACCTGTAGAATATACAGTCAAAAAAAAAGAAGAAAGAGCAAATATGTATTTAAAAAAAACTTTTTGTGTGTGTGTTATGGTAGAACTCTTACGTCAACATCAGGTCTCTTCAGGATGTCCTCTACTTTGGCCAGGTCACCATTGGCCGCGGCCTTCACCAACTCTTCATTAATGTCTCCAGACTCCTGCGTCTCAAAAAGCTTCTTGAGGAGCTGAGACAGACGCTCTGCGGGCACAGAAGGACTCTCTGTCAACACTGCTATAGTGTCATACAGAGTACACGATGACTGATGGATTGATGCTTGCTTGTGTTTGACTGTGGGGTTACTCGGAGTTAGTTCTTGTAAAGAGTATTAACCAAGTGTAACAGCCACATTTGTCAAGTATTTCCCAAATCATTCTGCCCTAAAAGAGTAGTTTACACTGAAATACTTCAGAGTTAACAAAAAAAAAAAAAAGGATTTCTCAGCCTATGTTTTTATTTTGCTTTTTTATTTTATTGCTGATGCACTCCCCTACTTCATTGAATACTAAGTATTCATATAAATAATTATTACTTCATGATCCATCTGTTTTTAAATCCACATCATTGAAATATCACAACATCGATGTCTGTCAAAAAATGATGTGCACAATACACGGTAGTATTTACGAGAAGCAGAGGTCAAGCGAGTACACGCATTACCTGGAAAACCCACTCTACCATGTCAACGCTTTCCCAGAAAAGGGAGAAAATGGCGGCCTGAGTGGCTCAAACATGCTGTGTGTCAGAGACGATAACGTACCTAATTCATAACGCAGGCGAGTATAAATGTTCTTCACTCGCTGAAATTGAATGATCAGTGAACTGAGTGAAATACTTAACACTGCATGCTAAAAAGAATAAATGCCAAATCAATCCAAAAAAACAAAAAAAAACCTTAGCGAACATTGTTCAGTATGTGTTGGTTCCTGACGGAAAGATATTTTTTATGCACAAACTACACATTCTGATTCTGACATTCCTGATTTTAATATTTTCAACAATTATCTATTCTTGACTTTCATTTCTATAATTTTGGCAATAGATGAACCGTTAAATGAGTGATCCTGTGATTAGTCCCTGTAGTTGTCCAATTTGACTCATATGCTGATGTAAGATTCAGGAACTTGACAGGTGATTTTTATAAAATGTAGTTTTCATCACTTCTCAGTTGTTTAAAAGATTAAGGCAATTATCAAAGTTTAATAAAAGATTTATTTTTCCAGTAAAATACTTTCACTTTTCAATACTGTGAAGCCCTAATTGAAATGTAATGATTTAAAAAGATGTGAAGTAAAATACCCAGGTGCACTATCACTCTGTTTGAACACACCTACTCATACTACATTATCACAATTTTCCACTTTTTTTCCCCCAGTAATACTAGTAAAGTCAATAAAACCGTAAAAATAAAACAAATGGCGTGCATGGGAATAAGTGAAAAAAAAAAAAAGTAAATATCTAATTATTTACTATCCTCTCCAGTACAAAAAAAACTAAAAAAAAAAATTATTCTTATGTGTAAAAACTTTTGACTGCTTGTGTTTGTGTATGTGTGTGTAATACCTCCAGAAGCATTAGTAACAGCAGATCCAGCAGGAGCCACTTTGGTGACAGCAGCTGGATTGTACGTCCAGGATGTCCCACACACCTCGACTTTCAGGTCACTGTCAGAGTAAATCTGCTGCACTCTGCCCACCTTTCCAAGGGTCTGTTCAGGAGAAAACATTGGCATCTGAGTGTGTGTGACTGTCCTAAACAAAATCTAATGCATTTAACACACTTTCCTTTCCCTCAAAGCTCAGAAATGTCTGGAATGCTAGACAAGTTTATGTGCAAACTCTGTGTTATGCACAGGTACAAACACCCCTCTGAGAGCAACATCCTAAGTACTGTGGAGGGAGAGAGAGTGATGTGGTTGTCGGAGGAGAAAAATCAATAAGTGTAAGGTTTGGCTTTTAAAATTGAGATTGGCTAATTTAAAAAGAGAATACCCAAAGGCTCCTAAACTTGCAGGACCATTTCTCATCTATATAGCTCATAACTGAAGCTAGTGGAATTCTGTTAAGCTTTGTCCATTGAGGACAACAAAAGGGAGGTGTTCCAAGAAATATAAACCAAACAAACAGGCCCAACACTACTCATAGCATCTCAACTGCTTCAGAAGGCAGAGCTGCTTGAAACAGCTTGTAGATAAAATAAAAGCTGTGCTATTGGTAGTGGGTTGCCAGTGGCTGAAATTTAGTGCTCATCAGCTTCTTAAACTCAGTCAGACTGGGTCTTTATGACAATAATGAAGTCTCATCAATGCCTGGTTTTACTGTTCATTTTATTTGTGGGCAAAAGAGAGAAATTTAAGATGTTTAGAAGTAGTAAACGTCTTTCTGGATTATAAACTCCTGCTTTACCATGAACAATTGACTATGCCGTTCTTTAGTCTCATATATTTTTGTGCAGACTTGGGTCAGATGTCTCAGTATGAAAAAAAAGTCATTAGGTTTATAAGACAAATCTATTACTTAAAGGGTTAGTTCACCCAAAAATGAAAATGATGTCATTAATGACTCACCCTCATGTCGTTCCAAAGACCTCCGTTCATCTTCGGAACACAAATTAAGATATTTTAGATTTAGTCTGAGAGCTTTCTGTCCCTCCATTGAAAATGTATGTACGGTATACTGTCCATGTCCAGAAAGGTAATAAAACATCAAAGTAGTCCATATGTATCACCAAAATGTATTTCAGATGCTTCAAAATGTCGCGGATGTCCTAATCGCCAAAAACAACCACGGCGACGTAAAAGTGCATTATCAACGCCGACAGATGAAAGGATTCAATGGAATCAATTCAATGGAAAGGATTCCGGAAGAGAAGACAATGCTAAATAAAGTCGTAGTTTTTGTTATTTTTGGACCAAAATGTATTTTTGATGCTTCAACAAATTCTAACTAACCCACTGATGTCACATGGACTACTCTGATGATGTTTTTATTACCTTTCTGGACATGGACAGTATACTGTACATTCATTTTCAATGGAGGGACAGGAAGCTCTTGGACTAAATCTAAAATATCTTAAACTGTGTTCCGAAGATGACCGGAGGTCTTATGGGTTTGGAACGACATGAGGGTGAGTCATTAATGACATCATTTTCATTTTTGGGTGAACTAACCCTTTAATACTATTTATAAAAATAAAAAAAAAAGCTGTGGCCTACTGTAAAAACAAGTGACAGGTTTAAATCCTGCAACATTTCCTGATCCTGTTCAACCCTCTTTCTCTCTCTTCATTCTTGGTCCTCGCTCTTATTCTAAAATAAAATGACTATAAAATATTCATATTCTCATAACTCAAAACAAATGTCATGTAATCTTTAAAGGGATAGTTCACCCCAAAACAAAAAATTAATCATTTACATACAATCCTATGTGACTTTCTTCTGCAGAATACAAAATATTGCTAATGATTGACTTCCATTGTATAGACAAAAAAAAAAAATAATAATAATAATAATAATAATAATAAAAAACATCTCAAAATATCTTTTGTGTTCCACAGAAGTAAGTCAGTCATACAGGACTGGAATGAGATGAGTAGGAGTAAATGATAACAGAATTGTAATTTCTGGGTGAATTATCCCTTTATGGATGAGGTAGGTGACGCTCACTGGCAGCATAGCTTCAGCCCACTCTCCATGTCCTCTCTGGAGAAGTTTGATGCGGTCAATGTCATAGCAGATCTGGACCAAGTCTCCCACCATGAACTGAGAGCTGCCTCCCTCAGCACCAGCCGCCACCTCTCCACTACGTACAACGTTTGCCTTGGTTAGCACAGCTGGGTTAAACGTCCACCTAGAGCACACACAAGGGTTTGTGTTCATTAAAACACTAAGGTAAATTCATGGACCCTCAAGAACAGCAGTTTACCCAAAGTAAGGCAACAATTAAATGGGAAAAAATAATCAATCTCCTATTGTTTTAGCATTTTGCAGCAGTTGGGCATTAATTATAGAAACGTCCATTGAGCAATAGTGAATCAAAAAAGCTATTAGCTGAACTTCTTAAAGTTCCTTGAAACTTTATAAAAAATGCAGAGAGACAGCTTCAGTATACTAGGATAATTTTAACACTGCTTATTTTGTGTGTTGTTTTTTTTTTTTTTTTTTAAAGCAGTTTCATGCTACTAAGAGAACTAATGTGAAGTGTTTCTTGTTATATAATGTTATGCAAATTCTTGATCCACTGATTTACTAATTCAGAACTAGCTTGTTTCAGGTGTAGAATGTGCATATAAATTTAAAATTGTAATGTATATTCTGTTAATCAACATTAATAATAATTAATATTCATTATGATTTGTCATAATAGTGAGCTTTGTGTCTGTCACAATGAAACAAAAAAGATGAATATGGCCCATGATGATTTAAAGTCTTTTCAGAGGTGCTGTGTAACTGACCTGTTTCCACTAGGATACTGCACAACAATGTCATGGTCTTCATCAATGCCACACACAGTGCCTGTGGTGGTGAGCGTTTCAAACATGCCATCAGTCCAGCCTCCGTGACCGTGCTGCAGCGACTGAACGATCTCCAGGTCTAAATCAATGTTGACCAAGTCTCCGATCTGTAGGCCTCCAGGGTTCCTGTTTCCATTCTGTTCACCTACAGAATGTCACAGAGGAATGAGTTGGATTATCAATAGAACAACTAGGGGCTTCTCATGGTCATTATCATCTTAGACCATTAGCAAAATTCTGCAATGGCCTTGTCATGCTTAAAGACCCGTAAGACCTTTGTTCGTCTTCGGAACACAAATTAATGTATTTAATAAAATCCGATGGCTCAGTGAGTCATCCATTGCCAGCAAGATAATTAACACTTTCAGATGCCCAGAAAGCTACTAAAGACATATTTAAAACAGTTCATGTGACTACAGTGGTTCAACCTTATTGTTATGGAGTGACGAGAATACTTTTAACAACTTTATTCAATAATATCTTATGATGGGCGATTTCAAAACACTGCTTTATGAAGCTTCGAAACGTAACAAATCTTTTGTTTTGAATCAGTGGTTCGGAGTGCGTATCAAACTGTCAAAGTTACGCCCCCAGTGGTGAACCATTGAAATTTTGAAACACTAATGACATAATGAAGCCTCTTTTACTAAAATCATATGACTTTGGAAGTTTGATACATGCTCTGAACAACTGATTCGAAACAAAAGATTTGTAAAGCTTCAAAGCTCCATGAAGCAGTGTTTTGAAATCACCCATCACTACATAGTTAAATAAAGCCATTATTTTGTTTTTCTGACGCACAAAAAGTATTCTCGTCGCTTCATAACATTAAGGTTGAACCACTGTAGTCACATGAACTGTTTTAAATACGTCTTTAATAGCTTTCTGGGCATCTGAAAGTGTTAATTATCTTACTGGCAATGGAGGCCTCACTGAGGCAATCGGACTTTATCAAAAATATCTTAATTTGTGTTCCAAAGATGAATCTATCTATCCATCTAAAGATCTTACAGGTGTGGAACGATATGGGGGTGAGTAATTAATGAGAGAATTTTCATTTTTGGGTGAACTAACCCTTTAAGGATATCTATGTGTGGTCTGATTTACACACTAGACAGTGTGCATCACCCCAGTACTTCAAGAAGTTAGACCAAAACTAATGTGTTTTTTTATTTATTTATTTTGCATTTACTCACTTTCAACTGTGGTTGTTACAAGCTTGTTTGCAGGTATAAAATGTAGCAGTTGCAATGTAACTATGCTGATTACGAGTTTCAAAAGACAAATCCGATAACCAAATCACATTTATTTTCACACTAACCATTGCAACAGCCATTTAGCATTTATTTATCATTACCATTTTGCATTCCAGTAGCTCAAATAGGAGAGAATAGCGCTAGTAGCCACCAAGGTCATGGGTTCAATCCCCAGGGAATGCAAGAACATAAAATGTATACCTTAAATGCAATGTAAGGGGCAAATGAGAATTTTTTTTCTTGTAAAAATGTCTTTGAATCAGCAAATCAGTTGAAATCAGTTTGATAATAGAATAGAGCTACATTTTGTTTAGGCAACAATGTTGTTTTGAAACAACAACAATATCTACAGTAACATCCTAAACAGTATGAATTTAAAGTTACAGTTCAAGTTCTGACAAAATGTTTCCAGTTAAGTTTACAGTTTAAGTTGACAAAATCAAAAAGTTTTATAAAATAAACCTCTCACTTCAGCCTAATAAATGATTATGTATGTGATATATAATTTGTCTAAACAAAAATGGCAAACAGGCTGAATAACTTTCCTCTCTTCCAACAAACCCCCAAAAAAGGATTTGTGTGAGACGTGAATGGTTTCAATGTCAGCAATTTTCCAGGTTTTATTAAATTAAATGTATCATATTAAATATTTTATATAAATACAAATGGATGCATTTCATTCATGTGCAAATAAATATTAATGTATCAACAAGTATATCAAACATCATATCATAACTCCAATATGCTTGACTCAAGTTTTGTGTGCATTTTGTCTGCATTACAGTACATTCCAAATGAATGCACTTCAACAGATAACCCTTTTTTAGTAGGGAGCACTAAACAGAGACCCTGTAAATTGGAAAACAGCTTAAGACTGTTTGAGGTATGTGGGACCATGCCTTAAGGTTTCAAGAATAATTAATTTGAACTATGCCATTATTGTACAGAACCTTACGTTAATGGCTTGGACAGCAAAGAGTCAATTATGGACTGGGACCAAAAGAGCTTTTAAACTGGAATGTGTCACTGTAGCTATGAATGTTTGAAGATCACAGAATCTAGTGCTGACACCTAGTGGAGGCATCTCATACAATACAGTGGATTAAGATGCAGTAGAGTACTTCACTCAACCACACTATACTCAAATATATTCATATTAAATATTGTGCACCTACTAGTATGATATATTTGTATAATATTAGACATTTTAAAGCTTACCCAACACTGGACAGTGGTCTCTGTAAAAAGTGCCTCCTTTGGCATCTTGCACGCATTTCAAATCAGACTAAAAAAAAAGAAAGAAAAAGAACAAGACAATTATAAGAGATTTGTTAAAGTAGTTTTGTGTGCCTAACAAAATCCTGAAGTCTAAACAGTCTCAATGATACAGTTGTCTGTGATTCATCCTCTATCCAAATCTAATTAATAATTCCAGCGGCAGATGGCTGCGCACACCCTCCGGATATATTACAATCACAGACAAAAGCTGTTGCCCAACTGCAAAGTGATTGGCTGAAATTCAGACGTCGCAGAAAGTCTAACAGCCAATGAATGGGCAGCCTATCACTTCAATAACTGAGGCACGCTTTCTGCAGACCACGCCCATTGCTCTCTTTGCCTTTGGTCTTCATGTTGATTCTCGCTCTCTTGTGAAGAGACAGAAAGGGAACAGATTTCTTTTATCATGCAGATAGCTCATCCAGCTGCCCCTCACAATGGCTGCCCTGCACATGGCTCTTATAAAGAAGCCCAGCTTATGGGATGACTGGTCTGTGTGTGGTGCAGTGTGTGTGCGCGTGGGGGTGGGTAGCAACACAAAGGCCAGTTAACTGCAGTCTTTTGTGTATGTGTATAGTGATGGGGGTGGCTCACCATGCCCTCGAATCCCACTCGGTAGAGGTTCTTGGCCCCGTTGTCCCAGAGGACGTAGGCTGCGCTGTGGGGGCTGGCAGCACTCCAGTCCTGGATCTCAGTCACCTGAAACAGAGGAGGATGGTAAAGGAGAGCAAAGAGAAGAGGAAGTAATCCAGACAAGACAAAAAATTCTAAAAGTTACTGAACATCCCTCACTTCAGTCACATGACAGTCTGATTAATGCAACTAACAAACACAATATTCAAGGGCAAAAATGTTGAAGCACCATGGACATCCCAATATAGACATTCTGTGAAACTATAAAATTGTTTTTAAAAAAGTTGAAATTAAAATCTTAAAATAAAGGCCAGTTCTTTTATTTTTAAAAAAAGGTAATTATATGCTTATTTTGAGCAGCTTGTCTTTGAATTGACCTTAAAGGATTAATTCACTTTCAAATAAAATTTTCCTGTTAATTAACTCACCCCATTGTCATCCATGATGTTCATGTCTTTCTTTCTTCAGTCGAAAAGAAATTAAGGTTTTTGATGAAAACATTCCAGGATTATTCTCCTTATAATGGACTTCAGTGGCCTCCAAAGGTCAAAATTTTTGTTTCATTGCAGCTTCAAAGGGCTTTAAACGATACCAGACAAGGAATAAGGGTTTTATCTAGTGAAACGATCAATCATTCTCGAAAAAAATGTAAATGTATATACTTTATATAAACAAATGATTCCGAGTAGAATAGGGAAGGCGTAGGACATACAGCGTAAGCTTTTTTGAAGAATTCGAAAGTGCGGTTTTGGCGGAAGCAACTAGAAGGCGATCATTTGTTTATATAAAGCATATACATTTACATGTTTTTCGAAAATGACCGATCGTTTCGCTAGATAAGACCCTTATTCCTCGTCTGGTATCGTTTAAAGCCCTTTGAAGCTGCAATGAAACTATAATTTTGACCTTCAACCATTTGGAGGCCACTGAAGTCCATTATAAGGAGAATAATCCTGGAATGTTTTCATCAAAAACCTTAATTTCTTTTTGACTGAAGAAAGAAAGACATGAACATCTTGGATGACATGGGGGTGAGTAAATTATCAGGAAAATTTTATTTGAAAGTGAACTAATCCTTTAAAGTCACGAAGAAACGGAAGTAGTAACTGATCTTTTCTACCATATTGTGATGAGAATAGTATAGGGTGAGGACTTGGTTCTATGCATCAGATGTTGATTGGATTTTGAGATGTGGCCGTGGTAAATGATGAGACAATACAAAGGAGCTCAAAAGAATATCACTGGAATGAAGGTTTATGACTGGGCAAGTGCTTTAAGACCCGTGCTAATATTATAAAAGCTTTCCAACGTTGGGGTGAGCTAAGCGGGAAGGCCTGAAAACAGACGCAGAGGCTGCTTTGAACCCGCTTTTCATGCGAGTAAATCTGGGTTTGAGGGTCATGATTGTCTGGGGCTGCTGTGCTGTTGGCAATTAACAACAAACTCGTTTGTATTTACTCTTGTGTACTGTATGTACGATTTTTATGCTTTCTTGTCGTTCGTTCATCAACTGTGCTTTATTTTTCGTGAAGCATTATTTTGTTGCGTGTCAGTTGTGATGCACAGATATCCACTCTCATATTGCGTGCGTAACAGTGGCTAAATAGTGAGTGTGCAGGTAAACCACTGCAGACTGCGGATTGCTAGAGAATGCGGTCTTTAGCATCATTGATAGTGAACTCGCCTCGCATGCCAGAAGCGAACGGGCCGGGGTTCGAGACCGACTCTGAGCAGGGTGGTCAGGATTGTAGAATGAATTTTGGAGGCAGAGCAATAAAGAGAGGGGTGGGTTTTTTTGGGTCGATTTCAAAATATCAACAATGTCCAAAAGCATTGTTGAAAAAATGGATACCCCACCTTTAATTTTTACGCATTAGGTCAGTAGGCGATCTTTAGTGGCTGTTCGAACACATTCAAACACATGAGTGCCTACACTATGAAAGCAATCCGGTTGAATGCGTTTTTAAACTACCTCTGGAAGTGATTGAAAGTGGACAAGCTCAAAACAATTTAGACCCTGTTTACATCTGTATTTAGTGTTGTGTGTCTACTTGTAATCGGATTAATGAAAACGCTTCTTAGGAGTAAACACACATTAAGAAAATTGACAGTGAACTTTCATTTCAAGCCTACTTTAAGCTGTCAGCTTGAAACAACAGCAACCCCAATTTGCCTCAAATGTCAGTTGTGTTTAATGATCCAGTGTCCCAAGAGAGTAAATGTTTCCACCACAAGACATGCCATTCAACATGCCAATCGGAGTGACAGAAATGATGCTCTAATTACAAATTGTGGATTTAATGAACTCCATGTTCAAGTTGAAGTAGGCTCTCGCTTTAAAGGAAGTGTGTTTGAAAGCACTCTTTAAATACATTTAACTGGAGTGGCCTGAAATATCTGATAATTCAAAGACCAAATGAATGGTTGACTTACACAGTACTGTCTGGCATCACTCTTACTGTGCGTTCACACCGCCGCCGGCGAGAGCATCAAAATTCGCCCTGGCTGTCCTACCAACAACGCTGTACTGCGTTCAAACCGCCGCCAGTGGGAAGATCAAAGTAAATGACAAGTTGTGGCAACCAATTGGAATCCCCTCAAGCGAGGACCTCTACATTCCGATTGGTTGCCACTGAATCGCGTCATAGCTCATTACCATAAAGTTGACCTGACTCCAACTCTCCTCAATGCTCTACTGGGTCAATGTGTACAAATTAGGGTGGCTCCCTAATGACGAAAACGAGGCTTAGTCAAACAAATTTTTATTAGTTGGTTAGTCTCAGAAAAAAGAAAAAAGAAAAGAAAAAAAAAAGTAATTGGAGAAGTCACGCAGTCCGACAGACAGATCTTTAACACAGCTGGTCCATTTGGTAGCTATGTTGGAGAGGAAATCCAAAAGTTTGCCTTTCATTCATCATCAACAAACATGGCTTATCATTTGAAAAATTAAAAAGTAGTAGCCTAACGTTAGACATTTTAAATGGTGGCTTGCTCTAACATTAATGTTCGCCTTGTGCACTATTATGAGGCGCATATCCAAGAGTTTGTACGAAGTGTGGAAACTAAACTATTACAGTGCTTACTGCATGACTTTAACATAACATGCATTTCTCTCTATAGACGCATCCATTATACTGCGTAGATAAAAGTCAGCACTGTCAACTTCATCTTTGCTGCTGACATTGACTCAGAAAACAGTACTTTACTAACAAATTGGTCAAATGTTCAGACAGTCTTTTCTGTTTTTTCCAAAACATTCATAATTTACTTTTGTGTATAAGCTTTGTGTAAGCACTTGAACACAATTTATATTTTAAAGGCTAATTATTATGGTAATGTAGAAAAATTATATTTATAATATTTTTTCCCAGCCCTAAAAACTCAAACCATTTTCCGATGTCAATTCTGATTAATATCACGTGCTACTACTCAATAGCCTAAATGAACCACTAGTAGTCGACTAGAAAAATCTTTAGTCGGGGTAAAAATAGCCCTTGTACAAATACATAAGAAGTGCTATTCTCCAATCAGTCTTTGCAGGTTTGTCAATAAGCAAAAGAAGCAGTGCTGAGCAATAGAGCACTAAATAATGACACTGTAGTCTCTAAACACGCCTAATATAACACTAGAATACAATACAGAAAAATGTTACTGAATAGACTTAAAGGGGTCATGAATTGAGAAATAAAAATTTCCTTGATCTTTTGACAAATAAGAGGTCATTGTACTACAAAAATATCCTGTAAGTTTAAGAACTCAAAAATTCCTTGTTAGTCCAAAAACAGCTTTTTTTGAAGCCAAGCTCAGAAAATGACTAGTTTCAAATTTTTTCATATTATGTCATAATGCAACAAAAGACCACCTCTGCAGAAGATCAACGCCTACTTTTACATCATTGCCTCTTTAGCCCCGCCCACAGATTTGTTCATGTCATGTAGTAGTATATGAGACAGATTCCAACAACAAAATGATATAGATGGCTCTGAGGATTACATGACGTTTTGAAGTGCCAAGTTGTGGAAAAACAAAGTCTTTGCATTGCCATCCTTGTGATCCTAACATTAAGAAAGCATGAATTAACTATTTTTAATTAAGTTCCAGTCAGATCGCATCAGTAAGACACTTTTCATTTGTTCACTTCCTTTTTACTGCCGATTCATTTTTAAACGAGACACAGTTCAACGCGTGCTTTTCAAAGAGACTGAAAATAAAAGATGATGCAGTGCCAACTGCACTGGATATGGCAGTAATGTCGCAACACACAAGAGTAAGCAACATGGTTTTTACCATGACTGTCTGATATTTATACTGTTACGCCACAGTCAAACTGTAAATAGTTTATATAGTTGTGATTTGCTGTACTTTCCTTTACTCCAGCATTTATGAGGGACATCTTCGGTTTTGTCATCAGTAACACCATGTCTACACTGCACACGAGCGGCACGATGTGACAAAAGAACCAGTTATAATCAGTGATGTTGTCTACAATGGATGCGGCGCGACAAGCAACAAATCTCCGACAGTAAACTGATGCCTCGTTCTATTTATGACGTACTGACACGAAGGACAAATGCTTTGCAACAGGCACTTTGTCGAGTCCAGAGTAGACAGATTATAGCTGTTGTGATGCGAGCGACAACTGGCGTCCAGTGTAGACACTGTGTAAGACATTACAACATGTTTAATTTTAAAGGTGCCCTAGAATTAAAAATTGAATTTACCTTAGCGTAGTTAAATAACAAGAGTTCAGTACATGGAAATGACATACAGTGAGACTCAAACTCCATTGTTTCCATCCTTCTTATATAAATCTCACTTGTTTAAAAGACCTCCGAAGAACAGGCGAATCTGAACATAACACAGACTGTTACGTAACAGTCAGGATCATTAATATGTACGCCCCAATATTTGCATATACCAGCCCATGTTCAAGCATTAGACAAGGGCAGCCAGTATTAACGTCTGAATCTGTGCACAGCTGAATCATCAGACTAGGTAAGCAAGCAAGGACAATAGCGAAAAATGGCAGATGGAGCAATAATAACTGACACGATCCATGATAACATGATATTTTTAGTGATATTTGTAAACTCTTTCTAAATGTTTCGTTAGCATGTTGCTAGTGTACGGTTAAATGTGGTTAAAGTTACCATCGTTTCTTACTGTATTCACGGAGACAAGAGCCGTCGTTATTTTCATTATTAAACACTTGCAGTCTGTATAATTCATAAACAACTTCATTCTTTATAAATCTCTCCAACAGTGTAGCATTAGCCGTTATCCACGGAGCACAGCCTCAAACTCATTCAGAATCAAATGTAAACATCCAAATAAACACAATACTCACATAATCTGATGTATGCATGCAGCATGCATGACGAACACTTTGTAAAGATCCATTTTGAGGGTTATATTAGCTGTGTGAACTTTGTTTATGCAATGATAGAGTCGAGAGCGTGGGAGGGGGCGGAGAGCGTGAGCAATTAAAGGGGCCGCAGCCTGAATCGGCGCATTTCTAATTATGCCCCAAAATAGGCAGTTAAAAAAATGTATTTAAAAAAATCTATGGGGTATTTTGAGCTGAAACTTCAGACACATTCA
Source organism: Chanodichthys erythropterus (assembly GCF_024489055.1). NCBI lineage: Eukaryota > Metazoa > Chordata > Actinopteri > Cypriniformes > Xenocyprididae > Chanodichthys > Chanodichthys erythropterus. The sequence goes on along the minus strand of NC_090236.1, from coordinate 16,641,524 downwards.
GGAGACACCTTACTTAGACTTCTATTACATCTTGTAAAAAAACGTTCGATGGGACCTTTAATTAAAACACGACACTGCAAATGACAGTGACAAATTTTTCAATTTATCGAAAAGGATGAAAGATTAACAGCCTATAAGAACGACACAGACAAACAATGGTACATTCACTCTTAATTTCGTTTACGTCCAAGTACTAAAACTTTATTTGCCACAACAAAGACTGTAACACGCATATGTTTTATATTGTTGCCAAATGTTTAAACTATGTAATAAGATATTATTCAACATCGGAAGTTTTCAAAACAATTCCACACGCATATCGGCGGGGACATTGAAAATAATTTAATATGCAAAACTGTTACCCAATCATAGCAGTGGGTGTTTACTTCCAAGTCTTGAATGTGACACGCCCATCAAAACGAGAGTGTTTGAAAGAGAGGATCAAAAACAGGATAGAAAATAGCTAAATTAGGATACTTTTTGATATAGAAATCTTGATAACATTATAAGTGGACCTCATAGAACATTATAAAATTAAAAAGAAATGCAGTTCATGACCCCTTTAAAAGCATGTACCAAAGGTAGGGTAAACACTTTTAAAATGCTTTTAAACTGCGGCAAGAATTGGTTTAAATGTCATATCAAAGGGCTTTGCATCAAAAGTGGCATTAAAGTTGAACAGGAAGAGGGATTTCAGCAACTCTCCAGTTCAACCCTATATTTGCACTTGCAGTATATTGTAAATCATTAGGCTAGATTTGTCTTATTTTTTTATAATTTTAAGTAAAGACTAGTTGTGTTTTTTAAGCTGCTTTGGATAATGACATCTGCTAAATAAATGTAGAATAATAATAATGTAACAGGCTTTTCACCATCTCATTGCATAACACAATGTATATACTTGATAGGGGGAACGTTTTTCATCTAATAAATGATGAGCAAAGAAGGGTAAGCATAACTAAACATGTTGAGGCATTACCTTCCCTCTTCTTCCATTCCCGCCATCCTGATCCTCCCACTGCCAATCCACTCCCCGCACCACCCGTCCTCCTGCAAAGATGCCCCGGGCTGTGATCTTCTTCGACTTGCGACGAGATTCCAAAAGAACTCTGTGCAAAACATACAAGCATGTTACAAAGCAAATGGCAAGAGTACAGAAGTTATACTTTGGAACATTAGAGCACAGGTTTTGTTAGAGGTGACAAGTAACTTCCTGCAATTCTCTAGCTAACAAAGACGCCACTGTAGACTTGTCATTATATTGTTTAACTCAATATACTTTGAAGCCCTGATGTGTCCTGAAACTTGCACAGCACCCAGAATGAAAAGTCCTTATTTCTGATTCTAGAGGAGAACTTGTCTGCCATCTGGAAATTGCCCCATGCTGAACCACAGCAGACTGTCTTTAATTCTCAAGCTCCGCTGACATGTGTTAGTTCTTCTTCGCTCTATCCACCTAACTAACTGCAAAAAGTTCTCTCAATACAAAAAATGACATTGGCAAAACATATTTAGGTTATGTATGCATAAAAATGTCAATATTAAGATCACCCTTAAATGCACCCTTAAAGCAGCTTGAAACCACAACACGAGACGGCAGCTGCCAAGGGTAACACCCTGCAAAAAGGCCTGGCTTCACTACTGTCTTTGTGTGTTGTACTTCACTAACCATTCTCACTAGGGGAATAGAGTCACACTTAGTTGAAAGGAGACCAGCTGTTGAGCTGACCTATTGTTTCTTTGAGCTCATGTTGAGGGCAGTTATGGATGACTGCCACGAGAGACGTCTAAACAACTGCTAGTCTTCTTAATAGCCTTACCATATGGAGACACTGAAAGAGACGTTACTCAAGCCATTAAAAGAGAATAGATGACAACTAAAAAAAAAAAAAAAAACACAGCAGCTCAAATTTCTATATATTCCATGCAAAAAAAAAAAAAAAGTTTACTAGTCTATTCCAGCTCTTTTAAGAGTTTTTTCATCTACTTGGGCCAGCAACCTGTAAATAAAGGCCTGGGTATACGTCATTTTCAGTGTTCTGCTCAGTCTTGCACACAGTTGCATCCACACAGCTTTTAAAGTATTCTGAACCGTGTATGAGCATGGATGGATGAGTTCGACAACTGATGATTACTTAACCACACCCAGTCGCCCACTGCTTTGAGGGCATTGGGCATGCTCAAACTAAATGCTTTCACAGGTTGACTCGCTCACTTGTATATCATTGCACAAAAAAAGCACATTTTTGTATCAGGTTGTTATACTGAAAATAAACATAACAGTAGAAAACAGTGTTAATGTCAATATTTATGACATGCTGACTGTCCGACTTTTCACTTGCTTAGATTTCCATTTGTAATTTCACCAAGGAAAAATGTGTTTTTTTTTTTTTGTGTGCATTTTTTATAAAATAAAGTTACCTTTGGCTGCATGTATATATAGTCTAGAAAAAAAAAAAAAAAATTATGGAAGTGTAAATTGAACAAAGGTCAATGCCATTTGGAATGACAAATGCTACTTAAACCAATTATTCTCATTTATAAAAACATGCACCATACTGTATTCTGCTATTTTCTACTAGTATCTTGGTGCAAATGTAGAGATGTTTTGCTTTTGGACATCCATTTAAAATTTGCAAGTTGTGTTGTTCATACGGTCTAACACAGAGTCTCATCCGACGTTTGTATTTTTCAAGCTTACTGGTTGGATTCGGGAATGTAACAAACCAAATTACATTCACTAGCCTCTCTGGATACCTAGTATCCCAATTACATGCACATGCAACAACTTTTTACCAAAATGTTGTAAATTTGCCAAAAAATGAGGTATGTCACAGATGAACAAAGTAGTGAATAACAATAAGTCTTATCAGCTGACAAGTAATTAATATAGAGTAACTTATGTATCACACAAAAACTGGCCAGTTAGTTAATATACATTCAAGCAAAGGCATAACAAAATTTTAATGAGCTGGAGCAAACATAAGAAAACCTGTTTTAAAAAAGGTTAAAAAAAAAAAGACCAAACAAATACTGAAAACAGCAGGGCTCAGTTGATCAAACCTTCAGTAGATACTTTAGGTAGTCAAGATTTTAATGTGATGTCAATTGCAGCAGATGAGTCTTCATGGCCAAACACTTTAGTATGCGTTGTTCAAAAATTTTTGGTAGCATATGTAGGATACTAACCTGGATTCAGAATGGACTTTGGTAACAAAATGTAGTAAAACATTAAAATTGGCAATATAATACAACATTTGTATTTTCAGTTGATTTGTTTAACTGTTACAGTGACAACGTACTATAGATAAAGAAGGCTACCTATGAAGCCTTTCAGCAAAGTAAAGAAAAAAATCCAATCAAGATGGATTACCTGATCCTAGATAGAAAAATTTAGGATTTCCAAATCTGGATTATACTGCTTCAGAGACTTTTAGTACAACTGGGCCCAGGTAGACATGACAGTACAATGTCCCTCAAGTCAAAACCAACAAAATCAAGACCAGTGGACCAGATTTATCGTCATGCACTATGCAACCGAGACCCAAAGCAGCTTGTGTAAGCTCAAAATCTATATACAAGTTTCCCAAGGTGTCACACTCTCCGACCAATGATGCAAACTGGTCTGTACTAATTAAAGGGTGAACTCCAGGCAGCAGAGGAGTGGCCTACCTGTCACTGCGCAACATAGCCTATAAATAAAGAAAATGTTGCAGGCAGGGTCTGAAATTGGCCAGAGAAGCTACCACATCCACATTGGGAATAATGTCAAGTAGTGAAGACCACAGGGAGAAAAGCCACACTCACCTCTCACTACCAGGGGTGGTGATGCGGTAGAACCTGTGCCGCAGGTGGTGTTTGTCACCATGGTAACAGGTGGTGCAGAGGTCATAGTTGGTGCACTCTGCGCACTTCCATCGGATCCCGATGATGGGCTGCTGCCGACAGGTGTCACACATGGTGCCATCGTGCTTGATTCCTGTAACATTGTAATTACACGCATATGACGTGGGAGTTGACTTCCTCCTGCATATATACATATTAAGTACTTGTAGTCAGATTACATTTAAAATACTTATCAGATATCAGAACAATTACTTTATTGATTCAATGATCACATTCACACAATGGCAGTAAATTATTCATAATATATTAATTCCACAATGTTTTTAATTGTCACTTGACATGCAGTTACAAATAAAATATGTGTTTTACTTAGCTTTTCATCACAAATCCCATGCAGTTCCTCCAAAAACTCATTTTCTTTTTTGTAAATATTACTACATAGTTTCTATTTTTTAAAACACAATATATTTGTTGTTGTTTTATATCAATATGGTACAAAATAACCCTTTTCGAATCTTTGTAATAAACGAATTAAGTCAAAAGTAACCTAAAATATTTAAAGTTACAGAACTTTAATGATTTGTTAAGACATTAAACAAGATTTATTTGTAAATTAAAGTCATTTTATAGTACTACCAATGTTGGTACCGACGTGGTCTTGTTTAGGTCAGGTGACCGATACACTGGATTAGTACTACACTAGGTTAAACAGTCTCACCTGTGGGCGCACTGTCTAAAATCCTCACATCATAGGCTCCGGAACAGCGGTAGTTGGCGGCGGTGCCGTTATCCCACACCACCACCACCTCCTCCGGACTCTCAAAACTCCTGACGGTGCCGACGTGCCCCTCTCCTCCATCCTGTTTACCCCACTTCCAGTCAGGCCCGCGGATAACTCGAGCACCCACTCCTTCCATCATGACTCGGTTATTCCTACCGGTGGTCATTTACAAGCAAATATTGCAATAAAGGGTACTTTTAGCTAGCCGTTAAGCCAGCTCAGAAAATATGAGGTTTTAAATGAACTAATTCGTCCCGTCTTACATATGGGTCAGTGACCAGTAAAGGACAATTTAGCGATATGGACAAGAAAATGAATGTCCTGGTTTGCTTAATTCACAAAATTAATGTCTACTGATAACCTGAAGAAACATTTTATCAGTGAACTATTCAAAACTGTGTACTTTGTCGATATATAAATGTAGCCTCCAAGTCGTTTTCGTGAAATATCGTTTACATATACGAATTTACTTGCTAATTCTCAATTATACTGGAAGCAATGTTGTGGAAAATTTGGCAAAACGCTGAATTTCAGTCTCCAACGGCCCGTTTTTTAGCAAAGGCCAGTTAGCTAGTCTGGGCTAACGTAACCAGCTATAGCTAACCTTCCTAAAGTTGTGAGCTGTTACTTGACGTTAGCAAAAATGCAACACAAACTTTCAATTTAGAAAAAAAACAACTGCTGTTTTATCATGTAATATAACAAATTGTTTTGCGAACTTTGCTGTGCGTTCGCAAACGATCAACAGATGGTCCAACTTCGCGTGACGCGTTTCAGAATGTCTGTGCGAGCCGCTGTCCGTGAAAAGCGTCTGCAAAAAGCAGCAGAGCTTCCAGTGCAGCTAAACCACTTTCACAAAAGCTTCCCGGTTTTAATAGCAACAGGATTCCTAACTGGATGGCTGTAGGTGCAGTAATCGCAATTCTTCATGCCCGAAACAAATGCGCGCACGGGTCTGTAAACAGCAGCCACATCGCCAGGATGAAGAGACCTTTGTTAGTGCTTTCCCAAGAAACACACTAGCAGAACTTAATATTTCCTTATCGAAAAGGATTCGGTGATCGTTTCTGAAAGATATCCTTAAAAGCGATCTTTAAGCCCAGGTAATGACAAAGAACTGCTGAATATTCTTCGTTCTTGAGAGATGTTTCATTGAGGTGCAACTCAAGACGATCGCGTCGCCATTATTGTCAATCAGAGCTCGAGCCAGTGGAGGTGGGACTGTTTGGGATCCAAGCAGTTCCCGTGGCGTAAAATGACGTCACGTCAGGATTTAAAGTGAGCAGAGCCCAGACACAAAAGAATTTGTATGCTCTGTCCTATTGTTTCACTCTCAATATTTGCCATGAATATATTATATAACAGTAGATAATTCATAATTAATAATCATGTTAACCATTTATGTCACATCACAATATGGGCCCTATCATTATATATGATCTGTATGATTTTTTTTTTTTTTTTTTTTTATTATTATTATTATTAACCTAAATCCTAGATGCTGGATGTAACTTCAGTATAAAATATAAAATCTCAATCTCTCAGTATCACTGACTGCAGTGTAGTCCAAATTAAAGGTGTGACTGACATGCACAGCTCAGGCATGCATTTCTTCATTTACGACCACATATTAAAGGTGCAATATGTAATAATTTTGCCTATTCAAAACAAAGGCGTAGCTTGATGATGCCAAGTTTGAGAGCAGAATCTTGGGACATGTGGTCTCCATCTCAACGGACGGTGCAAAAGAATAAGGATTGGAGTCGGGAAGAAACCATGTTCATGGATGCGATTATTAAAGTTACTGTAGTATGAAGCAGAGCAGGACCGAGTGTTGTGGGAGCTGAGCGAGGCCGCTGGAGTGATTGCGAGCATCGGAACTGTTATTATGACACAGTCGCCGGCGCCGCTTCCGCTTTTCCGGTCATGAGTATGAGGTAACACAGCTCTGTTATTAGATACATTTGAGTGTGTTGAAAATGATTATAAATGGCATGCAATTAATTTTAAAACATATTGTATGATGGAGAAAATTCTGTATTACTGTTACTAAAAATAAAGCTGCATCTGATTATGTTATGTTAGCTATTTCACAAAATAGTGTTTTTCTCTGAGGCATGGTAAAGCATGGTACTTGCAAAAAATCAAGAAAATTGAATTAAGCAATAGGACAAAACATGTTGAGCTATATAACAACAATCTGTTTTCTGTCTACAAATATATCAAAACAGATGTTCCCTTGTCTATTAAAACGTGTAATATATTAAAGCGTCTTTGGTGTTTCCATGGTTTCTACAAAATAAACCCGGAAACTGAGGCACACCGAGGGTTAATGGGGGTATGATGCAATTGACAGGAGACTCCTCACATGTCCTGGAGCCTTGGTTAAAATTGCAATTTTCTCACGATTTACAAATAGTTGGAAACATTTGGGATATTGTAAGTACTCAAGTGAACAAAATATATAACATTGGCTTAGTGGTTTTTGGATATTTTACTGCAAAAATATTACATATTGCGTGTAGGGGGAGACCGGAGATGGTAGTAACACTTTTTGTTTGAGCATCAGTAACTCAGTGCTTGTTTGTGATGGATCTCTCAAACTTTGATACATGGTAGCCACATGTGTCTACTATAAATACAATTTGGACATGTACTACACAATCATAGATTGTGAGATGTCAAATACAAAGAGTTCTGTTGTTAACCTACCCGGGGATGAATGGGGTGAGTTGTAACACTAGCTTGGGAAAGATGTAACAATGAGAGGTGATTTTCTGAAATAAGATACACCCTATCTAATTTCTGCAAGAACTTTATTGAAGAACAAAGAATAATCACTGTTGAATAAAGTGAACAATTTAAAATGACAAAAAAATTATATTCTATTTCTTTTAGGACTAATTTTAGCAGAACTGCTATGTGTGTTTGTGTGTGTGTGTGTGTGTGTACTGCATTTCTGTCACATTCAATCACTAGCTAAGTAGCCATCCACTTATTTTTATTTGAATTTTGCAATATCACATAAAAAAGCTGGATGGAAATGCCAAGATGTGCATACATCCTAAAAATGAGCACAAAAAAACGTATGTGCTCAACTGAGGCGGATAATGTTTTATTTTGTTAAAAAGACATGAAAACACATTTACCACATAAATCCCTTGATGTACAACAAAAAACTAATCCGACTTTGCCTCAACAGTGGATGTGACTGATAACTGGACTTGAATCATTATAAGGGGTTGGTTAAACTAGAGAAACTGCTACTTTAAGTTATGTAAGTCAAATTATTATATCTATAATACAATGATTGTTTGGCAAAATATAATCTTGATTAAAAAAAAAAAAAAGTACTTTCTTTCCTGAAAATCAGTTTTTTGGTCATAAAATCTACAGTGTTGCTCACAGTAACATGCCACTTCTGTGAGCTCAAAAAGGTGATGGGAGCATATGACAGTAATGACATCACCATAGCTCTTTTCTGACTTGTTACAGTTACAACTGACCCTATAACATTGCCCGGTCCCCCCTATTACATATTAAGCCAAATAAACAACTGTATATAACTGATTACATGTAATCTGGATTATCATATTCCAAAAATTAAGTACTTCAAAAATACTTAAAAATACTTCAGACTGTTACTTTTTGATTGATTACATGATTACATTTTATTCATACAAAGGCAATAAATTATCCATAATTTATTGATTCTCCCTAATTTTTTTTATATTCATCTTTTTAAGTTTTCCTTTCTAAAAAATCCCTACTGCTTATTTACGTTCAGAAGCTCTTCCAGGTTTGTGGAATTGCACAGACAGACCAGCCATTAGTCATGGGCTGATCAAATGGAGACCCACACAGCATCTGGATTTATAGAAACCATTTCACTTTTAAGAAATGTTTTTTTTTTGTTTGTTTGTTTGTTTTTTTTAATTGTTTTTATTATTATTACTATTAAATATTTCAGGGGTGTCAGTTCCTGGAGAGTTTAGCTTCAGCCCTACTTATACACACCTAATCCAGCTCCTTCAGGCATATTAGAAAAAGACAGATATGTATGTTAGAGCAGGTTTTAAATTAAACTCTGACTGTGTCCCTCCAGAAGCTGAAGTTTGAGATGCCTGTTTTAAGGTAATAAATTAATAATTAAGTCAATAATCTAACAGTGCATTTGCATGTTCATGGTTCTCTGAACTGTGAAGGGCCACATGGCATGCAGTTAAACAAATAAAAATCTGTTTAATAAAGGTTTTATTGTGATTGTTTTTATTTTAAAATTATTTATTTTATTTTATTTTTTTAAATTTAATTAATTATTAGCTTTTCATTAAACTCACAAACCACCTGCAGTTCCTTCATGACCCCAATTTGGGAAAACCTGATGTAATGTTTAATGCACTTTATGTTGTTGATAAATAACAGAATATATTTTCTTTCTCTTTGTATTTTTATCAATGCAAGATTATCCTATTCAAATCATTGTGATAACTATGTTAGGTCAAAATTAATCTAAAAATAATTTAAAAGTAGTCATATTATATTGCCTAAAATGTGTAATTTAATGGATTACGCTACTAAGTATATTTTTTGTTATGCAGTTCCCCCACAGGTGGCTGTAGACACTGCAGTTTCAACATAGGCTGCCGTAGACACTGCATTTCCCCTAGAGGTGGTTGTGGGTACTGCAATTCCCTCAGAAGCAGCAATCTCCATGCCATTGTCTCACCAACGTAAGTGGAGGAAGAGCAGGAAGGCTTCTGTGGATCTCTTCGCAATGGAAGCTAACTCCCACTGCCAGACATATTTTTAGAAGCAAACGGATGCACTTGCCCAGGAATGGCCTGTGCCTTTATGCCTTCCATCCTGTAGGCTTGCTCCCACAGCTCCTCAGGTGGATTAGGGAAGAGAAACATTCAGTCCTTCTGATGGCGCCACGTTGGCAAAACCAGTCTTGGTCTTGGTCTCCCAGAATTGATGCAGCTGCTGTCTCCATGGCCCATACCGTTGAGGAGAGACCTCCTCTCTCATGCAAGGGGTGCAATTTGGCATCCCTGTCCAGTGTAATGGGACCTGCATGTATGGCCCCTCGTCAGGAGCCATCAGGCTTCCCCCAATGGGTATGAGAACGATCTCAGAGGCAAGGGTCCCCTCCACGAGGTGCCTTTATGCCCAGAAATGGTCTAAGTTCACTAGTAGGTGTTCAGCTTGGAATTTAGACTCCTCTTATTGTAAAATTGTGTCAGTTTTCATGTTCCTGCGGGAACTGCAGGATCTTGGACATGTCGCCTCCACACTCAAGGTGTATGTGTCAGCCATTGTGACGAATCACGTTCCGATGTGTGGACAATCGACTGGGAAACACAACCTGGTCATTAAGTTTCTCAGAGGGCTAGGAGGTTGAATCCTTCCCATCCTTGCCTCTTCGAGGCCCTCCCTTTGAGCTGCTCGAGTCAGCTGACCTTCAGTCCCTCTCACTCAAGACTGCTCTGCTGTTGGCTTTAGCATCAGTCAAGTGAGTTGGAGACCTGCAGGCTTTGTCTGTGGAACCTTCCTGCCTGGAGTTCAGCCCTAATGACAGTAAAGTTATCCTTATATGATGAGAAAAGGTTATGTGCCGAAAGTGCTTTCTACCCCATTTAGAACGCAGATGATTGCGCTGTTAGCTCTTCCACTCGTGGAAGACGAGCCTTATCCACTCTTTTCTGTAAGGGCTCTCAGAGTGTATATTGAGCGCTCTAGCCAGTTTCAGCAATCAAAGCAGCTGTTTGTCAGCTTCAGAGGCCACACTAAAGTGCTGATGGTTTCAAAGCATAGACTTTCCAGATGGATCGTGGCTGCGATAGCGCGATAGCGTTGGACTTGTTGTGCCCCTTATGTGTGAGGGCCCACTCCACTAGAGGTATGGCCTCCTCTTGGGCTTGGTCCAGCAGAGTCTTCATTGCAGACATCTGTGCGTCTGCAATGATGTCTATTTCAGTGTCCAACAGCTTTTTCCACAAAGGTCTAATGCTGTTTTCACACAGTTAAATGTACTTTAATCCAGTGGTTCTCAACTCCTGTCCTTGGGACCTACTGCTCTGCACATTTTGTATGTCTCCCTTATTTAACATACCTGATTCAGATTATCAGCTTGTCCCACTTTATATTAGGTGGCCTTAACTACTTCTATGTTTCATGCTTCAGAATTTCCATTAAGGCAATGTAGTGAGCATCGATACTCCCTGGTTTTCACGGATTGTGGGACTTTTTATGGAGAAACTGTTTCAGTTCTCTGGAAGGATTTTGCAACTGAGACAGCCCTTAAAATATCCGACTCCCTCAAAACTGGTAGTAATAGCCAGCTAAGCTTTTCATCAGGATCATGACAAAAATCAGTTCATTTTCATATTAATGATCATTTACTCTGTAATGTCTCTGGAAATAACTGTTGATCAAAAACAAAGAAATGTATGTTAATATAAATACTATAATGATATTATACTTCTACTTCTTTGTGATTGTAATCAATGAATTTTACCCAAATAAAAGACACAAGTATACAATGTCAGCATGATTTGTGAATACTGTTACTATTTCTAAATTGAGAGTTTATGGTTGTATATCCAAACACATTAGGCGTCTGTTAGATATTAATTAATTCGTTGGCAAATTCATTTAATTTAATATAATAGTGTAACAATCCACTAAATATTATAGTGGTGGTACACTACTTAAAAAGGCCTAATTCATTATTAAAATAAACTGATGTAGCATTATTAAAAGCAAAGCATGAACAAATGTATATTCTAAATTAACATTAAACTCAACCCCAATATTAATTCTGCAGAAGAAGGAATTCATAGAGATTTGAAGATGAGTAAATTATGAAGACAGGCAACAGGATAGTAGGCAACTCAACAGTTAAGGACTTTTATTTTGTCATCCTCTATTCCGGATGTTGTAGGCTGTTTTGTAAACGAGTCTTCGCAGTTTTAGCGAAGCTACTTGAACGAAAGAGGACACCGGTGGAGGACATTATATGTAACTCCAAATCATTAAACTCCGTTGTCCAAAAGAGTTTGTCATCAGCTAATCGGAAATGTTTTCTCTTTCTACTTCCCTGCAGCCACAGGTATAAAATCTGTTTAAGACAGCTGGTTTTATAACTTTCCATGTACGCATGCTAGCTGGTTAGCTAGCACATTCAACAGAACAGTCTGTATTTAATCTGAAGATTTGAGAAATAGTTTTCGAGCCTCATGTTGAAAAGTCAACATCATGTCTTCTTATGTTATTAGTTCAGTCGTTGTTGTATCTGACTAGATTACAGTGTTATTGATAGGTCGTGTTTATTAAACACCTGCTTGTAAAAACATTGGTTTGCTTTGACAACTGTGTATAACCATACATTACAGCAGAAGTGTGGTTGTGTTTTTTTGTTTGTTTTTTCAATGAAAAGTCATGAACATTTAATCCACCAAAATGAGTCTCAAATTAGTTTAATTATATAATTATTATGTTTAATAATTTCAGTTGTGGAAACGACGTTTTCATAGCCGACTTAAATTTAAATAACATCTTGCTAAGAATAATATCATAGCTATCCTAAATTAGTTAAATAATATTTTTAAAATAATATATTATTTACAGTTTAACATTTATTTTAAATACAGTTTTATAGGAAAGGACTTGTTCACCAACACATCTCATATAACGTTATGTTTTATACTTTACAGTTATTCCACTCAGTTCTGATGCTGTTGCCTTGAGCACACTAGCTTTGGATAAAACTTTCACAAGTGTATGTGAACTCAGGGTTGTTGTTGTTGTTGTTAATTAAAACTTAAAAACATTTCTGTTTACTGAAATAAAGCTGAAATTAAGTAAAATAGAAATATTAGTTGAAAAACTTAAGCTAAATGAAAATTAGTAAAATTGGCAATAAAATGAAATAAATTTAAGTTGAATCACTAAAATGATTAACTGGAAATTAATAACTAAAACTGAAATAAAATAATTTAAACATAAATATCAATATTAGAAATAAATTACTAAAAATATAAAAAAAAAAAGCTATTTAAAAAACTAAAACAAATACTAAAATAACACTGGTTTAAATCACCATAGGTGTAATATTCATCACAGAATTTCATATTTTGAGATTGAAACTTTACCCTGGTCTGAGTCAAGGGTAAAACTATCAAATTTAAACTTATAAACATCATCTTAAAAGTATGTTAATTAAAAGCGTGCTGGACAGTTATGATGTTTTCCTAACATATATAAATAATGTTTTTAATTTAAAAAAAAAAAAAAAAAAAAAATATATATATATATATATATATATATATATATATATATATATATATATATATATATATATATATTTATTTCTCAGGACATTAAAGAAGAAATGCTTTGGTTTTGTTGTCGTCCCCTCAGGTAACAGTCCAGCTGAGTCACCTCATCAATGCCCTGCACTCTCTGACGGGTTCATTGAGCAGCAATACTTCAGTCAATCACAAACACAGAGAGAACACGCCAGAACAAGATCTGAATAGCACAGAGGTAATTACATTTAATGGCATAATTAATTACAAAAAATATTGTACATGTGTACGTTTTTGATGATTTCCCTCTGTTCCTTCTGGTTTATGGAAATGTGTCCATAAAATGGATCAGTTGAATTTTAGCTGCTTTTAAATGAAGTTCTGAAGCTTAACAGTGTTTTTCCTCTTTGAATTCTGCATGTCTGGTGTTGTGCTGGGAAGCCGTCACTGACGCTCAGGGATTTGGGTCTGACAGATCTAGGAGTCGGTCAGCTAGATGCACTGGTGGAGAAGCTTCTTCCCTGTGTTTCTCAGCAGGACTTGAACTCACAACTGAGGACTGAGCCAAATATCTGGAGGACTTCCCATCTCTCCTCAGATTCTTTCTTTCACAACAAACATGGTGAGACACAAAAGGATTTTTTCTTCACTTTCTTGATACCTGAGCCAAACACATAATTCATAAGCTTTGTTGATTTTCTCTTATTTTGTAATCTTTTATCAATTTCATATAGTCGAAATTACTACAGTTTTGTATTTTGACTCCATCATGTTATAATATGAAAAAGTTCCTTGCAAAGGTTTCTGTTTCTTCAGTGCTCTTCAGCTTTTTCCTGTGCCAGACTGAAAAGTCAATCATAAAACACACATTGGTGAATCAGAGTGATTAAAACTTAACCTCTTAAATCTGAAGCGGGCCGCCACTATTATGTTACTTAAACTACTTGCTTAACTAAAACAAAATAGGTGTTGTTTGACCACCATATTCACATGAGTGATGTTATTGTTTACAGTGATGTGTAACCTGTGCATATCAGTTAACATCTCAAAAAATTTGTTTTGGGGTTTCATCTTGACACTTACCAAATACCTTACCAAATATTTGCCATTGCATTCATGCACTAAACAGACATGTCTGTTATTGGTTATAATGCTCATTTGCTTTCAAACATAAATAGAAAAGTTTTCATTGTTCATAACTCATTGTTTGAGCTGTAATTAAAAGCTTGAATATTTATTTAATTGTTCAGCTTTCTCATGTTCTAACACTAAATAAACCACATATGATGAATAAACAGTTACATTTTTTTCTCTCTTATTCAGGGTTTTCCAGAATGGGTGGTGTCTCTCCTGTCTTCTCCAGGCAAAACAAGTCACCTCTCCAAACGCTATGTACAGACCTCAAATATTTGCCATGTAAAGTGTACAGTTTATTATTCAGTTGTCACATCATTGTCACATCATTATTAAATGTTGTCACATCATTACTAAAAAATATGATCTGTGTTGGTCGCCAATGTTCATCAAATTGTAATTGTTTTTTCTAGTGTTGGTCCCAAATCGAGGCTTTAAAACTCTGAAGTCCAAAACACGGCGTCTGCAGGGAGGCTTTGACAGTTCAGCGGAGCCTGAGGGATTTACGCCATCATTTATGAAGGTCACCCACACAGTAATACAGTGCTTCCTTTTGAATGATATTAGCCTAATGTGTTTATTTACATAAAGAGATGCACCCAAAAATTTAAATGGTCATGATGTTCTCTCCCTTATATCCTTCCAAAAATGTATGACTTTTTCTTCAACTTAATCAAGATATTTCAATTATATGACCACATGAGACTCATTCCAAGTAGAAACCTAGATGTCTTAAAGGGTTAGTTCACCCAAAAAATGAAAATAATGTAATTTGTTACTTACCCTCATGCCGTTCCACACCCATAAGACCTTTGTTCATCTTCAGAACACAAATCAAGATATGTTTGTTGAAATCCGATGGCTCAGTGAGGCCTGCATAGGGAGCAATGACATTTTCTCTCTCAAGATGCATTAATGTACTAAAATATATTTAAATCAGTTCATGTGAGTACAGTGGTTCAATGTTAATATTGTAAAGCAACAAGAATATTTTTGGTGCGCCAAAAAAATAATGACTTGTATAGTGATGGCCTATTTCAAAACACTGCTTCATTAAGCTTCGGAGCGTTATGAATCTTTTGTGTCGAATCATGATTCTGATCACGTGTCAAACCGCCAATCTGCTGAAATCACATGACTTTGGTGCTCCAAATCGCTGTTTCGACACAAAAGATTCATAACGCTCTGAAGCTTCATGAAGCAGTGTTTTTAAATCGGCCATCACTATATAAGTCTTTTTTTTTTTTTTTTTTTGGTGCACAAAAAATATTCTTGCCGCTTTATAATATTAATATTGAACCACTGTACTCGCATGAACTGATTTAAATATGTTTTTAGTACCTTTATGGATCTTGAGAGAGGAAATGTCATTGCTGGCTATGCAGGCCTCACTGAGCCATCGGATTTCAACAAAAATATCTTAATTTGTGTTCCGAAGATTAACAAAGATCTTACGGGTGTGAAACAACATGAGGGGGAGTAATTAATGACATTATTTTCATTTTTGGGTGAACTAACCCTTTTACTCACCTAAACAGCATAAAGAAAAACAGTGTTCACATTTACATGATGTTTCAGAACTATACTTTTTGCACAAGCCGTTTTCTTAATTGCATGCAAACCATATTTAAAAGCCCTCCTTTTTGATTTCCACAATAGAAATTATAATAGAAGTCATACAGGTTTGGAATGGCATGAGGATGAGTAAATGATGACATTTTTTATTGTTATTCCTTTAAGAATTATGCTTTAGTATGTTTTCACTACTTTGTAAATGTCTTGTTAATATTAGAGGAGTTTATATTGGTATTACAATGTTCTTTATATTTTTGTCCTTTAGGGTCTCCTCACACGAGACAAAGGGCCAGATGTTGAAACTCTGGACAAGCTCCTTAAAAACAAAAATATTCCTGATGGTCAGCATGATGCTTTTAAGACTGGTTTTGCCGAGGGCTTCCTCAAAGCTCAAGCCCTAACACAGAAAACCCAAGGCATGTCCTCTTAGATTAACATCAAATTATGAATTGTGAATGAATGATGGAAGGTTTTCAACTTGATATATGGTTGTATCCTTTCTCATTTTATTATTGTATTAAAACATATGTCATCATCTTCAATAGAATCACTAAGGAGGATGCGACTGATACTATTGGTGCTTTTGCTGTTGGGCTTGTATGGACTCTCAAAAACACCTTTCTTATCAGGTAAATGTTCCAAAGAAACTTCTGCATGTTTGATTTGTCTCTTTAACTAAAGGCTGAAATACACTACACAACAGACTTTTGCCCTGATTTGCAGTCTGGATGTGTCAATTTTGGGCAGTCAGAGTTGACAGATTTTGCAGAAAATCAAATAGTTTATGATGAGTACAGACTCCATCCAGTTTTTAGGATATCAGTCATGTCATATATGTTTAACCGATTTTGTTTTCATTCATCTCCTGGTATTTTGTGATCCTCAGCCATTTAGTGTATGATGCCCAGTTTTTCTCTGTAACCATTTACAAAGTCGACAAGTGTATGAATGCCTAGTGTTTTAAAATCCGTCATGTCAGATTTTAAGTCATGTTGTGTATTCCAGCCTTAGTTGTGTATCCATTTAAGTCTGACATTGTTTCCAAGTCCAAACGCTCTATCAGATGCCGAAAGCAAACAAAAAAATGGTGCTAAAATACACTTTCGGTGTGCTGTAATACAACAACAAAAAAACATGATCCTATTCCTAACCTTTATCTCTATACCAAAATCTCAGATGGCCAGACAATGATTCATCTTTTATGAATCGTTTAAATATTGGTGTCTGGGACGCCATGAGCCCAGAGACTGTAGTGTACAATATACATTTATAAAAGCTTAGCTTAAATGTGTGCTATAAATAAATAGTGATCGTAATGACTCTTGAGATATTGTTCTTAATTGAAATGGAGTGGAGGCTTGAACCCGGAAACGGTATTCAATACATCAAGACTTAAGTGGATAGATTAATGTCATGTGTGTCATGTCTGCCAGTTGTTTGAATATAAAATCTGAATAATTTGTGAAAGGTTTCAAGTTTTGGCTTGGATTTAAAACTGTTAATAATGCTTAGTTGGCTGGCTTGCCCCATTTGTGCCCTTGGGAATGCTTCGTGTAGTGCTTTGTGTGTGTTTGGAGTGTGAACTATAATTTAACCGTTCCGGACAGTGCGATTCCGAACCACATCAGGCCTGGACTCAGCAGTGGACCCTGTCCAGATGAAGAACGTCACCTTCGAGCATGTGAAGGGTGTGGAGGAGGCCAAAAATGAGCTGCAGGAGGTGGTGGAGTTTCTTCGGAACCCTCAGAAGTTCACTGTTTTGGGAGGAAAACTGCCTAAAGGCAAGAACACACATTTGCAGAAAGGCTTCAAGCCAGATCCATTTAAATTAATAGTTAAATTCAAATTCTACATTTGTTTACTTGCCTTCAGGTTGTGTCAAACCTGTATCCAAGGGAGTATCCATCTAGTTGTAGTTCATAACGAACATGCCTGTCAAGCTTTGAAAAGGACAATAAAAAAAAATAAAAATGACTCGTCCACTAAGCTTTGCTATTTTTATGTATTTTAATTCATATTATTAATAATTACAAAATATTCACATGCTTTAAATGATTAGTTCACTTTCAACTGAAAATTAGCCCAAGCTTTACTCACCCTCAAGCCATCCTAGGTATATATGACTTTCTTCTTTCTGATGAACGCATTTGGAGAAATTAGGGCTGGGCGATATATCGAATGCTTTTGTCAGTAAAGCCGGTTCCCTGATTACCGCCAAATCGCCATCACCTGCTTTCAAATGAAGCGGCATTTAATAGACAGAGCCGTAGTTCACTGATAAGCCACGCAATATCGCGTTCAATATCGATATGAATCGGCGTCAATATTGAACACTATATTGCGTGGCTTATCAGTGAACTACGGCTCTGTCTAATATTTTCATTTGAAAGTGAACTAATCCTTTAAGTCAATGTTAATTTTCCAATATAGTTCATTATTTTACATTAAGTGGAAAGTTTTCATTCATATTAGTGACCTTGAAAAGTATCAGTGATTTATATAGAATAAAGTCAAATCAAGTGTATAATTCTGAGCAAAATTCCACACTGATTCTATTTGGCAGCTTTATCTTTACATTTACTTGTGTGTGTGTGTGTGTGTTTTTCCAGGAATCTTGCTGGTTGGGCCTCCGGGTACAGGAAAGACCCTGTTGGCCCGTGCTGTGGCTGGTGAGGCAGATGTGCCATTCTACTACGCATCTGGCTCCGAGTTTGATGAGATGTTTGTTGGTGTTGGTGCCAGTCGAATCAGAAACCTTTTCAGTGAGTGCCTAGCATACATAGTGCCACTCTAATTCCAGAATGATTGTTTATAGATCATATAGATCATACTTTGTGCCTGATTCTGAGTTCTGTGAATGTGAAAGTAGCCAAAATCACACTCTTATGCCTAACTGGTGAATTAATGTTTGTATGAATGCTACACATGTTGAAGCAATTCTCCTGTATTTGTCCTCTAGGGGAAGCTAAAGCTAATGCTCCTTGTGTTATCTTCATTGATGAGCTGGATAGTGTTGGAGGAAAGAGGATTGAGTCTCCCATGCACCCCTATTCTAGACAGACAATCAATCAGCTTTTAGCAGAGATGGATGGGTGAGCCATGCAACTTTAAGAACTTATGACTGTACTCTGTGTTTGAGTGGAAACTTTGTGATATGCCTTCACTGATCTTTGGTCTTTGGTGTTTAACATCTGCAGGTTTAAGCCAAATGAAGGCGTCATCATAATTGGAGCAACAAACTTCCCTGAAGCTTTGGATACGTGTGTATATTAATTTTCAAACATCTAAAGACTAAATGCTTGGTTTGCGATACATAATAATATATACATGTTTGAGTTTGTTGTTGTTTTTTTTTTTTTTATATATATAATGTTGCTGATTGGTCAGAGGATCTGAACGCTGTCTTTTTCCCCAGTGCTCTGATCCGGCCAGGCCGTTTTGATATGCAGGTCACTGTCCCCAGACCAGATGTGAAGGGCCGCACTGAAATCCTCAAGTGGTACCTTAAAAAAATTAAAGTAGACTCTGGTGAGTGGCTTGTTAAATACTCATTTCTTAAATTTACACACAAGATTCTAAACTGTTAATGTTTTAAAGTAAATAAGTTATACAGTAAGTAATGTAGTTGTTCATTATTGTATTTTCTGGATATTAGCTGTGCAGGCAGACGTCATTGCTAGAGGAACGGTGGGGTTCTCTGGTGCCGAGCTGGAGAATCTTGTTAATCAGGCTGCACTTAGGGCCGCTGTGGACGGTAAAGACATGGTGACCATGAAGGAGCTGGAGTTTGCTAAGGACAAAATACTGATGGGTAAGTGGCTCAAACTCACTTTGCATGATAAAGCAAACTTTGCTGAAGATGAATGAATACCTTGAGTTTTCATTCACTTTCTCCCTCCACAGGCCCAGAACGCAAGAGTGCAGAGATTGATCAGAAGAATAAAGAAATCACAGCATACCATGAGTCAGGCCATGCAATTATTGCATACTACACAAAAGACGCCATGCCCATAAATAAAGCCACCATTATGCCGAGAGGCCCCACTTTGGGTCACGTGAGTACACACGTTTTCATCATCATTGTGTTCTTCATCAAAATCTAAAGCTTGAGAGGCCTTATGTGTTCACCTATGAGTTGAACTTTTCTTGGAGATATGAGCTCTGAGATTTAAGTTAATGGGACATCTCAGTTTAGTCTACCTTAATTTAGGTCCAGTTTTTCCTCTTCTCTGTAGGTGTCCATGCTTCCAGAGAATGACCGCTGGAGTGAAACTCGGGCTCAGCTTCTGGCTCAGATGGACGTCAGCATGGGCGGCCGAGTGGCTGAGGAGCTCATTTTTGGCAGTGAATATATAACTACTGGTAGGTAGTAGTACTGTTTGCTCAGGTATTGTGGTGTAATTTAATTATTGATTGCATTTGAGTGACCCGGATATAAGTATATGGAATATTTATTGTACTTCATAATATGCAAATATGTAAAAGGACACAGCATGAATAGCCAAAATGATGCTTGTTTCTTATTTCTGTTTGTTTTATCTGTGTAATGTTTTGTTGTTTTCACATAGGAGCATCAAGTGATTTTGACAGTGCTACAAAAATAGCAAAAATGATGGTGACCAGATTTGGAATGAGTGAAAAGGTTTGTCTTATTTATCTGATCATCTCTGGGTACTGAAATATGGTTTCTGCCCTCAAGCCAGACTTTGCATGTATAGTTAATAAATGATAAAAGAGGCAGCAATTTTGGAAAACTAGTCATATGTAGACAATACAGACCAGAATTCAAATTTTTAATACCTCTGTTCCAAAATCTTCTAGTTTATGTAAGTGATAATATGCTGCTGTCAAAGATTTGTCCATTTGACACAAACTCCAAGGCAGCCTAACATGTAGCCTTTATGGATAAGTTTCTATTGCCAGAATCCATCAAAAGGAGAGAGAAAAAAAAAGAAAAAAATAAACTTTATAGAGCAGCATAATTAAACGATCGTGATCTTGATTCAAACAGCCACACAAACCTATTCCCAAATGACAACGATTCGCCTGTGTCTGTTAAACCTTTGACCAGTACAATCCTGATTTCACAAACAGGCTTTTCAACCACGTAGTATCATTATTTCTGTCTTACAATAATTTATATTATCACAGAAGTGCTGGAATACAAGTTTATAGTTTGGATATAAACACTGTCTACAATAGTGATCAAAATAAAAGAAAGAAACATGACGCTTCTAATAAAGATTATATCAATTACATTGTTAAACCAGTAGGTGGGGACAAGTATTAGTATTAGTCATTAAATTCAATCAAATCATTCATTCAAGACATTCGTTCAAAAACTTTGATTCGTCCAGTACGGAAATAAGTGAAGGCTGCATCCAAACTCACATACTCTGTTGAGTAGGAACTTATTTCGAATAAGTAATTACTTCACGACTGCAAAAAAAAAAAGCACTCTATACAGTATGAATGTGTGTAGTATGAAGGTAATTCAGACATACTACATCCTCCATGCTGTCATTATCATGTGACTTACCCAACTCAGTTATGTCGCTTTACTGCCATTCACAAATCTTCTACCGTGGCCTCGTGGGATAGTAAATTGTCCACACTTCAGAATCTTGCCTGAAGAAGTAGGCCATCCGGGTACTTTTTGCCTACTGTGAATTCGGACATACTTCTTTTGTCATATCCTTGCATTTATCCTTACCTACTGTATAGTAGGGAAGTATGCGATTTCAGATGCAGTTGAAGTCTTTATGAATCATTGAGTCATGAGTCATTCAATCATTCATTCAAACTTTTTTTTTTTTTTTTTTTTACAATTCAAATTAATATAGTAAAAACTAATTTTGTTTTTGAATAGACCACAGCAATTAATATTTTGCCTAGTAAATTACATGTTATTTTGTTTAGTTGTCTATTTAGAATCATGGGCGAATCATGATTTTTCTATTTTAAAGGGGTCATGAACTGCATTATTTTATGGTTTTAGAATATTTCCTGGGATGCACTTATAATGTTAATATGCTTTTTACATCAAAAATTGTCATAATTTCACTGACACTGATAGACTCATGCTGTTTGATTGACAGCTCCAGCGCATGCTGTTTGATTGCAAAGGGAGCATTCTTTGATTGATTGTTTTCTTTACATATCTTTTTAATTATTTTCATCCTACTAAGAGAAACATTGTGAAGTTGCTTGTTTAGTCACTGGTATGGTTTACTGACTCTCAAAGAAAGAACATCTGACTGTACATGAATCATTACAGATCAGATCAACTTACATGTTGTTGCATTACTGTCAATTCCATAGCGTAAAAGTCTGTTTGCAAAGCCTGTGCCGAAATGCGATTTGATTTTCCAAAGAATCCACAAATAATGAAATCGTGATAAAAATAGTTCAACAGAGACATTCATTGTTGAAAATAACCATATTCCTGAAATTAGGATCCTTTGAAAGGTAATGTTATTTTTGTCCTGTATCACTATTCTCTCCTCCTCATCTCACTAACACACCAGTGGGCGGGGCCAATGTTGCAATGATAAAGTAGGCGTTGATTTCTTCTAAGGAGGCTGCGTTTTACCTCATAGATAGGTACATTCCAGGATCAGTCATTTGATGGGCCTTGTGTCAATAAAAGCTTTTATTGGACTAACAAGGAAGTTTTAGTTCTGAAACTTACAGGATATTCTTATAGTATGATGACCTCTTACATATCAAAGGCTCAAGGAAAAGTTGATTTCTCAATTCATGACCCCTTTAAATAAAAAAATTGATTCTCAATTTATGTAGAATCATGCAGCTCTACTCTATTGTAAGCTAGTATTTTTTATATAATACTGTAATACAGTATTACAGTACTATAATAGTATAATACATATATCTAATACAGTACTATAGTACAGTTGAAAGCATCATCAAATTGTATGTTTTACCCATTTTTTTGTATTTTGCTGTGCTTTATAATTAAATTATATAATAGGCGTTTATATTATCACTGTACTAAAATTAAAAGAAATGGTTAAAATAGTATCTGTTCTTGTCTGTCTAAAATAGAATAAATTGTTGTGATTAATCTCATGATTTCCCACCAGTCTTCATAAAGCAGAATGAAATGGTAAAAATTGTTAAATAACAATGTTATTTACATTCTTGTTTTTTCAACGGACCCCTTAGCAACCAACCTACCCAACCCTAGGACTTTCTGCAGAACCCTAGTCTTAAAACTTGTGTTTGAGCATTTCATTTATAGCTCAGAAACATGTTAATGTAATGCTACTTGTTGGACTTCATCCCTTGTGTAATAGTTGGGTGTCATGACATATGCTGACCTCACCAAGCAGAGCCCAGAAACACAGGCAGCCATTGAACATGAAGTCAGGATACTTCTGAGGGTAAACTCTGTCCTGATCCAACTCTCTCCTCTATTAACAAATCAGTAATGAAACATTGCATTCAGACTACCAATTTTTCCAGAGTTTTTGACACTTTTGTTTGCTTGCTCCTAGGATTCCTACGAGCGTGCTAAAGTGATCTTAAAGTACCGTGCTAAAGAGCACAAAAATCTAGCCGAGGCTTTACTGCGGTATGAGACGTTGGATGCCAAAGAGATCCAGTTGGTCTTGGAGGGAAAGACATTAGATGGTCACGGCAGATGAAGGTCACCAGGACCACCAGGCTGCAGGGAAAGGACAATGGAACCCTAAAAGACATGAATGTACATATGCAACCAAGAGCTTGGTAGGCCTACTCTCCCCATTGCTAAAATTGTATTGTTTTTTGAGCCAGATCTCTGAAATTAGTTTCAATTTTACATGCTAATAAGGAAGGTGTAACACAAACTCCTCCTTGGGATTTTTCTTTCCAAAGAAATTGTTCATGTGAGAATTCAACTAATTTAGTATCTATGTCAGTGTTTTTCTGTACCATTAACTATAGGTTCTGCCTTATTTGTAGTGGAGCAGAAGCTGATTTAGAATAAATCCTTGAGCTGTAAGGTGAAGTCCAGTTTACTGTAAAGTCAGGAACAAATCACTGTTCACCATTTTTGAACCAGTTGTCTGAGCCAGGCTAAGTATATGTTTCATGGTGGCCTTTGAGAAATGTAAGGGGATGTATTTTCTTACTGAGGGATTGTGGAATGTTTCGAAGCACTTTGGTACTGGAACATGTTTGTTTGTTTGTTTATTTGTTTTGTTTGTTTATGTGATGCATATCATATCTGCTTGTGAACAATGCTGCTTCAGAGTACATTTAGTCACAGTTTGTTTATACTTCAGAACCCCAGTATGTTATTAGATAACCTTTCTGACAAGATGTTTCCTAGATCAACTTCCCAGTGGTCCAGTGATCAATGAACTCCTGTAGTTCTTGCTCTGTTTCTGCACTTTTATGAACTACACAAGACTATTTAAACCATCTGCAATATCATGATCCATGTTTAAATGCTCCTTGTCTTCCATCCATTTGATTATACACGCCAATTATAAAACAAAAGGAAGACCGAAATGTAATATTCTTTCAGATTTAATGTTTAATGTTCATTTCCATGGTTACATTGGGTTTATTCAGCTTTATTCTACATATTATTTATTTATGTACAGCAACTCGACATCTTTGAGTTTACCTTGCCTCCATGTATGTTTGCCTTTTACCCAAGCTCATTTTAGTTGTGTACATACAGTATATATTTATAATCAATAAAGCTGAAAACGAAAACATTGTATGATTGTATATAAGTGTATAAATTGATTTGTCTAATTTTTGCCTGGTTTGTAATTTACACTTATTTTTCCGTTGATGCGATTCCGCATTTAGTAATAAACGGGAGCTGAACTGAATAAAGGAAACCATAAAACTCTGCAAAACTGTTATTTTCATGTACTATGACAACCTCTGCATTTCAAGAACATTGTACATTTACACAAACAAACAAATGCAAACTAGGTTTATTTTCTGAAGAATGTGCGAGTGATGCAAAGGTTGGTACCACAATATAGTATATTGCTACTAGGTAGTTTGTTTGTTTGTTTGTTTTGTTTTATGTTAGGTATGTTGCTAACTGGCTTACTGGTTGCCTATTGGCCAAATTAAAAGAGCCTCTAGAATCCTCAGGATTTCTCAACCTTTTGGCTCCAAGCCCCCCAAATTGTCTGAGACAAATGAAGGTCCCTTATGTAAGCCAATATATTTTCTGGTACATCTTATTTAATGACAGTCTGCTTTTGTTTTTTGTTTTTTTTTACATAACAAATTGCAATTTATGAGCAGATTCTACCCAATAAAATATTTTGGAGCTTGACATAACTAGAAAAAATCTTTATCATTTCAAATTTCCATGACTTAAGTTTTTCTTAATTTAAATAGCTTTTCCAGGTCTAGAAAACACACTTGTTAAAGGACTAGTTCACTTTAAAATGAAAATATCCCCAAGCTTTACTCACCCTCAAGCCATCAGAGGTGTATATGACTTTCTTCTTACTGGTGAACACAATATTATAAATATCCTGACGCATCCAAGCTTTATAATGGCAGTAAACAGGGTTCATGAGTATGAGCTAAAGAAAGTACTTCCATCCACATCCATCCATCATAAACGTGTTGTACACATGGCTCTGGGGGGTTAACAAAGGCCTTCTGAAGCAAAGCGATGCGTTTGTGTAAAAAG
Organism: Chanodichthys erythropterus; assembly: GCF_024489055.1. NCBI lineage: Eukaryota > Metazoa > Chordata > Actinopteri > Cypriniformes > Xenocyprididae > Chanodichthys > Chanodichthys erythropterus. The sequence goes on along the minus strand of NC_090236.1, from coordinate 16,616,200 downwards.
TAAAATAATAAAAAAAGTAAAATAGTAAGTAAATATTAAAATATCTAGCTTCCCCCAGACCGCCTTCCATATTCAAGTTACAAAGAAAGTGTAAACTGGCATTGCGTCCGTAAGTTGAAAAGGGAAGGTGTAAGCTTTTTGAACTGCAAGAGTTTTACACTTTCTTCGTACGTTGAATACGGAAGGCGATCTGGTGGAAGCTGGATATTTTACTTAATAACTTGTTAAATATGGATATTTTTTTACACAAATGCATTGCTTCACTTCAGAAGGCCTTTATTAACCCCCAGAGCCGAGTGGAGTACATTTATGATGGATGGAATCACTTTCTTCCTATAGTTGGAACATGCTTTTAAGATCTTTAAAAGTAATTTTCAAATAAGCATAATCATGTTTTTTTTCTTTTTTTATATCCAGTAAAATGATAATTTGACAATTAAATTAAAAATTTGAGAGGATATTTGAAGAAAATTAGTTTAATATTTAATTTCAGTGCTGCAACTTGTGGCAAAATCCAAAAAAAGTAAGAAATACTGGAATGAAAGCAATACCATGAAGCAGCCCAAAAGTAATGACTAGCATCACAATGGTGAAGAGGGTTCTAAATATGTAGCTACTGGAAGCTGAAAGTACCACCACACCCACAATTGTGGAAAGAGCCCCTTGAAGTATGGGGTAGCCCAGGTGCGTCAGTGCCTCCACAACTCTCTCGTTCACAGCGGGCTTAGTGCTGGACACAAACGTATAGGAGATATGAGCAGAGAAGTCCACGGAGAAGCCGATGCTAATGACCAAGTTTATCATGGAGATTGAATCAAGGCTAATGTTTAGCAGTGCCATGAAGCCAGTGACTCCCAAAATAACTGAAGCGATTGCAAAGGCCACCCACAAGGCGCAAAGAGGATTTGGAATCAGCACAAGAGAGATGGCAAGCATTACTGCGGTTGCTACCGTGACGGTCTGAAGAGTGATATGCCCTATTACAGTATACTGATCGTGGTATATAAATGCTGGATGGTAGACCAACAATGGACATGGGCAGCTCTCTGCTCTCTTCCGTAGTGAGTTCAACATGTTCTTCTCTGTGGAGTTTTGAACAATTGTCTGAAGAAATAGACGTGAAGCAACTATGTCATTATTGGTTATGTTGACATCCTGTTTGAGCATTGGATGGTGGTCCAAAAACTGATACAGATGTGTTTTAAATGTAGCTACTGTGCTGATGTTATTACCGTGATCCTCTGCATACTTTTCGAAGGAATGAAGCCAAGATGTGGATAAGTTCTTGACAGAATTCAGCTCCTGAAATTTCATAATACAAGACTCAAGTTGATTACGTTCATTCGCCTCCCAATATGGAAAAGTGCCATTGATGGCTAACATTACATTTGGACCATGATAATGAAAGTATGTCTTCTCAGCCTCATAGTATTGGACAATGTAGGACTTATCAAGTGCTAGGTTCTTGAGATCAATGCCTTCCTTAAGCTGCAGGCAGCCATAAACACTAACAGCAATGTATACTAAGTAGATAAAAACTACTATTGCTTTACTCCAAACTGTTGTCAAAAAGGGTCCATAGTACTTCCTGAAGAACAATGTCATTGGGTGCTCTTCCTCGGTTCCTGTGTCATGGTTGTAAGATCCTCCGACACAGCAGACAGCGTATGCTTTAGACCGTCCTGGTGGGACCTCCTCTGGGATCTTCATGCAAGTTAACCAGTGTCTGTTCGCCCCCTCCCTTCTGCCATTCAGAGCCAGACAAGCTCCAAAGAAAGTGATGTTATAGAAGTAGCAGAACAAGATGGCCGTGCCCGCATAGAAACAGAAAGACTGAACTGAGCCAAAGGGGTTACCGTAGCTGAGGTAGAAGGCTAGCACGTCAGTCAGGGTGGTGATAGTAATGGAAATGGCTGCCTCCCTGTAGGTATCAGCCATGCGGTCTGGCACTGTGTCTTGAATGTTGGTTCGTTGCCAGCTGGAGATCATGATAAACATGTCATCGATACCGATTCCTAAAAAACAGTTTCACATTTTGAAATGAAAATGTGTCAATTATGGAGAATATGAAATGTGGTGCTGTGTGCATTTATGCCTTTGGACCATTTTATCCAATGTAATGTACAGTAAGTGGGGTAAGATGTGCCACCCAGTTAATCTAGCACATTTTTTGGTCACATGTCCATATATTTAGAACTCATCACATACAGTTGTATGTTCTATATGGCATTTAAAATCTATCCAGGTCTCAAAATATAAATCTCAAAACAGTAGCGTTTGGGTGAAGTGTGTCTGATATTTTGATATAAGCTATACCAGTGGGTCGTCAAATAGTGATAGTGAGCTTCCAAATGCAGAAAATACCAAAGTTAAAAGTTAAAAAGTTGTTTCACAGTCAAATATTGTTTTATTTTTTTGAGTGCAATATAAAAGGCAAATAATGTGCAACAAAAATAAGACTTAAGACTTAATTACTAAATCATTATTTCATGTTAGTTTATTTATTTTTCACTAATGTAATTCATGTATTCATTAAATTCCCCCAATGACATGACACAGCTTACCTCTAACATGCGCAAGTTATATTTCTATGGCCTTATGTTATAGATTCTTGCACAGTGGCACAACTTACCCCACTAACACCTGTTTTTTTAGTACATCAAACCTGCAACCTTGCCATTGCTAGTGCTATGCCAAATGTAGGGTTGAATCGGTTCAAAATTCTAAAGATAATAAAGATTTCAGAGTGGACACAGTATCTTACCAAGAATCAGGAATGGAGAAGACGCCACAGTAATAACAAATGGCACATTCATGAGTAACAGCAGCCCGAAGCTGGACAGCACTGCTTGTGCAGTGGAAAAAACTCCAAGAGAAGCCACCCATGCTTTATTCCTCACATTGTCAAACCTGTTGAGTAAAATGTATATGAAACAACATATAGCTTGAATCAGTAAAAGACTTGCAATCTATGAAATATATTTCAGCTCATGAAATAAAATACACAAACCTCAGGCAAGATATTATTGAAAATGAGATGGCAAGAAAGTAAGTAATTGCAAAAAGTTCAGTGACAGATTGGGTACTCTTCTCAAACTCCTGTTGTCTTGACATGGAGGTAAAATAGGATACCTGAGAAGAAACATCGTTAAGAACCTTTCATTTAGTCACATATACTGAAAAATCATTGACTATACTAAGAATCACAGTATGCAAACCCTCAAAATACATAATAAATGTGTTAATGGCCAAACCAAATTGTCATTCATTATAAATATTTAATATACATTTCATAAAAAGTTTGCAGATTTTATATGATGTTATATGATGCAATGCAATGCATAAGTGTGAAGTACAGTGGCATGAAAAAGTATGTGAACCCCTTGCAGAATCTGTGAAAATGAGAATTATTTTAATAAAATGAGGGATAATAAAAAATGCATGTTATTTTTTGTTTAGTACTTTCCTGAGTAAGATATTTTACATAAAAGATGTTTGCATTTAGTTCACAAGACAAAACAATAGCTGAATTTATTAAAATAACCCCATTCATAAGTATGTGAACCATTGATTCTCAATACTGTGTGGTTACCTGATGATCCACGACTGTTTTTTTTTGTTGTTTTTTTTTTTTTTTTTTGTGATGGTTGTTCATGAGTCTCTTGTTTGTCCTGTTAAACTGAGCTCTGTTTTTCAGAAAAATCCTCCAGCTCCTGTAGATTCATCAGTTTTCAAGCATTTTTGCATATTTGAACCTTTTCCAGCAGTGACTGTAGGATTTTGAGATCTGTGTTTTCATAATGAGGACAACTGAGGGACTCAAACTCAACTATTAAAAAAGGTTCAAACATTCACTGATGCTCCAGAAGGAAACACGATGCATTAAGAGTGGGGTGTGAAAACTTTTGAATAGGATGAAGATGTCACAATTTTTTTTATTTTGTTTAAATATCATAGTTTTTCATTTAATACTGCCCTTCGGAACCAACAGAAGATACTTGCATGTTTCCCAGCAGAACAATTAAGTACAATTGAATTTACCTTGATATTTGAATTCAAAAGTTTTCACCCCTCGGCTCTTAATGCATCATGTTTCCTTCTGGAGCATCAGTGAATGTTTGAACTTTTTTTAATAGTTGAGTTTGAGTCCCTCAGTTGTCCTCAGTGTGAAAAGATGAATCTCAAAACCATACAGCCACTGCTGGAAAGGGTTCAAATATGCAAAAATGCTTGAAAACTGATGAATCTCCAGGACCTGGAGGAATTTTCTGAAGAACAGAGCTCAGTTTAACTGCTCAGGACAAACAAGAGACTCATGAACAACCATCACAAAACATAAAAACAGTCATAGATCATCAGGTAACCACACACAGTATTGAGAATCAATGGTTCACATACTTATGAATGGGGTTATTTTAATAAATTCAGCTATTGTTTTGTCTTATGAACTAAATGCAAACATCTTTTATGTAAAATATCTTACTCAGGACAGTACTAAACAAAAAACAACATGCATTTTTTATTATCCCTCTTATTTTATTAAAATAATTCTCATTTTCACAGATTCTGCAAGGGGTTCACATACTTTTTCATGCCACTGTATCTTCTTTTTGGTGTCTATGCACTTTCATGTGTAATTATGCAAAAATATTTGACGTGTTCCATATTTTAGAAAATTGTGTGGGTTTGAATTGAATTTAGTTGAAAATTTAAAACATGGTGACTAAAATGACTAAAGAATTAACACATTGGTTATACAAAGACTCAAGCAAATAGGGACTACCAAAACATTTAACACGGTACTTACTTCTGTTATAGAGGTTGTTACATTCGACAGCAAGTCTATCAACTCTTGAAGCCAGGCTTCTCCCAGTGTTTTATTGCTCTCTTTTAAATAATAGAAAAGTCTCATTGCTTTGGCACTTTGAACAACTCCATTGTGATCCACCTCCACCTTACTGATGACATTTCCAATGTGGAGACATTTGAACTCAGACGGACAGTACTCAGGATACGTTATGTTGACAAAATGAATGTTGCTGGCATTATAATTTAAAACATCAAGCATTACATTAGAGTTGCATGTTCCGTTCACATTTGCGCAAACATCCGAGAACAAAAATTGCTGTGCGTCGTAAGTTGCGGTGATTCCTCTGACCTGTCCATCGATGCGGATGACCTCTTCTAGTGCGGCAACACTGAGTATGTTTGTCTGACAGGAGAATATCAAAGATGCAAAAACCCCATCAGTGTTTAATCGTATAATTGAAAACTGTGAGTCAATTTGTGGAAAAGTTTCTTGAAAGAAACGCCTCTCCACTTTAGCGCGGCCGTTTTTTGGAGTAAACTGCTCCACTATGTCGTTGGATTTCAGGTCATTCAGAAAGTAAAATCCTCCTCCGAGACCTGCGGACACCATCAGCGGTAAAGTGACAAACCACCACGGGTGAAGCCCTACAAACTTACCGAAATGTTCAAAACACATCCGTATGGGCTTTTCAATGCAGTCTGGGATGTAGGACACCATGACTACATCTGGCCTCGAGGAGATGTGCGCTGTAACATATAGGCCTAATATGAAAAGAGCAGGTTCTATTTCTCCAGGGCTCTTATAGCCTACAGAACAGAAAAGAACACAGTGTTTACACAAATGATCTCTTGAGGCTTTGTCTTGTTATCTTGATTACTATTTCCACTAGAATTACCTCTCAAGCCTATAATCAATAGGCTGAGCTTCTTCTGAAAGAGAACAATTTTCTGAAGCAGTGATCCAGGTACCTCCTGTATATTTTGAGCAATTAAGCTCCTAATGAAACAATGGACCTCTGAAGTAGCAGACAATGGGAAAGCTCTTTAGAAAATGGATAAAGATTCTGAGAAACTGGATCTTGAGAAAGAGTATTCTTAAAAGTAGACTTCCTTTGTGCTGGATACTTCATACTTCACAGTACACACATCTTTTAGGACCTACACTCTTAAAAATTAAGGCTCCAAAAGGGCATTTTTGCAGCAATGACAGAAGAACCATTTTGGGTTATAACCTTTCAGTTAACAGTTCTTAAAAGAACCCCTTTTCTTAGTGTGAGGAACATTTTAATAATTGGAAGCTATAAAGATCCTTTTGTGATGTGGAAAAATTCCATGTAAAGGTTCTTCATGCAACAATAGATGCCAACAAAGATAAGGATGCATGTGTTTTTAACCAAAGATGTGACCAAATTAATCAGTCCTGAATCAATTCGTCTGTGTTTAATAATACATTGGGTGTGCAAAGGTACACACACAAATAAATGCATTAGATTATGTCGCTTTTTTTCTGAGGTTTGCAGATGCATTTAAAATTATAGCTGTCTCTGATGAAGGAGACTCATTGTACCTCCTTGCTAATAAGGCAATGTCATACCTGGAATAAGTCACAGACACTGAGCAGTGCAAACACTGTCTGGAGCTAGAGTGTCTCATGCATCCTCACATCACATTGTATCTCAACTTGTTATATTATACACAAAGATTTGTAATGTATTGTGTTTAGTATGAAATGTAAAGAATCTTATCTATTATAATGTTGTCTACAAAAAGTAGCAGATGGTGAATAGTAGGCTATATTTGTGGTGTTCAGGTTGGATGTGGTAGCAATCACTGAACTATGTGCTGTAGGGTCCAGGGACACTAATGGTCAGATGTCCATAATCCAGCCTTGCCATCAGAAAGAGAGAGAGAGAGAGAGAGAGAGAGAGAGAGAGAGAGAGATGAAGTTTGATCACTATGACCTGAGCTTTGCAGTGGATAGAAACTACACACCCGTGTGAAAAAAAAGCACACTTAAGTATATGTAAACTGATCGCATGGAGTTAGCAGGTCATCGCTCATTACCATGTACTTTTAAAAAGAGTACTTATAACAAAAACAGTATACTCTAAAAGAATATTAAGTGTGAACTGAATGTAATGTTTTTTTTTTTTTGACACTTAACCGCATGATACTTGCAATTAAATGAAAATCTATTATAGTTTAAATTTATAGTAAATGCAATTAGTTGAACTTAAGTGTGCTTTTTACAAAAATACATTATAAGTACATCTTTATATTGAAAGTGCACTGTCGAATGTACATTTATGTTACTAAAATTGAATGTAATTTCTATTGAAACTTGTATGTAATTACACATTTGTAATGATGAAGTTTAGTACATTTAAAATATATTTACTTTTAATGTTTTATTGCATAATACAAAATTATAATATTTTAATGTGTTATTGAATAATACACCAGTTAAAATTATAGGCTAATCAGTTACTTTATTAAAGCATCAAAATATGTGTACTTATTTAAAGCATGACAAAATATTAACATGATGATTTAAAATGTACTTAAAAGTTTAATTCGAAATTACAAAGTACACTTTTGCAACGTGTACAAGTGTGTTAAGATAGTTATGAATGTACTCTATTTAAAAACACTTAAAGGGTTAGTTCAGCCAAAAATGAAAATTCTTTCATTTATTACTCCCCCTCATGCCGTTCCACACCCGTAAGACCTTCGTTCATCTTCGGAACACAAATTAATTCGATAAATTCAATGGCTCCGTGAGGTCTGCATAGGGAGAAATGACATTTCCTCTCTCAAGATCCATAAAGGTACTAAAAACATATTTAAATCAGTTCATGTGAGCACAGTGGTTCAGTATCAATATTATAAAGCGACAAGAATATTTTTGGAGCACCAAAAAAAACCCTAAATAACGACTTATAGTGATGGCCGATTTCAAAACACTGCTTCAGGAAGCTTCGGAGCGTTATGAATCAGCGTGTCAAATCAGCGGTTCAGAGCGCCAAAGTCACGTGATTTCAGCAGTTTGGCTTTTTGACATGCGATCCAAATCATGATTCGATACACTGATTCATTATGCTCTGAAGCTTCCAGAAGCAGTGTTTTGAAATCTTGAACCACTGTACTCACATGAACTGATTTAAACATGTTTTTAGTACATTTATGGATCTTGAGAGAGGAAATGTCATTGCTCCCTATGCAGGCCTCACGGAGCCATCGGATTTCAATTAAAATATCTTAATTTGTGTTCCGAAGATGAACGAAGGTCTTTACGGGTGTGGAACGGCATGAGGGTAAGTAATAAATGACAGAATTTCCATTTTTGGGTGAACTAACCCTTTAAGTGGCCTTTTATTTCAGTAATATTATATTATCTGCAAGTACAGTTTTTTAAACATACTTTTGAGATTGGAAGTGCACTACAAGTGCACATAGCACACTCATTTTTCACAAAGGTAAACACACACACACACTTACATTGGGTTTCTACGTTTTATGGGGACTTTCCATAGACATAATGATTTTTATACTGTACACACCAAATAATATATCCCCTAACCCTAAACCTACACATCACAGAAAAGTTTTTTTATAAGCTGTTTTCCTCATGGGGACCAAAAAAAAAAAAAAGGATTTAGGTGATTGCCATCTTTGTTAGGAGATCATTTTGTCCCCTTAAAGGTGCAAGTGATGGCACGCGTTTTTAGGCCAAAACATTTTTTGTCACATACAGCAGACATCTCCTCACTATCCGCTAGCTGCCTGTCCCCTGAACACACTGTAAAAAAACGCGGTCTCTGTAGTCACCAAGCTCAGAAAACAGCAATAAAAACAAACTGGTGCAGCCTGGACCACGAATCATAATAGAGTGCCCCAGGGATGATGCGTTTTTGTAGGCCAACCCGGAAGTTAGCGGCGCACAGGTTCCCTCGACTGAAAGCCTATTCATTTTTCCCATAGACTTTTGGAAAATCGCAGAAAATAAGCTCTGCGTTTAACAAAGGGTTATGACACTTACACGTTTTGTCTATCAAGATAATCTTTACAAGTTAACACAACATTTATAGATTTTGAAGCCTAAATAAAGTCGTCAGATATAAAAGGCTAACAGTAGGCTATAAACGGACTACAGCACACCATGGTCGCGGATCAACGTCGTCACCACCAAGCTTCCTCAAACTTTATTTAGAAAACAACTCTATTTAAAAACATGCTCACTGATTATGATCTGCGCTGTGTATGAATACTTATCCACTTTTTCATGCTGTCCAAATGTCCTGTTTGTCATGATGATGTCTAAAGTCCCCGCCAAAGGAAGTAGTCCCTTTTAGCAATTTGTTAGCAACCGCCAATTTTAAGATACAGTAAAAGTTTAAAAAATCACAAGCGGGCTATAACTGGTGTGTTTTATGTCATAGATCAAAACGTGAAAGTATTTAGAGGCTTTGTTAACCACAGACCTTATTTCAGGCGATTTAGCAACCCATTAAAAAAACCCATAGACTTTACGCCGTTGGAACCGGAAGTCCTAAAATGCTAACTTGCTTCCAGGTTTTGCCTACAAAAACGCGTCATCCCCATAGCTGTCAACATTGAACACTGAAAATAAGGGAGATTTCCCGGAATCCATCCCCAAAAAAAGGGATTTTTTTACACGATTATTACGTTGGCACGGGGGACAGGGGGTCAGGACCCCCACAGTTTTGAAAAGACAGAAATCGACCCCCGCACTTTTGATAAGGGCTGCCTCATTCCGTCACTCTATATCATCTTTCAGCTTAGGATATTTTCTTTCAAATGATACCCTTTTCATTTTAACGTTTCTGTGAGCTTTCGTTCGTAAACAATCAACGAAAATGCGCTCTCGAACGGAGAAACACGCGACCTCAAAACCATCGATCAAAGCGTGCTAACGTTTTAGGACAGGTCGATATAGTATATAAATCATGCCCGAACGTTAGCGTTTGTCAATCAAGCCAAACCGCCCATTCAGAAACCGAGAAATTTGGAGGCTGATCTCTCAGGTTGACACGCGAGCTGACTGAAGTTTTCGTGAGGATTTATAGTTTATGGACTGTCGCCCGTGGTCAAGTGCAAGCCACTTCTCAGACACAGAAAGTTGCGTGTTCTGAGTTAACACAATCAGAGCGTAAAAATACGGGTTATTTTACGGGAAAATACTAAAACGGGAAGACAGCGGGAAAAGAGCTAAAATACGTGAAAAACCCGGAAAAAACGGGTGGGTTGACAGCTATGGTCATCCCTGGGGCACTCTATAAACATGCTCCAGCCAATGATTGATTCTACAAGAATGATTCTAAATGCGCGTTCATGACTGTTTCAGGAAGCACGGAGGGGAGGGGAGGGGGAGGAGGGGGGAGGGTCTAGCTAGCCTCTGTTTTGATTGAGAACACTTCGAATGTCAACAGGAAGTTACTCCACCCCAGATCGCTTAGAGCACCTTTAACTTGGATTACCAGGACACTCACACACACTTGTTTTTCAAAAAGCATAAACAAGCAAGTCTGAACATCAATACATATAAGTGCCATATTCCACCAGCTATCTCTTATATGAACACTATTAGTCCTATTACATTTTGAATAAGGGTACACCATATATATATAGTCTATTTTAATAGACATTTATCTCACCTTGTGCAAGACTTTCTAAGTAACCATGCATATCAGTCATCAAATGCTGACTGCTAATAGCCTATTTAACAAATGATTTGGCATTTACCCTATTTTGTCAGTTAATTATTCGTGTTTAGTTATTCCACATCATACCTCTTATATGAGCACCATTTATTACATCGGAACTAATAGTAGCCCCAGTGTCCTCAGTCAAATTTTATTTCAACATTTGGACTTCTTACGCAACATCTAACTTGATCCACGTGACGTCACGCTTCAGTCGGAAGTTCCAGCGCAGCAGCAGAAGAGGCGAACGCGAGTTAAACCAGTTTTAGTGTAAACAGCCAGAACATGGACGACGACGTGTTAACGACCTTAAAGATTTTAATAATCGGAGAGAGTGGTGTCGGTAAATCAAGGTGAGGTCTGAATGTGCTGTTTGTTGTTTTGTTTATTCTTGTCCGTACAGTAGGATGAGTTGTTAAAATAGCGTTAGCCTCGTCTGAACGAGCAACAAGCTCCGCTGAGTTAATGCTGGCTGTCTACTGTGCCGACTTTGCCAATTCAATTCAGCCATTAAACTTTACCTGTAAATGTTGTTTTTGGCTTAAGAACAGAAGGAAAGGTGCTATCGTGTCCTCTTCGTGGTATTTTGAGATGTGATGTTGATTTGTTTTTAAGCTACATTGCTAGCATTACAATAGTAAAACATAGGGATTCAATTATTTTGACTTTTTAAAAATACGCTGGTAATGAATACTTTGTATACTGTTACTGTTGTCGCATTCCTTTAAATATTTAATAAGAGCAGAGCAGTGTTAGCTGGCAGCTGTTCCTGTAGCAGTCATGCTATATGCTCGTTGTGTGGCAGTTACCTCTAGAAATACATACGGGCCTTAGATTGAGTTTATGGAGTGGTCAAATACTCACTTATGAACAGATGACGTATGATGATAAACTGATTTAGCTAAATTGGTGTTGCAAATAAATTCAAAGCCTTTTCTTATGCAAGTAGGAAAGTAAATGTCCTCTTCATTCTTGAATTTGTCATGTTTTCAAAGTTAAAAAACATGTAATTGTATAAGAAAACAATAATATAATAAACATATGTATGTGATATTTTATTACAACACTTATTTGTCATTTTAATGCTAATTTGCTTATATTTATCCGTTCTGTCCACAGTTTGCTCCTGCGTTTCACAGATGACACCTTCGACCCAGAATTAGCTGCAACCATCGGTGAGTCACACATGAGTGCTTGTGAATATTACAGATAATAACCACACATTGTTAACATGCCTGTAATCAGTTAATGCTCAAAACTAATGAGCTTATTAACTAAGTCTTACTGTGCAGTGAAGTCATGTTGTTAGAATATGTAGTTTTACCTCCATAACAAATGTAATTTAATCCTTGTGGAAATGGAGCCTAATTTAAAATCTGCATTTGATATTTTTCATTGATTGATTTAGGTGTGGACTTCAAAGTGAAAACTGTCGCTATAGATGGCAACCGAGCAAAGCTGGCCATATGGGTAAGTGCTGTAAGACTGTCTCTTATAAATATGAATTTTATAAATGCTTTACATTTGGTAAACACTCAGTAAAGTGATGTAATGGCTCAAATGTGTGTAATATTTTAGGCTTATTTGTCATGTCTACTGCTGTTACAATAGTCTTTCTCATTCCACTAGATGTCACTATTACACTTTGTAGAATTAAGTGTTGTTGGTCTGTTTAGATAAAGCTGCTGAAATCCTCTTGAACATCTGTTTTAGGACACTGCGGGTCAGGAGAGGTTCAGAACTCTAACACCAAGCTACTACAGAGGAGCCCAGGGTGTCATTTTGGGTTAGTGTTTTTGCATAATTTATTTTATTATTTATTACACAGCTCTCTGAAGCAAGAGTTCTGCAGATGTTTTGTATAATGACTGATTTCCTACATAGCTGTGTTAATTTCATGTTTCCTCTCATGATAAAATAATTTCTACTTAATTTAATTTTCTTGACAATTTATTTAATTATTAAATTGGTAAGTAGCCATGAATAAGTAGAGGCCTACAGTTAGACGGTCAGTATTTAGTATATATTAACTCTCAAACAACACTAGTTGCTGAATGTGAAATTTACAGTGTTATGGTTTTCTCTTCTTTTAGTGTATGATGTTACACGGCGGGACACATTCACAAAACTTGAGAACTGGCTCAACGAACTGGAGACATATTGTACACGCAATGACCTGGTTAAAATGCTAGTGGGGAACAAAATTGACAAGGTTTGTTTGATTAATATTCTGAATGTAAACCTGCATGATACAATGTTTTCAAGCTATGTTTTCATGTTTTAAAGCTGTAAAGGTTGTTAGGGTAGAAAAGGGGAAAGGGATAGTTCCCCCTATAATGAAAATTAAGTCATCCTTTACTCACCCCAGTGTTGTTCTTCTAATGCAGTATGCCATTCTTTCTTTTTTGACCACAAAAAGAGATTTATTTAAAAAAAAAAAAGTGTCCTGCTCATGCTTGTCCATATGCCAGTGAATAGCAACCAGCTTTAGGCTTTTAAAAAAATATGCAAAAATTCCACAAATCGGTTCCATGCAACACATGTCAGATATTCCAAGTGTTCTGGGGATTTTGATGTGAAAACAAACAGAAATTTAATGTATGAAGAATCTTGACCTTGGTCGTTGATCTTCTGTGCATGGCTGCCGTTCATAAGATTCTGTTGGCGCCTCAGTTCACTCTGACTTACCCAAAAAAAGCAAACAAGTTGTGTGAAAACAAAATTAATAAAACGGTGACCAACGCTCAGTGAAATCACCTTGGTCCCAAATCCTACTCTGCAGTAGATGCCAACCTTTTTGAGTTGAATCAAGTTAAAAGATTAGTTCACTTCTGAATGAAAATTTCCTGATAATTTACTCACCCCCATGTCATCCAAGATCTTCATGTCTTTCTTCAGTCGAAAAGGAATTAAGGTTTTTGATAAAAACATTCCAGGATTATTATCCTTATAGTGGACTTCAGTGGCCTCCAGACGGTTGAAGGTCAAAATGACAGTTTCAGTGCAGCTTCAAAGGCCTTTAAACAATGCCAGACGAGGAATAAGGATCTTATCTAGCGAAACTATTGGTCATTTTCGGGGGGGAAAAAAACAAAAAACTAAAAACTATATGCTTTATAAACACACATGATCACCTTGCACATGCTTCCACCATTCCGCTTTCCATATTCTTCAAAAAGCTTACGCTGTATGTCCTACACCTTCCCTATTCTATTTACGGAAAAGGAACTGGCGCCACGCTCATTCCGTAAGTTGAATTGGGAAAGCGTAGGACATGCAGAGTAAGCTTTTTGAAGAATACGGAAAGCGGAAGCACTTATAAGGCGATCATTTGTATTTATAAAGCATAAACATTTGTATTTTTTTAGAAAATGGCTGATCGTTTCACTTGATAAGACTCTTAAGATTCCTCGTCTGGTATCGTTTAAAGCCCTTTGAAGCTGCACTGAAACTGTCATTTTTACCTTCAACCGTTTGGAGGCCAATTTGAGGCCATTGAAGTCCACTATAAGGAGAATAATCCTGTAATGTTTTCATCAAAAACATTTATTTCTTTTTGACTGAAGAAAGAAAGACATGAACATCTTGGAGGATATGGGGGTGAGTAAATTATCAGGAACATTTTATTTGAAAGGTGACTAATCGTTCAGTTTGACTTTGAAGTCTGACTAACATATTATTAACTATATTATGCAAACATACAGCGCTTGATACTAATATGTCAGTGATTCCAACTGTGATTAAAATATCTAATATTGTATGCCAAGGTCTATTTTCTGCTGAAGAGCTGGCACTTGTTGAATTTGCTTATATGAAAGCAATTCAACAGTTTAAAAAAAATTCTAAACCCCCGCCCCCCCTGGAATGTGACCTTAAAGACAAGTGTTGAAGTTACATGTGCTAACATTGGGAGTTTCCTCACATTTTTATTTAATTTTTTTGTTTCCTTGTCTTGGGTGATTCAGAATTCTAATTAGAAAGCCCTTTTCTGTTTCAGGACAACCGTGAAGTAGACCGGAACGAAGGCTTGAAGTTTGCACGGAAACACTCAATGCTTTTTATCGGTATGTTTCCTCTTTATCATCATTCCTTTTGTTTTCAGTTGGATTGAATGTTTTGGATGAGTCTCTTTGGAACTTAAACTAATTAGCTTTCTTGGCACCACAGTCCCCTTGTTAGCCATTAGAGAATGTTGATGAGCATGATGGTCTGTCTTTGTCCAACCAATACTGTCTTGCCAGGATTTTCTTTATATTTTCCAGAACCTTTTGAAATAAAGATGTTAAAAAAGCTTTCAGTTATAAGAAGTGAACTTGGGTTGAACAGATGCTTTGAAATGGCCATTGACTCTTTGTTCCTGGATAGATCATGGAACATAAGTAGTAGACTTTTCTGCCATACTACTTTATCTGCAGAGTGGGACTACTGGGTACTGTATCCCAGAGTGCAATGTGCTTGACCTGTCCTTCCTTTTCCCTCAAAGTGACTGAATCTGGATGTAATATCAGCTGTAATATATATAAGTTTATATATATATATAAAGTTTATATAGACTCATTGGCTGCTATACTATATAGTAGGTGAAAAAGTATGTGACAAAAAAAGTATAAAAAGTATCTGAATTCACAGTGCTCAAAAAGTACCTCTACTTCCGGTGAGATTCTGAAGTGTGCGAACGATGGACACTTTACTATCACATGAGGCCACAAGAGAGGATTTGTGAATGGCAGTGAAGCGACGCAACTGCCGCTAGTAGGTCACATGATAACGACAACGTTGTGAATGTAGTGCGTTCAGATTACATTCATACTACAGACATTCACATTTCACTATATAGAACATACTTTTTTAGCGATCGTGAAGTAAGTAATTATTCAAAATAAGAACCTACTCAAGAGTGTATGCGATTTTGGATGCAGCCAGTATTTGATTTTGAGTGCCAAAAGCTCATATTCTTTACACAAACAAATGAACGCTTGCAGGACTGCAACATGCTGAGGACAACAATACTATTTCCAATATGTTTTTATAGAAGACAGTATATATAGCACAGTATACTAGGATTTAATTCTAAATAGCATACAGTATCTCACAGAAGTGAGTACACCCCTCACATTTTTGTAAATATTTTATTATATCTTTTCATGTGACAACACTGAAGAAATGACAATTTGCTACAATGTAAAGTAGTGAGTGTACAGCTTGTATAACAGTGTAAATTTTCTGTCCCCTCAAAATAACTCAACACACAGCCATTAATGTCTAAACCACTGGCTACAAAAGTGAGTACACCCCTAAGTGAAAATGTAGCTCAGTTTCAGGGTCTTGGAAATCTTCTTATAGCTTTATGTAGAGCAACAATTCTTTTTTTCAGATCCTCAGAGAGTTCTTTGCCATGAGGTGCCATGTTGAACTTTCAGTGATCAGTACGAGAGAGTGAGAGCGATAATACCAAATTTAACACACCTGCTCCCCATTCACACCTGAGAACTTGTAACACTAACGAGTCACATGACACCAGGGAGAGAAAATGGCCAATTTGGACATTTTCACTTAGGGGTGTACTCACTTTTGTGGCCAGCGGTTTAGACCTTAAAGGTGCTAAAGAGGATCTTTTCGTCGACTGAGAAACCAAAGACTGTTAGTGAGTTTTTGAAATGAGCGCATGCGTAAGAACAACCCCCCTCCTTCACAGCTCATTTCGAGGGAACGCCTCCCAAAACTCGTGAACGAGTATTGAAACACGAGTGTTTACCACCGGCCTTCACTGTGTCGTGTTAGTGGATTCATTATGTCGGACTCACCGCAGGTAACTCATAATCTGCAGTTGTTTCTCCTGTCTCCTGACAAAAACATTGCATGCGGCGCCTATAGAGTGTGGAAAGTTATGGAGTGTGGATTTTTAACTGCAACTGCAACCGCTGCCGTCTGTCAGTCAAATAATAGTAGTGAATGGGAACTTCAACTATAACAGTAAATAAAACTTGCTTAGACAAATCCAAATTAAACCCTGCGGCTCGTGACGACACATTGATGTCCTAAGACACGAAACGATCGGTTTGTGCGAGAAACCGAACATTATTTATATAATTTTTTAATTTAAAAAAAAAAACGCTCTGATGACGGAAGTGATGTCTCGCCCATATACTTCAATGAGCGCGAGACATCACTTCCGTTTTCAGAGCGCGATCAGACCTCACTAACCGGAAGTTTAACGAAGTTGGACATGGTGGTGTATTAGAGGTAAAAAAAATTATATAAATAATGTTCGGTTTCTCGCACAAACCGATCGTTTCGTGTCTTAGGACATCAGTGTGTCGTCACGAGCCGTAGGGTTTAATTTGGATTTGTCTATAGAAGTTTTTTCGACTCTTAATGTTCAAGTTCCCAATCACTGCTATTATTTGACTGACAGACGGCAGCGGTTGCAGTTAAAAATCATAATTTGCGTTCAACTGAAGAAAAAAAGTTACCTACATCTTGGATGCCTTGGGGGTAAGCAGATAAACATCAAATTTTCATTTTTGGGTGAACTATCCCTTTAAGGCCCTACCTCGTATTCCTTTCAGTGCACCTAATAAATAGTCTTTTATCAGTTAGTAAAGACAGTTTCAAGTAATATTGCAAAAATGTATAAAACAAAACATCCTCTTTAGCACCTTTAATGGCTGTGTGTCGAGTTATTTTGAGGGGACAGCAAATTTACACTTATTCAAGCTGTACACTCACTACTTTACATTATAGCAGTGTCATTTCTTCAGTGTTGTCACCTGAAAAGATATAATAAAATATTTACAAAAATGTGAGGGGTGTACTCACATTTTATGTCAGATTTGTATAATCAGATTTTGGGGTTTAATGGATTTTTCTGTTGAACAGCCCACTAAACGTATTGTGCTTAGTTTTGGTTGTTATCAGTAACCTGATGTCATTCTTCTTTTACGATCTGATGTCATCATTTCACCTTTATACTCTTAAACTGAGATTGCATCACATAATTATTACTTTGAGTCACCTTGCTGCTTCTTTTAATCTCTCCTGTCCATCTTACCACGTGTGGTGCCATTATCAGAGGCTAGCGCAAAGACGCGGGATGGAGTTCAGTGTGCCTTTGAAGAACTAGTGGAGAAGATCTTGCAGACGCCAGGGCTCTGGGAGAGCAGCATCCAGAACCACGGTGTCCTGCTGTCTGATCACGAACAGCAGCGTCCAGGTGCCTGTGGGGGCTACTGCTCTCTGGTTTAACATCCTCACCTCAATCCAGAACCACAAACTGAGATGGAAAGCACCGTGTTCTTTCTTCTGAATGAGAGCTTCCTCTGAGGGGGAACGGTCTGCTCCTTTAGGGCTGGTCAAAGGGACCTTTGCAGTTTGCACACTCTCTGTCACACAGTTGTTGTTGAGTCCCAGTATTCTGTCATGTTATTTTCAATGAATGTATCACAGAACTACATTACCTTTAGCCTATGTAAACCTTTTATGTAAAATGAGTCCTGTTGAAGATTGCAACCTGAGCATGTTGAATTAGGCCAGATATTATGGGACAGAGCTGACATGCTTCCCCCTCAATGGGAGCACCACCTTTGACCTGATGTGTGTAGGCCAATAGGATTACTGGAAGGGAAGGGGCCGAGAAACGGCAGGATCTGATGATCAGTGTGGTGAACTCATTCAACATTATAGTCATCAAATGTCCTTTGTACCTGGACTACATTTCATGTGCTTAACATATTCTCTGCTGCTCTCCTTTTAATCCCTTGCTTTTTATTTAAAAAGATATTCTTTATCCTATGTTATTATTTTTTAAATAATATTTGGCCTTAGAAATATTGCTTAACATGATTCTACCTTTTGGAAAAGTTGGAAATATTCTTTTGTAAATAATACGTCTTTAGTAGCTGTTCTGAAGCATAATTCACACAATTGTCTATGAAATGCTGTTTAGCTGCAGCTCTCATGAGTTGAGATACATTAAGCATGTTTAAATAATGTAATCTATGATGACTTGAGTCTGAATAACACATGGGATGATCCATTTTACTTCAATGTGTTTTAATCTTTGACTCATTTTTTCTATTTCTTTTCTAGTTTAATGTGAATGGATACCAAAAAAACTGTGTTAATGGTTGTTTTTAATCACAAAGCCTTCCTGTGACTTGTTCTTGATTCTATTCACATATTGACTTGACACAAGGAAGATTTGGTTATGCCTTAATATTTATTCGATCTGCATGTTTAACATGATCTCCACTACTGGCTTTCACTATGATTCTGTAGAGAGAGTGTTATTGTAGCCAGGCAAAATGGCCAGTCGTACATGATTAAATTGGTCATTTAATTTAATTATAAATGTATCTTGGTCAAAACGTTTAATATGTTTGACTTTCATTTCACCTCAAATAGAGGAGTTTGTTCTGCTGCAGAGAGACTTATTCATTCATGGTAAGAATTGCTTATGATATCCTGTAGCCAGAAAACCAAACACTAACCAGACCCCTAATTAGGATCTCTTACAATTCATGGGTATTAAATTCACATACAACAGTTCTGTGTTCATAAATTCTTTATACTTAATTTTGTAGGGTTTTTTTTTTTTTCTAGTCTGTATGACATTTTCCGTTATGTTGTGGAAATTAGAATTATGTCTTACAGGCTTTTTTTCATTAAAATATCTAACTTGTAGAAATGTTTATACGTTGTTTTGCCACAGAATTGTCTTTTGTTGAAGTCTGTGTGAATGTGTTCAAAGTTATATCCTCATTATATTTAGCGTGTAATTTCTAGTAAATGAACTCCAGATGAGCATATATGTCTGTGGCAATCGCATAAAGGCAGGGAATTGATACCTACTGCAGCTCCATGTTAGTTTAACAGGCCACGTATGAAACATTTCTATACTGTGCACTACATACACAAACTCTAAAATATACAATGAACATGCTTGTCACAACAAATGTCAAAAGTTTGCACCCTGATGTGTGGCAGTTCAGGTCACTCATTGGTATCATGGTCATCTTTCTCTCCTTTCATTGAACTGATTACACAGAGCTCTGCTTGTCAGAAATAAACTAAAATTGCATGTTATTTTTATGGATTTTTGCTTGTAAAAAGGGTAATTGTCTTTAGATTGTCCTGTACCTTGAAGCGATATCAAGTAATTTTGCTCTAATTATGATCTTTAGATCAGCTCGAATGCGAGTGTTTTTTTTTCTTTCTTTCTTCAGTTTAATAAAGAAGTTAACTTTGAGTGTAATTTTGCCCCCGATTATAGTAGTGGTGTTCTCTACATTTTTGATCGAATCAGTTGAGTGTATGATTCAACGACTTATTCATATAAACTTGTCCCATTCACATATTCATTTACATGAACATTAGATTCCTAACTTGCACAGTACCCAGTCGCTGCATTTAGAACCAGAGAAGGCAATCGCAATGAGCAATGGTGAGTATAAGTGATGGCTTTGCCTTGCTGAAGTGTTTTTTTTTAGCAAAATATTCTAGTCTTTTCCACTGACCAGTTCGTTAGACGTAAATAAACATACAAGACTTACGCATCACAGTACAGTGTGTGTGCACAAGGCATTTTTGATTCCGATTGAGAAAATAGATCTACACCCCCCCTTCCTATCTGATCGAAATCGTATTGAGATTAAGCTCAGTCGAATTGACTGAAGTGGGTACATGGTTTTTCAGTCTGTTTATTTCCTCAAACTGTAGAAAGTCCCTAAAATAAATAAATAAAGAAACTGACAATTCTTGCTGCTCGCCAATCTCAAGTAAAGCATTTGGACATTGACTGGTGCTCTTTCATATGTTAAAGACATTAATTAGTGGGCTTTCCAAAGGGCCTCTAGGCCTATAGCAATCAGCTAACCAGCTAACCTAACCAGTTGTTTTTATTCAATTTAAATATCTCAATGTTAGTGAGAAGAAGAAAAACAAAAACTTTTAGATATCAATCTGCATACGCGATGGACATGGGTTATATGCTCATCTTTGCTCACTCCTTTGAAGGTGTCTAGTAAAATGGCTTCATATTTAATGAAGCACATACAAGCGATGCAGTCTGTTTTACAGAATACAGAAGTTTGTTGTGCAATGCTGCTATGTTATGTGAAGAAAAAGTTGCTGTAGGGGAGAGAATGAGAGGTTATTGTCTCACCCTGACTAAGATTTTCAAATAGGCATATTGACTAATCTCCATTAGGCTGTAAAAAGAAATAGCCTTAAATCATTTTGTAGGCTAGACGTAGCCCTACAGTAAGTCATTTCTAATTGTGATTTTGATTTCATGTGTCTGATAGTATCTGTCCAAAAAGTTCACTTTCCAGTACAATGCACTGGTAAAGAAACAATCAGATTCCAATCTTTGATGTGACATAAGCACTGAACTAAACGTTTATATAAACATCTCTATGGCCATCATGATGTCTGGAACTGAAACTACATAAAAATCAACAGATTTCCACCAATGTCACACTTTTTCCTGCTCCTTCTCCATTTCGGTTAGAGGTGTTTTACTGTTTGAATTGGCTCTTTGTGTTGATTCAGCAGGTGCAGTTGACCACTGAATGATTCTAGATGAGGATAGGGCCAGAAGAATGGTGGATATTATGTTTTAGTCTTCCTTGAAGCATGGGTGGGGAGAAATAATGCTGGAGAGCAAAACACAGAGCATGTGGTCAGGTCTGTAAGGAGATACAACAGGGCAGACTGTATATTCAATACCAAATTCTTGCTGCTGGCTGAACCGTTTAAATGTGTCCAGCAAGACTCAAACATAACGGACTGTTCAAACAGCCTATCTAGAAGAGTTATCAGGTACATAACTGAAATGCAAATGCTTATCCAATATGGCCTAGTACAAGCCGCTGAGCTCTCTGCAGATGTCAAGGGTAACTGTTTCAGCATGGGTGCGCTATTTCTTTATCAGATTGGAGTGCTAGTTGCTTTTATCAAAATGTGGCTCTGACCCTGTATATTACATACTGGATTAGGTGAAAATTATGGTGGTCCATTTCTGCTTTACAGTAAATAATTACAATAAAATGGTAAAAAATAATAAATTAATAAAATACCTATATATATATAGTTTCACTTCCAGGCATCATAATTGCCATAGAGATAGTAATGTTGACTTTACAGTATTTCTTGCAAATACAATAACTAATAACTGTAATTTTATATAATACAGTGTCATAATTTATCCCATAATGCGACTTTCTTATTTTAAATTTTGTCTCCCAATTACCTTTTCTATTTTTCACTCCAAGGAAATGGGCGTCCAAAGAAAACAAGAGATGAAAGGAGCAAATTTAATCAAAGCGCAAATGTATTTTATTGAGAAACCTTTATTTGCTCTCAAATGACTCTGTTTTGCATGATAAACTTGGCAATGACACATGAAATTAAAAGAAAAAAATGTTGCTTCATTCATACAGAATATTCAAAAAAACAAAAAAGAAAATAAAAAGGAAATAAACTTCCTCTATATGCCATACTTGCCAAAACAAAACACAAGAATCCACATGTATATGCCATTGCCATAGGATGACAATAATCCTGTGTCAATTAAAATTAAAATTAACATAACTTAGGAAAATGAATACATACATGATTAATATATTACATTTTAACCACGAACAAAACTGCATTTTTAGAAATGATGACAGTATAAATCAAAAAGAGTCAGATTTTTGTGCTTCTGTGTTTAGCTGTAGTGACCGTCCACACAATAAACTCTCTTTTCTGCGTCATTTTTCATCAGACAGTGGTAAAAAAAAAATAGGCACGCTGGTCAATCAACATGTACTTTTCCTCTCAGAAAAGGCTGTTGTGGATCATTTTCAACTAAATTATTGCATGTAGTACATAGTCAAGTGTTCAGGTAGTCTTTTAGCAATTATAACCTAGTACAGACCGCTGTCCAGTCTGTTAGCCACTAATGTCGGGGTTGTACGGGCACTTTGACAGTCTTAATCTCTGCTATATGGGAAGACTTCTGGATGATACAGCTGGTGGTGCCCGGCGCTGCGCTCTCCTTCCCTTGGGCCAGGTTGGTCAGGGCCATGGCGGCATGGAGCTCTTTCCAGTAAGTCTCATTATTTCCTCCTCCGCCACCTTTATAAGCACTGCTGTTTCCAAATTGAAAGGAAATGGTTAATGAGGAGTTTTAGCAGTACCTAAAAACCTTATGATTCATTAGCATTCTTACCTATCACTTTGGCGTGTGCCACAGTCCAACGTCACTGAAAAATACAGTTTGATGAAATGAGTTATAAACTAGATATTTAAACTGGATTTTAAAAAAAGCCTCAAAAGCTCCTGGGCTAAATTTTGGCACATCATTTATGCAGCTAATGAAAAGTCCCTGAGCTACTCTCTCTCTATATCGATGGAACTGATGTGTAAACTTGTTTTCACGTGTGCTTGTACATGGGTGAGTAAGAGGGTGTTTGCCGAGCTCAGGGAGATTTAAGTGGAGCTCTGCAGGCTGTGCCTACAGCCACATTCATGCGCTCCGGCCAAAACAAATGCAATTATGCTTCCCCTGCGCTCTCGAGATGGAAAAAGGATATCTGCTCTGTGTCAGAAACAGACACGTTGTTCCAGCACTCTGCAACCCGATTTGCATTTTTTAAATTATTACACCTTTTCCTTTAGCTAACGGCTATTTAAATTGTTGTGAAGTTGCGTTAAAGTGTCCCTATTATGCTCTTTTGAATATTACCTTTAATGCAGTGTTATATAGCTGTTTGTGAATGTAAAACGTCTGCAAAGTTTTAAAGATCAATGTGCACGACAAAGTTATTGTCACCTAAAAGAAAGAATAGATTCTGAACTGCCTGAAACAAGTCGTCAGTAATTTTATTCTCACTTCGTTATGTACTTGCTATGTAACAGTGTAACACATTTGCATAATGCCAGCCTATGGTCTTCATTGGTTGACTGTGTTTGAGGGTCAAAGTAGACGTTGTTCACTTTAGTTGTAGCTGCCTGGAAGAGTTTGGTTTTTGTTTTCGAGAAGATGTTGAGAAAACGCTGTTTTTGGTACTGTGAATCCACTTTCTATGAATGAGAACTTTGTATGATGAGAACTCATGCTCATATTGATATGATAAAACGTCTCGGTTACGTATGTAACCCTCGTTCCCTGAAGGAGGGAATGGAGACGTACATCAGTAGTGACCGACGAATTGGGATAACGCACTTCATCGGTCACTACTGACGTACGTCGAATGTGACCGACTGAAAGGGAACGTCTCGGTTACGTTTGTAACCCTCGTTCCCTGAAGGAGGGAACGGAGACGTACGTCAGTAGTGACCGACGAATTGGGATATCGCAATTCGTCGGTCACTACTGACGTACGTCGAATGTGACAAGACTGAAAGGGAACGTCTCGGTTACGTATGTAACCCTCGTTCCCTGAAGGAGGGAACGGAGATGTATGTCAGTAGTGACCGACAAATTGGGATATCGCAATTCGTCGGTCACTACTGACGTACGTCGAACGTGACCGACTGAAAGGGAACCAACACCATTGTTACTGTTTGTATCACTAGCCCCTTTCGCACAGCAATCCCGGTAATTTAACAGTATGAATTACCAGAATTATGCATAATAGTATCCACTGTTGGGTGTAACGCGTTACTGTAATTAAATTACTTCACTGAAAAAGTAAAGTAAGGGATTGCTGTTCATTTTTAGGTAATTTAATTACAGTTACTTATAATGAACTTAAGTTACATACAGTAAATTAGTTCAACAGTTCTGTATAAATAAGTATTGAATTTAAAATCTAAATTTGTCATCTGATAGCTGTAAAGCAGTTGCGCGTGAGTTTGCAACTTAGCACCAGTTGGCTGCGTAGTCGCTGTCTGAAGATGCCGAATGGCTGTTTTGCAGAATGGAAATATTTTAATTACTTCACTTTTTTGACACAGGTAGGCAAGAACATTATGGTAAAATGTAAGCTATGTCCTAGGGAGAAAAAACTACTCGCGCACTCCTTGCTCGACGTAGCCGTCTCTCGTGAATGTCAAATTTTCGTGGTTTATTACACATAAATATTCAAATACACAAAAATGCCTGTCAAAATGCCTGTCTTGGCGTATATTCGCGTTGGTTATGTGAATGTGAACAGCATGTGTAACAGCATATTGTCTCTGTCCATTAGGTCTTAGTGACAGCAGTCTTTAAAACATGCTACTTTCTTCTTTTGTCTGTATTGTAAATGATAAACAACAAAAAAAAGCTTTAATAAGGATTAATCTATATTAAATTTGTACAGTTATGACTATGCAGAGTTATTTTGTATTGTTTAATTTCTGTGGTACTTTACTTGCTTCTATTAGACCTACCTGAAAAAATATAGGCCTAGCATTGTTTTATTTGTATCTTTAAATATTTTTACCGTATCGACTACCGAATTGAATATTGTGCACTTCTGGTGGTATTGCTATTTGTTACTAAAGATTTTTAAGTATTATAGTATGTCAGTATAAAGTATAAAGCTAAAATGTTTAGCTTTAAAAAAGCTATAAAAGGCTAAACTATTCCATGTTTGACTCATATTTAAATTATTAAAAGAGTTTCCTTTCTATTGTCTATCAGGTCAAGGTTTATAGGCATTTTTAAAAGTAATGAGTTGAATTACTTATTGAGAAATTAAATTACATTTCAGTAATTAGAAAAGTATTTTAAATACAACATTGATGATGTAATTAGTAATTAATTACTTTTTTGAAGTAACTTACCTAACACTGATAGTATCCGACTGCAGAGCCTCAACACTTATGAATGGAAAAGAAGGCAGGGTCTCAAGCGCAACACATTGAAAAAACTGCTAAACGTGGCTCAACGATCAAAAATGATAATCTTGCGCATATTTAAATAGAAAAACTATTACTGTAAACAGCACGGAGTAACCACGTCATCTCCATAAGAACTTTGATTGGCCTAAAGCAGACTTCTTACGTCAGCACGTTCTGACTTTGTATGTGCTCATACTAGTAATCTTCATTCTGCGTTCACACAGAGCATATTAGCGGTAATTTACTGGTAATGTTACAACAGTAAAGACTGTATGTGTGAAAGGGGCTACTGTGTATGAAGTGCTGAGGAAGAACTGAAATTCATATGTGGAAATAGGCATTTTGTTTCCGACAAGCGCTGTAAGCAGTAAACCAATCACAACAGACTGGGCTATCTGACCTGTTAACCTATTGTAGGAGACCTCCAAAATAAAATTAAGAACCTTTAAAATAGCATAATAGAGGCACTTTAAAGGAACAGTTCACCCAACATGAAAATGAAGATTTCACACTATCCATCTGAAACTATTTATTTTATAGGCACAGAATGAACAGCTACGGTTAAGAATTGGTTATATCATATTGCCTGAGCAAAAGTCAAACATAATATCTCCATTTAATATTGTTATTGGTTCAGCTCAGAGCTAAGAGTCGCATATACTTGGAAAGTTGATCAAACTTGAAAAACAGACCTTGAAACCTTTCAACTAGAAAAGTAATTTACAAAAATTTTATTTGCAAGTGTTGCTTTCATGTCATTCTACTCATGTGTGACTAACATTAGTAGTAACAACATAACAACATTAGAAGTAAATTTTGATCTGTTCTTCAGATAAAGCTTCAAAAGACTTGGAATATAGGGCATAAGTGATATAGACACTTTCATCACACTTATAATGGTTCTTTTGGGACCTTTTTGAAGCTAGATAACTCCTTTTCCTGTCTATGTACTTTTAAATTTTTCATTTTGTGAAACATGGATGAAAAGAAATATGGGTTTTGGAACAACATGAGGCTGATTAAATGATGACAGAATTTTCATTTTTTTAAATGAACTTTTAGTAAGAAATACACTGAAAAATACTAAGCAACAAACTAGAATTCAACGTCTGTGAGATTTTCTGTACAGTTAAACTACATCATGTCTTCAAACTAACCATTCACAAGCTAAACACTTTCAGACTATTTCACATTGCCGTCGATGCAAAATGAATGACAGGAAAGATCATATTTGGTTAGACAAGGGAGGACACCTCAAACAAATTGAGATCCATCCATTAAATATTCACGGACATCATATACTTATTTTCTCAGTCATGTTTTGGAATCAGTTTAAATTAATATCTTGCCTTTGTTCTACATAAATCTGGTTGTAATAGTGAAGCGGTCTTTCTTTTCTGCTGAAAGCATCGAGGTCAGTAAAGAAAAATCTTTCTTATGGGAGCTATGAGAGGGAAAATTGGACGACAGGCACGAGCACACAAAATGCTATTTTCAATTTTCTTTGCCTAAAACATCTCCAACTTGGATTTCTCAAACAGTATTTGGTGCCAAGAACTACTATAAACCATTAATAAATCATTTGGCTCTGGTTCCTGTGTGCTACTGAATGTCTGTCATCTTTTTAACTTCACTTCTATTGTCCACAGATGCTTTGGATTGACTTAACCTAAGGAAAAACACCAATTCCTCTGGTTAAAGACAGGAGGACTCTATTAACCAAAATCAAATTAGCTATAAACTGAGATCACACCATAAAAAACAAAGACAGAAAAAGGTTGATAAAAATGTGCTGTGTTTTCTTAACAAATCTGTCTCTTAATTGAATTTTAACTGGAAAAAATCAATCTCCTTAAAATTCCAAAATCTTTAAGATATGTGGCAAGGTAATCTATCCAGCTAGCATGTGCCGCAAGATGGTTTTATTCATGAAAATTCAACAAACTCACAAAGTCGACATGAATAGCTGTTCGCAACCCATTTTACTACTGTAATGTTATTTATTTTCAAGTAAAACAGGATATTCAAAGAGGAAAAAAGACTCCATTAGAAATCGGATTAAATGCAAAAGCCTGAATGAATGTGGAAACATTAGACTGTTTGAATTTAGTTAACATTATTCAATGGCCAAAACAACCTAACTGACATCTGCTATCGTTTTAGAAGAAAAGGATTATGTTATTACATTATGATTAAATATTGCGAAGACAAATACACCAATGAACTGTACATAAAAAGACAAGCAACATACATTAAGAAAGTAAATACAGTCAGTTCTCATTTCAATTTGACTTTAACAATTGAAACAACTGAACTCTACTCTAATCACTCCCTTCAACTCCAACTATTTGCTTATTTTTACCCTGCTTTTTATGTCATCACAGAACTTACTGCCATGTGTGTGACTTATAACAGCCAAAAGACATAAATGTTCCCTCATCTCCTTTAAAATTCTATCACAAGCTTTTTAGCACCATTCTCACAGCTATCAGTAGCTGAGCATACAATCCGTTCCGAACTACAGTACGGAGTTATGATGTGAAAATATTGACCTTTTTGCTTTATGATATTTATGTGGAAAACCACTTGTTTTCCATCTAAGGGAACTGTGAGGTGTGTCTCCAGGTCACATGCACGCTTCACTGAAACAATGGAATTTCAGCACTGCCTGATGTAAATTTGTATATTATATTATTATTTTATTCTTTTTATTATGTGTCTTGTCTTGTCGCTGTCACTCTGTTGCACTGTGGAGCTTCTGTCACTAAAACAAATTCCTAGTATGTGTAAACAACATACCTGGCAATAAAGCCCTTTCTGATTCTGATTCTGATGTAAATATAAGTCAATATTTACAGCTAATCATGCAAAAGTTTTGGTAACACTTTATTTTGACCGTCCCCTTTAGACATTCTGTTGACTATAAGGAATGTTGCACCTACATGTCAACTAACTCTCATTAGAGTATTATACTGTCTACTTAATATCTACAGTTTATTTTGATGCACCCCCAACTAACATTCAACTTAATAAGAAACTTTGCAAGTACATGACAACTTACTGTACTAAACTTAATCCCTTATTCTAATAACCCTATTCCTATCCCTAACAGTCTTCTAATACTCAACAAATACTCTAATGAAAGTTAGTTGACATGTAGGTGCAACATTTTTATAGTAAACGGATTGTGAAAATAAAGTGTTACCAAAGTTTTAATGTCAATGCTGGCATCATAATGGTACAAGTCTACAGAAGCTGAACGGCTGCTTTCTTGGTATGCAAGAAACATTCCTGACAGCCTCTCGTTTTACAGTGGCTTTGAGTGAGCAGATTTGTTGTTACTTTATACATTTATTATGGCAGGTTAGGAGCAAGCTTAGCTGAAATACCAAAATAACTGGCAAAATTACTGGTGTATTTTTTTTTTTAAATTAAAAAAATTAAAATTGACTTTTTTTGTCCATGTAGGACACACAAGGAAATGTCAGGCAGTTCTCAAACCTCATTAGTGCATTACACACAAATTTAAATTACGTTATGATTGGTTATGAGAAACACAAGAATCAGCAACATTTGGCATGAATGTTGGTGTTGACAAATTTTTAAAATGCCGTATGGGAATATACTCTAGGGCAGGGGAAGATATTCAGTGAATAATGACATAAATTTTCATCTTTTCCTCATACAAAGCTATCATGAAAGAAGACAGGTTGTATAAATACTATTATTACTTTCATTTTTTTAGCTTGACAACACTTGGTTTCCAGTCAATTTGTTGTATGGAAAAGCATAGCTTGAACATTCTCCAGAATATCTCCTTTTTATGTTCCATGGAAGAAAATCATAAAGGTTATTCAATTTTCATTTTGGGATGAACTACTTTTTTTGAGATCTATTCATTGAGCAAATTTGCACTGACAGTCTTTAAATGAGACTGTACTGTTTGTACTGTCTTTGTACTGTCATGTTGACAAAGAGGCATACAGAGAAGTTTTTTTTGTTTGTTTTGTTTGTTTTTCCTGAACAAGACACATTGAACAAAAGTCAGTTAATCTTATGCCTCAAATGTTGGCAACTTTTGTAATCAGCTAAACGTTTTTGACACTTCCAACACTGTACTGAAGCCATTCGCACATGCCTATTTGATCTGAAAGGAGAATTAAAATGCATTTGCATTTCAAAATGCATTTCCATATCAAAAACTTATTGTCATAAGACATGCAATGCTCTGTAGTAGCCCATAAATGCAACTAACTTCGTTACGCATTGTTAGATCGCTTCTGTTCATTACCAACACCAGCATGTTTTTATGCACTCATGCAATACTTCATCATAAATGAAAAAAGCAGAGCATTCCTTATTTTTCCCAAAATGAGACCATTCCAAAAGGGCGCAGATGCAGAATAAACATAGAAGTAGAACATTTTGAAATGTTGAGGTGGAATTATGTTAATGATGAATTAGACTCAACTCCTTTGGCAACACTAAAGCATTTGCTTTCATGAGGCATCAGCAGGTGTTCCTATAAGCTACGAGAGAACAGAGTCCAGGAACGTTCCACTCACCAATCAAACCATACGAAACCACAGCTTTACATTCAATTTCATTATTAATTCTAGTGGGATTCACAAAATCTTTCAATGCATTTGTCTCCATTTCAGTTTTTTATTTATTTACTTTGTCCATCTTAACACATAAAGCTGAAATACAGTATTCAGCAAGTTAGTCAGAGCAAACTATGTTCTATAAGACCTGTGTGATTGTCTTGTTTTTGCGGAACACAAAAAAGAGAAGATTAGTAGAGTGTTGATGCTGCACTTTTCTATACAACGGAATTGAATGGTGTCCAGGGCTTGTCAACGTCCAAAAAAACAAACACCATAAGTACTGTAAAAGTTGTCTATATGACTGTAGTTTATTCAAATTCCCCTAAAGTTAAATAAGTTTTGTCAATGAAACAGCCATATAAATTTCTAGTTCAGTCCAGTGCGCTGGCTGATACAGGACTGTGTTCCCAAACAGCAGGACTGCGTCTCCGAAACCAAGATAACATAACTGCGTTTATTGTGTTTCATCCACGCACTCTTGGATGCAAGTAATTTATTATAGGCTATGCAAAATTATTATATAAAGTGGCTTCTCTTATTGCAGCAACTTCCATTTTTTTTAAGTGATAATTAGCACCAGTTTATCATGAAGTGTTGATTTTGTTCTCTTTGACTCACTGGATGGAAACAGCTGCTTTATTCACAAATATTTTATGCGAAATTCCAATTATGTTCATTAGTTTGCAACTTTGGATGGAAACATAGCTATTCTCATATTCAATAACATGCTAAAATGATTCCTTGAGTTGTCATGATTGAAATAAATAGAGCAGAGTTGTGTCAACTACTTTTATGGCACTTTCTGAAGTGTAAAGAGCAGTATGAACATGATGCCTAACATCTTTCAAAAGTTATAGACATGTTGCAAAGACATGACATTGTTGAAATTATGATTTTTTTGGAGAACTATCCCTTTAAAAATATCAGACTACAAGAGTACAACAGCACATTTTTTTTTTTTATGTTTTTTTTTTTTTTTTTTTTACATTTTTGATTAAATGTAAAGCTACTTCCATCAAATGTCTTGCTTTTTGCTTGACAACCTATATCCTCTTAGGTTATATCCATTCTTACAATTTTGAAGCTTGAAATTTTGCGGCAGCTCTTACCTGTACGGTAGGTGAAGTTTGCCTCAGCTTCTGATGAGGGCGAAAGCAAATCATCCTCATACTCGTTGGAGCTAAATGATCCAGAATGTTTCCGATTCCGAGAGTCCATAATTTTTTCGGAAGCCATTACATGCCGAAGGGAATCATTTAGATAGCGGTTTAGCAAGCTGTTCTTGTATTTTGGTGGAGACACATAATCATCACAAACCGAGGGGTCTGTGCTTCGCCCCACACCTTTGCCTCTGCTGTCCTGAATAACGCTCTTGTGCGTGGGTCTGTTATAGTCTGATTCGCTGGCCTGCATCTTTAAAGGATTCTCCCCATCTGTGGAACAATAACATATCAAACTTAAACTAACTACAACTTTTGTCAAAACTGAGTTTGACTATGCTTAAATGGATATAAAATCAATTAAAATCTTGTTCACAGTTTTAGTGTTGACAAAGTTACTGCATTTTGTCTGAATACATCAAAATATGTCTATAGAATAGGTATCCGCCCGTACCGTCCGATGTTGTGTCGTCACTGCTAATGCTGAGTCTCTCAGCGTTTCCTTGTACATATTTGTTGTACAGTTTTATACGTAAAGCCCAACTCAAGTCAGGCTGCCGGACTGTGTTCTTGAGTCTTCGCCTCGCATTCGCAAACCAATTTGAGACCTGAAAAATACAAATGCATAATTGTTAAATTAGGAATAGCTTTTGGTTTATCTTGCTTGCATTGTCATGTATAATGTTTCAATGAATAATTAAAAAATGATGCAATACACAGTCATATTGTTTTGAGCCAATGTAGCTGTTTTTGTCCGCAGTTTGAAGATTTGCCATATTTAGACTTTTATTTTCTTATTTATATAATATTAATAATATATGCATACAGATTAATACAATTAAATAATTTATTCCTGCTTTTAACAATGGAATATTTCTATCCATCCGATATGACACGTTATACCATATAAAAAGGGTCATAAACACACTTGTCACCCGTTATACCACTGATGCAATCATACAGTAAACTTACATTTAAAATAGTGCGTCAGCAGCAGAAATAAGGTTGCAGGCAATACGTATAAAGCAGGAGGGTTATATGCATAACTATTATTCAAGCAACCCACCTGGCTTGCTTCATTTGCAGAAATGTATTGTATCTAGTTACTCTGTAAATACAATGGGTCTCATTCATGAAACACGAGCAGAACGAATTTTTGTGTAAATCGTGTGTAAAGTGGTTCTGGTGTAAATTTTTGGATTCATTAAAATGTTCGTATTTTCCAAATGTTAGTTGGTACGAAAGAAATCTACACCTGCTCCCAGCCACGCGTAAATAGTGCGTTTAACATCTGAATGTTTTGCTCATTAATAAGGTTGCATTTTAATTCACCTTAATAAGGTACATTACACAGCATTTTGAAAAAATATTATATATAGTAATTACATACGTTTTTTCTTTTTACTTTTATTGTGAGAGCCAGTAATAGCGTCTGCAAACGGAGCACTTTAATCAAATAATTAAGTGATTTCAATAGGGTTGGGCAAACTAATGGCCCCCTTAATTGTTATGGAAATTGTTTCCTATAAAATAGCCAAAATCCTTCATTTGGTGTCATAATATGATGCCCATATATAGTTGTCAGTCGGATTTAATGGGCGGGATTTATGGTAATTGAGAATGAACGTGCACGCGCGTCCCATTTACGACTGATTGGAATTCATTAACACACACACATTTCACTATCACTTCTGACGTTTACGAAGTATTTGTGAATCAGGAGAAGAGTTTTCGGGAAGGTCTCTTTACGCACAAATCACTCACATATTTACTTGTATATTTACGCATGTTTCATGAATGAGACCCAATGTGTATAGTAATGGTGACATTGGCTTTGTCAGGATTTATTTATTTTTCCTTTGGTAAATGTAAACTTAAAAAACTGCAATTGCACATATCTTGGACTAGTTTATATATATTCAAGATCGTCAATGAAAAACGCATGTGACCCTGAAGGATACTAGAGTCAGGTATTTCAATGCATTTAGACTGACCTGCTCTGCAGTATCAAAAACCCCGCTCTTTACGAGATTATTCTGTTTATGTGTAATGTAACTCAATCAAAAGAGATTTCAGTAGACCTCAGAAAGAGACTTGTTGAAGTTCATAAGACTGGAAGGGTTACATAAGAATTTCCAGATTTGGCCCTCCATCTATACATAATCAGATGATCATGATGACACAAAAGGAAGAAATTCAACATGATTGTTACTCATATGAGTGGGCTTTAGCAGACTAGTAGTGCACTTGGTAGTGTGTGTGAAGTTACCATCAGAGAAACACTAAAGAAGAGAGGAAGCCACTAATGTGCCTGTCTCACAACTGTTAAAGAATATTCCACAGCAGCTAGTTCTACACAGCCATATGTTTGAGCATGCCAACATCAAAACTTCATCCCATTTGTGAAAAATGAGGGGGGGAATAAAATGTTGTGGGGGCTGTTTTGATGCCTCTGGGCTTGGACAGTTTACAATCACTAATGAATACCAAGAAATTCTACAGCAGAACATAAGCACATCTGTCTGTTATCTAAAACTTGAAAGAAGATGGTTCATGCAACACAACACTAACCTAAAACACTGATGCGAACAACAATAGAGAAAGAATTTGGTATTTTATAGCAGCCAAGTCAGAGTCATTGAAATTCAGTTCAAATTCTGTGGACGATATAAACAGACATTGCTAAAATACAAATGGTCTGAAAATGTTTAATACATTTGCAGATATATAATTAAGTTAAAGCAATATAAAGTTGATATGGCCATGCCTGCAAGACACTTAATGTAGGGTTTATGTACTTTTTCCATTCATGTCACTGTTTAAACCAGCTGTTTTTGCCCAGATTTGACATTGAACTTTGAGTGATGACTCAACGTATACCAAAATTGTTTATCATATAAAATTAAGCAAAACATTTTTTTTTTTTTTTCAAAATTATCAAGAAATGCACAGGCCAAACAATTTGCACAATTGTTAGAATGACAAAATTTTGACAGAACAAAAACATAAATTAACAGTTCCAGTTTATTTTTATAAATAACAGCAGAACCAACCTAACAAAATGAAACAAACTGTCAGTATTAACAAGTGACAGATGAATTTGCACAAAAAAAGAACTGTTGTAGAGTTTGATTGTCAGAGTGGCCTTTAAAGTCACCATGAAATCAAAATAGATTTTTTTTGTTTTTTTTGTGCGGAATATTGCAGTATTTATTATAAATGATTTGTGACTGATTGAATAAAATGATTAAATGATTGAATAACTTCCCCTACCTCTTGCAGCTCATCTCTCTTTTCTGATGACGTGTTTACTGGCGTGTGGGCGGGGCAACATGTCACAAACGTGAGATCGACCAATAGCAAACCACAACCATCCAATGACCCAATCAATTCCCCATGGACAAAATCAAATCCTGCCCTACATTTTTTTTTTTTCTAGTTCGAGAAGCCATTTATATCGTATATACGTCACAAAGAGAAGAAAAGACTCACAACTTCTGCTTCATGTCAACTTCAATGTCAAATACAAAAGATATAGGAAGTGTTTTCTCATCCCTTATCCCATTGTATTTTGCAATCCTAACTATGCATTTTATGCTCATTATATAATAGAGGCAGTTAGCACTGTTTTATTTCAGAACAGATCTGCTACCCATTTTTGGACTATGACCCACTAGTGGCTTCAAATCAATGCCATTGTACATTGTTGTGTATGCTGTTTGTTGAAAATGTATTAATAGGACTAATAAGATTAGTCTTTTTTCACATCTGTACTTCTACATTCGGTAAATGTCGAAGTTTTTATATCATTGCATATGCATTATATGTGCCAAATCCATCCTGATTTGATCGATCTGATGTAAATAAACCTGATCAAGTATCAAGCTTATTCAGAGTTAGTGCTTATTTTAACCTCACCTGAACCAGGGTCATGTGGGAACCCAGAGCCAGCAGTATCTTCTCAGTTTTGGTGGGGTAAGGGTTGTCCCTGTGCTTATAGAGCCACTGCTTCAGTGGTCGAGCCATATCCTGCAAGGCCTGACGTTTGTGCCGCACCTTCCCTCCACTGCTCAAGAAAAACGACACAAATGTAAAAGTTTAAGTCAATGTCAATGGAGCATACAATTAAATATACATTACACATATTGTTCATTTCTTAAAAGCCAATATTGTTATCTATTACCATCTGTTCTGCTTTTTCACAGCAGATTCAGGGAATATACATCATTAGTCATCTTAACCGCAAGTCTCTTAAAGAGATGTGAGCTGATTTTTAACTCAACAAATAATTTATCGCTTAACAAATCATTTTTCCCCGCAATTACTTTGCTGATTTTATAATGATTCTTTGTAATCTTTCATGCAAAACTAGCTAAAAAATGACTTTTAATGGGAGATACAGTTGCTTTTTGAGCCTTTAGTTTTGACAAACTGTCAACAAAGCATCCATACCACTCACCACACTATATTAACACAAATTATTGCGCTGTCAGTGCATAACCCAAACATTTTACATGACTGGTAAGAGAGACAAATGATACTGTAAACAAAGTGCAGAGCATTGAAGCTCAAAGTAACGAAACATTTGAAAGAAAATAGATGATGTCCAATTAGATGATGTAGATATCCAAAACCGAGACAATCAGCAGATGTCACTGTGGACCAAATATGTGTAACATCCCTTTACCTTCCATACATAGCGATGTGATGCACTGACTGGTCACAATAGCTTTATATAACAGAAATACACTTTATGTGTATTGTATGAGTTTGAGGAGCACATCTTTGTTATTTTCCATGATAGCATCCTTGTAGGAAGTACACTTCCAGTAAGCTATACTGTACTGCTTTCCTATAAATTGAAGAAACAACCATTCAAACTACCACCTAGTGCAAATATTCAATAATCTTCATCATTTTGCCTCGTTCTCATAATCAGCCAGATGAACAAAACTAGTTTGTTACATTACACGTATACAAGAGATAACAGTGACGTTTTTCCACAGTGTCTTTTAAATATGAAAAGTATAAATAAACATTAATAGTTCACGAATATTTACTTATGCATATGGAGTGGGAAAAATAAAAAAAAGAAGCGGTCATTTAAAGTATCTACGCTACATTAACTATGTTTATCACGTTTATCACACTGTTTCATGCATTTCAAGTAATGGAGCACAACATACATACCCGTTTCGTTTGTGTTTTAGAGCTTCGGTGCCATCCATCACTTTGTGGCTTGTCAGTAAATCTGAATGTTGTCCATCAATCACCTCTAAATAGCTCCTACTGGTTCTTTCCACATTCTGTTCGGTCTCCTCAAAACGCAGCCGATCAAACTTACTGAAGACTGTCGTGTTCATCGCTGCTCGCGCTGCATTCATTGAGTGCCATGTGCCAAATCACAAATTAAATGTTCCTTATACTGCGATAATGCCCCTGTGAACGAAATGGGTTCTTATTTGAAATTATTTAAAAATTAATATATGTAGGCATTAATCACGTTTTAAATGCATATTTACAATGCATAGGTAAGATGAAGGCTATTCACCAAATCAATCAATTAAGTCCAATAGAGAAATTATTTAAAGTGCAAGTAACGTTAACTTAAAAAGCCCACTTAAATATTATATAAAGACATTCCAATAGCAACTATAGCAAATTGCTTAAAAATATAAAAACACTTACAAAGTTATCCTGTTAGTCGCTAAACTACAGCGACACTATAATTTCAGTGTCTTCCATCCCATTTGCGCTCAGCAACTGCGACTACACTATATCAGCTCAACGCTAAAGGGTTTCACACCCCGGAACATGAATATAGCTCGAATCTCGTCTTTCCCAAAGACTCTGGGGGGCTCGATCGTGTCCGCTACTGTGTGTCTGGCTGTGAGCGGGACTGGACCGTCTGCAGTGGAGTTCTCATTTGTAGCCTCCTTGTTTTACGGATAACATTTTATAGGTACGTTGGTGAGGCTTAGCTCAGCATTAGGAGGACCTTCATGATTTAAAGCAAATGTTTCATGCTCATGTGGTGGAAAGTTTAAAGCAGACCATGTAGTGTCCTTTATTAAATAGGCTACTAAATACTTCAAGAAAACAAATTCATTTAATCCAGTCATTTAGTGTAAACATGTATTTATATATTTGGGTGTTTCTGGGCATTTTTGACACTCTCAATTAAAAAAAAAACATCAACCTCTATGAATTTCAATTTTAACCATCACAGTCTGTAATACATATAAAAATGTAGCCTACACAAAATTGAGACGTTAAGATTTTAATCTGGGACATGTTTATTTTTTATGGTTTCCATCTCTTCTTACAAAATGTCCTTACCGCAACATTACAGTAACGGTAATTTTATACACTTTTTTTTTTTTTTTTTTTTAATTTTTATAAAAATGTAATACATTAACATAGTTACTTTTAAGATTTGTCCATTTTTGTAAATACAGATATTAAAAAATTATTTAAAATTAGGGGATTTTATGATATTCTTTATGCCATGGTAAATTTTGATGCTAACCTTAGATACCAATTGTTTTAATACACGACAAAGATAAAACATTTTGCTTTTTATGACAAATATTGTCATTTTAACGTGTAAATCATCTCTAGTGAAGGGTTAAAATATTTTTTGCAAACAACAGTCTGATTAATAATTAAAATAAATCATTGCTGCGGTAATGACAGTTTGTGTTGGTAAGGACACAATATTAATGACGCATGTTAATAATGTAATCTTAACAATTGGTTACTGTAGAGAAAAAAATAACCGACAACAGATGGTATTTTGTCAAAGAGTTATTGCAGGAAAGTCTAAGTTAAACTGATTTTCTTGTTTCAAAGACTAATAGTTTTATGAACTTATATTATAACAACAAGGGTTGCAGAAATGTCACAATTTATATTTAGATTATAGTATAAAACTTGAATTGGTCTCTACCGCAACACAAGGTTTTTACCCCAACACCTAAAAAAATGCTGCGGTAAAGACGTGTTGCGGAAATTACATTTTTGCTAATATTGCTGATAACTGGCAGCTAGCAAAGTCTGATACATCAGTTTGGACTTTTAGCATCACATATATGTATTCAACAGTGATATAATTTTTTTTTGTAGTTCAAAATACACAATTACTAAGCCGAATGGTAAGGACACAATAAATACTGAATAAAAAAAAAGATCTTTATCTTAGTTTCTGGATCTTGTGAGTGACTTAATGGGGGTGGCCCAGTCTGTAAGCCATGTGCTCACATGCTTATTTCTGTTTCCATAGAAACTAGATTTGTTTGGCTTTCAACAAGTGTTATAGTAAGAGTCTTTTCTCAGTGTTGCGGTAAGAACTCAAAAGTGTGGGACAGGTGTATTTAGATGAAAAAAAAAATCATATAACATATGATTAAGTAACATTTATATAAAACTAATGAAATAATGTCATATTATAAAAGACTTGGCTAATTTTATGCATCTCAACATTGAAACCAAAGTTGTGGGACACGAACAAAAATGGTGTTTGGACCTATAAATGTTTTATAATTTTTAATTAAATCATATTATTCATTCATTATTTTTTTAAGTCAAGGTGTGTAATGACACTGTGTTTATATTTATGAAACTTTAGATGACAAATTTTAACATAAACCTTAAACTTCACTACTGGGACTTAAAAGTGCCCATAGTTGCATAACCACCCATTTATATAATAAATAAAACAAATAAATAAACTGAATTTGATGTAACCAGTAAGTCATTATCACAAACTAAATCAGTTTACAAAGTTACCTTTATCTTAAATTATTACCGACTTTTAGCTGATAGCTTTAAGTTGAATAAGCCTTATTCTGAACGTTACATGAACAAACAGGAAAACAGGTCTCATCGCATCCGCTTGTCAATGGCAGTACCAGAGATTGTGGCTGGATCCCAAATGGCACCCTTAACCCTCACAGTCTTCCTCTGATTCCGCACTTTCATGACGTAATGCTGCTTTGACTGCCGGGTAAATTCCTCTGCGTAGCTCGCGAACATGCGGCCTCAGCTGAAGTGCTCATCGAGGGTGCATAGCGGCCGCAAAGGGGGCGCTCACGAGCACCCTTTTGAAACCTAAAATGATGAATGGGACACCCTACGGTCTCGTGGACTTAACAGACACATGCACGCGGCAGCCATTGTAAGTCCACAAGGCCGAAAGCGCTATGAAGTGTGCCATTTGGGATTCAGCCTGTTTTTATTGGCTGGATCCCAAATGGCACCCTAAACCCTCACGGTCTGATGTAATGCCGCTTTGACTGCCGGGTAAAGTCCTCTGCGTAGCTCGCAAACTTGCGGGCTCAGCTAAAGTGCGCATCGAGGGCGCATCAGAGATTTGCCCTGTCCAAATACCCACATTTGCGCCACTTGAGAGCGTGTGTACGCGACAGGAAGTAAGTGTGCAAGACTGTCCCATGTCTTAAAAATGCCCAAGCGCAGTGACCTTAATGCACACTAAACCCACACTATCTTGCATACCGCTTCGGAGCGGTATTCGAGGCTAAGCGTATCTCATCATACATTATGTTTGGGAACTCGCATGCCCTGAAATCGCGAAATGTCAAGGAAAGAATTATTATATATTACAAGTTAAATTAAGTTAAGTTAAATTAATTATATATTACATATAATTTGGTAGTAAAATGTAAAGTGTTGCACATTTTATTGATGCAAAGATGAGTAGGCTATGTGTATTTTGTACATCATTTAGTTACATAGTGACCACCGAACAGACATTTAGAAGTGCAAAGTACTGAAAATTATAATAATAAAAAAAAAAAGTTCTGTAAATGCTTGCATTTTTTGCAAGACTAAGTGTGTCCCATCGGGTAATCAAAAGTTCTACATACACTGTCTTCATGCCTACTTGAATACTTGAGCCAAATACAGTCATGTAAGTAGACAAGTGGTCAAGTGCAAAGACTGCAAGTGTGGGTATCGTTTAATATAGGGAGATGAGATCTGTATCTCTTACCACTGGAGGAAGTGTAACGGCTAACTTAATCATGTGCGGCACCTCTCAGCCTATCGTGTAACGGCAGTGACGCTAGTGCCCGCCATTCAAAGCTCTTTCCCTGCGTACCGCCAGAGCCGGAGCATTAACAAAGCCCCTGGAAGGCAAGCCTGCAACCTTTAGCCAAAAAAGCATAACAACTAATACTAACGCTCCAGCTGTGGCGGTACGCACGGGTGGTACTGGTGGTATGCAGGAAAGGAGACCAGAGGCCATTACACAAAAGGCTGAGTGGTGCCGCACGTGATTAAGTTAGCCGTTACGCTTTCTCCAATGGTAAGAGATACAGACCCTCTCATCTTCCTATAATATACAATCTCTGGCGTTAGCATTAGCACCTTTCTGAAACCTAAAATGATGAATGGGACACCCTATGGCAGTGTTGCCAAGTCCACGGTTTTCCAGCGGAATTGGGCTACTTTCTGTGTGTTGTTTTTCATGTCCAAGG
Source organism: Chanodichthys erythropterus (assembly GCF_024489055.1). Classification (NCBI taxonomy): domain Eukaryota; kingdom Metazoa; phylum Chordata; class Actinopteri; order Cypriniformes; family Xenocyprididae; genus Chanodichthys; species Chanodichthys erythropterus. Next base: position 16,575,590 of record NC_090236.1, on the reverse strand, counting down.
GTTGAATCGACCCCAAATAACGTGATATTTAGATCTTGAATGTGAATTTTACCAGGGGATCCCCACCAAAAACACGGATTTTACCCCCCGGAATGCGTTTTTTACTGTGAAATGTAAAAATGTGATTGAGCTAGTTTTGGGCTAGTTTTGTGGAGCAATTGGGCATATGAAGTGGGCAATTTGGGATTCAGCCTACAGAGGGTATGCATCGACGTCACTTTCCCTCAGCTGGACTGAGTGGCAAAAGAACCTGCTGTGTGACTTTAATAGGGGATAGAATTCAAATGGGTCAAACATTTTATTATCAGCTTCGCGATAGGAACGGCTCACACATACCACACTTTTGGAGACCACTGCTGAAGCAGACCTAGCTTTTACTCAGGGCTCCACTGATTTCAATTATGATGATTTGCAGCTAGATTTGATACATGTAACACATTAGCCTTTACTGCCACCTCAAAATGAACTCAGAATAAAAACATTTTTTATGACAAAATATATATGTATTTTTAAAGTGCAATGTTTTCAATTATGGTTATGGAGAAATCTTTGCTCCCACTCAGACCTGAGCACAGATGTTCTCACATAGGGGTATTTTAGTTCAAGCTTTTGTAATCACAAAGAGCATCCCCACATGACACCTTAAAACAGACAGCACATTCCTCTCCAGTAGCCCAGGCATATAACACGGCAACACACTCCATAAATTCCTTTTCCTCAGAGATAGCCTCACTAACACATTTGTTGATACTAGCTACACGCAGCCCCCTTTTCACCTAGGAAAACACAAAAAAGAAGGTCAAGTTGTTCTCTTAAGTTGCACAACATGCACTGCAAATGTAAAAAACTTCCCACATGAAAGGCACAGGTTAATTCCTAGTTGTTTATCCGCTCTTTTTCTCATAAAGGAAGTATGCTTATGCTCAGAGCATATTTTTAAAGATGTTTTAGATCTTTTTATGGAATTGTACAGTATAGAAACATAAAACTATACTATAGTCACTATAGTTTATTAGTTACTAGTATGTGCACTGCCTGATTCCTTTGCTCTAATATTGTTGACATTATATTGAGTAATAACCTTTCAGTGAGTATATTGCAAAAACAGCTGCAGTTTCTTCACAGGCCCCAATGAAAAAGCATTGGGCAACTTAAGATTACTGCAATATAGTACCAATTAGAGCAAATCTGAAACCACAAACACCACAGCCACAAATGCTCTGCAACACACAATAAAATGAGCACGGCCCCGAGAGACGTACAGTATGTCTGTAAATGACAACATCGCTTTTATATTCTCATGGAATGACCTGAATAGAAACAGTGTCACTGAATGTATCTGATGTACCACAAGCCTTTTGAGTCATTTGGTTAACAGTCTCAGCACCCTTTTGATCTGTTGTTTTGATTCCTGAATTTTGGTCACAGATACAGCATTGCATGTTCTGGAAAAAAATATGACTGTGGTACATGGCACTGTCCCATGAAATGTGTGTGTAGTTACTGTTACAAGCCTGAGTTTCATAGAAATCATAGAAGAAAAAACAGCTATTATGTTTCTAGTTTGATCTAATATATCTAGCAGTTCTTTTATTAATTGCTGTTTGATGAGCTCACTATTATAATGCACTTGTTTTTCTCAGTGGTATAACTGAAGCAATTGGCTGATAGGATATTCTGTTCATGTGTGATTTGTGTTTGGCTCTTTACAGCCGCTCTAGATTTAATTGGCTTGACATTGCTGTAGCAATCACATCTATTTCTTTGATTGGGCAGCTGTTGTTCTAAGGCGGCAACCGTGGATCTGAAAGGTCACGGTATCCACGTGCGGCAGTTCTCGGGCAGAGTCGGCTATCACTGACTTTCTGTGGAGAAGAGCATTACTGCAGTCTCAGACTCTATAACCAACTCCACATGTCTTATCTAAATAAGCAGTAGGCCAAGACGGATCACATTTCCTTCTGGTGCTAGCCAGACGTACGGATTACCTTGTCACTGGCTTCGACATAAAAATTGGAATTAAATTGATACTGGCACATGAAGTTGCGGTACCAGTCATGTTAAAGAAATACTGTACTTCGACGTATTAAGTGATTCTTTACTGCTTTGACCATATAGTTATAGTACATTACTTTTTGCCATACAGGAAGTCTCATCATGGGTACATTTACCGCACACAAAATTGTGTAGTTCAGTAAGTAATTGATATCCCTACAATATTAGACCTTTGCCATTCCACTAATATAAATCCTTTGAAGAATTGCCCCCACGACTTGGACCAAATGAAATGTTAATTCATTCCACAATCACATAGTGAGTACAGTTAGTCAGACAAAAAAGCAGCCCGAATGCCAAGGTGCAGTCTGGAAAAATTGAACAGAAGGTGGAATGTGGAACGTACTGTAAGATCATATTAGTAACAGGATTATTTTGGTGGGTAAAGAGATTGTATTTGTTGGTCACTATGAAGTACTGGGTTTACAGTCAACATGGAATTATAAACGACACTTTTTACTTAATTTTCTTAATTTTGAATGTTATTATTATTGTGCATGTTACGATTCAAAACGCTGTATTATTCATGCCAGGCCAGTAGTTGGAGATGTCTCTTTGTAAAGAAACACTACACGCCTATAGGCTGAATGCATAATACGCATGCACATGACGTCACCGTTTTCACAAATTCATGTTTTTTTTAGTTTGGTGACATGGAGACAATAATGTATTGTTTTCAAAAGCTTGCACTTTGAAACCCGTTTTCAAAGGTTTGCGTTTTTAGGCCCCCAAAATGCCGATGTTGTGTAAATGAAGTTGAGTAAATGAGTTTTTAGTTTAAAACAGTGTCGACTGACAAAAAAAAATTAAAAACCTGTATGCTAAAGTAAACAAATCTTGGCTAAATGTATTGCTTTGCTTAAAAGTAATTTAATAAAGGTTATAGCAATAATATTGAATATTACAATTTGAGATATAGCCAATCTATACAGGTGGAGCTGGGGAAGGTGGAGGGTTTCTGAAGCATGCTGAGCTGCTAAGCAAATGCTAACTCATGTGTTTAAAGATTGAGCACACAAGCTCATTGGCTACTAATACGGCAGGAACCAATCATCTGTGACCTAGAGATAATGATGTGATTATTTGCAGGTTGAGTTAAAGGACCTATTAGCCTGCCCATTAGAGTTTCATGCCAGAACTTTGTATGTCTTTGAGGTAAACATTTTGTTGGTAAGTCGTGAAAAATATGTATTAAATGGATAGCTCACCCAAAAATAAAAATTCTGTCATTATTTACTCACCCTTAAGTTGTTCTAAATCAGTTTCTTTGTTCTGTTGAACACAAAAGAATATATTTAAAATAATATGTGTAGTAAAAACATTTTCTGTTTTCCATTTCCATAGTATTATTTTTGTTTTTTTCATACTATGGAACTCAATGGAGACCACAAAATGTTGGGTTAAAAACAACCCCAGTTGGGTTGAAAATGGACAAACCCAGCGATTGGGTTGTTTTAACCCAACGGTTGTGTTGAATGTTTCACCAACGTGCTGGGCAATTTTATTTCACCCAACTATTACTAGATAGCTGGCTTAAAATGAACCAAAAAAATCAAATTTTGGATTCATTTTAAGCAAGCAATACAGTAATTTTTAAACAATAGTTGAGTTAAATAAAACTACCCAGCAGGTTGGGCAAACATTTAACCCAACCGCTGGGTTTTACCATTTTCAATCCAACTTGGGTTGTTTTTAACCCAGCATTTTTAGAGTGCAGCAACTGTGGTTTAGAACAACTTGAGAGTGAGTAAATAATGACAGATTTATTTATTTATTGTATTATTATTATTTTGGGGTGAACAATCCCTTTAATAGTGTGCTGCACTAAAAGCTGTAATACCATTTTATATAATCCAGACTGTAAAAATGCATTGCTTTTCGCAGGCTGCTTGATGTAATTTCATTTCCATATGCGTCCAGCCACCTTAACACTGTCCGCTCATAATTCCTTAAACATTCTCTAATCAACATATCTCCGTGTCTAACAAAATGTTAAATCCCAGTACAGGCTATTTACGTCATGTGTTTTTCTTTGCTAATAAATCTACCAAGGTTGAATTATATCCACAGAGTACCGTAAATTGAGTATGATGACATAACAATGCTAGCGTCTTCTCATACTTGCTGTTTTGCCCATTAGCTAGCTTGGGAATGGTCCAATAGAGAGATGTACCAGGTAGTTTAATATATTACAAGTTGATGAAAACTTCAGAATCAAATTTCTTTACGTGTAGAAGGAGGCTATAAATTATTTCTCTGAAATCTACTGGTGGTTTTTTTCATTTCATGCATCCAAGTTGATGCTAAACAGGGTATAACTGTGGATCTTCAAGATTTAAAAGGCTTTGAGGTGATGAATTTAAGGGAAATCACATACAGCCTTTCCATCATTTGTATCCTAAGCTCCACGAGGTGCATCCTATTGCACAGAAGTTATGTCAAAAATTGTTCTTTTAACCCATTTGAGAGCACCTAAATGTATTGAGGGCAAGGACAATAACTGGGACAGGTATAATTCTGTCTGCTCTTCTGCAGGTGGCTCCTTTTAAGGGCTCACCCTATTTTAGCACCTTACATGACCACTAAGGTTTTGGACACTGTGCTTAGGGGAAAAAAGACTCTAACTCAAAGCCAAATGTCAACACACAAGAGCTACAAAACAGGTCTCTTTAAAAATAAACAAAATAAATAAATAAATAAAAGAAAACATAATGCAAGTGTGTGAACTGTTTAAATTAAGAACAGTTTTGTTACAAGGCTGCAAAAAAAGTTATCCTGCAGAGCCATGTAATTTAAATCTCCTTTTGTTGTCTGAATCTATTGATTCAAAACTCCATAAGAAATTAAATGAATGCATACAATAACTTGACTCCATTTGTTCTATGTTGTTTGTCATTTTAATTTCTAAATTTAAACTAATTTTGATCTTTTTTCTGTGTATAAGAAAAAAAAAGTATTATAAATATCTGAAAAAGTCATGTTGAACATGCTGAAACAGGCAAGAAAAAAATGAACAGGAAATGATATCATAGACAGGCCCTCATGACTGTGTCAATAAGTCTCATAAAATATCAGATCACGTTTAGTTTATCTTGTAAAATTTGGTAACACTTTATTATAATGTCTTTGTTACACATATTACATGCACTTTTTGTAGTAATAATAGTAAATTATGTGTAATTACATACACCTAACCCTAAACCAAACCTATCCCTATAGTAAGAACATTGTTAATTAGTATTACTCAGTTCGTATGTAAGTGTAATGGAGGCCAGCACTGTGCAAGTAAACCTCACTCCTCTGATCTCAAAAGATGCTCTAGTGACTGACACTAGAGGTTGCAGCCTTTAGCATCCTTGTTAGAGCGTCCGACTCCCATGCCGGAGACCCAAGTTCGAGGCCATCGCAGAGCGGGGCGAGTAGGACCTGGGTAAGGGGTTACATTGGTGCCGTGACCCGGATGGGAGTGCGGTTTAGGGGGGTGAGTGTAACGGAGGCCAGCTAGTAGTTGCTGTGCAAGTAAATCTCACTCCTCTGATGTCAAGAGATGCTTTAGTGACTGACACTAGAGGTTGTAGCCTTTAGCCTCCTTGTTAGAGCGTCTGACTCCCACGCCAGAGACCTGGGTTTGAGGCCCAGGTCACAGCTGTTAGGCACGATGCTTATTCACAGTACAGCAGTTGCCTTGAGCACCTTATCACTTTTATAAAACGGTTACCACACAATACAAATATTAAAGCCAAAAATATGTATCAATGCAATTTTCATGAAGTAAACTTTCACTAAAGCCTTCATTCCACCGGAAAGAAAAAAGTCCCTGACCGTGAACAGTAACAGAAGTTACATTATTACGCCATTAGATGGCGGCAAAGACTGTCTTTCTGAGTGTGTCAGTCAGTAGCAAAGACTGAATTCTTGTGAACACTGAACAAGACACAACTGACAAATGCTTTGACTAGTGCTGTCAGTCACGGGAAAACCCCTTAACTCTTAAAAGGACAAGATATTCCAGTGGACATTTAAACAAATTTTTTATTATGAACATAGGACTGACCTGAAGGAAAATGATAAATCTGAATGCAGGTTATAAACTCGCCCACTCGATCTCACAATACTCTTCTACAAAATACAGTAAGCTTCAATGAGCAATATCAGTTGAGAACATACAGTTTACCTTCTAAGAATGGTTGCTATGGGTTTTGTGTAGTGACACACAGAACCTTTGGGTGAAGCGTTCATAGCCGTGTTTTATCGTGAATAAAACACGGCTATTGACCAATCAGAATCAAGGACAGGAACTAATCGTTTTATAAGTGTAATTTCACTGTAACAAGGACACCTTTAAAAGAAAGTGTAAGTAAAATATTTGAAATGTTTTTGTATTTACAGATTTTGGTTACACTTTCAGGTGTCCTTGTTACAGTGTAATTATACATTGAAGTACTTAGTAATATTAATTAACTACATATACTTATAAGGTTAAGCTATAGGATAAGGGTTAGGTTCATATATGCAAATACTTGTAATGTGTAAAAAAGACACTGTGAAATAAAGTTGTTGTTTTTTTTTTTTTAATGTTGGACACCTGTTTGTCATTGACCCAGTATCCACTGTATTTTCAGAGTTACAGCAGTTTATTTTATTTTTAGATAATTGTTGCAGTGGGTGTTGCAACTCTCCAACTGCCATTAACTGATTTCTGAAAGAAGAGAGAGGAGATGAGAATACAGGTTTTTATTGCTTTTATTGCAGTACAAATATAGCACATCAAGTTTTGCAAAGCAGTGGGAATTGTATTCTACTGTTCTGTTTGCTTCTATCAAGTGATTACACATCCAGTTCTTCAGCCTTCTTTAGTAAAAATAAGAAGAGGCAATGCCCAGCGTGCCTTCCCCTTGATGAATTGCTTTGTGAATGTGTTGGTCTGTGCCACGTACACTCCCAGAAGTCCCTGGGTGTTTGAACACTGTAGTTACTATATCATATAATTATGACTTTGCCATCAATCACATTTTCATACTAATGCATCATTAACCCAACAAATAGCTCCCATATGTTCATCCGAACCCAGTCCTCTGGTCCAAATACTGTGTGCCTGCCACATGATTTTCCACAGAGTGGTGTGTATACAGTACCATGCGCCACATGGTTCCTTCACCTCATGGGCTACATCTTGTTTCACATCCCTAATGAGTCGGGTCATGAGTGCTAGTTAAGCAGTCATTGATAATTCAGTACAAATGTGCTCTTTCGAGAGCCATGAGGATGTGTCAAGACTTCCCTCTGTTCCTGGGCTTTTCAAACTTACCGCATTGCTTTTTCAAACAAAGCTTCATACGTCTCTGTTAACGGGGTCTGCAATCTACTCTGACAGCCGCCGACTCGCTAACCCCTTTCCAGTCGTGTTTCCAGTGCTTTTTTGGATGCTGATAATTTTATGTTTTTCTGCTCGCTCGTAACTCCAGGTCTCAGCTTCAAGACGAAATCCCCTTGTAGAACATTAACCTCTTCTTACTTAGCATCATGCTGGTTTCCGTCGACAAGCAATGGGCAATTTTATGCCTTTCACAGCCATTTGACTATATGATCCAGGGGAGAGGTGAGCCTCCGAAAACTTTTGTTATTTCACATTTCTCATTAGACTCATCATGGGTCAGTGTTGAACATGGAGCTTTGCTAATGACATGGAGGAAACTGCACCTGCAATTACTGCTCTCATTATTGTAATCATTGTTATTTATGACTCCCTGTTTAGAGTATGGCTGAGCCCAAATGGAGCATAATGAGGTGTTGGGATGATAATGAGTTCATCGTGAAGATGATGAAGATGATGACGGCATAATTCTCCAGCACTATAGTGACTTATGGTGGCAAACTGCTTTTGGCCCATGTGTGAGGCAGCTGGCACCTCATAGCATTGGTAGCCATGTGGTAAACATCATCCTAAAGACGGCAACTGAAGAGTGTATGAACAGTCAACAAGTGTTTTTTTGTTTTGTTTAATTATTTACATATTAGTGAGATATTAGAGCTTGTTCAGTTATATTAAGAGAGCTATAGAATATTTAACCCATTAATGCCCATATTTTCCCCAAAACTATCTTTTAGCAAGCTGTGTATTTTTCAAACAACTCCAATGGAAAGCTCTTCATGAAGTTGGTCCATTTGTATGCCTTGTATCTTTAAAACATCTATAGCCACGCAAAAAAAAAATATCTACAAAATGTAAAAAGTCTGGTAGAGTCTTCAGCCACTTTAATGGCCCATGGGTTTAAATGGGTTAAATATCATCTTCATTTTTCAGGTTTAGAAAGACTTAAGAACACTCCCGATATTCTAAAATGAACCAAGACAAACAACCCAAGGCATAATCCTCCAAAAAGGCCATCCAAAAAGAAAGACCAGACACACAAATTAGGATATTTTGCAATGGAAAACGAATCTCCCATCACTGTGGAATAACATAAAATTTGGCTGCATGCGTAGGAATTTTGTAAGTTATTTTTCTAGTTGAAAGGACTAGCAATCCAGCATATTCTTCCAAAATGCCACTCTTCCGGCTTTAGGTATATAATGGTCAAGTTTGATCAACTTTCCAATTATATAACAGACTCTTAATTCCGAGTCTATAAACGACTGAACCAATAACAAAATTAAATGGAAATATTGTGTTTGACTTTTTGCTCAGGCTGATATTCCCTGATATTACCATTCCTTAACCGTAGCTGTTCATTCTGCGCATAGTAATAGTTTGGATAGTGTGAAATCTTCGATATTCGATATGCCACTAGCTTTCCTAAAGAAGATGTACAAGGTGTAAAAAAGAAAGATGCAGATACATTCACCTCCATGTAAGTCTTCATTGAACAGATGACTTTGCCTCTCAGCCAGAACACTAAAACATGCATGGCTGAGCCTCTTCCCTGGCCTCTGATGCATGAGTTAAAGCCATACCATTTCGTTAACAGGGCAGATTGAATTAATACCCATCCGAGGACTACTCCAGATGGCTGCTGCCTCTCTCACAGCCTCTCATTGTGTAGGAAAATAAACATCCGTAAATCACCATGATGGGAGTTCCTACAATCAACGGCGCTGAAGTCATGGTCCGAATCACGCCTCCTCAGAGGACCTGCTGATTTTGTGTGGAATACTGTGTGCCGTAAAAAGTAATCACCTGACACAACATAACGTAGCTGTTTGAGACGGATGTGGTCTCATGTTCTTTTCTGAACTGATGTTTTTGGCTAAAAATGTTCAATTCTGCCAAGGCCACAAAGTAGCAACACCTCTATTCGCATACCTGCTTACAATGTCTATTTGTATCTTCGGGAACTATTACAGGCATGTTCTAACACTCCAGAGAGGAAGCGTCCTGCTTTTGGAGTCTTGTCTCGCTTGGCTACCGTATTGCAACAGCCACATAAAAGAGTGTTTTTATTGGAAAATAGGTGCTGCCCAGTGATTCTTTATGCCAAACTAAATCCATATGAATATGACCTTAAGTAGAGGCTGGTTACGATTGCAGTAAATAGAGCTCTTTGTGGATATTTTACAAAACATTCATTACATTCATGTTTCTGCCATGTCAAATATGGAGAAGTGACTCATCATTGTTAATGGATAGCTTTGTCTCTGCAATTCATGTATGGAAATTAATGAAGAATATGTCCAGTGGACAATGCAACCACCAAAATTGAAAGCACAGCAGAATTTTCCAGTTCTCATTTGTTTTGGTATTTATTCATTATCTTTTTTTTCCCCCTTTTCTTTCTTTCTGTCCACAGTGAAAAAGGGAAAAAAAATGTAATTTTAAAAAAACATGTGCCAAGCCATGTTGGTTTCATATCTTTTTAAATAACTAGCATTTAAAAAAAAAATCTATTTAAAAAAGTTCCTTACCTTTATATTTAGTAATACTTAATATCAGCTTTAGGGGAGTCACACCACATTTTACATCCCGATATAACCTTTCCTTGTCAAAGGTCAAATTATTTGGTGTTTTTAGAGACTTGTTGACCTTGACACACCGTGATGGTCTACAGGGGTATATTTATTAGGGATATTTAGGGATATAATTTACTGTTCTATGTTTTATTTTGTTTTATGCATGCCAGCTGACTTAGAATCAGTGGACAACAGTATTTCAAATATATCTACTTAATCTACTCAATCTATTTAATTACGTTTTCTATTCATTCTATTTCTATGCTTCTTTTTTCTTCTTTGTGATATCAGCATATCAGCTCATTCTTTCTTGTTTTCAGTTTATTCCCCCACATCACAGCCCCAAAGTCTCATAAACGGACAAAACATATTCACCCTTGAGGAAGACAATGCTAAAGTTTTACATATTATCTAACAAATCAAATTACTAAGTAGAGAACAGGATGTCAGAAGCATAAAATTACTTTCTGAACTCAAATCTGCCATAAATCCAACTGCCATTATATGGCATACCAGTGGACATTCATTATACATGCATTCACAGCACAGGAGAATAATGTAAAGAAATTGCATTTTTGTAATCCCAGATCCAACATGATGGCCAAGTGAATGATTTGGTTAGAGGTAAACAGGGGGTTTCTTTGGCTCTTTATGTGCTTTCTGTTCATAGTCCATTAAACCCATAGGCCCTCGGCTCTCATCACATGCTACCCAAAGTTTCTACACTAACAAGAAGTGATCAGACATTGCTGTAAATCACATCTTATGGAAAAAGGGTTCAGTTTTTCATATATTGGAGTACAAGGAGTTTCAGTATTTTGTCATGAAATAAAAGGAAGGTCAAGAGGTAAGTCTAGCCTTAGCTCTTGACCCGCCTTTCAAATATGTGTACTTCCCAGCTGCGCAGTATGTAATAAACATTATGTCCAAATGTGTACAAAGTCTGAATACTAAGTATTCATGATACAGTAAGAAATGCAGATGACTGCATCTGATGGAAAGTGTAAACCCACATTGCTATTCCATGCAGTCGCTGAGAACAGAAAAAAAGGCAGGACAACTCTGATCTTCTTCTAGGTATGAAGTTGCTCCTTGTGACTGTACCTACACATTTGTGACCTTGCAAGTGCTACAGTAGCCAGATCATGGATACAACTTAGGTGTTTTGAAGCAGATCCAGCCTCCACTGTCTTCTCAACTATCTAAAAAGTTGAGTAATTACATAAAGTGAAGATCCAAGGTCAATTTCAATGTTTTTAATCAGTCTTGAGTACTGTTGAAGGTACTGGCAGTTGCATGTTTGTCTCCGGAAGATTTTACATTGAATGTATGAGAGCTGTCAGTTAGACAGACAACCTTCACAGTGGGAACTTGCTGCCTGGTTTCAGGGTCGTGTGCTTGCAAAGGTGGAGCCCAACAATACAACCGCATGCTCTTTCATTTACTAGCAGGGGGCAAAATACCAAAAGGAACATTTGTGTTTTTAAATGAATGGACACAATGAATCACACAAGATGGTGGTTTGACGGTTATGGCCGTGACCCAAACACTGTTTGGTGATTCAAGTTTAAGTGAAGTTCTCGTAATATTGAAGCATTTTGTGGCTTATTTCCATCCCAAGCATATTTCGTTCTAAGAGGTGGTCTGTTTTATCCATCTTGATCTATATTGATCACAGAATTGCTTACCATCTGATGGTGAGGTCAGATTCACCCAGTGTAGAGTGGTTCATTAACTAATCAATCTCATGTGCTCCAGTCAGCTGTAAGAATGGCCCGTTCTGCTTGAATCTGTTGTGATTGGCTTTCAATATGTTTAGTATCCCTCTGCTTCTCCAGTGTGTCTTGTATTGCTCAAGTCTCCATAAATAACGCTTAATTGAAACTGTCCAGCTGTCAGAATGATTACACGCTTTAGTTCGCCATTTGGCGGCAAGAGACAGAAGTCTATGCGTGCTTGGTTATACAGTACAAGTTTGTGGGGAATTCTTCACTTTCTTAGCCAACGTAATCATGCCACTGGAAAAAAGGGTAAGCAAAACCTAGTCGTACACCTGTGTGTAGTGCACTAGAGCGATGTGTGCAGATGCTCTTATCAGCTTCGATAAACAAATACTGAAACATTTCTAAGGTCCGGGAGGAGTGGTGGTTCTTAACTATACTTGGAAAGAAAGAATGGCCGACTAAAGGACTGCTAGCTCTAGCATGCAAAATCGCAAACCCATTTTTGCATTGAGCCAACACAGATGCGGTACAGTGGGACAACTTTATGAAAGACTAAATAAAACATTTTGCTGGTACAAAAGCATCCTGTTCCTGGAGCCTTTATTTGGAATTTGATCTGTCGAACCAAACAATTCCACTTTCTATGGTATTAGTTTATTGATTTATTGGTACTATGAAAACATTCAAATTGTGTAGAACAAGAGAACTTGCTGAACTGAAAATATTTCTTTTGTTTCTAATGTATTTTTTTTTCAATCCCAAAGCAGTTTCAATTTCAGTAAATGCTATTTAGATTTAAATTAGTCTCTCTTCTCTCTCTCTCTCTCTCTCTCTCTCTCTCACTCTGTTTAAAAAAAAAAAAAAAAAAAAAAAAAAAATATATATATATATATATATATATATATATATATATATATATATATATATAGGCCTATTCTTAGAACCAGCTTGAAAAAAAAAATCTATCAACATTATGATTTTTCAGAATATTCATTGTTATCCTTGTTGTGTTACATGTAAAAGTTGAGAATAGTGGAGTGTATTGTAATGGATATGTTAAAAATAAAGCCATGTAATCTGTTGAAGTTGTCATTTACTTATATCATTCCAAATCTGTGTGCATTTTTCTTCTTCTGTGGAACAAAATAAGATATTTTGAAAAATGTCCATAGAATGAAATTCAATGTTGTCTGGATCCTAGTGTTCTTCAAAATATCTTGTTTTGTGCAGAAGAAAGTTATGCAGGCTTGGAATGACATACGGCCAGATTTACTAACAGCTTGCGACAGAGCAAACCCTCTGTTGGCGTTAAAAAACTACTGTCGGGATTTACAAAAAAACACACATGCGCAAGTGCAAAATTAGCGCTGAAAAGGCGTGGACTGAGTTGTTTTTGCTGCTGACCTTATTGCATATGCATTTTTAGGAGTTTCCCTTTCAGACGCAAAATTTATGGGAGGAGTGTATTGAAATGAATCACACAACGCGATTTACTAATGTTTGCGCTAGTCAGTTTACTTGTATTTGCACCATTACTTAACGGCCAAAAAATGTCTTAACCCATTTTGCGACATGGCTGCAATTGTTGCTGCTAGGAGGAGACGCCGCAGAGAACAGAGAGCGTGAGGTAGAAGGGAGAAAAAATTTCCGAACCATGTTGGCCTATATATATGTCTGTACTTGTTTGTCAGATTACATGTAACAAGTTGCGACTGCCCGCACCTGATGAGCATCAGCTCTGCTTATTTGCAACCCAGCGCTAATTTGCACTGCTCTTGGCAGATTGCGTCGGCCATTATGTGATTTGACTGCGTTTGTGTTCTTTAATTTGCACGTCAGCAGATCACGCGCAAAACTATCCACTCCATCGGCACATTTGTGGAATTGCGCTCTCACACTAATTTGCCCCCTTTAATAAATCTAGCCCTTAATGGATTAGTTCACTTTGAAATGAAAATTAGCCCAAGCTTTACTCACCCTCAAGCCATCCTAGGTATATATGACTTTCTTCTTTCTGATGAACATAATTGCAGAAATATTAAGAAATATACTGACGCATCCGAGCTTTATAATGGCAGTGATAGGGTTCAATGAGTTTGAGCTGAAGAAAGTGCTTCCATCCACATGCACCCATCATTAATATGCTCTCCACACGGCTCCGAGGGGATGCGTCTGTGTAAAAAGAAAAAATCCACATTTAACAAATTAAGAAATTTTAATATGCTGCCAAACCGCCTTCCGTATACAGGTTATGAAGAAAGTGTAAACTGGCGTCGCATCAATTACACTTTTTCTGTAAGTTTAATAGGGAAGGTCCATGATGTAGTGTAAGCTTTGTGAACTGCAAGAGTTTTACACTTTCTGCGTACGTTGGTCTGGTGGAAGCTCGATACTTGACTTCATAACTTGTTTAAATATGGATATTTTTTTACACAAACGCATCGCTTCACTTCAGAAGACCGTTATTAACCTTCCGGAGCTGTGTGGAGCCCATATATATGATGGATGGATGTGGATTGAAGCTTTTTCTTTAGCTCATACTCATTGTACCCTATCACTGCCATTATAAAGCCCGGATGCGTCAGAATATTTATTAATAATTATTTGATTATGTTCATCAGGAACAAGAAAGTCCTTTACATCTAGGATGGTTTGAGGGTGAGTAAAGCTTGAGCTTAACCTTTAATGGTGTAAATCATTTTTGGGAGAAATATTTCTTGAAATTCCATGAATACCTCATTTTAAAAAGTTTGCTATATTATTCAAACAAACAAGATAGATAATAGAAGCATTAATGAGCTAATTATACATTTTAAATAGAGTAAATGATTTGTGTTTAAGATCGCAAGGTTTACTTGAAACAGGGTTCTAGTAATTGTGGCTGTAATCTTCTGAGGTTTGGCAGTAAGGTGTGCTGTTCAGAGGAAGGTGTGACTCTCCGGAGAGTGTTTAAGGTCAGTTCACACAGAACACAGTTTTGCTGTTAAAAACGCGAGGCGCAGGACAGTGGAATGGAAAAAAGGCACAAGATCTAGAAACTCTTTTTTTTTTTTTAAGTTTAACTTCTTTAACTTGAGCACCGTGTTTTTAGAATGACACAAGGCAACAGTTAAAAAGACACAAGGCATCGGTTAAAGATGTCCGTATAGTGCGCGTTTACATTGAAAAACATGGAAGCGCGGTGGAATGGAAAAACGCGTTCTGTGTGAACAGCCCTTTGGTGTGTTTAAAAAAAAAAGTGTTAGAAACAGCCCCATATATATATAAAAAAAAACTTGTGTGATTAGATTTTGTAAACATGGAATAGTTGACTTGATTTCACTGCTGACCACAAATGGTCGTTCTGTTGCAGAGAGGAAGGTCTGAATTTAATGATGGCCAAAGCCTGGCTATAATTTGTGAAGTGTTTTTACATTAGGGATAAAGTGTGCTTTGTTTTATGTAGTTACATTAACATTGTTCTAACATTGCTTCTGCTGCTGTATTTTGTGATAATCAGGAAAGCACAAATCTCTTGTTCAACATGAATTATGGTTACATATTTAACTCAATCAGTTATTTTAAACCCTTGTCCGCAACTCTGTTGGGCTCGGCATATTTTTGTTGGCATTTTCTTTGTGTGCATGTGCGCGCATGAAGTATCATGGTCTTTTTAACACACTTGGGCCTCGCTGTTCAGATAGCCCTTTAATAGCGATGACGTGAGCCCGTGAAGGAACATGACCTCTCGTAAAGCCACAAAGCCTGGGCTGTCTACCCATCCTGCTCCTTCACACAAAACCAGACAAATACAGGATCCATCTCTCCATCCATATTTCTCTCTTTCTATGGCCTCTTTCTAGTCATTATACATCAGTTAGAGAAAAAAAAAATTGACTGATATTTAGATGTGCCATGACTGACTAATAAACTCATTTCACATCCACCGCAGATACATGGAAACTTTGAGAGGAAAACGTATTGAAAAGATGAAAAGAAAGAGGTCCCTGAATTTCATAGCTTAGCAGGTGGTGTCAGGTGTGGCTGTTGTAGAGAGAGCAGGAAAACAGGAACAGGAACAAAGAAACTAAACAGAAACAGTGCATATATATACATGTGACAGGTGGATTGTTTATTATTATTATTATTATTTTTAAAGTATGTATTTTAGTTTTAAACTCTGCGAAGAGCAGTCTGGCTGTGGTGATAATGCGCAACATATAGCCTTGCAATGACCATCAAATGATTCAAATCAGTAAGAATACTGTCACATTACTGTCTAAAGCTATATTGTGCACTTGTGCCAACCAATTGAAAGAGGTAGGTAACAAAGAGATACTGATTATTTAAAATCACACCACTTAACACACATTTGCCTGATATGATATTCATGGTTAATATAATTTATGATATATGATAACTGTTAACCATCTCAACAATCTTTTTTTTTTTTTTTTTTAATAGATAAAAAAAATGTAATTTTCTACAATCTAGATTCAGCTATGAATTAGTCTTATTTGATATGTTATGTCAACATCACAATTTATCACAGGAGTCAAAAATCATTATATGAAAATGTATCATGGTTCAAATCAAGTCATCTTCATTTATATATAGCGCTTTTCACAATACATATTGTTTAAAAGCAGCTTCACAGTGACAATAGGAAAATTCTTATCGAGCTAATGCTGGTTTTTGATTGAGTCACTTCCATTGTAAAAATTGTTAATTATTACTTTAGGGACTGCTTAAATGACACCTTTCCTACTGAAAACAGTATACCTTTAATGCATTCTTGCCATTCATTTACGTGTTTAGGCTATAGGTTTGTAAGCTGTATTATTTATTTATTTATTTATTTTATTTTTTTGAAGTTGTCCTCACCTCCACAGGTTTTGACCTTTTATTGACTTGATGAGTCGTGTTTGGATTACATTAAAGGGATAGTTCACCCAAAAATGAAAATTATTCCATGATTTACTCACCCTCAAGCTAGTCTTGCGTCAGACTGACGGCAGAAGGTCTGGACCCTATCGCAGCTTTCATTGGCCAAGGACCGCCAATAACAGTAACGCAACCAATAACAGTTTGTTTTGTTCCGCGTCATGTTTAGGGGCGTGAAATGTAAAGTCGATGTCCCTACAATAACAGACTGGTGTGCATCTAATAAATTATTAATTTAAGAATGTTGTGCAAGTTTACTGCAACAGTGGAGTCATAAACATCACGTACTTTTGAAATTCCAGCATTTAGTTGATCCTGGTTAGCGCTTATTGTCACAGTTGTAAACATGATGGTGTTCTTCTTCCATGAGGGGGTTTGGCATCATGCATTTTGTTTCTACGTGGACCGTTAAAGAATGTGACACGCACATCTCCCGGACATCCTGTAGAATTCAACCAACCAGATGACGACTTCGAAACTCCTGAATTGTTTCCAGTTAAGGGTGCCATATGCATCAGACATTCAGCCAACGGTCCGTGGGCATGACGTCTGAGGCTGAGACTTCCCTTAAGCCATCCTAGGTGTATATGACTATCTTCATTCAGATGAACACAGTCAGAGATATATTTAAAAATATCCTTAGTCCTCCAAGGTTTATAATGGTTGTAAATGGCTGCCCAAATTTTGAAGACAATTCAAAATTGTCACGGAACTCATGAAGACGAGATAGATCCAATTGCAGCAATGGTGTTTATTGTGGGCAAATCCAAAAGGCGTAATCCGGGGTACAGGCAAAGGTCATAATCCATAAATAGACAGTCCAAACATGAAACAAGAAACACGAAACAAGAAACTACAAACCAAAACGGGAGAACAGGGATCAGACTCGAGGGTGACATCCAACAATGAACCACAAGAACAGACAGAAACGACTAAATACACAGACACTAATGACAAAATATACAACAGCTGGGTGCAATGATGAATAGTGATTAGTCCGGGGAGTGTGTTATGGGAAATGTAGTCCATGAAATGGGTGAAACAGAGAATCCGGGAAGGAGTGCCCTCTAGTGGCTGAAGGGCACTCTCACAGGTGATCGTGACAAAAATTGTCTGCACCTATTCATTAAAAAATTTAATCCATATGACTCCAGGGGGTTAATAAAGGCCTTCTGAAGAGAATCCATGCATTTGTGTAAGACAAATATCCTTATTTAAAACTTTATAAAGTAAAATGACGAGCTTCCGGCTCGACAGCCATACACATTTGATGTACGTCCAAAAAGCGTTAACTTCCACAATGTAGTACACAATGCCATGACATACTACGCTATAACATGTAGTTGTGTTCGTCTGAATGAAGATAGTCATATACACCTAGGATGGCTTGAGGGTGAGTAAATCATGGGATAATTTTTTGGTTTTGGTTGAACTATCCCTTTAATACAGATACAAATACAGGAAGAGAGTGATAGCTGCATACTATAACCAAAATGACTGCCTGAGATTTACAGGAGAAAGAACCAAATTATATGAGCGAGTTTAGCTAATGTGTGGTTAATGTGTACCATATGAACTGAACCACAATAGTTTCATACTGTATATGAAAGAAGGAGTGAAAGGCTCAAAGCAGCTGAAATAATGAATCCCTGAAATGCTGAATAGAATAAAGATGCAACACTAAGTCCTGATATTTACTATACTAATCATAATTTGTCAGTTCTTTTAAAAAGATTCTGACATGCCATACTGCATCTAAAATCTGCTTCTCCAATTCAAGCTTCCTTTTATTCCGGCTTCATTGGAAGGTAAAGGCAGGTATGTGCGAGTTCTATCCTTCATGCTGACCAGGCAGCCATCCAAGGTAACCCCAGGAACTCTCCCGTTACTCTTTAATTCTACTTTAATATACTGAGTGCTGGTGAAAATAAACGTCCTCTTCCTCTTCTGGCTTCTGCAGGAACAACTAAGGTCACCTTGAGAAAACATCTTCCTCTTAACTTCCATGTCAATTAAACTTTCCAAATGCGATGTTTGGGAAGAAAAAACAAAACAGAAACAAAAAAACAGTTGTGGTGCTTTGGATTGATACTTTGGAGGGGTTGACTCACGGATCACCTTGTATACCTGCAAATGTTAATGTTCTTCAAGAACTCCAAGGCATTTAAATCACAGTAAAGCCCTGAGTTCATTGTCAAGAGCAAATCTAATCTTGGATTGTAACTGTTTGTTACATAGAGCGACCTGGATGCGTTTCAGAGGTCTAATCTAGAGTTCAATCTTGTAGTCACAATTTATGAAAAAAAAAAAAAAAAAAGAAAAGAAAAAAGAAAGAAAGAAACTGTAGTTCCACCTCACTTAAACCAAATTAAGGAAACATCTTTTTATGGAAAATCCACGTCTGTAAGTGATTAATGTCAAAACATGAGCCACAACAGTGCACAAAGCAATATGTGTATAGAAATCATTTAGTAATATAGCATAATGTATATCATTATGTAGGAATTAGGGAGAGATAAAAATTCTTTACAATTACTTGTTTCTCAACATAAACAAAACTGTTTCAACTTCAGTGCAATGTCATGAGTTTGGCAGTTATGAATGGAGCTGATTCATGACGGGCCAGCACACACTGCTTATAAGCGTATAATTACAATAATATGGTGTGCCTTTTTATATGCAGAAAATATCCAAAACAGTCAAAAGTTATCATGTGTCTAAGTGGTTCAGTGAACATGAATTGCTTTCTCAGACATGAGCCCATGTATTTGGGATCCAGTGAGTCTCTGTTTCTATCTTTTTGAGTTCGTCTCTCAGCTCAGTGAATGCAATGGCCAGATCGTCATTGATAATCACTTTCTCAAACAAGTGGCCATATTTATACTCCATGGCTTGGGCAGTGGTAATCATATCCTGGAAGTCCTCCTCCTGCAAAAAAACGAATAAAAGGGACATCCATGAGGATAATATTACTGTATTTTAAATATAACACTTCCGTGCTGAAATTTTATTGAGCTACATCCCAAAAGTCCTGATATTTATGTTGTGCAATCATGTCAGAATTATCATAATTATGAGGTGACAAGTTATTAGTGCTCTAAAAGGCTGTAAATGCTTTTACAAGTCAGAATCTCATCTGATGTGGGTTAAAGGGATCAACAAAACAAAATAATACAAATATAATGCTGATGCTTTTTATATCATCACCATGACTGACATTTGCAGACTGCATGCCAGAAGGCTTAGATTCCACAGCCTACAGATGGTACATTTAGGTAAGATACCAAGCTTTGAAGTGTTTTCCTTGTTTTGGTCAAACTAGTGAAAGGAATTCCTTAAGTTTAAGTTTTAATTTATGTTCTCTTACGTATATAGTCATCTTGAAGCAGTTAGAAAAACAGCCATGAAAGTAAAGTTACTTATACAGTTCAGTGTATTTAAGTGGTCCTGTTAAATTCATTCAGGTCAACGGTCAGTGTGAGAAATGTTCTTCCTCAGCTATGATATTGTCCACTATTTTTAACAATGAAAAGACATTTTTACACATCACCCAAAGCTGCAGATGGTCTGAAAGAACACATCTTGCCTATAAATGTCTTTCTGTGCCTCAAAAGGTATTTCACTTTGCGGTTTATGAATTATAAAAATGATGTGACATTATACGTCACACTGAACTGGCTTGGATTGGAGTAAGTAAAGTGCAGAAGACAGTAACGATGAGTTATTCCACTAAATCATGAACACAAGCAATATCCAAATGTGTCTTCTTAAGGTCAGTGCTCACTGCAGTCATATAGGACACGTGTGTCCTTGGTTAATATGGAAAGATGAGCAACACATTTGCACCCAGGAGCTTGGTAGTTTGTAAAACAACATCCAGGTGTGAGAGAGATGACCCAAGTCTTTTATAAGACCCCGGGGTAGACTTAGGTGCTCATGCTCACAGCATGACACAGATGGGTCTCAGTGGGGTTACCAGCAAACTTTCTGCCCCATGCCTGAAAAATCCTCAGACAGTTGGGAGTGTAAGAAGACAAACCTGTGTGTGCTCATGGGGCACACCTGCAGCCCACCCTGGAGAGATTTTTTAAAAGGGGCCCTTGCCAAAGAGGTGCATTAAATGCCAAAGAAGCTAAGTACGTCAAGACAACGGGTCAGGTCAGACCTTGTCCATCTTTGCTGTGTACTGAACTGCTGTAGGAAGGTCATGCATTGAGAATTCTCCCATTCCATTTTTGATCCCACAAGTGTTTTTAAAGGGTTAGTTCACCCAAAAAAGAAAATTATGTCATTAATGACTCACCCTCATGTCGTTACAAACCTGTAAGACCTCTGTTCATCTTCGGAACACAGTTTAAGATATTTTAGATTTAGTCCGAGAGCTTTTTTTGTCCCTCCATTGAAAATGAATGTACGGTATACTGTCCATGTCCAAAAAGGTAATAAAAACATCATCAGAGTAGTCCATGTGACATCAGTGGGTTAGTTAGAATTTGTTGAAGCATCGAAAATACATTTTGGTCCAAAAATAACAAAAACTACGACTTTATTCAGCATTGTCTTCTCTTCTGGAATCCTTTCCATTGAATTGATTCCATTGAATCCTTTCATCTGTCGGCGTTGGTAATGCACTTTTATGTCGCCGTGGTTGTTTTTGGCGATTAGGACATCCGCGACATTTTGAAGCATCGAAAATGCATTTTGGTCCAAAAATAACAAAAACTACGACTTTATTCAGCATTGTATTCTCTTCCGGGTCTGTTGTCAATTCGCGTTCACGACTCCGCTTCTTTTTCTTCTTCTTTCCTGTTTTACGGCGGTTGGCATCCAGCTTATTGGTGCATTACCGCCCCCTTCTGCTCCGGAGTGTGGTTCACGACTCCGCAGTGACGCTGCTGATGTTAGACGCTGCTGACGTGTTATTTAGTTTACAGTCTGAGGGAGATGCACGCTGTATTCAAGCTATTCTACATTCTTTGTATTTTGGTACTGCTATATATTTTTAAAATGGTGTGTAAGTGTGCATGTCGTGGATATCCTAATCACCAAAAACAACCACGGCGATGTAAAAGTGCATTACCAAGGCAGACAGATGAAAGGATTCAATGGAATCAATTCAACGGAAAGGATTCTGGAAGAGAATACAATGCTGAATAAAGTTGTAGTTTTTGTTATTTTTGGACCAAAATCTATTTTCGATGCTTCAAAAAATTCTAACTAACCCACTGATGTCATGGACTACTTTGATGATGTTTTTATTACCTTTCTGGACATGGACAGTATACCGTACATCTCTCGGACTAAATCTAAAATATCTTAAACTGTGTTCCGAAGATGAACGGAGGTCTTACGGGTTTGGAGCGACATGAGGGTGAGTCATTAATGACATCATTTTCATTTTTGGGTGAACTAACCCTTTAACCTCTATGTACTTACTATAAAAACACTTTTAATGAGGATAAACATAATCAGACAGCACAAAACTTCTATAGAACAACCATGATAAACAAACACGATAGAGATGACAAGAAACTATTATATCTCTTACCGTAAAGAATTTTGTGGCTGTTTGCTCATTCTGACTTGCCAACACTTTTGCTTTTCTTCGGCTCAGTCTTAAGCGCTCTATTGATGGAGGCTTCACAAATACAACATAGGGTTTAAACTCGGAGGAATAAAGGGATGCTATAGTCTGTTAGAGAATGGAGAACAAAACGGTAAAAAAAAAATACAGTGAGCTAAATGGCAACATAAGAGTCCTTTTATTAAAAATAATACAGATGATCAATTGTTGCCTAGAATGAATGTGTCCATGCAATGCAACCGTTTCATTTCAAACCATTTTCTATGGTATGGAACACTAGACACATTTCCAAAATCCTGCACAAGTCCTTTAGCATCACCCATGCATAAATTCAAATGTGTGCCCACATAGTGGGTTCGTTAATACAGTGAGAATGTTTTCTATAAATGTTATAAGCTGATGAAAAATAATCAGACCACAGGAAATGTACCAACTGGAGTGGAGCTGACAGAAGCTCCCCGTCCAGAATGACATAATTCCTGCCCTTGAGTCTATGTTCCAAAGTCAACAAATATGACATGTAATATAGGACTCCTTGGCACTCGTTCACTCTGTTTATCCCTGTTTCTCTCTTTTCCTCTTTCGCTTACGCTTCTGGAGAGAGGCACAAATTGTGGTATTTGTATCATATACTGCATGTGTGGTTCTTTAATAAAATGAAATAAAATCCATTAAAAAATATGTCCTGAAAGGGGCCGCTGTTGTCGAAGACCCCTGTGCGCAGATATCTGATCCAGTGCTTCTTGGCACTCACACACCCTGCCATTCATGAATGATGTTTTACTCACATGAGGTTCCACATCCAACAGGCAGACCTTGCTCTCCGCCATGACCCTGCGCACCGAATCCAAACTCATACCATAGTAGTTCCCTTTATGTTCACCATACTCCAAAAATCTAGGTGAAACATAGGGGAAATATGGAGAAAATAGACATTTTTATTATTTAAAGCCCCAATAATTTATACTCCTTTACATGCCTGTTTTGAATAAAAAGTTATGAAAATATCTTATAAATAATAAGATGATCATAAACTATTTGAAAATAAATGACAATTTGGAGCATTCAAATATATGAGAAATATGACTGCACACATTTCTCATATATATTGGACTTATCCCTCCTGAGTGGCACCTCAGACGGCAGTGCGTTTGTTTCTTCTTTTATAATTTTGAGCATTCAAACATAAATCTCCAGGTGATGTGTTCCAGTTTGCTGTTATACATTAGCATGTTTTTTTTTTTCTTAATTTCAAAAAGTCTTCGCCAACACATTCACAGTGCAGTATCATCCATTTTGTGCTGTTTGAAAGTGGTAAACACTTGACTACCATTAAACGTGTTTGTAGCAAAATGGTGGATTAATGGTACGTGTCACAAACTTTCATATTGCTGACAAATCGTGATTTATTATTAAAGAAAATAACGCTATATAAAATGCTTTGGCTCTTTTCGCAGGAACATCATCACACTCATTCAGAGTAAATTGTAACATATTTCAGCAGATCATCCTTCTAGATTTTTTGGCACAGTATGTTTTATGTATGTTACACAAATGAAATGCCACCTGATCAAATATTTGAGGAATGGTTTCCAAAGAATGATCCAAAATGAAAACGCAATGCTTTTCATAAGTGTGCCATATTTGCATAGAAAAAAGACAATAAATAAATTCCGAAAGTCAGCTGTAATTCTAATCTTACAAAGTGAATTAGGATAGGAAAGGAACATTCATCATTTATTTCTACATGCTGCTAGTTGTTTAACTCCTGAATCACTAAAGGAATTATGCAAATCAAGGAACAACACAAATTCCCCATCTTGCAGGCCATAGTGCTCAGTTGTAGAGGATGTAGCAGACTACCATAATCTTTTCATTAAATTCTATTTACCATCTGATTTTTGTAGGTGGTAATAGTGTAATGTTAATTGCGCTGAGTCAATACAGTAATTTTGTGAAAAATCTATAATGAAACTAATAAAACAAAATAAAAGGAGGCATGTTTATATATAATGATTTTCAGTATCTACTTAACCTGGGTATAGAATTGTCAGTGAACAAGACTGGCTGTGTGCTGAAATACTGCATCCAGAAATAGCACAACTGTTTAGTGAATTCAGCCCAGAACTTTTCTGAATTTTTGAATCATTTACTGGAAAACTGTAGAATACTGTTCCGTCGTTAATGAATAACACTGAGTAACACAGAATTATACTTGTAACTACTATTAACTAACAAGAAGCTCTGATTATTGAATTATTAAGTAATAGTACTCAGTTGAATGAGACAATTTACTATAAGCTAATCAATAACAACTATTTTTCATACTATTTTTAATTTTTGGTAAAAGTCATTACCCGTGGGTTACCATTTTCACTTTAGTCATACTACATAGAACCACATATTTCTGTGAGGCATGTTACATTTAAAATGCTACATTTTTCTCGGGCATTTAAGGTATGGCTGTTGACTCAAAAAGTTCCAGTTGTCTCTATGATTCTCTAGTGATTCAATGAGAATTGTGGAGTTAAGCTGTCTTCTGTTTTGTTGAAGTAAAAAAAAAAAAAAAAGAATACATCTGATGTTATGACCAGAGGGATGATGGAAAAATAGCCACAGTACTAAGGCCCTGATTACTGCATTTAAAAACAAAATAATTTCCTGATGCTGTACTATTTCAGAAGATCTGTAATAGTGCCCCCTACTGTATAACAGTAAAAACATATATTGCCAGAAAAACTCGTCAATGGCGGAGAGCGTTGTATCATAAATGATGGAAAAGCTTGTCAATGGTGGGAAAAGAGATAAAATTACCTATAGTTAGTAAATAATGTCCCACTTTATAGTAAGTGTCTTTAACTACTATGTACTAACATTTAAATGAATAAGTTAATACAATGCACTTATTGTGTACATACATGTTTTTACATTGTACTTATAATTTTAAACATATCTGCATATAATTACATCTGTAAATACTTAACTACTTCAATAATTAATTACTTAACTGTAGTTACATCTATTATTACAGTGTTGAGCATTCTCTTACCCCTTAAACCTACCCTTACACACTAAACCTATGCCTAACTTTACCCGTATCCCACCTCAACAGAAGCAAACATGTTTTGCAATAAAACATGAACACAGTAAGTACATTGTACATATTTTTTTTTTTATCTAAGTATACATAATAAAGGCACCTCATATAAAGTGTGACCGTAAATAGTTCTGTAAGATAACTAATAAAATTTACTAATTAGTAACAGCTTACCCAAATAAGTCTGATATTACCAACTGATTATGTAAGTGGTTAAATGTTAACATGGTAGTTAAAATGTTAATTTGCCTATTGTTTACCTCTGCATTAATTATAAAACTGTATATAGTTTCTTAGTTTTATAAGAGGTCTGAAAAAAATTGTAGTTACTGATTAGTCAACTACTGCATTCAACTGAGTGTTATTACTTACTAATTTCTAGATAATGAGATTTTCTTGTTAGTTATTAGTAGTTACTAGAATGTTAAAATTGCATTACTCATTTATTCTTTTGTAGTAATTAATGATGGAACAGCATTCTAAAGTGTTACCCATTTGCCTATTAGATGGTTTCTACTGAAGTAGAGGTTTCAAACTACTAAGTTTTGGTAGTAACTTTGGGCTTTAGCCTTTGGTTTCAAGGCATTTGTATGGTAATCAAAGATGATGGTAATTCGGTGGAGTGATGCAAAAAGCAGTCCGCTTTTCCTCTCTCTAGTGCGCCTTTCTGGAAAGTTGGGCTGTCTGCTCTCCGTCATTCCTGTCTCACTTGCTTCTTTCCCTATGTCCAACTAACAAGACAAAAAGACATTTTAAACCACAGAGGGCTCTTAAAATATCCCCCATCTTTAATATAATGTGACACTGTTCATGGACACATGCTTTTGAGATTTCCTCTCATTTTTGAGTAAAAATTGGAGAAAAAGAGTATTTCCTGTCAATGGTTGTGATCTGCATTTTAAGCATTAACAAGGATTAAATGTGTGATTTAAATTCCAGGATTTTTGTATCCAGCATCTTTAAAGACAGGAATAATGCAGTTTGCTTCTTATAAATCCACTTTTTAGATAAAACAACCAGTTAAAGTAGTAGAATACTATAAGTATTATTTGATTTTAAATCTGTATTATTCATGACTATAATCTTCTATAATTGCCTACAAAAGAGGTTTAGCAATGTAAAACAAGCACAACCCAAAACTAGCCTCTAGAATAAACTACAACATGGGCTGGGTACCATTCAGGAGTGTTTAGCTTACTTGTGGTTGAGGATATCTTTTTCAAAAGTGTGTTTGGAGACAAAATGGTACTCCACCCCTTCTCTGTCTTGTTTTTTCCGCTCCCGAGTGGTATCTGTTGAAATTTAAAAAGTCTGGAAATAATCAAGTGTCTTAATGCAATCCAAATCAAATTAAACCAACCAGCTAACAGGAACTTTTTGCGGATCCCAGAGACCCTGATGTGCATGTAAAAATAATAGTAATATTGAAATTAACATCAGATTTTTTTTTCTTAAAAATCATTTAACAGCTTTCTCTGACCTTAAAACCAACTAGTCAGATATAAGTTTTGGTTTATCCATCTGGTTTACCCAAAATTCAAACAAATGTGACTGGTATAACATTATTTCTGTTTAGGGTCCATTTGATCCCAGAAAAAAATAAAAAGTGGAAAATGCAATAAAAGATACAGTATCATAGCAAGCTGTGTTTAGTGTGTAGTTCATTGCATTTATTCATATTTTCTTTATAGTGTGTCTGAGACCCCAAACATGAGCAATATAATATTTTTCAAAATGGACGATTAAAGTATCTTATCAAGTAAATCTCATAAAATTAGGAAAAGACACCATCATGCTGATACTTAAATGTCAGGTAAATTGTAAAGAGTACATGTTATGGAAATAATATAAAAGAATATACTTAAGTGTGAACTGTATGTAATGTTTTTTGACACCTAATTCCATGTTATTTATAATTAAATGAAAATGTTTTATAGTTTATATTAAATGCAATTGGTTTGACCCGTTATGAAATTACATATAAAGATGTACTTAAGTCCTACTTAAGTACATCTTTATATGTAATTTCATAATTGTTTCTATTGCCTTCAAAATATGGTTAAAATGTACTGTAAAATGTACTGACAAATATTTATGGTAAACTAAAATATACATCTATCTTTTGAAATTTGTATGTCATAAATTTACATATGTAAATCCACAATTGTAATGATGCAGTTGCAATTTAGTGCATTTAAAATACATTATTTAAATGTTAATAACCCCCTACAGTTGAAATTATAATCAAGTACTTTACATGTGCTTTAGTAAAAGTAAGCAAAATATTATTAAAACAATAATTTAAAATGTACTTTAAAAGAAAAGCCTTTGATTTTACATTATTACAAAGTGCACTTTTTAAGTGTACTTACAGTATGTTTGTTAAGAAACAGTGATGAATGTGTACTCTCTTTAAGTACACTCAGGTACAGTTTTTAGATATAAAACATATACACTTTTAATTTTAGAAGTACACTGCAAGTGTGCACTTAGAACATTTAATCACACTTTCTTTTTCACATGTACGTGAGGCAGAACTGTCTCTGGTAGCATGTGTCCAAAACTGAGCAGGGGTTATGTAGTAAGACCCTTATTAAACTAGACTGAGTCACTCAGAAAATATGCTCAGAGGTGAGCTTAACAAGGCCTGAGGAGCTCGCCACACACCTTAACTCTAATTGTCCACACGTTCTCTGCATATTCCAAAATAAACAATAAAGTTTAACTGCCACTGGGGGGGCAGAAAGTCGGGCAGTGGGATTTGTGTGTGTGAGCGCACTTCATTTATGCAAATCAAACAAAAATTTTCTGTTTATGAAGCCCATCAACAAAACACTGTTCCGAGTCATGAAAGAGCAAATACAAGCCCAATTCGGTGAGTCAGCTTTGAAGTAAATGCTTCATATGGACTTTTAAAGCCAGCAGGAGTCTGTTACAGACCTTTCATTCCACTAAACTTGAAACAGTGCGATAGCAGCTGTTGTGGTTGTCATTAGCTGTGGCGGTCATATACGGCTAAAAGTTGCTGCCACCATCTTAGCGATCGATTTTAGCACTCACTACTCAAACGGCATAAATCAAATAAATGTACATGTCAGACAAAGTTAGACCCTAACCCTGTTTTGCTACAGTTTGGGAGCTTGGAGCACACTCAGAAATATGGAAAGTTGCTAGTTTGAGCTTCCAGTGGGGAGAAACAGGCACAGCAAGCGCCAACCTAAGGCAGAAAGATGGCCTTTTTCCAGAATAAGGAGAAAAAGTCACACCGCTCTCTCCATCAATGCATCGACAGTCTAGCTGTTAGTGGCTGTGATTATCCTGTTCTTTCATCACTCTATCGCCCCATGTCCACATCACTCTTGGACACCCAGAGTGGCAGTGAAAAGCTGGTTCTGTTCTCTTCTCCACTCTGGCAGTCTTACACAGCTTTAGGCCTCAGTGTGGAAAAATTTGATGGTCTGCCTACAGATTATTCATGAACATTTACAAGAGTGTGCAATCAAGGTAATAGTTTTACTTTTAAGAAATATGGCTGGTTATGATTCTTGTTTGTTCTTGTTCGATTCTTGTTCTTGTGCTTGCTTGGAGGCAGAGTTGGAGAGTACTAAATAAAGCTATTGTGTATACCATTCAGTGGTTCATATGTACTGTACCATTATGAAGTCAACTTACTTAATTTTCTTGTAAATAAATGATTCACCTATGAAATAAACAATTGATGAATTCATTTGAATACCTGCACCTGAAACTAGCTGAAGATGGTGGTCTGTGTTCGGTTGCAAAGTAACTGTGGTGCAAATTGCAGGAATGTGAACTCAGGTCCGCACTTTGTCTGGAAGTAAAGTAACATCTGCATAAGAAAGTGGTGATGCTTTGGATGATTTTGGTGATGACCTTGGATATTAGCGAGAGTCAGCATGCACTGTAATCATGCATATAGTGAATGCAATCAGAACAGCAACTGAATGGCTCACAATCAGCTGCCTCCTCAAAAGAGTCAATTTGCAAGTAGCAGAAAGTCCTGGTCAGTGTTGGGGAAAGTTACTTTTAAAAATAATGCATTACAATACTGCCTAAAAAAGTAACTAATTGCATTACTTAGTTACTTTTTATGAAAAGTAATGTGTTTATGCCTGTACAGCAGAAGGCACAGCTCAAACAAACCTTTCAGCTGTGCTGCCATTCTGGATAAAAGAAGAATAGGATACAGGAGAAGGTAGTTCTTTTATTTTATCTAAAGTAATTTTTATTATTATATGGTTTAATTAGATCACTGATGGTCAGCAGCAAAGGTATTGGTTAATAAAGTGAGATTAAATACATAAAGTATATTTGTGTAATTTAATAGTTAATTATTACAGGTTTGCATAAAATTCTGAGATTGCATTTCACTGTTTTTATTCATTTTAAGGAATACTGAATACTTTTGTGCAAGTGAGATGAGTTAATGCATGCTCACATTTAGTCTACAATAACCATCATGCTTACACAGCCCACACAACAACTCTGTACTTTATTTCACTCAACATGGAGACAGGAGAGGTGTCAGTCAATAAATGTGAAAAAGATATTTTGTTGTAAATTGAAAAAGTAATGCGTTACATTGTTAGTTACTTGAAAAAGTAATCTGAATACGTAACTCAAGTTACTTGTAATGCAGTGCCCCCAACACCGGTCCTAGTACAATTGCACTCAGAATCAAGCCACAGCAAACGAGCCTAGTATAAAAACTCCCTAAAGCCAAGTCAGTTCACTTGGCAGCCATCAGAATGGAAAGGTATGTAGACAACTGAGGGTGCTTGCACATTAGTACTTTTGCACAGCAGAATAAATGATAATCTCTTTTGAGGAGACAGCTGATTGCAAACTATTCGTTTGCTGCTCTGACTGCACACACTATGCGTTCCTGGGACAGTTTTCACATTGCATATTTTTCCATGATTCCATGCTCTGTTTTTAACTAAACTGCCAGTGTGGAAGCCTTCTAAAAAGGTGGTATGAGGTACGGTTTATGTATGCTCCAGTACTGTTCACTGCTGATGTGAATGAAATCTTACTAAATCATGGAAGTGAACCTTTGATGATGTATGATTTTGTCAAATTGTGTTTGTGCTCAATAATTTCATGACAAGCGAGACTGAAGCACTGCAGGCAGAGAGATCATTGTATATCTCCCATGTTCTTTGGTACCTTTGCAGTACATTTGGGGCAATTGGATGCAAATGCTGTTCTTTGTTGGTGCTTTGCAAACAACACCAAATTTTCTAAATATAAAGTATAAAACTGAGGGGAGCAATAGCAGCCCTGTTCCAAATGACACATTTCATATGCACTTATTCATATGTCCCATTTGTCATTTTAGGTTTCAGAAAGATGTTCGCGAGTTCCCCCTTTGTGGTCAGTATGTGCCCTCGATGCACACTTTTGCTGAGGCTGCACTGGTGCGAGCTCTATAGCAAAGCAGTGTTACATCACAAAAGTGCGGACTTGTAGGACAACTGCAAGTGCCAGTTGGGACAGGGGGTGTATCCATTTTGTGGTCTTTCTCCAGGGGTTAATAGCTGCCACTTGATGACACTGGCCTCCAAAACTAATATGTTTCCTATCATCATAAAATCTTGACGTCATAAATGTGCTTCTTTAGCACAAATTAAACTAACAACTGCAATTTTCAGGCTGGTCCAGCTAATGCCAATGCAGCTAATGCATCTATTCCCAGCTATTCTATGAGTGGTCCATCGCATCCTCTTCATAATGTCTCTGCTGTTGTTTAAGTATTTTAAATTATGAGTAGCTTGTAGTTTGGCTGGTAACATTTTCCCCAAAACAGTTTTGAGGTGTGAGCTACACTTCAAGCAGCTCCAAAGAGATTTACACACAGGTCTTATTGGTTGTTTGAAAGAGATAAATACTATCAGGTTGATGTATTGCACAAATGTTATATGAACTCACATGGCACAGTTACACTGAAGTGTTCTGGGTCAGAGAGTAGAATTCTTCTCTTCAACTCGGTCACACCAACCCCACTAGGCCCTGTACAACACACATACACACACCAGCAGTTTATCACTAATTAATTAATCAACACTGAGAAAGCAATAAAGCAGCAGTCAGCATTCACTGAATAATTCATTCAATATAAACACAAGCTTATCTGAATCACCAGTATACATTTTCATCACACTTTAGCACTTATGATCCCTGTTCAAATATTTTCTCTTTTATCTTGTGCCCGATATAAAAGACTGCAGACTTGGCTCGTTGAGTGGTACATGAACAGCCTCAGTGAAGTCCTTGTTTGTAGGCGGACATGTACTGTATTTAAAGTCTTCATGGACTGTCTGGGCCATGAAGTGGCCCATTATTCCGACAGGCATCTGCTGTTTCCATCACTGGGACACAAATATGAGGATGATGGGGTAATGCTGTATTGATTTCAGGCTGTGGCTCCCGCCACTCGCAGCCTTTCCAAAACACAGATCCAGTCTCTGCTCTGGCCTGAGCATCCCCAGAAGGTAAAGCCATATTACTGTAGTGAAAATGAAGAATCTGTCTGGTGCCCATTCAAGAGAGACTAAAAGCCAATGTCTGCCAGCCGCATACAGACAGGATGGTCCCTGCGGGTGCATCTCAAGAAATCAAAGTATGTATATTATCGCTAAACTGGCTGAAAATAGCCTTCTTGATGTGATTCAGGAGTGAAATTCCTGCCATTCTGATAATGCATGAAATGCCTTTGGCCAATTCAGTTCACGTTCGTTCCAGTATTGCTTTTCACAGCAAACGAGTTTCACAGAGCAACAGGAAAGAACAGAACTGCATTGAAGTTAAATATGAAAATATTAAATCATCTTGTTTGACCTCACGCAAGCTTTCTGCCTGTCCTCATAGTTATCATCCACCAGTGCTCATCTTACAAACAAACCTGTGGGTTGATGGTCTTCGAAATATTTGCAAGCTATGTCTGTGGCATGTTGAACAAACACATTAAGGAAGATCCAGTATATTTTCATTCCAGTATGTCTTTTAAGTTATAGTTCTATATGGCATTCCTAGGCAAGCAGCGATCATAGAGTTAGTCAAATTAGACGTTAACGTTCTGCATCCATGGCCAACATAAACTCATGAGAATGACATACATTACAAGTGAAACTAGTAATTTGTGCAACAACCTGCTCATTAGAGATGAGCAAACTGCTTTGGTGGGCTCAAACTATTGTGGATATCTTGTTTGTCTCATATGCAAAATAACAAATGACATATTAGAAAGTTTGTGATCAAAAACTGGATGTGTAGTTTAGAAAAAAAAAATGTTTGTAGACACATTTTTTTAATGTAAAAGGATATTTAAACAAATATCATGAATTATTCATTTATAAATATCAAAGTTCAACTGATTAGATCAAATGATCTAATATTTTAATTACTGACCTTGACATAATGTCATGAGGGTCTGCATCACATGACTTGGATTTGTTATAGATTAAAGATTTAATAATAATGATAATAATAATAATAATAATAATAATAATAATATATATATATATATATATATATATATATATATATATATATATATATATATATATATATATATATATATATATGAAAATTGTAACGGAACAGGACTCAGGCAGGGATCCATTTGCAGTGCTTTATTAAAAGTGAGCGAGGTCAAAACAGGAACAAACAGGAACAGCAAGGGACAGGTAGAATCATAGTCAGGATACAGGCAATGGTCAGGACAGGCAGATATCATTCACAGGTCAGGATACAATAAACAGTCCAAAGGCATGCGGTGGAGAATCGTACACGGGTAATAGACAGGATCGGTAACAGACAGGCAAACAGGATAATAACGCTTGGAATTGTACACCAGGTGAAACTAGACTTCTTAATGAGGTGGTGTGTTAGTGAGTCTTAAATAGTCCAGATAATGAGCTTCAAATGTATGTGGCAATGGGTGATTGGTGTGGAGTGTGTGCATGTGACTGGCAGGGAGGATTATGGGAATTGGAGTCCAGGAAATGACAGGAATTGTGACATAACGCCCCCCTTCCGGAAGGCAAGCCCTTGTGCCGTGAATGGCATAAACAGGGAGGGGGAGTGGGTGCATTGGAGACCTATTGGCAGACTGGTAAGGTCCAATGCAGGTCCAGGAACTCAGGCGGCCACAGCAGGTCAGGAGTGTCGGCTAGCCACGGTGGGTCAGGAGTGTCTGGCAGCCACGGTGGGTCAGAGGCCGTGGGCAGCCATAGCAGTTCGAGAGCCTTGGGACACCAAGGCAGGTCAGGTGACTTGGGCAGCCACAGCAGGTCAGGTGCCGTGGGCGGCCATGGCGGGTCAGAGTTCGTGGATGACCATGGTGGGTCAGAGTCCGTAGATGACCACGGCGGGTCAGAGTTCGTGGATGACCACAGAGGGTCAGAGTCCGTTGATGACCATGGCGGTGCAAGGTCCCCACCTACAAGCTCCCCACCCTCAGGTATATGCCCCCCCCAATGTAGGGAATTGTGGGCTGGTAAGTGCTGGAGGTTTGGAGCAGGTTCCGCAGCAGCAGGAGCTGGTTCGTGGGTAAGGAGCTTGGCTGGTGCCGACAGGGCAAGGAGCTCGGGTGGCGCCGGCAAGGAAAGGAGCTCGGATGGCGCCGGCAGGGCATCTTGTCCGTAGACACTGGCGGAACAGCCATCTTGTCCGTAGACACAGGTGAACTTGAGTATGTTGCAAACGGCGAACTTGAGTGCGTTGCAACCGGCAAACTTGAGTGCGAAGCGGGCGGCGGGCTTGAGTGCGATCAGCGGTTCTGGAGAGGTTGGTTAACGCCATCACAGAAAAAGTCTATCAGTGCACAGTCTGGCAAATCTGAATAATACGCAATGTCCAAATAATCCTTAATATAATCCTCCAATGAACTTGGTCCCTGCTTCAGCCACAGTTGTGCATTGTTCGGAACTCAGGCAGGGATCCATTTGCAGTGCTTTTTCATTAAAATTAATTTTTCACTTTATTTTTCATTAAATTAATATATAGAGCAAAACATATTAATATAAATAAAATAAATAAAAAATGATTTGAGTATATATTTTTAAATTACATACAATTTATATATAAGAAAAAAATGAATGTCATGTCACTGGCCCAAATTCGTCTGAATCCAACATAACTCATCAATTTCAGTAGGTATGTATTAAGTGAGACATTGTGGGCTGTTGTGACAGAAACAAAAAGATGGACGAATAAAAAAATCCATTGTGAGAAAAAAAAAAGGACAACACTGTATAGTGCCACATTTTTGTTCCTTTTTTCCCTCATATATCAAGACAACCCAGGTTCTGATCTTGCTGAGATGATTTAATGTCTTTGAAATAAATCCATGCAGTCCTTGAACATATTGGCTCTTTGGTCATACTTGTCAAGGCTCACTTGAAGTCCTTCAGTTCTGGGAGAGAGTTCACAGTGCTCCTGTATATTTTCTGTTGTTTGTTTAGGAAAGAAGTATTGCATTCACCTACACCTTGCCAACAGCTGTTCTCACCCCTGATATATTTAAGAATTAATGCTCTAAATTTACCACAGGGACACATTTTTGATTCAGCAGTGGATAAAAAAGTGAAAAAGTCTAAATGATCTCACACGCCTCATTGAATTTCCAAGTAGAATATCATGCTTTCGTAATTATGCAAACACCAGAGCAATGATGACGTTTTAGGGATACAATTACTACTTTTACAACAATAGAAATTCTACTTGCCAAGATGCCATTCTATTCAGAATATTTATATCTAGATCCTCATCAAAAGAGAAGCTGAACTCGCTTTTCATTAAACTCCTGAACAGATAGCTCTGGATTTCATGTTTAATGTAATGTCAACTTTTGATTATGGTCATTTTCTAAATTCTTGCTACTGATAGACTCTGGCAACAGGGAACTTAAATGACATACAAAAATAGTGAGTGGCTCCAGTTGTGTGGAGTGCTTTCATGTTTAGACAATAAGCACATTTTCTGTTGGCTCATTTGGAGGCTGCCTTTGGAAATGACTTTGAGTTGAACATTTAGCAGACCCACGTCTACGTCTAGGCAGCACAATGAAAACAGATACATAGATTGTAGATCCATGTGTTAATTTAATCTTCCAGACTTGCTCTTTCTATGCAACATGAAAAAATGTTCTTAAAGCAATAGATCACCCAAAAATGAAAATATGATAACCCTCGTTGTTCCAAACTTGCACGCCTTTTGTTAAAATACACATGAACAGCAACAAAAGCTGTCAAGCTTAAAAAAAGACACAAAAGTATTGTAAAAGTGGCCCATGTGACCTTTATGCTCTATTTGAAGTCTTCTCAAATATAGATTTGTGTGAAATTTAAGTTAAAGGGGACCTATTAAGAAAAAATCACTTTTGCCTGATGTTTGGACATAAATGTGTGTTGGCAGTGTGTGTACACAACCACCCTATAGTGATAAAAATCCACCCACTCCTTTTTTTTTAATCCCCATAAATCATAAGCAGTGTCTCAGAACAAGCCGTTTCCAGATCCCTGGCAGTGTGAGGTCACAAAAGCCACAGGCCCCGCCCACAGTGGTGGCTAACACTGAAGTTTGAACATAGACCCGCCCTGAGCGCGTTCACGGCAAGTCCGCCATTGCTGCACTGATGAGAATGTCTCCCAAGCGTTTTAGGTGTTCTGAAGCTGGATGGATTAATCCACATAGCTCTCTCCATTTACACGAATATCAATACAAAGGGACAATACAAAACAGAGACTGTACTAAAAATATGCTACTCAATGATATACATGTAAAAAACGGTTTGTGATTCAGCTTACAGTCTCCAGAGTGATACTGGATACGGCAGTAATGAAGGTGAGGGCACTTTTACAGTTCATCTTTACGGGTATAAAGTTTATTAAGCACCACCCGAAAGGCATAAGGTCTTTATATATTTGTTTACTGTTAGTTGTAACGAGTGTTTCTGTATGTTGGTAATACAAGGCAAACAGAGAGAGTTTATGGATAATATTTTAATGCACACTTGCACTGTGTTTTATTAAGCTCTTACAGTGATTTTCTAGAGTGAAAACAGATGCTTCATCTTTTGTGTAAAGTACACAATAATAATAAATAAACATAAACATAATAAACATCATAAAACTCCTCAGTAAGTTATAGTTTTGGCCATCATTCAGATGGTTCAACAGGCTTGTATTAATATAGTAGATTAAACATGCAGCATATATTCACAGTTTCTGACATTATAGTGCATCCTGACTGACTCCTGACAGGAGAACGAGCTTGTGAAGCTCCGCCCTCTTAGGCCAATCGCAGCAGCTCATTTGCATTTAAAGGGACTGCACTAAAATGGCTCGTTTTTGCTCAACCACTAAAAGTAGCAATTTTAACATGCTATAAAAAATATCTGTGGGGTATTTTGAGCTAAAACTTCACATACACACTCTGGGAACATCAGAGACTAATTTTACATCTTGTTAAATAGGGCATAATAGGTCCCCTTTAAGACATACTTTCTGCTCTGCCTTTAGCATTCATGAGAGATGTAGCAACATTCGATTTGTGAATTAATCACTAAATCTGATCTTATTTTTTTTTAATGAACTGATTGATCCATTTCACAAATATGGTCAAAATGATTTCCTCACAAAGCAGAATGTTCTGATTCTGGTTCACAGCTCACTGGTGGAGAAGATAACTAGTGATGAAAGGGGCAAATTTTGGTCTGGCATATATACCTGAAAAAAAATGTATGGACTGTTTTTTAATGAAACTATTATATTACTTTTGCACAATGGGGCCCTTTTGAAGCCTAAAAATGAATAATGAAGAATTTTGATTAACTATTTCTTTAAGCAAGTATGTTTCTTACCAGTTAGAAGCACAAGGCGGTACGGCTCTTCAGGCTTTCTCTGGTGAAGCAAAACCTCCTGATAAATAGGGAAATGGATACCAGCATGTGCTTCACCCATCTTCTGTCTCACCTGCTGACTCATGTTGTCCTTCCGGCTCAGCCGGAAACTTCTCCTTAAACCAGCTGGGGGAATGGAGAAAACTGAATTGATTAATTTAATATCAGTACTTGGACTCTTTGTTTTTTAGCATTTTTTATTTATTTGAATTTATGTAGGTCATAATGACATAATATGTCAGGCATAATTTGATACTTTTTTCTCTTATATTAAGTAATGTGTTTAGAAATTACAGCATAATTTGCTCAGAGTTCCGACCAAGTAAAAAATGCCAAAAATATTTGGAAAGTTGTACTTACATCTGTTTCTTATTAGACAAGTGTGTTTGTCTGGCTCATTAGTGTATGTTTTAAGTAGCTGTCAATGTCTAATTTTGATTTGGAATAGGTTCTTGGAACCTGAAATCAGACATGAAGACCAAAATAGGGTCAACAAAACAGAAATAAGAAGATTTAAATTCAAAAGGTAGTCAAAACAATAGTCCTGGCAATACCAGCTGTTAGGTAAATCTCTGAGAAATGCAAACATTCATGAGTTTAACAGTGACCAAAGAGAATCAACAATAGTGGTAGTCAGAGGAAAACTTTAACCATGCAGAAACCTCCTCAAGCAACTGTCCAACATAAGTATTCACCAAGGTGCAAGAGATTGCTCAAAGACTATCCATGATGGAAGATTAAGTAGCAAATTTCCAGGACAATGGTTCCTAACCCTGTTCCTGGAAGCCCCATAGCTGTACACATTTTTGGATGTCTCTCTTATCTGACACACCCATTTCAAGTCTTGGAGTCTCTACAAACAAGATGATGAGTTGAATCAGGTGTGTTTGATTAGGGAGACATCCAAAACGTGTAAAGTTGGGAAACATTGCTCTGGGATATCAAGCAGAACTGATTATTGCAGACCATGATTAAGTGCAGAACAGGATGGACAAAATGAAATCGTATAAACCTTATTTGCGGAGGCTAACTTACAAGAACATAGGCTTCACTATAGCGGTAATGTGGAGTAGTCTGCATCTTTGCATCTCTTAATGCTTTGCCATGCTGATGCTTTGTGAACGGCAGATGAGTTCTCATGGCCAACTCAGTGACTGGAACATTGCAGTACCTTAAGAACATCATATAAAGGTTTGAAAACTCTTGGAAGAGCTGAATCCGCTTTACCGAAATGGATTACAGCCAATCCCTAACAATTTAAGTCTTGCTCGGATCTATTTCCATGCAATCAAGATATGAGAAATCTCAAGAAAGACACTGTGGAAATGTGAAGCACATTGTTCCAAACTTGGACAAAGTTCCTTTTCTATAATAGCTTTGTGAACAACTTACTTATAGAAGATAAGCATGTTGTCAAGGTATTGAGGTAAGCATGTCCCAAAGCACATCACTAATGAAAGTCTGGAAGACTGTAGTAACCTGAAAGACTGGGAGACTGACCAAATCAATTAGCATTCTTTAAATGGTTCAGGTTTTTTTTAATTGGGGCTAGTTTATTTCTGGCCCAAATTAAATAAACCTGAACCAGTTAATGAATGTCTTTAGGATTATTTGCAGGTGTGGTAGAAGCAGGAGTGGATATCCTTGATGTAGAGCCTGCAAAGATCCTACAAATATGGTGGAACCTTTAGGCAACTCAAACGCTGTAGCCAACAACTTAAGAGAATGATTATTGTGTAATTTTTTTTTTTTTTTTAATCCAAATGTAGTTAACGTTTGGGTAGATTTTTCATCCCAACAAGGAAAAACTTGCATATCCAGGAGATGTGCAGGAGTGGATAAAACCAAAATCAGTGTCAAGTTCCTCTCCTAATGTGCCTCTCTTTCTCAAACAAAATAGGTACCAATTGGTAGATCTATTGCAGGGATAGACAAGCTGAACTCTGCAGGACAGTTGCCCTTCAGGACTGAAGTTGACATCCCTGATGTTTTCATGGCCAGAAGGCGAATGAGGGAAGGAATAATGGAGAAGAAAAAAAAGTGAGCAGATCTGAGTAGAGGTGTCAAAGCAAGACACCAATTTGTTTGCAGTATTCAACTACTTTGATGGTAATTTTTTGGTCAACTTGTCACTGTCTCCTTTTGCATCTGGTAAATATTTATTTTTCATCTAAATACCAAATAGTTACCTGTACAAAATGCAAACACTGAAACCAGGGCTTTAGTCTAACCCTGCCATTGTAAAGTGATGAGATATATTCCTAAATTGGTCATATTCATAATATCAGGGGAAAAGTGTTTCTTTTCTGTAAGAAACTAGCCAATGCTATATCAACACTTTTATTAGGCATACAGCATATGTAGTCCCAAAGACTCATATCTCATAAACTATCCAACTCAGCAGCACAAACTAAACATACAGACATCAGAAACATTAATTCCAATATATAAATCAAATGAAGTATTGTGCAATAAACAAACAAAAGTTCTGAGTTTGTAGGGATTTTGTGGAAAAGATGCATATTTCAAACTCTGTTTTCAAGTAACATTCAACAAACTGACACAATTTATAAACAGATTTGTAAAAATGTTGGGTAATCACTGTCAAAAACATTTTCTGCTATGCCAAGAAAATAAAACTGGAGGCCATACAACAATTGTCCAATTCATGTGGTAGCTACCAATGACACATCTCATAAACACATTAGATGGCACTGAATAGCTGTTGATGTTCATCTACACCCCTGGGAATTATGTAGAGAAAGCCCTGAACATAGAAACATAACTGTCTTGATGAACAGATGTAAAGCATCTCTCACACTGTCTGCTGCAGTATCCCCTGTACAAATACTGGTTTGATTGGTCCCACCAATATTAATCTTACTGAATCCCTTAAATGCTTCCATAAGTTTAGTGTCCCACAAAATCCAGCCTGAAGGCCAAGCTGCTTCTGGATAAATAAATCAAAAAGAAGCAAGAAAGGTTTGGCAGAGATAATTAAACCAAGGCCTGAAGATGAATTTTATCTGAGTGGCCCACTGGACTCCCACTAGAATATCTAGACAGTAGATTTTCATTCTTAGTTTCCTTTAAATTCGCATTTATTCTTTCATATTTACAGCTCAGAATAACCAAGTAGACTAAAGAAAAGGAAACTACATAAACAATACAAAAATTATGGTTACACTATTTTAAGATGTCCTTGTTACAGTGCAACCATAAATTCAGTAATATTAATAACATAATACACCATGTACTTTCTATAGGGTTAGGATGAGGGTTTGGTTTAGGTGCATGTAATTATGCAAAATTTACTGTTATTACTATAGTAAGTACATAACACAGACACTATAAAATAAAGTGTGGTTACACTTTTATTTTGATGGTCCACTTTAGACACTCCACTAACTAAAAATTAAACTATATGTCAACTAACTCTCATTGCAGTATCCCTTGGCTGTTTATTTGGATTTATTGTTTCAATAAACTTCTGCAGATGGATTCAAACCCAACATCAAGCCTGAGAATACTTCACCAGAAATGAATCCAGTGGAAGTATCACAGCTCCAGGTGGCCTATGCATACCAAAGTGAGGTGCTACAGGAGTTTCAAGGCCAACTCACCAACTTACCAGCAGCCAATCAACATTTAACACAATACATTCAATCATTCCCGCCAACAAGAGCTGAGCCGGTAAGATTTGTGGTATCTGATAAATTAGATAGTTCTGTGAAGAAATTCTGAGGCTTTTTATGCCAATGTAGAATTTACTTTTCTAATCACACAGAATCATTTTGTCAAGATTCTTTTAAATGTTCTTTTATGATGAGTCTGCTTATTAGTGAAGCACTGGATTAGGAATCAGCTGTGCAGCCTAAAGGCAGGAACACACCAAGCCGATGGTCGGCCGTTAGGAAGTTTTTGTTTGTCGGCCGACTAAGTTTTCTCATTGTGTTCCACATCGGTGGCTGAAGTTGGTCCTTGTCTGCTTTTTTTTTCGGTCGATTCGACATGTTGAATCGGTGTTGGAGCTCGTCATTCTGATTGGCTGTTCAGCTACTGCCACCTGCTGGTACGGAAAGGCATTTCATCTTACGCATCTTACGTGCTACTTGGCCATCGGCTATCGAGCATCAGTTTGGTGTGTCAAGGCAACTTTGAACCCTGCAGTCTGCTTTCGTCACCACTAGTTCATCGGCCTCGGCTTGGTGTGTTCCTGCCTTAATGCGCCATCCAATTCAGAACACTAGCAGCCCAGAGCGGGTGAAATGATTTGGCACTCAAAACAATTTTTCAAGAAGGACTTAACCATGAATTACAAGTGAAGCTAGCATTCAAGGGTGAGACTGCAGACTTATCACAGTTTTTCACCATGGCTTTTCACCATTGAATAATCCCATTCATAACAATCAGTTTTACTAGAGTTTCACCAGAAGAATGACATTGTCATCTACAGGAACTATGCTTTTACTGTCTCCAATCCAATCATCAATACCTGCACCAACAACACCTCAAAGAAAACGGTAAGGAAATTAACACTCCCTTACTCCCCTTCATCAAATTTTCACTCTATCCATTTCCATTAAAGGGTTAGTTCACCCAAAAATGAAAATAATGTCATTTATTACTCTACTTCATGTTGTTCTACACCCATAAGGCCTTCATTCATCTTCGGAACACCAATTAAGATATTTTTTATTAAATCCGATGGCTCAGTGAGGCCTGCATTCAAAGCAATGGCATTTCCTGTCTCAAGATCCATAAAGGTACTAAAAACATATTTAAAACAGTTCATGCGAGTTCAGTAGTTCTACCTTAATATTATACAGCGACGAGAATACTTTTTGTCGGCAAAAAAACAAATGAACTACTTTTCAACAATATAGTGATGGGCCGATTTTGAAACGCTGCTTCAGAGCTTTGCGAATCATACTCGTACTGTATATAGAGTTATGGTTAGGGTTTGGTTTAGGGTTAGTTATTTGTAATTATGCATAATTTACTGTTATTACTATTAATAGTAAGTACATGTAATAATATGTATCTACATCACCTTAAAAAATTGTTACCCTGTTTCACACTGAGAAGATCTCACTCTATGTTATTTTTTCTCCCAAGAATCAGATCATTCTCGGTCATCCATGGTTAGCTATCCATAACCCTGGCATTTACTGGAAACAAGGTGAACTCAGTAAATGGTCTCATCTCGTTACCATGTTTTATAATGAGCACGAAAAGCCCAGGTACTCACAAAACTATAGTGATTCCAGTAAAATACTCTGAATTCTCAGAAGTCTTCAACAAGGCAAAGGCAACCCAACCACCTCCCCATTGTCCAAGAGATTGTGCAATTGAACTTCTCCCAAATACTGCACCTCCCAAAAGTAAAGTTTACGTCACGTCCAGAGACTCGGGCTTTGGAAAACTACATTGAAGACGCCCTAGAATCAGGCTTTATCCATCCCTCTACATCCCAGGCTGTGGCAGGGTTTTTCTTTGTGGAGAAAAGGCAGGCTAAGGCCATGCACTGATTATAGAGGTTTCAATACAAACACAATAAGGAACAGATATCCACTTCCTGCACCAAACTAGATCTTCGAAGTGCCTATAACCTCATTCGGATCAGAGAGGGAGATGAATGAAAGACTGCCTTCCTCACCACTTGAGGGCACTATGAATATCAGGTCATGCCATTTGGTCTTGTCAATGCACTTACTGTTTTCAGTCTTTCATCAATGAAATCTTCGGAGACCTCCACTGGATACATTGATTTCCTTATCTATTCCCAAACAAAAGAAGAGCACACCCAACATGTCAAGACAGTCCCAAACCAGCTCCGACAGAACCAGAACTGTTGGAGTTCCATACCACCAGTACTACATTTTTATGATGCATCGTCATTCATCAAGGTGTGGATGGATGGACCTATCCAAAGTCAAAGCAGTCACCAAATGGCCACAGCTGTAGCGTCTGGACCAATCAGCCACACAATTATTCATGGTATTTAATGAATTACCCATAAACTCACTCTCACTATCAAAGTTCTCTGAACTCATCCCCCTAAAACTGCAACCAACATCCCAAGTGTAGCTAGCACACAGGCACAACTAGGTGTCCTGTTACAGTTATATGGTACTTTTATGATCCAGAAGAATTCTGGAGAGACTAGTGACTCATTCTTCCTGAGAAGGACAAATAAACTCTCTTAATCCTATGTATTCTCTATATAACCACTTGGGAAATGTATAAACATGTATCCAAGTTTCCCATCTCATGACTTTCCTTTTATAGGCTTTATTCTATGTATTAATTCTCTCTTTTGAACTATTTTGGTATTAATGTTCCATAGTTGCAAATGTATAGTTAACTGAGATCACATTGGCAGCATGCTTGGTATCTACGGACTCCAACTTTCATTTCCTATTTGGTAATTTATGTCACAAGTTACTAACTCTGTGACACATTAGTATTATAAGAATCTAGAAGGTTATTCTCTCATTCATCCAATCCAGTGTCTTATGCTAATATCTTGCTATAGAACAAAGACTCGTAAAACTTCCCTCTGAAAGGGGAACTCCTTATTGGCTCAGACACCTCAAGAGGGTGTGACATCTTCACCCCTTATATTCACTGATCACAAGGAACCCCTTCTCTTCCTGCTCTTCCTCCTCTTCTTCTCTTTTACTGATGAATGCTGACGTCAAGATGATGCTTTAAGAAGCTAGAAGCTTCTAAGGAACCTCAAGCTTGTGCCAGGCCTCGGCCTAGACCTTCCATTCACCAAAGATCCTCTGAATCCAGCCGGTTCTCTTTCGTCAAGAAAATATCAGCAAAGATTCAACGGGAGCCTCCACAAATTGCATCAGGACAGTTTTAATTCAACTTGGAGAGACATGCAAGTATCAAACTTAGTCTCATTATCGGATACATTGAGTATCCTTACCCCTTTAAAGAAGGGCCTGTTAAAACTAAACTGATGGTTTGCTCAAGGCTGTTGATCTGCTGAATGTCCAACAATGCTGTAACTTCTTGCTTCCTGTACTCTGCTTTCTCTCTCTCTCTTGGTAA
Organism: Chanodichthys erythropterus; assembly: GCF_024489055.1. Classification (NCBI taxonomy): domain Eukaryota; kingdom Metazoa; phylum Chordata; class Actinopteri; order Cypriniformes; family Xenocyprididae; genus Chanodichthys; species Chanodichthys erythropterus. The sequence goes on along the minus strand of NC_090236.1, from coordinate 16,531,266 downwards.
ACTGTATGCATGTATGTGTGTGAATGTTAGAGTAGTTTAAGTGTTTAGTCTAGTTAATAAAGTCTTGTTCATGTCACACGTAAGGTTGTCCGTGTTTTGCGCTCATGTACGGGAGTCCCTATTCATGTCGGTCCTGACTACAGGCTTTTAGTAGAATAAGATTGTTATTTCCCATAACCTGGAAATGAACATTTCTTAGTTAATAAACAATTAACACTGTGTGTTCATTGAACAACAGGTTAATTGATTGTAATATTAATTTTATTACATTAAGTTAATTTTATTGACTGATTAAAATATTAATAATTAATTATAACTAGTTATGATTAATTATTCATATTTATTTTGAGCTAATTTGCTACAAATGGTGGAGAATGCAACAATAAACAAAGATTATGAGCTTAAACCACTGTCAATTTAAAAGTGTGCATTTGATAATTCCAGTCAGAATATGTCAGACGATGCGCATTTTGGTCACTAATTGCTGGCTTGTTAGATGCTGATAAAGTGATGGCTTGAATTGACATCTCTACTGTAACTGAAAGAGTCTACTCTTGACACATTTTAGCATATGTTCAAATGGTATCAGTGTAAAGTTAATCTGATTTTAGCGAAGAAATCCTAATCTCAGTATTAGAGCGTAAGCCTGTGTTGACGAAGGAATCTCAGCTCAGCGGCATGTAAACTGTACCAGAATTGATTATTCTGCTTTGGTTGGAGAAATACCAATTGCAGTATTGCTTAACCTGTTTCTGATGAATGAATCTCAGTACAGTGTTATATAAATGTAGATTTGGGTAATGCTCCCCTGTTATAGTTAAGATTGATGTCATTCATCTAAACTTTGCCTGCACCTACAAGCATAGCTATCTTTTGACCAAAACTGTGTTTCACTCGCTGAAAGGAATATCAGTATTCATGCACAAGACGGACTTAACTATATATGCTTAAACAAGCTTTGACTTACAGCAAACTGTGTAATTACCCTTTAAACAAGTACAAGACGTTGTTTAAAGTAGAGAGAAGAGTTTACATGAGTAAAATTTGCAAATGCCAAAACATATTTGCATTTTACTGAATGTAATATCAAGTTTTTGAAAATCTGAAAGTATAAGCGTCACATTTTAACTCTATACGTAACTTGTTTGAAATGAGCAGACAGTCTCAATAAACTGTTTGAATTGCCCAAATGTGCATTGGTTCCCATGACAACGACTTGTCACAGGAAGTGCTAACTCATCACCCTGTGATGCCATATTGTAAACAAACCAAGCTAGGTGGCTAAGCTAACCTCACCTAGCAGCCCTGCACCTCAGGCTAAGCTAACTAATAGCTTCTACAGTTAGTGGTTAGCATCATTTACGTGAAGCCTTTAACTATAGCTTGTGTGTATGCAGTGTGAACTGATCTAAACCAATTTCCCTTAACCATATTCCTGGTTTTCTGATTTCTCTCTTTCCTTACCTTTAATTCTTCTCAGCTAATTTCACCTGCACTTAGGTGCATTTCTCTCTGAACACTGTTCAGCTAAATCTGCAGTTACTAGGGTAATTAAATCTAAATTTAATTACATGTAAACTGTTTAACTAAAGAAGAATTCTAGGATTTATTGAGATTTTTCAATAGCACGTTGACTAAACTTCTGGGAGGGACACACACATGGTGTGGTCCTGAACACGCTACAGCTGTGACCAACTATACAGTGATTTCCAAAGCTAATCTAATTGTTAATCACTAGTGCTATTGACTATTCCCAATACCAGGTCATTCTGCTGTTTTAATCACTTCTTTAAATATTTTATTGGTTTTAATTATAATAGCAGTCAGCTATTTGTTTTTACTAGAATTATTTCTTTCATCTATGTGATTTATTTACATTTTCCTGTTTAGTCTTGTGTGGTTTAATTTCCCAATATAACCACAAGCAACTAGACATACTCTTCTTCTTGATTTTGTTTATTTACAACAGTCGCTTCAATTTTATGAGCCAGTTACAAAGGAATCTGAATGATTGCTATGGCATAATTTTGAGCACCACTAATAAGCACAATCTAATAGGAAAGCTCTCCTCTTCCTCTCTCTTTCTCTTTTCCATTTGTTCAGAGGTCAAGCCTGTTGTGAGCCATCAGTAAGAAATACTAAGAAATAATCTGACCACAAGAACCATCTTAAGTCATTTATTAAAGCTAGCTGTATTTTATACACCTGGCTGCTCACTGTGCCTTTAGCCCTAAATTCTGTTTGATCTTGCAGTAGTCTCTTGCCCTTACTCTCACCACAAGCGTGCCTAAATGTTGCAGATGCTCAGCCTAACTGCCCAGATGGCAGACCAAAAGGACTGGCTATGTGTCGTGAGGAACACCCTCCTAACCAGTGCTGCTGAGCAATTACGGCACCAGAGCCAAAAGCAACTGGACAAAGATGGAAGAGAAGCAAAGGCAGATGACTCAAACCAGAGGTGTGATCACAATGATCTGACTGAAGTCAACTTTTTCTTGGCCCACATCCTCGCTGTTTTGAAACAGGAGGTGGACAACCTCAAACTCCAGATCACAGAGACTCACAAGGAGCTGATGCATGCTAAAAGCCACATAGACCAGCTAGAGATGGAGGCTCGGGACAGACACAAGGACCCTGACAGAATAGAGACACAGAAGAAAAGAGAACTGAGACTCTCTTACCTGCAGCAAACAGAACCACTGCAGGAGAAACATCTCACTTCACTGCATGGAGTCAGCAGAAGAACCTCCCCCAGCCAAGCACAGAGGTACAGAGGGGGAAGCCAAAGCCTTCTGCTTGACACCTTATCAGCCAATTTCCTGAAATCCTCTGCAGCTGCAGAAGGAGAAGGATTAATTCAGACAGACCCAGGTACCAGACCTACCACAGGGAGAAGCCAGGGATGGGAGCATCCTCTTCCTGCAGACACAGCAGGATCTCCAACAGCAGGCAGCACAAGGACGACTGGACACGCCTGCATCGGACCTGCAGGAGCTTCTAACGCTAGTAAGATAGCTCCTTGAACAGTTCTTACCTGAGGAGTACTCAGAAGTAGAAGCTTCTGACCACTCACACAACACCAGCTCAGAGACCTGAGCTTGTCTACTGTCTACATCAACCGCAATGGAACGACCACCACTCCAAGAGACACATACAACCAGAGCCCATCACAGCCTTCCAGCCTTGTGTGCCAGTGGTGTGTCTGATCTCTCTACACCTTCAACGTCGTTCGCTGTTGTCCATAGAAAGAACAACAACGATCGAAAGGGGGGGATGTAGCGTCTGGACCAATCAGCCACACAATTATTCATGGTATTTAATGAATTACCCATAAACTCACTCTCACTATCAAAGTTCTCTGAACTCATCCCCCTAAAACTGCAACCAACATCCCAAGTGTAGCTAGCACACAGGCACAACTAGGTGTCCTGTTACAGTTATATGGTACTTTTATGATCCAGAAGAATTCTGGAGAGACTAGTGACTCATTCTTCCTGAGAAGGACAAATAAACTCTCTTAATCCTATGTATTCTCTATATAACCACTTGGGAAATGTATAAACATGTATCCAAGTTTCCCATCTCATGACTTTCCTTTTATAGGCTTTATTCTATGTATTAATTCTCTCTTTTGAACTATTTTGGTATTAATGTTCCATAGTTGCAAATGTATAGTTAACTGAGATCACATTGGCAGCATGCTTGGTATCTACGGACTCCAACTTTCATTTCCTATTTGGTAATTTATGTCACAAGTTACTAACTCTGTGACACATTAGTATTATAAGAATCTAGAAGGTTATTCTCTCATTCATCCAATCCAGTGTCTTATGCTAATATCTTGCTATAGAACAAAGACTCGTAAAACTTCCCTCTGAAAGGGGAACTCCTTATTGGCTCAGACACCTCAAGAGGGTGTGACATCTTCACCCCTTATATTCACTGATCACAAGGAACCCCTTCTCTTCCTGCTCTTCCTCCTCTTCTTCTCTTTTACTGATGAATGCTGACGTCAAGATGATGCTTTAAGAAGCTAGAAGCTTCTAAGGAACCTCAAGCTTGTGCCAGGCCTCGGCCTAGACCTTCCATTCACCAAAGATCCTCTGAATCCAGCCGGTTCTCTTTCGTCAAGAAAATATCAGCAAAGATTCAACGGGAGCCTCCACAAATTGCATCAGGACAGTTTTAATTCAACTTGGAGAGACATGCAAGTATCAAACTTAGTCTCATTATCGGATACATTGAGTATCCTTACCCCTTTTAAAGAAGGGCCTGTTAAAACTAAACTGATGGTTTGCTCAAGGCTGTTGATCTGCTGAATGTCCAACAATGCTGTAACTTCTTGCTTCCTGTACTCTGCTTTCTCTCTCTCTCTTGGTAAACTGTATGCATGTATGTGTGTGAATGTTAGAGTAGTTTAAGTGTTTAGTCTAGTTAATAAAGTCTTGTTCATGTCACACGTAAGGTTGTCCGTGTTTTGCGCTCATGTACGGGAGTCCCTATTCATGTCGGTCCTGACTACAGGCTTTTAGTAGAATAAGATTGTTATTTCCCATAACCTGGAAATGAACATTTCTTAGTTAATAAACAATTAACACTGTGTGTTCATTGAACAACAGGTTAATTGATTGTAATATTAATTTTATTACATTAAGTTAATTTTATTGACTGATTAAAATATTAATAATTAATTATAACTAGTTATGATTAATTATTCATATTTATTTTGAGCTAATTTGCTACACAGCCTATCGCTATCAAAGAACTTCAATGATTTCTTCCTTTTTCAAATGTCTACAGAAGATATATCAGGAATTACAGCATCACTGCAGTCCCAATAACAGCACTACTCAAGGACAAACCCAAGAAACTTCAATGAAACAAATTTGCTAAAGCTGCTTCAAATAACCTTAAAACAAACTTCACTACTGCACCCATCCTTAAGCATTCTGACTCAAGTTTACCCTTCATCACTGAAGTAGGAGCTTCCGACAGTGAAATTGTGGCAGTTCTCTCTCAAAGACATTGTACACCAGGCCGAATGTACCCATAAAGCAGGTCAGAGTGTCTGGCTTTCCACAAGAGACCTGCGTCTATGGCTAACCAGCAGGAAGCTCAGTCCCAGGTATGTAGGTCCCAGGTATGGAGGGGGTCACTTCCTGTTTGCTAGGTATAAAGAGCTAAGCTTTCTGCAGACACATTGCGAAGTATTGCCATTGCCATTGTGACAGCTTGTTGTTATGACGTTTTTTCCTGTTTATTGGATATCATGTTTAATAGACTGTTTTTGCCTTAGTTTACCTCTTTGGAGTGTCTATTTTGTTCACCGAGCCTAGTATATTTTGACCATCCCTTTGCCTGTTGATTTGGATTTATTGTTTCAATAAACTTCTGGATAACACTTTAAGGTTTCATTGGTTAACATCAGTTAACTACTTTAGTTAATATGAACTAAAAATTAACAATACTTCTAAAGCATTTATTAATCTTAGTTAATGTTAATTTCAACATTTACTAATACATTAATAAAATCAAATGCTGTATTTGTTAACATTAGTTAATGCACTGTGAACTAACATGATCAATCAATGAACAGCTGGATTTTTATTAACATTAACAAATAATAATAAATACTGTAATAAATGTATTGCTCATTGTTAGTTCATGTTAAGTAATACATTAAATAATGTTAACAAATGAGACCTTATTGTAAAGTTACCAACTTCTGCAAATGGATTCAAACTCAACATCAAGTCTGAGTCCATTACAAGTACAATGTCTGTTGCAGGACCATCAATATAAAGTGTTAGTGGATATTAAGAAGACAGTCTATTAATATTCTAATGCAAGTTAATGTAGTTGCAAAGTTACTTATAGTTAGTAGAATGTCTAAAGTAGACAATCAAAATAAAGTGTTACCAACTAAATAAATAAACTAAAACTTGTTTAAATTCAAGAATTCAAAAATATTACTTACTATCTATAACTAAATTAATCACAGAATTGACGGAATATACTTTTAAGATGAAAGCTGTTTCCCTCAGTTTTCTGTCTTTGAAAGATACAATAAGCAAAAAACAAGTCACCAGTTCTTCATATTCATATGATTTTAATATCTAGCAGACATTTTAAAAAAAAGAAAAGAAAAAAGAACAATTCATGATACAAAAGCTATTATGAGGTTATAGGAAAAATATTTTAATGAGCACAACAATGCTGCAAAAGATGTACCAGAGACAATCTCCTAGTCTGACACTATAATTCCATCAGCCTTCATGCTCATCCCTGTTCACAGATGACCTTACAACTAATGAACATTACTGCATGTTTCCATCCTGTTCAAGGAAAGCTGAGTGGCTGGCAGTAAATAACCAGGATCAGGCTCGATCCTTAATGCAACCGATGACTGCTGATCATAACATGATGGTGGTGCTGACAGAGGCTGACTTTATCTAGAGATTGGAAATCTGGAAGCTGCAGCATTTTTTGTGTCGGAAAAATGACAGAAACATGGCCACATGACCAGTTTCAGAAAATAACACCATGCAGGAGTCACCACTCCAGAAGGTTGATGTTCTTTAATTCATGAGCTACACATAAGCAGGGCTTTCACCACATGCATGCGGTCTCGCGGAAGCCATGTTGTGGGCACGGCGAGGCCCTGACTTACTGAAATGATATGGGCATCTCCTGACTCTGACATCTGTGAAATTACACTCAGTGGGTAGAACAGCCTCTGTCTTATTATAAGTTACAGAGATGTTTGAGTTTTTGGAAGCCGTTTTGTAAGGATTGACTTGGGATCATGGTAATCCTGGTGGTCATGTTGTTTTCCAAAGTCTGTAACATGGAATATCACTACAGACAGGGAGCAATGGATCTCATTGCCATTTCATGCAGAGTGCCCAACAGGAAAAAAAAAACATAAGATACATAAGATACTAGCTTAGACAAATCAGCACATTTCAAATTAGCTTGGAGAGTTAAGGGCACCATGAAATCAAACTGGTTTGGGGCTTTAAGTTCATGTGCATTGGCTTTGAAGTCATGTATACTATGTTACTGCAGGAATTTTCAAACTGTCACCTGGGGATCCCCAGGGGACTGAGAAAATAATGAATGGATGTCGGTAAATTTAAAAAAAAAAAAAAAATTACAAACATTTATATAATATTATACACTATAAACATGTAATTTAGTTCACCTGACTCCAGAACAAATCATTTAAATGTAACAGTATTCAGAACAAAATGGAATTTAAAAAAATAAAATAAAATAAAATAAATAAAACAATCATTACTTATAATGGCATTCATTAATCACAAGCCTAAACAAATATATTTAAAGTGAAACTGAAACTACTGGAGTGTGGGAAATGAGCGATACAAATAAACTTGCTTGCATACTTCTCTCATTCGGCATATGTCCAAATGTGTGCACATGCTGGCTTTTAATGTGCACGCTTTACACACACACATATATATATATATATATATATATATATATATATATATATATATATATATATATATATATTCCGGAAAATAAGGTAATCACAAATTATTTTATTGACAGATATGATACAGTGTAAACTTATTTGTCACATAGCGTGTGTGTAAAGGCACAAGGATGAAGGAGAATACGAAGAGTGATATTTAAGAACAAAAATAGGCAGGAACTCAACACAACTTAACATTAACGCTCTGGAGTAGGGCGAAGAACTGAGGAGAAACAAAAAGAGTCCACGGCAAAAACAAAAACAGTCCATGGAGGAGTGGAGGGTGGGAGGATCAGGGGAAAGCCAGGAGCAGGAGGAGCCAGGTGTTGGTCCAGAGACCAACCATGACAAGGCCCCAGGGTGGAGTCGCAGGTGGGAGGAGCCATGGTGGTGTTGACTTGGTGGCAGATAACACCCTGGGGATTAACAAACGGAGATGCAGCTGAAGATGGAGACCCAGATGTAGCCGATGAGCCGAAGAGTCAATGCGCAGCCGATGGTACGGGAGACCGAGGTGGAGCCATGACGAAGAGCATCCGAAGTGAAAACGGACGTCCAGAGGGCAGAGGCTAAGTCGGTGGGAGCGAGGACTGAGGTGGAGCTCGAGGGAAGGCGGAGCCAGACAGTGCCGTAGGAGCAGGCAGGTCGACGGCTGACCAAGGCGGAGGAGGAGAGGTGAGGGAGCCCGGAGAAGAAGTATGGCCAATGGTGTCCGGAGGAGCTAAGGGAGGGAGGAGTCACGGTGGAACCGAAGTGTCGACGGGCCGAGGTGGAGACAGGGGACCCTCTGTGTGAGATAGAGCTGGTGGCCTGAAGACACTTGGCATCTGGTATGTGGAAGATGTAGAAGGGCTGAAGGACAGCAGCGATGGTGGGGATGAGGAACTAACTGAACGAGGTGGCGGGAGAGGGAGGCTGGGTGGGAACTCAGGAAATACAAGGGATATTGGAGATATCTGCGTTGAAGACACAGGTGATTCTGGAGATGAAGGGGGCACTGGAGATACGGAGGAGTTAGGAATCACCTATCTGAAAAAGTCAATTAAATCAGCCTCAAACAAATCTTTCAGTTCCTCAAAATAATGGCCAGAGTTCAAAATACTCACTTCTACAGCGGTGGTGTCGTGGGTGGGGCTTTCCTCCCAGCCCTCGAGCTCCACAATCAGTCCCTCAACGACAAACGGTGTTGCCAGCTCACGCACCTGGTCAGACTCTGTCAGTGGTTCGGGCTCCAAGGCGATGAAACACTCCGTCCTGATCCTCGTTATGGGCTCATCTCTCGCGTGTGGCTGGTCTCCACAGTCTAAGGTGGGCTCAAACAACATCTCTGTGGCTGGTGGTGGTTGGTATAGGTCTCTGGCAGTGGAGTGTGGCTGGTGGAGAAGTCCTCCTCCGCAGGGCCGATGGTGAATGGTGAGTTGTTACACACCAGCACCCACTCCATGAATGCGGTGAAATCCTCACGAGGACCGCTCGCTTAGGCCGGAGATATAAAACATGCAGAGCGAGCGGTCGGGATAGTGTGTTAGGCACACCAACTCCAAAAAATCTCTGGTGTGTGATTCCAGGGAGCGGTCCCTCTGCTCCAAGCATAGCAGGGCAACTGCAGGAAAGTCCATTGAGACGGTGGAGGGAAAAAACAAAAGGCCACCAAAACACTGCAAAAACTGTTGAGGTCCATTCTTCTGTCACGTAGCGTGTGTGTATAAAGGCACAAGGACGAAGGAGAATATGAAGAGTGATATCTAATAACAAAAACAGGCAGGAACTCATACAGCTTAACATTAATGAGAACGGACGAAATCTGAAGGAGAACACAGGGAAAAAATACAAGTATCAAACAAAGGAACTAATGAGGGAGATAATGAACACAGGTGGAAACTAATTAAATGATTAACCGACTGACTGACAGAAACTAGGTCAAACTAAAGCCGAGTTCAGACTGCACGATTTTAGCCCCGATTTTGGCTCGCCGACAAGTTTTGAGAAATCACCGACAAATGTCCGAAATCACAGGCAAATTGATGCTCGTTCACGCGAGTGACAATCACAGAGTGTGAATGAGCAAAGACGTGATCTGAGAGAATCGCAGATGAGTCGCCAACGCCCGTGAGATATTTGGCATGCTAAATATCTGGACCTGTCAGCGATTCTGCTGTGTGAAAAGTGTTCTGAACTACACTAACTACATCGGCGATGACCGACAGCCAATGAGAGAGCAAGATACAGAGCAGCAGGGAGTTCGGGGAGGAGTTATAGACCATATACATGTCTCCCCAACCATATCCTCCTCCATATTCTTCTTTTCTTTTTCTTGTTTTCGCTGCAAATGAGTGCGCAGGCAATTCGTATTGCAAGCTTCTTGCGGGCTACCATTTTTAATAATAATCCAAGTCTCACGTGAGAACTCCGGTCTTGCACGCGTGATATTGCATTGTTTCCTTGTCACATCTCGCGTGTGTTTGGTTGTGAAACGTAGTTTGAGTGCCAGGCAGAGTTGTCAGCGATTCTTCCTATTGTAAAGTCATGCAGTGTGAAACAACACAGCAGACATGTGACATTATGAGAAAGTAGATTTTTTTCCAGATAATTTTTAACACATATTTGGAATATAATTTTCTCAGAAAAAAATAAGTCTTTATACATAGATGCCTTTATATTTATCGGAAGGGGGTCTTTCGAAAAGGGATCATCATATTTAGGGGCCTGAACCCTAAAAGCTGACAATGTTAACTTTTTAGCAGATCTCATTCACTTTTTAGCAGTCTTTGTTTTTAAATTGGACCAAAATATTGATGACTGCACTGATCTTATTGTAAACAACTCATCAATGTATGTGTCATTTTATTCATTTATTTATTGAGCTTGTAATGTTGAATTAAAATGTAATAACTACATTTATGTTAAAATGATAGATTTTCTCTGGTTACATATGCTAGATTTCTCCAATCATTTAGTCCTTCTGAGGACACATTTCAAGGTAGTAAGGCATCAAGGCACGTCCGAATCCAATGTTAGCTTCACTTCCTGTCTCATGAGATACCTTCCTCAGATCGATTTTTGAAGGAAGCATGGATGTATCCTTAGCTGCCTTTGATATCCCACAATCCTTTGCTTTCCATTCTGTGACAGTTGAGCTAGAAAAATAAAGATGGCATCCAAAAATTGCGTTTGCTTCTCATTTTGTGTATAATGTACGATTTTGACCAACATTTCAATTTTGATATCATTTCTATCGAGAAATTACTACTGTAATAATTAAATATTTGTTTAGTTCTCACCAAAGCTTGCACTATATTGCTGTAGATCATTAAACTGTTGCGCTGCCTCAGAAGTCTGTCCGATATCAATTTCGTGAGGTACCTTCATGCACAAACGCTGCCGTACAAGTCATTCTCTTATAAGACAGCGAGGCAGCAAGACAGCTACCTAGGTTTTCGGACGCAGCCACAAACTCACAGTCAATTTTGAGTGCAATGCCCATAGTTCATAATCCAGAATAAATTAAAGGGATAGTTCACCCAAACTAAAATTTCGTCATCATTTACTCACCCTTATTCCATTCTATAACTTTCTTTCTTCTGTGGAATACAAAATAAGATATTTTAAGAAGAATGTCTCTTTTTTTCTTATTTTTGATATACAATGGAAGTCATTGAGCTCCAGAATTGCTTTGTTACTAATGTTCTTAAAACATCTTCTTTTGTGTTCTGTGGAGGAAAGATAAATGAGTAAATTATGTTAGAATTTTTATTTTGGGGTGGACTATCCCTTTAAGAAAGAGTGAGAGGTAAACCAAAACACACTGGATACCCTCTACATGTCCAGACTGCTGCCCTTACGTTCCTAGAGCGAGGCACGGAGCCACCCTGATGAGCCATTAAATCATCGATAGCGATTTAACATGCAAGCAGTAATCCAACACAGACACAGGCCCTATCACATGCTGCGGAATCTGGACAGACAATCTGCTAATATGACGGGGAGTGCTTTGTTATGCCTCTTCAGAAACCATACGCTGCACTTAACCTCATCAAGCACTCAGTCCACATTATCTGCCACAAACGGTACATAAAATGTATGACATATTATATGCGGTTAGTTGCAGACTGCATGCTAAAACCATTATCTGTTTGACAGAGAATTTCGATTGCCATATTACAGAAGTCTACTAATGCACATGAGCTGTGGCTACCTGACACCGAAAACATCCAAAAGATCTGGAGAAGTAAGCAAGCTTTCTGAAGTTTCGAACATGCATTAACGTGTTGGCTCTTTGTTGCATGTGGGACTGCATACTGATTAAATAATCTGGTTTGTAAATAGAGCCTGTTTTTAATGCGTCCCTGTTTTTCCACGTCTGGATCTTTTTGGGATTTGCTGATACCTTTTCCAGGTTTCCCCAGTTTAATATCCCACCACACCTCTCCCTCATGACCCTTTTCATATCCCACAATACCCTGGGCCTTGTATCTCTGCGTGGTTACTCTGAACAGCACCTCTAAATTTTAGTAGGGGCTTTGCTGAATAGATTTATAGAAGAATGTTGACAATTGCTCAAAAAGCATCCAGTGCTACCAGAGCTCTCCATCTGTGGCAAAGGCATCCAATTTTCCATCACATACTTGCTGCACTGCTGCTGTGATAAATCTGAAATTCTGGAGCTGGCAAAATAAGCCCAGTATGGCTTGGTCCCATTGTAATGTCTTAAGCATGTTTTCTTTAGGGACCGTAGCAGTCCTGACGCAAGTTTGGCCATTGTGTGTCATGGAGATTACCTGTGGACATGCTGACTTTTGAAGTGGGGTCAAGGTTGCCAAAGAGCTGAAAATGAGGTGCGTCTCTGCTAGACTCATCCGGTAGCCTAGCTGCTAAATGAGCGCAGTGCACATTAAACTCTCTGATGGCCTTTATCACTAATGGACCAGCACAAAGCACCCAGTCTGAAGCCATCAAAGCCTCTCCTATTAGCATGAATGCTCAAACCAGAACAGGCTAAATCTAAAACTAATGACCCTCACCTTGAATAAACATCATCCTCAAAATGTTGTGGGAACATAATGCAAAAGTACAAATGAAAAGAGGATGAGATGGATATCTCTAACAACTATCTTTTTCATTAGCACTCTGGCTAACAAGCCAAGTCACATACATACACTGTAAAAAAGTTTGACTGGTTGCATTTGAGTTAACAATACCATTCTTTGGGCTCAAACAGAAATGCATATGGGTCATTGACAAATAAGGTTTTTAACAGTGTAAAAAAAAAAAAAAAAGAGAGAGAGAAACAAACATAATGGAGATATAATTAATTTTTAAAATATTTATTAAGTGTTAACAATGAGATTATGTGGTTTTTATAACCAATTAACACTGCTTTTGTCATTTTTTTTACAAAATGGACAAAATTTGTCACCAAAAAGTCATTTGGTTTAACCAAAATTTCAGTTTTACCGAATGACACTTTAGGTTATACACAATGACAATATTTTCAAACAATGCTAACAGGCTGATATCTAGCTTGCTAGTTTGCTTGGCAGCTAGCTAGCAAAAGGACATTGAAACATTTTATATTTAGTACAAGTTTTTAAAATATTGCAACATTTTCCATGTTTTATAGCGGTTGACATGCGGATGAGCAAGCGAAACATGAATTTGTCAAAGAGTTAAGAGAGAGTTAGTTACTTTGCTTCATGACCATGTAGTCCTTTGCAGGTGTCTGAATGATGTCACATCCTGTCACATGATATTAACAACATGACTTGATCCAATGGTCCCTTTATATTCATTACTCCGAATGACATCAATGAAATTCATTTTTTCTGGACATTCTTTCTCATAACAAAGCAACAACTTCTACAGTTAATTTTAATACAATTTTGCACTATGTTGATATATAATGTTATTAAATCATGCCAGAATAAAAAAAAATATATATATATATACATTTATTACATTTTAAGATATTTTAATAACAAATGAACTGGCTGTATTGGCCTTTGGATGGTTAAACCAAATGACTTTTGACACTTTAAAATGTTTAAAATACCTTTATATTGTCACAGACACGTCAGGTTCCACCTCACTCCCTTACCCGCGCACTCAATCACCGGAATTCTAATCACCGCCACCTGAAGCTCATCATCACAGTCATCAGCCACACTACAAGAACCCCACACTCACACACACACATTGTCCGGTCTCGTTCTTTATACAACTTGTTGTATGCTTACCTCAAGGACTTCCCAAGTGATACTTACCCGTCTCCATCGTCTCCTTCGTCTCCATTGTCTCGAGTTCTCCTCGTGTTCCTACCTGCCTGTGTGTGTGAGTGTTCCTGTCTGCCATCTCCAGCGTCTCCATCCATCATCACCTGCAGCACATAAAAGGACAGTATTAACTTGCATTCTTCTCCAAAAACCATCTTCAGTACCATCTACTTACCTGTTGCTCTGCTGGTCACTTCAATAAACACCAAAACTGCTTATATCTCTGCTTCCTGTGTCTCTATTGTAACAAATGACCGGACCATAACAGCTACCCACCAGCATGAGCAACCGGGACCCGTTTCAAGAGCTCGTGGACGCATTGTGCCGAGCACTCACTCCTCAACACCCAGCACCGTCACCAGCACCCACCGCCGCTGCTTCTTCCGCACCCGCAGTCACCGCTGCTTCACCTGTTTACACCGCCAGTCCCATGGCCAAACCGGCGCCCTACTCAGGATCGGCGGAAGACTGCAGCGGATTCCTCCTTCAGTGTGAGTTGGTCCTGGAGATGCAGCCGCACTTCTATCCCACCGATACAGCGAAAATAGCGTTCATAATTTCCCAGTTGCAAGGTAAGGCCCTTCAATGGGCGGATTCCCTCTGGACTCAAAAAGGCTCTGTCATACAATCCTATTCTGCATTCGTGTCCCACTTCAGAGAAGTCTTCGGAAAACCCCTAACTGACTCTTCAACTGGTGAGAAATTGTACAATTTAAAACACGGAAACTGTACTGTTAACGATTATGCCTTGCAGTTCAGAACGCTCGCCACGACCAGCGGATGGAATGAACAAGCCCTCATCACCACCTTCCGACAAGGTTTGCAGCCTAATGTGCGGTTGCATCTCGCTGCATACGAGGACTCCATAGGACTCGAACAATTCATCCAACTCGCCATCCGCGTGGGTTCTCGTATGCAGTCGTGTCTCCTAGAACACCAGGGCCAGCCACTGACCTCCACCCTCCGTCGATCCGAGCCCGTCAGCCCTCCAGAACCAGCCCCCGAGTCAATGCAAGTGGATAACTCCCGTTTGTCCCCAGCTGAAAGACAGAGAAGGCTGACCCTGAATCTTTGTTTATATTGTGGATCTCCTGGTCATGTCATTTCCACATGCCCAACCCGTCCTCCTCGGCCCGTGGTGAGTGCTATCGTTCCTTCTATACAACAGATGAAACCACTCACTACTATAGTAAACCTTACTGCTGATAATGCTTCTGTTCCAGTGGTGGCGCTCCTCGATTCAGGGTCAGCAGGAAACTTCATCTCCGGCGCCCTCTGTCGACACCTCGGGCTCAAGACCTCGCCTTCTCCGACTAACTACCAGGTCCACTCTATCACGGGTAAACCCCTGAGCCGCAAGATGATTCGTCGTGTCACGGGACCCCTTCAACTGCAAGTGGGCATCTTCCACACAGAGTACATCCATATGCTGGTTCTGGAGGAATCCACCGCTGACGTGGTTCTAGGGCGCCCATGGTTGGAACTCCACAATCCCACCATCTCCTGGCGCACGGGCGAAGTCCTGAAGTGGGGCGATAACTGTTTCTCCAACTGCTTTCCAGAACTTCCAGTTTCAAGATCTCCTTCCTCCAAGAATATCTCCATCAATGCCACTTCCATCGAAAGTCCTGTAGAGAAGCGCTCCGTCGATATTCCACCCGACTACGCCCCCTTCAGTGACGTCTTCTGCCCGCAACGTGCCTCCAAGCTTCCTCCACACCGGCCATGGGACTGTGCCATCGATCTGTTACCGGGTGAGCCAGTGCCTAGGGGACGTATATACCCCCTATCAGTACCGGAGGAGAAGGCCATGGAGGAATATATCAAAGAGGCCCTTAACCAAGGATACATCCGCCCGTCTACTTCCCCTGCTGCTTCAAGCTTCTTCTTCGTGGCCAAGAAGGACGGAGGCTTGCGGCCTTGCATCGATTACCGCTCCTTGAACAAGATCACTGTTAAGTTCAGATATCCACTTCCCCTCGTCCCAGCGGCCCTGGAACATCTCCGCGGTGCCACTGTGTTCACCAAGCTGGACCTCCGTAGCGCGTATAACCTCATCCGGATACGCGAGGGGGACGAGTGGAAGACCGCCTTCGTCACGCCCACCGGCCACTATGAATACCTTGTAATGCCGTATGGCCTGGTCAACGCCCCCTCCGTATTCCAGGATTTCATCCACGAGGTGCTCCGGGAGTTTCTCCACAAGTTCGTGCTGGTATATATTGATGACATCCTCATCTACTCCCGGAGCTTGGCCGAACATCGCCACCATGTTGCGGAGGTCCTCAAGCGCTTACGGCAATTCCATCTCTTCCTGAAAGCAGAGAAGTGCTCTTTCCACCAGCCCTCTGTCCATTTCCTCGGATATGTGATTGACCACAGTGGCATCCGGATGGACGAGGGGAAGGTCTCTGCAATCCAGAACTGGCCCACTCCAAGTACCATAAAAGAACTCCAACGCTTCCTTGGCTTCTCAAATTTCTACCGTCGTTTCATCAAGAATTACAGCACCATTGTCAGTCCACTCACCAACCTACTCCGAAAGCAGCCCAAGTCTCTGTCCTGGTCCCAGCCTGCCACAGAAGCTTTTGAGACCCTCAAGAAGGCCTTCACCACCGCTCCCCTCCTCGTCCACCCTAACCCGGACCTACCATTCGTCGTAGAAGTGGACGCCTCCACCACCGGAGTGGGAGCGGTCCTCTCACAGCAGCAGGGGAATCCAAGTAGGCTCCATCCATGCGCCTTCTTCTCCTGCAAGCTCAACCCGGCGGAGGTGAATTACGACATCGGGGACCGTGAACTCCTAGCGGTAAAGCTCGCCCTAGAAGAATGGAGGCATTGGTTGGAGGGAGCAAACCACCCTTTCCAAGTACTAACAGACCATAAAAATCTTGAATATCTGAAAGCTGCCAAACGACTCAACCCACGCCAAGCCAGATG
Organism: Chanodichthys erythropterus; assembly: GCF_024489055.1. NCBI lineage: Eukaryota > Metazoa > Chordata > Actinopteri > Cypriniformes > Xenocyprididae > Chanodichthys > Chanodichthys erythropterus. Next base: position 16,514,559 of record NC_090236.1, on the reverse strand, counting down.
GGCAATGTTCTTTTCAAGATTTAACTTCTCCATTTCATACCGCCCTGGTTCCAAGAACCTCAAAGCCGATGCTCTTTCACGTCTCCACGCTCCCGAGGAAAAGAATGACGACCCCGAAACCATTCTACTTGAATCTATCTTCATGAGTCCCATTGAATGGTCAGAAGAGACTTTACCTTCCTCCAATGCCTCCTCACGCACTCCGCCGGGTTGCCCCCAGGGCTTGCGTTACATCACCAGGACACGACGCACTCCACTACTGCACTCCGTTCACTCATCACTTGGCACTGGTCACCCGGGGGTCAATGAGACCCTCTCGCTGCTCAAACAGCGCTTCTGGTGGCCAAACATGGCCAGCGACGTCAGAAGGTACGTGCAGGGCTGCAGGGAGTGCGCCATCTCCAAGAGCCCACGCCATCTTCCAACCGGCAAGCTCAATCCTCTGCCCGTTCCTGAGAGACCCTGGTCACACCTGGGAGTGGACTTCGTCACGGATCTCCCCGAATCTGATGGTCACACCTGTATTCTGGTTGTCGTAGATCGTTTCTCCAAAGCCTGCCGTCTGATCCCTCTGGAAGGTCTACCCACTGCCATGGCCACAGCGGAATTAATGTTCAATCATGTCTTCCGTCATTATGGAATCCCCGAAGACATAGTCTCTGACAGAGGACCTCAATTTGTCTCTCGAGTCTGGAAGGCGTTCTTCTCCCTCCTGGGTGTGACCGTCAGCCTATCGTCTGGATACCATCCTCAGTCGAACGGGCAGACGGAACGGAAGATCCAGGAGATCGGTCGCTTCCTGCGTACCTTCTGTCACGGCCACCAGGACTCCTGGAACCAGTACCTGGGTTGGGCCGAGTACGCCCAGAACTCCCTCCGTCAAGCCACAACTGGATTAACACCTTTCCAATGCGTACTCGGTTTCCAACC